>NC_132799.1:24887543-25537043 GCF_048594095.1 Paramormyrops kingsleyae
GGCTGTGTGAGGAATCCCAAATAGTCATACAGTCTGTACATGGTGCTTGCCTCTTGTCTTTGACCTGGATTTCCTGCCGGGAGGCCTGGAGGCCCTTGGAGTCCCCAGAGCTCGTTTTCCCTTCGGCCTGGATCCACGTGGCACCGTGCAGATGGCCTCATTGTCTGCCCTTGCACGCCCCATTATCTCCTCACCCCATCCCCATTGTGGAGCTCCCATTCAGCACTAAAAGCCATCCGGCAGAGGCAGAGGGCAGGAGACCGCGGGGGGCGGCTTCTGTCCCGTGGCTTTTTCAGTGGGTGTCTGTGACGCTGGTCTGGAGGTGCTGGGCTCTTGGACATGTTGGTGAATTTAATGAGTGTGGGAACTGCTGGTTTTGACAAAGTTCAGACATGAGCATCTGGGTGCAGTGAAGCATGAACAGCAAAGTAGCATGAGCTGTGTGGCAGTGTGTCCGAAGATGTCAGCCCTCTGCAGTGACTAAGCCGTCGAGAGGGAAGTCCTTTGTTGTGCTGCTGGCTGGGGGAAATGCTTGGCTGTCCTTTAACTTAGGATTCTGTGTTGTGATGTCAGTGTTTTCATAAAGATTGTGTGTCACTGAGCACCAAAGGTGCTTGAATTATTGAAAATGAGTAAGTGTGTCAAATGAAAATTGAATACAGCTGGTCCAAAAAATGCATGTTGTTATGGTTCAGCTCATGCTTCAGCTGTGTTTATCCTGCTCTGGTGGGAATAGTGTTACAAATATTATGAGTTAAGGTTGAATGACAGTGACAGGGAGCTTCTTTCTATATTCTGGAGTAAAACACATGTAGACCTAGAGCCTGGTGTGTTGAGAGAGTATCTTCTGGCCAGGAGCCCTGAGTAGAACCTGTGTCTCATGCTGTTGGCATGGCGGATGGCAGCGTCTACGCGGGGGCTTGGCAGGATGTGATTGGCTCGTCTTGTGGTGCAACCCGTTGTCGTGTCTTATCCGTATCCTGTTCTTTTGAAGGAATGGTCTGTGTGAGAGAGTCTGCATAAGCAGATTCTGATTTCTTTACTGTAGACGTTTGTCAGTGTTGTTAAAATCCACACAAAGGAACCATGCTGATACGCCAGGCAAAGCCAGTCAAAAACTAAATGCGGATTAAAAGGATTCCTTTTGTTAAAGAATGGTAGCATTGATCCAGATGAGAGCTGGGTGGGTGTTCTGCTCTTATTATGAATGTGAAGCTATATGGAGCTGCGGTCTTTCTGTGTGCTGCACAGGGACCTGGAAAGAAATGATCAAGCAATAAGGCTGCCCCATGTTATAACACACTCTAGTCATTAGCTGTCTATCTGCTCAAGCTAAAAGTGGCTGCAGTTTTTAGTCAGGGAGTGTCTGTAAGTTGTCTGACTTGTGGTCTTGTTACCCCTAATCACTAAATAAAATGGAAACATTTTATTTAAGCATAGTAGGGGGGGGGGGGGGTCACTGTTGTTCGTTTTTCTGGATGTGTCTCAAGCGGGCCATTTTCCTCCATTCCTCTCTGGTCCCGACTTTCACAACTCGTCTTACCGAGGAGTGAAGTAGCTGATGGTTTCAGTAGCTTCTTCACCCGAGAAGAGGTCGCCTTTTCATTCCTTTGAGGTTTTCACTGCAGCATCAATCCAGTGACGGTTCTGCCTCTGCTGTTTGCTGACACCAGCACCCGAGACAGAACCGGGTCTTCATTAGAGAAATCCAGCCCTTGACTTGTAATTAACACGCATGCAGAGTTAGCCAGTTAATTGGACTAGTCTTTGAAATAATTTTATACAAACAAATCAAACATGTTTTTCATTTCAAATGTCGGTGTGAGTATTTCAGAAGGTTAGGACTTGGTGACTAGTGGGTTTGTTCCTTGTGGTACCGGGTTTCCTTACAGAACCACAAGAAGACCAAACACCTCACTAAGAGGCCTTATTCCACTTGAAGGCTCTCATCCTCCAGAACTTATTTTTTACCAGAGTGATTTTACTGGGAGGGACCTCAGCCATTTGAGTGACTTGACTGACAGCCAGTTAACCTTGTCTCCCTTTCTTCTTGCAGGTGACAAACAGCATGTTTAGTGCAAGAAAGAAGTTTTTAGAGGGGGTCGAAAGCGACTTCCCTGAGGAAAGCATGTACTACAGCTCACAGTCGATGTTTCCACATCGATCGGAGAAAGACGTAAGTTCCGGCATGTTCCCAGTCGCCCTTCAGCCATCCCTCTGCTGCTCTGACTCTTGGTGGTGGTCAGATCTTCTGCATGCAGCTGTTTTCACCCCAGTCCTCCTGCCCCACAAGCCAGCTGACACCTTGTGTTTGATAAGTGATGCTGTGAGATTAGTCTTACAGATTATGAAAGACGTTTTGCGTGTTTAAGCTTCTCATTTTGGCCACTGTAAATGGGATGATAGCATATGGAATTTCCCAGTGCAAGTTGCAGTTTTCTCATCTGCAACAGGCTGGTTAGTTTGATATAATCCTAAGGGTCAGACATATATTTTGTTTCCTACAAGATGAACTGCCTTTGATACTTTCATATAATAATCTCGGCGCTACATGCAGCGAGCCTGTGCTTGTCAGACAGGCTTTGAAGATCACTAGCTTCGACTGACTTGGGGTGGCTTCCTCAGTCACGACCATCAGCCAGCTTGGCAGTGCCAGCTTGGGGCTCTGACGATTTGCAGCCTGACCTGTGAATGCTGCACTCGGTCCCCGTGCATGCATGGAACGTGGCACTTAGACGCTCTGGCTGTGGAGGTGCATCGACACGTGCTGTGCAGAACTCCCTGCCGAGCGGTAAGGCCGGGGTGGAGGGGTAGATGGTAATCTGGCAGGTTACTGGGCTGCCGCGAGCTCAGCCTGAGATTCCTTGAGTGTCCTTTGCATGTTGATCGAGTTTGAACTGAGTATCTAAACCTTCATTGTAAGGATGGTGGTTTAGATTAAAAACAGCTTTTATATGAGAGAAAAGTGTAGAGTGAGTTACTTCAGCTATTCTTAAGGAAGTTGTGTCTGTCCCGCTGAGTTTGGTCTGAGGATGATGCCTGGCACACACACACACACACACACACACACACGCACACACGCACACACACGCGCGTGCATGCGCGTAGCAGGCCTCTTCTCATAACCCAGTTAAGTACCTTTGGCGGAGAAACGCTGTCGCGATGGATATAGACGTCTGGGTCGTCCATCTGGCAGAGCTGCCGGGGAGCTCGTTACTGAGCCGGGTGCTTGGACGGCTCCGGGCAGGCCTGCAGGGGGCGGCATGACTGCTTATGGTCGCCCACCTGTTTTGGGGCTGCCCTGAGCTTAATAGAAGAATTGTGTGCAAGAGAGCCTTCAAATGAAGGCTCCTGCAGGTCTGTCCTCTCCGCTTGCCTGGCCCTTTTCAGGAGACCTGCTGTCCCTTGGCGTCACCCCTCTGCTGCCTGCTAATCACACACCTCCCATAACCCACAGCCCCTAACTTTTAATTGGTACCCAGCTTTCCTGGTCAAACAGGCACACCGTTTGACACAATTAAGCCACCAACAGCGGGGCTTGAGACGAGCCGGACACGCTGGCTGAGAGGTGCTTCCTACCAGCTGAGTCTCACTGCCCCCCCCCCCCGATTTGACTCCGTGCCGAGCAGTTCATGTTCTGGAATTCCACCCCCGGCCAGATGCATCTTTTTAAGCTAAATTTAATTTCTTGGAGACGACGGGAGCACGTCCAGACAGCGATTTGTTGGATGAATGTGTAATCGTGGGACTTGGGAGGCGTTTTAATCACAGAGATGGAGGGGGCCGCGCGGCGGAGGGGGCCGCGCTGTCTGACTCGTATCTCCAGTCGCAGATGGGTGAAGCCTGCTGATCGGCCCCAGTGGCTGATGGCAGCTGCGACATGGAGGCCATGTGACCCCTGTAGCCCTGGCTGCAGATCTGACCTGGGACCAGCCGCTAGGTCATGATGCCAAAGTCTCCCTCCCGCCCCATTTCCTGTCACCCTATGATCGTGGCACCGTGCCCACGATCAGCCCGTCCCCCTCCTAAGGGAAACCTTCTCTCTATTAACCAGCAGATCAATGCCGGTGTCTGGGTTCCTCAGGTCTGATTGCATGTGTAATTAATGAAGGGCCCCGTAGGATCCCCCCCCCCCCCCCCCCGGCTCATCAGCCAATCGATCAGGGCTTTACGGGATACACAGATGAGCCTGCTGCCTTATTAAATGCACTTACTCTGTCCTTCCTAGTGACAGAGCTATGACCATATTTCATTAGCCTTACCTGGGTGACTAATGTCACTGTCATGGAGCAACAGGACACTGTAAATTTGATTTGGCTGCCAGTCTCTCACACGGCCTCGGTCCTCTGGGTTCTGGTTCTCTGCTGCTTCTACTTACGATGTTTACCATCCTCACCACCTGCTCTCGTCACGGCAGCTGGGCGAGAAAGGAGTCTTCAGTCGTCTTCAGTTGCCGCCTGATGCAATGTGACACTTACGGCTTGCCGTACCTGTGTTGACATGGTAGCTGGATGCTTATAGTTGTGCCAAATGCAGTGCAGTGCCCAGCTGGTTGTCATGGTAATGGGGTAAATATGAACCTGGAGAAATGCCACTCACCTTTGGCTTTTCTTGCACCAGAAGCTGCTGTCTGAAGGTGGTTTCATATCATTTCATATCATCGTGTGTGAGACTGTGTATAAGCCCAGAAAGGCCACCTGCCTTCAGCCCTCTGGCCTTGTCAGATGTCCCATTTCCGTGCTGCACCTGAGAATTGCTGTGTTCAGTGATCTCGCATCTCCCAAGTTGCGGTTTTGTGGTCTGGAGGGGAGGGGGAGATGGCATCATTGAGTTAGGGTAATTCCCTTTGGGGCCTCACCCAGTGCTCAGGCTGCAGTTTAGTTTGTGCTGTTTTGGCTGGTTTCACGCTCTAGAGAAACTCTGAGTGTTTTCCATGTTCTGGAGGTTGAAAGAACAGAATGAATGCCAGTTGCATGCCCTCTCCTGTCTGTGCTTTCAGCTGAGGGGGCTCTCAGACACTCAAACCCCTGAATGAATCTCTAGGTGCACCTTTTAAGGTGCAGGAGTGTAAAGACACACACGCTGGGTTATGTTTATGGCTTATTGTCCTGCTGCTACTGCTGGTTTTTGAAAACGCTTTCATGTTCTTTCATTGCCCTGTCTCTTTGAGCCTCCTCTAGCCTCGTGTTTAGGTGTGTGTGCTTTTTCCTGTCGCGTTTCTGTTGGTGTGCCTTCTGTTTTCATTTTTCCTCCGTTTCCCACCCTCTGCTGCGCCGTCTCTTTGGTCATGTGCGTCCAATGGGCACAGATCCAGGTGTCACATGACATCAGTGAAAGGCTGCTCACGCTTCTCTCGCTATCTGACGCTCTCTTCCAGATGCTGGCATCTCCATCGCCTTCGTCATCGGGTCAACTGTCCCAGCTTGGTGCAAGTTTATATGGACAGCAAAGTAAGCCCCGCCTCCGTGGCCACCTTGGGTCTTACCGCCGGTCGCCATCCTGCCGTGGGGCCTGCAAGGCCTGATTCGTGGGGCGATGGTGCCAAATCTCCTGGGTCTTCTTGTATCATGCTTGGGCAGTGGAAAAGCTATAGGTTCCTAATGGAACCTGTGAAGGGTGGGGGGGGGGGCATTATGAAAGCTTCCTCAGTTTTAATTTCAGTGATCCCTCACAGGGAGTCCCCTTAAAAATGAACCTGGCTTTCAGGTCCTCCATGCACTGTGGTTAGAAATGTTCTTTTCAGATGTGGTTCTTATTTTACGCTCCTCAGGGATGGGTAGGGCTGTTCCCGTAGTCACATTAAAGCCCCCCCCCCCCCCCCGGCAGCAGGGTCTCTGAGCAGTGTGGATGCCTGCCACTAACAGAACCAGAAGCTAGCTCGTAAACACAAACACCCCAGGCACGTGGATGTGACAGTGGTGTCACCCCCAAGCTCTTATTCCATGCCTGGTACTCCTGGAGTAATTAGCAGGCCCTTATCCTGCTGTAGCGCTCCTGCAGTGATTAGGGAGGCTTGATTACAGGAGTAGCGGCAGTCTAATTACGGGTTCACTAGCAGAGGGCCGTAAACAGGCGTGTTAGTTTGCATGCCTGGGGAGCGAGAGCAGGTCACGGCCGCCGCTGTGGAGCCCCGGACCCCTGGCTGAGTGTGTGTGTCTTCCAGGTGCCCTCAGCTTCCCCATGAGAAGCATGAGCAGCAACAACCCTCAACTGAGCCGAAGTATGACGCAGGGGAACCAGCTTCCGGGTCACGTCCCCCCTACCACGGCCGTGCCCACCCTGTCCCTGCACACGCCGCCCTCGCCCAGCAGGTACGCCGGTGCCCAGGGTTACCCGGCCTCCCGACCCCAAAGCTGCCTCCAGATCGCTCGCTGTGTGACGGTAGTTATTCTGGAGCCGCTCGGCCAGCCTGCTCCTGAACCTGACCCATCATCCGGCCGTTTTCCAGGGGCATCCTCCCCATGAACACGAGGAACATGATGAACCACTCTCAGGTGAGCCAGGGCATGGCAATGACGGGCAGGACCAACAGCATGGGCAGCTCGGGGCTGGGCAGCCCCAACAGGAGCTCGCCCAGCATCATCTGCATGCCAAAGCAGCAGCCGTCCAGGCAACCATTCACCATCAACAGGTGGGTGTGGGCCGCCTCGCTTCCCAGCATGCACCTGCAGGGCGCAGCTCTGAGTAATTATTGAGTGTGGCCATTACCCGACCCCCAGAGCCACTGCGGGATCGATGTCTGTCTGCTACCCCGCCTTGTCAGGTGTTTAATCTTACCTCTGCCTGTCTGTTGTTGCAGCATGTCTGGGTTCGGAATGAACAGGAATCAGGGATTTGGGATGAACAACTCGTTATCGAGTAACATCTTCAATGGGACAGGTGAGCATGCCCGCGTCTTCCTGCATGGCTCTCGGACATGCTCTTGAAGGACCCCAAAGTTAGCTGTCGTTTGTTCTGTCTGAATGCCTAATCAAGCTTGATTGTTGCTGAGTAAATTCACGCTGTGATTTCAGTTTTGAAGTTGAAGGTTTTTTTTTTTTTTTTTTGAATGATGTTGAAAAAGCACCCTTGATACGTAGCTTTTTAATTTCTCTCTCCGAAATTTGCAGTCACGTTCCAAATCAGGTTTCTTATCTTTTCCTTGTTGCTCCTCCTTTAAGAAGATCATGTGGTCACAGCTGAAGTTGCTGTAATGTTGGCTGTAATAGGCTCATGAGGTTACGCGGGTCAGCTTGTTACCCGCATGCAGACCCGCTGATTTGGTGACCCTGAGTGCTATCTGCAGCTTGCTCGCACTGTTTGTTTAGAGTTCGTATCAGTCGCTCACATCGGGGTCAATTTAGGTGTTGGGTATTTTGGTCCCCCACCCTTGCAGACGGTAGTGAAAACGTGACGGGCTTGGACCTCTCGGACTTCCCAGCGCTGGCGGACAGAAGTCGAAGGGAAGGCAGTGGCAACCCAACGCCGTTACTCAACCCGCTGGCTGGAAGGGCTCCTTACGGTGTGTGACGCGGGCCTGGATCCTCGTATCGTCACCACTCCTCCCAGTTGTCCTTGGCCATATCAGACTGACAGCAGGCTTTAACTGGAACTCTCAGTGCCTCTAATTTTACAATAGCTGTTTATCTGGCTTCTCTTAATGCCTAAATTGCTGTGTGAATTTGTTTCATCACCAGTCTTTTCATTCTGCTAAAGCAACACGGCTGGATCCAAACTCCCAGATGACCTGTCACTGGTCGGAAAGAATTTGGGAGGGTTTCTACGGCCTGGCCTCAATCCTTGCCCACGGTCCTTAGATAAAACTCTTCATCTTCCAGTTGGTATGGTCACAAAACCGTCGAACGAGCAGTCCCAAGACTTTTCCATCCACAACGAGGACTTCCCCGCGTTGCCTGGTCCCAACTACAAGGACCCAACGTCGAACAACGATGACAGCAAATCTGTGAGTACCATCAGAGAGACTGGGCCATGCTCATGTGCTTTGTCTTCATGGTTCTTTGTTGCTGGACTTGCATAAACCAAGCGAAGTAGTGAAATGTCATGAAAGTCTGGGGAAATGCAGAACTAGGTAACAGATTAGATGACAATGTTCACCCAGACATGGTAACAAGAAACCCCATGATAGATTTGAGTTGTAGAAGGTGGTCTTAATCCATCTGATCTTTGTGGGTTTGAAATGGGTCAAGGTATTTGCTCCAGTCACCATGAGACGGAGCTGAATGCTCAGCATCATCCTCTAGTTCAGTCATGGTTCTTTTACTTCTAAGGGGAAAAATGGCCGGTCAAACCCCCTGTCTCTTGGCTCCCATCATCCGGTCCATCCAGCTGTCACTTATAGCTCCGTTTGTCTGTCATTCCTCAGAATTTGAACTCATCAGGCAAGAATTCATCCAGCACAGATGGACCCAAGTTCCCAGGAGACAAGAGCTCAACGGCGCAGAACAATAACCAGCAGAAGAAGGGGATCCAGGTGTTACCTGATGGTGAGTTCCTCAGAGATCGGGCGACTTGAGATCGTGTTGCGGTATCATGCATGGCAGTAAATGGTGCATATCCAGAGGGTTTCCTTAAGGGCCAAGTGCTGACACACGGCAACCGGTATCTCCGACACACACACGCCAACCGGTATCTCCGACACACACACGCCAACCGGTATCTCCGACACACACACGCCAACCCGTATCTCCTCCCAGCTTCATAAATTCTGGTTTGTTGTCTACTTTTAAATTTGGAAGCGTAAACATCAGTTTTGGAGGTTTAAGTGAACTACTTTTGGACTGAAGGTTTCCCCCTACCTGATGACCACCTTGGACCACCTTTCAGGTCGGGTAACGAACATTCCCACTGGGATGGTGACTGACCAGTTCGGGATGATCGGGTTGCTAACGTTCATCCGGGCGGCGGAGACGGACCCGGGTATGGTGCACTTGGCGTTGGGCAGTGACCTGACAACACTAGGACTCAACCTCAACTCCCCAGAGTAAGAAGGGCCTTCGTTCTCCCTCTGTTACAGGGCACAAAGGTGCAGGCTTCTCTTCTCCTGCTGGTTTATCCATGCACTCTGTCCATTGGCCTTCAGACTGATGATCCAGAGACACGTTTGTAGCAGGGTACGCTTTGGACAAGATGACAGTCCTTCACGGGGCTCTTGCACATTCACACACCTGTCATTTGCCTGTGAAGGAAAACCTTGAAAACCCAGGAGGAACCTGCAAATTTTTCACACTGGACTGGGCTAGGACACGGCCCTTGGGGCAAACCATCACGTTGCTCGGAGCAGTAGATTAGTGTATAGCTTTTGTGTGTTGGTTTCTGGTCGTTAGTGTGGGGTCTGAAGAGCTGTATCCGGCACATGAAGGGTCTGCCATGAAATGCCTTCAGTTCCTGCTGAGCTTGAAGGCACTGATACCCAGCGACCTCTGCTCTGTTACGGATCACGTTTGTTAGTGTCGGGCTCTGTGACCAATTGCACTTGGCAGCCTGGACCAGCTCCGCTTATCTGCGTGTGCTCAGCACACAGGAAATGGACCTCGAGCCGCGTCTGAATGACTCCTCTATGTGGCACATATTGATTCGGCTTCAGTTCTCATGGTTTGGTGCCTCTGTTGGATGTTGTTAATGCAGCCTCTGTAAGCCAGGCCTGTAGGCCTGCTGCCCATATGTATTACCTCATAATAGATATTTTAACTGGAAAATGCCGGTGGGATAATACTAGCTACCAAGTGCTTTCTGGAACCTGCTCCTGTGTTCAGCCTTGGGTGGTGGGTGATTTATATTACATACTGTAACGTATTTATCTACATAATCTGCATTGTTCTTGGTTGTAGTAGTGAAAGCTTGTCTGCCTTAATTTACGCATCATGTCATCCAACAGCACAGTAAGTCTCGCACCTAGTTCCAAAGCATCTGGTGATTAGCCGATTCTCACTACTTGTGGACCTTTTCCCCTTTTTGAAACGAAGTGAAATAGTCATTTAGTGTCTTGGAGTAAAACCGGAATGTCTTGAGGTGTTGTCGGACTACCTTGGGGTTCCACATAGTATAACGCCACGCTTCAGTTCGTGGCCCGTGGGCTAACTCTTCCCCTCTGCTCCTCCTCCAGGAATCTGTACCCCAAGTTCGCATCTCCGTGGGCGTCAGCCCCGTGTCGGCCTCAGGACATCGGTAAGTGTCAGGCAGCGTGAGGACGGGGGCCCAGACGGGGGGCCCCAGGACGGACAAAGCGCCTGTGCATGCTAACTGCTGGTACATCTCTCTCTTGCCGGCAGACTTCCACGTTCCCTCGGAGTACCTGACCAACATTCACATAAGGGATAAGGTAGGTGCTCCCTCAGTGTCGTTATGGGGAGGCGACAGGGTCCAGGCCGGCGCTGAAGCTGGCTGCTGTTGGCGTGCGTAATCGTTTGTTTGGTCTTCAGGAAGTTCGCTTGGTAGTGTTAAAATTTAAACGGCTGACTGGTTGAATTAAGACTCTTACTGACTGAAATTGCCTGCCAGTTCCCTGGGTGAACGTGTAATGGCTTCAGGTGAAAGTGAGGGATTGTCTAGATTCAGCTGTAAAGGACCAAGGCAACCATTTGTTTCAATAAATGCAAGACTGCAATCTGGAAATTTCAGCAGGGGATTGTCATTTAAAATCCTCTGGTAACGTGTATCCGTTTGTGTTGTGTTTTGTTTCAGTAACCTGAAATTGATTCTTTTTCATTTGTGGGAGTGTATGGTGCAGATTGTCAGATAAGGTGTCTATTACTGTTAAGTGTAGACTTTGAGAGATGAGCATGAGCGCCGTTGGCTGTACCTGTATCTGTGCAGCTTGATTGTTCTCCTGAAGTCCAGATGGACCCACTGGAGCTGCTGACTGTCATCTTGTTCACACAGCTGGCTGCAATAAAGCTGTCGCGGTACGGTGAAGACCTGCTGTTCTACCTGTACTACATGAATGGAGGAGACCTTCTCCAGCTCCTCGCGGCCGTAGAGCTGTAGGTACCCCGTGTCGCTGGGGTCTGGGTGCCTAGATTCTCCATCACCACGCCCCAGCTTCTGCCAGCGTTAAGCCCTTCGTCTGGGTCACAGAGACCCACAGCGTCGGCCTGGGTGTTTGTGTAGCTTTGGCCGGTTTGTCTTGGCGCCCGCCCCGAGCGGCAAAAGCAGAAAACCCCTGCATTTAATCTACGGCAAACAGGCACTCATGCGGAGATGCCAGAGTATGAGATTATCCATGAATCTCATTTCAACTCCTGCTGTGAAACGTTCCGGCATTTATAAATATTTAAGTCCACACTTTGCTTTCGTTATATGTGCTTCCAGAATAGACCGATTACAAACATGGATACTGTCCTCGACCGTAGGAGTCCCTGCCGTACAGTGTGTCCCAGCTTAAACTGCACAGTATCATGTGCCTGAGGTGGAGAAAACTAACTACGTCAGGCGCCTCCGTGCAGCCTCATAACCAAGCTCATGTTATATGTACATCTCTGGCCAAATCTGAATCCTGCTCCTCGGCCTCGTGACGGCGATGTGGTTTTGGACTTTGCTCTGCCAAGGTGATGTGACCGAGGTTTACATTTTTCCATTTCATTCAAGACCTTGGAATATTCACCATTCGCCAGCATTTGTGAGTCAGGTTCCCGTAAGCAGGAGACCGGCTGGGTGGACCCTGAACGCTAAGAGCCTAGTGTAGCAGACTCCCTCTAATGAAGCCACTTCCTGCATTTGTGTCCTTTTCTGCCTCAGCTTTAACCGGGACTGGCGGTACCACAAGGAGGAGCGGGTGTGGATCACGCGGGCGCCCGGCATGGAGCCCACGGTGAAGACCAACACCTATGAGAGGGGGACGTACTACTTCTTCGATTGTCTTAACTGGAGGAAGGTGGCTAAGGTAAAGCTGCTGGCCTGAGGCTCCGCCTCTGCAGTACAGAATGTGCACTCCGTGTTCATTGGTTTGTGCCCAGACTGTCCACCAATCAAAGGCTGTATTTGGAATAGGGAGGCAGTATACTTTGCGATTGGCTCCCACTCCTTCGGTGCTCTACATTCTTGTACGGATCCTTATGCCTTTGTGTCAATGGAAGGTCCTTCCTGTCCCTCCACTTGACGG
Organism: Paramormyrops kingsleyae; assembly: GCF_048594095.1. NCBI lineage: Eukaryota > Metazoa > Chordata > Actinopteri > Osteoglossiformes > Mormyridae > Paramormyrops > Paramormyrops kingsleyae. The sequence continues at coordinate 24,899,641 of NC_132799.1, forward strand.
GGCGGGGGGCACTAACTTCAGTGTTGTGGTTATCGGCCTTTCAGGAGTTTCACCTTGAGTATGACAAGCTGGAAGAGAGGCCACACGTGCCGTCGACCTTCAACTACAACCCTGCGCAGCAGGCCTTCTGAAGGACTTCCCCGTTCATGGGGTATGGCTGTCTGGGCCCGTCGCCCACCGACCCCCCCAGGCCTCGGCGTGGCTCGGGCACCCTGGTTTTTATTCCTCGAGGATCTGGCAATCGACTTTGATGGAGGGAGGGGGGGACTGTTTGGGCTCCTACCTTTTCCAATTATGTGCTGCCCAACGCTGCCAACACTCATCTGACTGTCCTCCCTCATATCTCATTTTTTCGTTTGTGTTTTTTTTTTTTTCCCTCTCCATTCCCCCCCCCCCTCCCCCCATCCCGTTAAAAAACATGGCAGCTGTCATACAGCATGCTCTCTGTGACAGAACAAGGTCGACACTTAAGTTTCCAGTGTTAGGAGAGACAATGGGGGGGGGGGGGTGGCGCAAAAATGAGCAAAGGGACAGAAGAAAAAACTGTTTATTGTAGCACTGTTCGCTAATAAAAACACAAATGTTTGTGCATTTTTTATGTGAAGACACTTTCCTGAGATTTCATTTTGAAAAGCAGCCTCTACTTTTGTCTGTCACCTCTCCCCCCCCCTTTCCGAAATGTCTCATCACCCTCCTTTTTACTCCATGCCCCCCCCCCCCCACCCGCCTCATTGTTCATGTGTTTCCCTGACAGATTTTTGTCAGCCTAGGTTCAACGAAAAGGACTGTTTTATCGAGTGTCACCGCTGCGCCCCCACCCCCATCCCCCTCCCCCCCCCCCCCACGGGCTCGCGGTCTTCCTGCGCTTCGTTCCGGATTGAGCGAAACACGGTCCAGCCTTTGTTACGATTTTGTAATAAACGTGTACATTTTTTTAATTTTTGGACATCACATGAGTAAAGATATGTATGTACGATTGTGTATATATTATATATATATATGACATCTATTTTGGGAAAAAAGCCCATAAACCAGCCGTACCTCGTTTTTCGGAGGTGTGCACGGACGCAATACGTGGACAAAACGGGACATTTCTGGAGCTGCTGGACGGGTGGGGGGCGGGGGGGCTGGTGCCCTGCGCTCCTTCACTCCTTCGCTTTCCGAGACGGCAACAGAAACACGAGGTTTGAAGGGCCAGACTTGCAGCGGAACGCGGACATCCATACCCAGGTGAACGACTCGGGATTTGAGGAGAACTGAAGCATTTCATTCTGGCTGTTTTAAACGGCAGCATTTCATAGGAAAATGAAAACCAATAAAAAAAATAACGATAAACAGATCAACCTTGTATTTTCTGACCACGTTCCAGTTTCTTCTCTTTGTAATAAAGTAGAAAGGCTTCTCCTGAACGCGTGTGGAGTCTGATTTCAGGGGCCCTGGAACTAGTTTGAGCTCGTTAATGACTGGTACCCTGTCGATTTGGGTTTAGTTTGAGCCCGTTAATAACTGGTACCCTGTCAGTTTGGCACCTTGATTTTCATTTAATCTAGGAAGCGTTAGAGATTTGCTGGTATCTTTCTGTTTACCAAGAAAATTATTTGGGTTTGAGCACTCATGACAAGGTCAGTGTGTTAAACTTTTGTTTTTGGAAGCCATTTTGTTGAAGTGTGTTCAGCTGTGTTGAGTGTTGTGTTCAGTCTTGTCATTTCAGGTAAGTACTGGGGCTGAAGGATTTCCCAGTTGTTCCCTGTGGTCTCTGTCTTCACATCCCTGGCCTCCAGGGTTCACTTTTCGAACCGTGCCTCATCTTGACTTAAAGGAGGCTGGGCAGTGTGCCTGGCTGAGAAGGAAGCGGTCAGAAAGGCCAGTCCCCTGGGAACCAGTGCGGAGACGCATCAGGTATTCAGAGGAAGAACAGTCTGCTTGTGGTTGAAGGGACTGGCAAAGATCACGGGTACAATGGCGATGACATCAGTTGATGACAAGTCTGTCATGAAGAAATTCCCCCCTCAAAACAAACTTGTAAACACACTATGTAGAACACAAGCATGAAGCTGTCTTTGTAGATGATTTTGACAGGCACACACAGATGTCTATGATGAATGACTTCACAGGCGTTTCCATGACATCGAAGTTCAACTCTTCGTGCTGAATCAGAATTCAGCCGGTGTGGGAGCTGGCCAGCTCGAAGGGCAAAGGCGGTGTGCGGAGATGTCTCGGGGAAGAGCGTGGAATATGAGGTCAGTGCTTATAACCTGTAACAGTAGGTCCGCTGAGCTGAGATCAGGGGATGTTTCTTCAAACATGGCTTGACGTTTCACCCATGTATCTATTTTCAGTTTCAGGGGTTCCCTTGTTTTCAGGGCCTGAGCCTTCATGGCCGATCACTGCCGCCCAAACCCACGAACTGCAGCTGGCTGCCTTATTAATGTGACCGAAATTCTCTGCAGCCCTGGCAGTGCTCAGGGTTTCTCTGTAGATCTCACCTCTGCAGCCCTGGCAGTGCTCAGGGTTTCCCTGTAAATCTCACCTCTGCAGCCCTGGCAGTGCTCAGGGTTTCGCTGTAGATCTCACCTCTGCAGCCCTGGCAGTGCTCAGGGTTTCGCTGTAGATCTCACCTCTGCAGCCCTGGCAGTGCTCAGGATTTCTCTGTAGATCTCACCTCTGCAGCCCCGGCAGTGCTCAGGGTTTCGCTGTAGATCTCACCTCTGCAGCCCCGGCAGTGCTCAGGGTTTCTCTGTAGATCTCACCTCTGCAGCCCCGGCAGTGCTCAGGGTTTTGCTGTAGATCTCACCTCTGCAGCCCCGGCAGTGCTCAGGGTTTCTCTGTAGATCTCACCTCTGCAGCCCCGGCAGTGCTCAGGGTTTCTCTGTAGATCTCACCTCTGCAGCCCCGGCAGTGCTCAGGGTTTCGCTGTAGATCTCACCTCTGCAGCCCCGGCAGTGCTCAGGGTTTCTCTGTAGATCTCACCTCTGCAGCCCCGGCAGTGCTCAGGGTTTCTCTGTAGATCTCACCTCTGCAGCCCCGGCAGTGCTCAGGGTTTCTCTGTAGATCTCACCTCTGCAGCCCCGGCAGTGCTCAGGGTTTCTCTGTAGATCTCACCTCTGCAGCCCCGGCAGTGCTCAGGGTTTCGCTGTAGATCTCACCTCTGCAGCCCCGGCAGTGCTCAGGGTTTCTCTGTAGATCTCACCTCTGCAGCCCCGGCAGTGCTCAGGGTTTCTCTGTAGATCTCACCTCTGCAGCCCCGGCAGTGCTCAGGGTTTCTCTGTAGATCTCACCTCTGCAGCCCCGGCAGTGCTCAGGGTTTCGCTGTAGATCTCACCTCTGCAGCCCCGGCAGTGCTCAGGGTTTCTCTGTAGATCTCACCTCTGCAGCCCCGGCAGTGCTCAGGGTTTCTCTGTAGATCTCACCTCTGCAGCCCCGGCAGTGCTCAGGGTTTCTCTGTAGATCTCACCTCTGCAGCCCCGGCAGTGCTCAGGGTTTCGCTGTAGATCTCACCTCTGCAGCCCCGGCAGTTCTCAGTGTTTCGCTGTAGATCTCACCTTAGGGTGTAGTGTCCTCTAACGGTACTCTCATCCGATCCATTCAGTATTTATATCTTCCGATTCCAAGTCCAAATCCAGTCTTTTAATAAATATGTAGATATACATACACATACAGTCTGTGGCTGCATTCTCCATCTGAGTAAGCCTTGCAGTTTTCCTCCTTAGGATGTTTCTGCAAATGTCCCTTTGGATTCATTGCATTAAACGGCACTCTGTTGCTACCTCCTCACGGAGGAACGGCTCTGCAGACATTGCAGGAAGCTCTTGGGCTACTTTGAGTTTAAAAAGTTTCCACACGGCTGATACTGTACCTCGATAGTTTGTGTTTTAAGCCACATGCCTCAGACTTACTGCAGCGTGTGACGGGACCTACAATCTGCACAGCTGACGTAAACTGGGAGGAGGTGGGAATTAAATCGGGCTTTGGATCAGGTTGTGGTAGCTGATACCGATCAGTTAAAAGATGCCTGGATTGATTCTGATCATTGATATTGGCATGAGACATAACTGGATTTCTAATCAGCAGTGATAATGACTTAGTGGGACATCAAGGTAAGAGAATTAAGGTGAATTACTGTGAAGAAATGTCTTTGAATTCCAGCTGGAATAGATTTATAAACTGCACAATATTTTCTCTTAGGTGCCTAAATACTTTTGTTAGATCATTTTTCATTTTCAGACCGAACGCTTGGTGTATGGGCAGATTCTCAGGCCAAGCGCTGGCTTGACTCCTGTTTTCTTTATGTGATGCTGGAGAACAGGCGACCTCGTGAATAGAGAGGTCACGTTTCCTTCTGCGGGACCACCACCCATGTCGCCGCATCTTCAGCAGGGGTCCACCAGCGCTTAGAGGTGTCTGGACCCCAGCCACGGAAGGTATTACTTTGTCCATGTCTTCTTCCCCTCATTATTCACCATATGTAGTGACCAACCCAGAATTCAGCCATGTGGTTATTAAGTAATTCATTCAGTGAGGTGAGCTTATCAAAACACACTATATATTCTGAAATGTTATGCTGAATATATCTCGCTCTCAATAAATGACTCATTATGGGTTGCGCCAATCAAAGCAGACCGTTGATGCACAACGGCTGATATATGTTGGTCTGCGTCTTAGATGACAGCCTCCTCGGTCGCTCGCTGACTGCGGTTTTTCCACTAGATGGTGTCTGAGTGTCGCTCACATCTCTGGGTCCGCACTCTGGCATCTTGAGAAAAACGGTGGAAATGATTGGTCTAAACTGAAGCTTTATTAAGGTTTTCTTTTAGTTGTTTTCTGTTTTGATTTATGAACAGTAGGAACTAATTTGAAACCGTGTCTGAAGCTTGCAGCTCTTATTTATTTTGTTTATTTTCAGGGTCGCCAGCTCGCGCTTTCTGACTCTCACGCATCTGGCCTGACGCTCGCGCTTTCTGACTCGCACATCTGGCCTGACGCTCGCGCTTTCTGACTCGCACATCTGGCCTGACGCTCGCGCTTTCTGACTCGCACATCTGGCCTGACGCTCGTTCTTTCTGACTCTCACGCATCTGGCCTGACGCTCGCGCTTTCTGACTCTCACGCATCTGGCCTGACGCTCGCGCTTTCTGACTCTCACGCATCTGGCCTGACGCTCGCGCTTTCTGACTCTCACGCATCTGGCCTGACGCTCGCGCTTTCTGACTCTCACGCATCTGGCCTGACGCTCGCGCTTTCTGACTCTCACGCATCTGGCCTGACGCTCGCGCTTTCTGACTCTCACGCATCTGGCCTGACGCTCGCGCTTTCTGACTCTAACACTCATACAAGAAATCTTATGGGAAATCAATATTATTATGCAAATCTGGAAAATCATCTGGATATGCAGTAAATCATGCAATGCGCCCTGGATGGGAGAATTGTAGGTTGTGCAGAATAAAGATGGATCCCTGCGTCTGGCTGGCCCGGTTCGGTAGCGTGTGACCGGCCCGGACGTGTTAGATGCAGCCCTGACCTCGGATAATGATAAGGAGCCGCCCGCCTCCCGCGGTCATCAAATGCCGTGACATTATTTGAGCGTGGGCTCCAGTGTCAGCGGCCGGCGGATCTTATGCTGGAGTCAAAGGCTGCTTCTAAAGGTCACTCAGGTGAGTCATTCTGCAGGCTCCATTTCTGCAGCCATGGAGAGCGTGAGATTCTGCTGGGCCACCTGACTCGCAATTCGCCATTTCCCAGCTTTCACTGTGCTTGTCATCCACTTGTTAGTGTGACTTTAAATCCTCCATTAAATGTATTTGTGGCACATCTGCATACTTTGATCCAAATTTAGTTCTTGAGTCCCTAAAATGGTATGACAGGTTCTGAGGGCTGATATGGGCTTTTCGGTAACATTATATTCTATTATTGGTGTGATTTCAGTATCGATTATATTACACTGCAGAAGCACCTTAAACCTAAGTAATGTAATGTAAATCCAAATATATGGTTTTTGCAAACTTGGCATTACATTTTATAAGCTTGCAGAATGAAGGTTATCTACATCTATCTTGTACACAAATAATTTAGATTTGTTATTCTTTTTAAATTGATGGTGTGCAGCTCAGTGGGTGATGGATCTCTCTCCAAGTCCAGAAGGTACTGGGGTGGTAAGTGGTTGATTGGTCACATCACCTTTTTGGACGTTGAGTAAGACCCTTTATCCCAAGGGGCTCTAGATGTCAGCTGATCCAATGCTCTAACGCCAAAATTTGAGAGAATAAAAACCTAAAGTCTTGATGAATGAAGTACGCCTGTTTTGCAGTAGAGCTGAGCACTCATTTGTTCAGGATGAGGTTTTTCATACGTGGTGTGGATGGGTTGCATACTAACCCTTCTCACAGTAAAGCTGTCTGAACGAGCAATAGCACTAAAATTTAGCTTAATAGCGAATTTCAGATTGTACTGTTTTCATAAATCCCTTCAGCTTTTGTCACAGCCTCTCCTGGGGGCTCTCGGACTCTTCTCCGCGTTTAGAAACAATGGTTACATATATTTCCCATTCATTGGGCATCTGCTCTCCTTTCGACTTGTCTTTGTCTCCATAGTAATAAGCTTGGGAAAAGGCAAGCTTTTACGATTAGATAAAACGAAAAGAATCGGGGAAACACGGGTGGTCTGTGTTATATATATATATATATATATATATATAACCAGATCATTTCAAAAGATGAATGGTAAGAATGGGCCGGAATTTAGTTTTTAAGTGATGTAATTGTTGTTATAGTAGTAACTGCCATCATTAGGAGACCGACAGCTGACGCCCAGGTTAGTGTCTGGATGCTCCGATCCACCGGTCATTTGCTACCAGTGCAGTAGCCTCGTCTCTCCAGTAGAGGGTCTGATGCACTGTGTCTTAGGGGGGAGTTTGGGGTTGAAGGACATATCAGTTGTCATGTGTTATTCCAGTTTTGGCCCTTTTTCATATCAACACACTAAGTTTCTCCCCCCCCCCCTATAAATTATCCAGAACTGAGATCCATTTATTTGGCTGATGCTCTTGCCCAAAGCAACATCTGAATGAGGAAAGTGGGGGCCCTGAGGCAGGGGGGCCGTGGTATGATGGTGATTCATACAAAACACAATGCAGAAATAAAATGTCACACCTGCTATACTGAAAATTCATAAACTGTTGATTGTGTTGTAAATAATGCATAGGGGTTTTTTTTTTCTTTGGGGGAACTCAGCTCTTTATAGGGGCCCCTGAACACGAGGAATGATGTATACATTCAGCAGACATTAGATCTATACATCCATGTAGGTCTGCAATTTTTACTATGGTTGACCCCCCCAAGTAACATTTTGTCAGGGGGGTCAAATTCTAGCTGTGCCCCTGGACAGCACAATCGGGTTGTATTTACATTACTATGGATTCAGTCCAAAACAGCATGTCATGCATACTTAATTGTTTACAATTTCCAGTGTGGGTCGGTAGGTCCGCATTGTGATCTTTTCACTATTTAGGCTTGATAATTTTCCATGGAGCAGAAAATGTGCTCGACAGCTTGCAGCCACATTGTCAGAAAAACCAAAAAAAAAAGTGTACCAGTTTCTACCTCTGCTCGTCACTGGGGCTCTACCCCCAAATGCCTGCCAGTTGTACCCTTCAGCTGCACCTAGTATATTATAAGGTACAGAAACTGACTTTCAGAAACATCCCCAAGGCACAAATAACATTAACATTCAACCAATGGTACAAACATGTTCACCACAGTGCATTTCTGTACCTTAAAAGGTACCATTACCTACCTTTAGAGCAGGGGTGGGGAACCTGTTCCATGGAGGGCCGGTGTGGGTTTATGGGATGGCCTCTCATGTTGTTTGACACAACACTTACCATGGTCTAGACAGTCCCCATGGATGCCCTTCTAGTGGAGAGAATGTGATGCAGTGCCCTGGGCCGTGCCCTTACCATGGTCTAGACAGTCCCCATGGATGCCCTTCTTATAGAGAGAATGTGATGCAGTGCCCTGGGCCGTGCCCTTACCATGATCTAGACAGTCCCCATGGATGCCCTTCTAGTGGAGAGAATGTGATGCCGTGCCCTGGGCCGTGCCCTTACCATAGTCTAGACAGTCCCCATGGATGCCCTTCTTGTGGAGAGAATGTGATGCAGTGCCCTGGGCCGTGCCCTTACCATGGTCTAGACAGTCCCTATGGATGCCCTTCTAGTGGAGAGAATGTGATGCAGTGCCCTGGGCCGTGCCCTTACCATGGTCTAGACAGTCCCCATGGATGCCCTTCTAGTGGAGAGAATGTGATGCCGTGCCCTGGGCCGTGCCCTTACCATGGTCTAGACAGTCCCCATGGATGCCCTTCTAGTGGAGAGAATGTGATGCAGTGCCCTGGGCCGTGCCCTTACCATGGTCTAGACAGTCCCCATGGATGCCCTTCTTGTGGCGAGAATGTGATGCAGTGCCCTGGGCCGTGCCCTTACCATGGTCTAGACAGTCCCCATGGATGCCCTTCTTGTGGCGAGAATGTGATGCAGTGCCCTGGGCCGTGCCCTTACCATGGTCTAGACAGTCCCCATGGATGCCCTTCTAGTGGAGAGAATGTGATGCAGTGCCCTTACCATGGTCTAGACAGTCCCCATGGATGCCCTTCTAGTGGAGAGAATGTGATGCAGTGCCCTTACCATGGTCTAGACAGTCCCCATGGATGCCCTTCTAGTGGAGAGAATGTGATGCAGTGCCCTGGGCCGTGCCCTTACCATGGTCTAGACAGTCCCCATGGATGCCCTTCTAGTGGAGAGAATGTGATGCCGTGCTCTGGGCCGTGCCCTTACCATGGAAAAATCTCTCAGATGGCTGCCCTTCCAGTGAAGAAAATGACATGTAGTTTCTTATACTTGCAAGAGATGTAGATGATGCAAAACTTACCTTCTAGAAAATGTGACATCTGGGTTGTAGTTGACAAAACAGTTGAATAATCTTAATCAGGGATGAAGACTACTTCACTATATACACTCACCTAAAGGATTATTAGGAACACCATACTAATACGGTGTTTGACCCCCTTTCGCCTTCAGAACTGCCTTAATTCTATGTGGCATTGATTCAACAAGGTGCTGAAAGCATTCTTTAGAAATGTTGGCCCATATTGATAGGATAGCATCTTGCAGTTGATGGAGATTTGTGGGATGCACATCCAGGGCACGAAGCTCCCGTTCCACCACATCCCAAAGATGCTCTATTGGGTTGAGATCTGGTGACTGTGGGGGCCATTTTAGTACAGTGAACTCACTGTCATGTTCAAGAAACCAATTTGAAATGATTCGAGCTTTGTGACATGGTGCATTATCCTGCTGGAGGTAGCCATCAGAGGATGGGTACATGGTGGTCATAAAGGGATGGACATGGTCAGAAACAATGCTCAGGTAGGCCGTGGCATTTAAACGATGCCCAATTGGCACTGAGGGGCCTAAAGTGTGCCAAGAAAACATCCCCCACACCATTACACCACCACCACCAGCCTGCACAGTGGTAACAAGGCATGATGGATCCATGTTCTCATTCTGTTTACGCCAAATTCTGACTCTACCATTTGAATGTCTCAACAGAAATTGACTCATCAGACCAGGCAACATTTTTCCAGTCTTCAACTGTCCAATTTTGGTGAGCTCTTGCAAATTGTAGCCTCTTTTTCCTATTTGTAGTGGAGATGAGTGGTACCCGGTGGGGTCTTCTGCTGTTGTAGCCCATCCGCCTCAAGGTTGTGCGTGTTGTGGCTTCACAAATGCTTTGCTGCATACCTCGGTTGTAACGAGTGGTTATTTCAGTCAAAGTTGCTCTTCTATCAGCTTGAATCAGTCGGCCCATTCTCCTCTGACCTCTAGCATCAACAAGGCATTTTCGCCCACAGGACTGCCGCATACTGGATGTTTTTCCCTTTGCACACCATTCTTTGTAAACCATAGAAAAGGTTGTGTGTGAAAATCCCAGTAACTGAACAGATTGTGAAATACTCAGACCGGCCCGTCTGGCACCAACAACCATGCCACGCTCAAAATTGTTTAATTTTCCCATTCTGACATACAGTTTGGAGTTCAGGAGATTGTCTTGACCAGGACCACACCCCTAAATGCATTGAAGCAACTGCCATGTGATTGGTTGATTAGATAATTGCATTAATGAGAAATTGAACAGGTGTTCCTAATAATCCTTTAGGTGAGTGTATAATGTACCATTCTACTAGGTGGAAACTGGAAAATGACAAGAACCACACAGCCTGGGATGGAGAGAAACCTGTCAAATCTCCCTTGAAATTGTAAGGTTCTCAAATTTCAAAACTCCTGTCTGATAACAGGATCTTCTTACGCATTGACTAATAGTTTGCTGTGTGAACTAAATAACCTATAGTTTTAACATAATCATATCAAAACGCGGGTTAACATAAGTGCACGATCCGGCGATAACTCCTGCTTTTCGCGCATAACTTTATCGGGCGTTTCTTTCTTTCACTCTTGGTGATTCATTTCCAGCTGCTACACTCGGCACGGTCAGTTTAGGAGACCGGGAGCGGAGGTTTGCGCTGTGGGACGCCTGCGCGGACATACCGCATCAGGCAGCGCATCGGCAGATCGATTAGACGCGCAGCAGGTAACCGAATTAAATTAAAAGTAAACATCTGCCGTCCGGGACGCAACGGGCAGTTTTCATACGGTGACATTTCATTCTGGTGTAACGCCCTTCTGTTTTGCTCTCTCTCTCTTAGTTTATATTTTCTTTAAAAAATATATAAATGGTTTCTTTCTGAGCTGCCGATGTAAGCGCTTTCCACAAGGAGCAGTCCCCGTCCGCCTGCACATGGCACCGCGCCCCGCGTCATCTGACATCCAACCTGGAGCCGGGCTTGGTTCCTTCTGCTGTTCCTGCGTAAGAAGCTTAACCATAACCAGATAACATCCCGCCTTTATGGATGGACTGATGTGGTCACTCAGGAAAAAAGCCACGTAAGAGGGGAGGGGTGAAACCAGCTTAATTTTTCTCCACCTTTTCCACAAGAAATCAAGAGGGAACTGGAGTTTGTCTGGCAGAAGTTGGGGGAAGAGGCGCTACCCCTGCGTAGGTCATCTCCCACATTTGCGTTTGAATGCACCTGACCGCCACATGGACGAGGACTGATGGCAAAAAACAGGGTGTCGCATGAGTACACAGACGCGGAGGATAAGAGCATCCGGCTCGGCGTGGTCCTCATCGCGTCCGGCGTCCTTTCTTTCTTCATCGTGCTCTTCTGCTGGCTGAACCCCATCCTCCAAAGCATGCAGAGCACGCCGGTAAACTGCACGGTGGTGTCAGTCAAGCGGCCGGGCGAGATGTTTGAGTGCGTCTTCACATGCGGGCCGGATTGCCGGGGCACGGCGCTGTACCCCTGCCTGCAAATCTTCGTCAATAACTCGCAGTCCGACTCGGTGGCGTTGCTGCATTACGATGAGCAGCAGCTGCTGGCCAACCCCAAGGTGAGCGCCTGTCTGGAAGCCTTCTGGCATTTTATGCAACCCTAGCATAACTTCAGCTGCTTTTACTAACCTCTGGCTATTCTTTACTCAAACAAGGCAAAACCAAAGCAAAGTGGGTTCTGTTTAACCCCAATATTTTTGGCACAATTTTTTTGTGTTATTTTATGTTGTTACAAATTTTAAAAAGTCCGTCAAAACTAACTTCTGTATTTAACTATTTTTTAATGTAAAGAAAAGAAAAAAGATATTCACTTTTTAGATTTGACTGAATGAGTTTAGTGCACTTCTGACAACTACATCAAGGTATGAGATTTTAGTTATTTTCGTCAATAAGTTTTCATTTTGTGTAACATCACATGGTTAATAATTACGAAGTTTGTTTTAACGGATTGTTTTAAAAGAGATTTAAATTCACGTTTTAGCCTTTTGTGCAGTTGCTGCTTTTATCTTGCTTTGCGTATGATTAAACGGAAGTTTGTACAAAATTCAGGCTGAACAGCTTTATAAAGGTATAACTTCCGTGCTTTGTGGGCTACATACATAAACGCTGCTGATGACGATGTCGTTGTTGATGACGCCATTGCTGATATTGGCGGTGATGTCGCTGAAGTTGTTGGTAATGCTATTAGCGATGTTAATGTTGCTGATGATCCTGATGATGGGGATATTGGTGATGTGGATGTTGTTGGCGGTGATATTGATGATGGGGATATTGGTGATGTTGATGGTGTTGGTGGTGATATTGATGATGATGATGGTGGCTACAGATTGAGGATACCCATCATGCACACACCCCCCATTGAGACAGATAATGTGTCCTTGTCACATTGTGTCACACCACAGGTACGCGCAGCGCCATGGTAACTAACTTTTTTTTCAGACTTAACAAGGTTCTCTATTTTTACCCTGCTTCTATGGCAACATTCGGCTTGGTGCTGAAGGCTAAACACTCAGATGTTCCTTGCAGACAGGTTAACACTCTGATGTACCCGGCGGACGGCCTAATGCTCCGGTGTACCCGGCGGACGGCCTAACGCTCCGGTGTACCCGGCGGACGGCCTAACGCTCCGGTGTACCCGGCGGACGGCCTAACGCTCCGATTTACCTTCACTTAGATTGTACTGGACCCCCCCCCCTCCTAATATTATGTGCTAATAAATTATTTTGGGGGCTTGTTCATAATATCAGAATAAATACATTTAATATATTTAGCAAAAACATTAACTCATGTATTTATACAACAACAACACGACTACTAAATAATAATAATGTATTTTAAAGTAATCAATATAATTATAGGGACCAAATGTTCGTTATTTTGATGTTGTGGGGACCATTTTTCAGGTCCCAACAAAGATCTGTGTATGCAATCAAAAAAGTAAAAATGTAAAATAGTAAAAAAAAAAAAAAAAAGTCTCATAGTTTGTTTGGTTACTGATGGTTAAGGTTAGGGCTGGGTAGAGGTTAAGGTCGTCATACTGGGGTTAGAGTTTTCCCATAGAAATGAATGGAGAGTCCCCACAAAGATATAATTACAAACCTGTGTGAGTGTGCCCTGTGTGCCCCATTGCTTCCTGGATTGGCTCTGGACCCCCCACGATCCTGCATAGGATAAGTGGGTACAGAAAATGAATGGATGGACGATAATAACAATAATGTCTCCACTGAAAGAATACATTAAATGTTCATAAATCTGACGGCATATTTCATTTCAGTGTAAAAGTATGATGTCGCTGGACCATCAGAGATTCTGCTTCTAGAGGCACTGAATGATTTCTTTGTTTAAATGCGTAAAACCTAAACCCAGAAACCAGACGGTTGTTCCCAAGGACTGTCCTCCGTAGTGAGAAGCCAGATCTGGAAAATCATCTGGATATGCAGTAAATCATGCAGTGCGCCCTGGATGGGAGAATTGTAGGTTGTGCAGAATAAAGATGGATCCCTGCGTCTGGCTGGCCCGGTTCGGTAGCGTGTGACCGGCCCGGACCTGTTAGATGCAGCCCTGACCTCGGATAATGATAAGGAGCCGCCCGCCTCCCGCGGTCATCAAATGCCGTGACATTATTTGAGCGTGGGCTCCAGTGTCAGCGGCCGGCGGATCTTATGCTGGAGTCAAAGGCTGCTTCTAAAGGTCACTCAGGTGAGTCATTCTGCAGGCTCCATTTCCGCAGCCATGGAGAGCGTGAGATGCTGCTGGGCCGCCTGACTCGCACTCCGCCATTTCCCAGTTTATCACAATAAATGTTGCAGAATTTTTGTGCATTATTCAAACATTCTTGTTACTAGCTGTCTGTTCTCTGCATTAAGGTGCATTTGTCTTGTTCTTTGTCATTTGTTAAGGACTGTGGCCTCCTGGTCTCTCTTCTAGCTCTCCTTGTCTCCATAGTAATAAACTGAAGTGGAATCGAGCTCTTTTGTTTGGATGAAGCGATCAGAAGGGGGGCTTCTGGGTGGTCTGTGTTTATGTTGGTTAAAGTCCAGGTAAAACACCCAGACCTGAGTCGTATGAGCAGAAAAAAATGTAAATGTGAATAATACGTCCCATGATGTTGCTGGTCATTATTTTATTTTCTTTAACATTTTAAGGAAGCCTGCTGTCTTTAGGGTTTTTTTTTTCAGCAGAATTTTCTCCATAAAATAATAATAGTATTGTATTAAAACCTTTTCAGTTAAAATCTTTTCATGGGGGCATGAGGGGGCAAGATTTAAATTTAGTCTTGAGCCAGCATCTTTAATTAGATCAGTAAGAACTCAAGACGGTGATTTTCAGAATGAAGGGGGTGTCAGCGGAAGCCTTGCCTCTTTTTCACACATCCCCGCTTGTCGAAAGGTCTCGGGGGAGCCGGCAATGAGTGTGAAGGATCATTTTCAAAGCCCAGCTTCGCCGAATCCAGGGCCAGCCTGCATTCTGGTCCTGTCGAAGAGATAAGGGAGGCCAGATTAGACGGGGGGGGAGAGAGGTCTTCAGACCATCAACACTGGCAACTAATCCTGAAAGCCACATGACAAGAGAGATATCGGCGATTTCTAGATCACCTTTGCATTTGTAGGTCAGACATTTCACATGTCACATGGGTTTGTCAGCTTGCCTAGTATGAGTTCAGTGAATATTTACATATGTTTTCTGAAATCGTGCCATCCGCGTATATATTTTATGTAAACATTTTTATGGTGCAGCACTAGACATCTGTCCGTCCGTGTAGAATTAAGTCATTTTTCTGTTGAAGAGACAGTGCCAGAAGAAGTCAGTAGATGACCATCATAGAAAATGCCCTAAGTCCCCTTTAGCCTCATGGAGGTCTTCTGTCTTAAGTTACTTCCTTGCTGTTTGATTAACAAGCTTCAAAAGTAAATTTGAATCTTGGCTTTTTGAGGGTTTTGTGAAATCTTTAGTGGATGTTGGTGCTATTCTCTCAGAGGATAAAGTCAAAGTCTTGGTTTGAGATGCAAGCAAGGGGGTGGATTTGTGTTTTTGCGGCTGGACCATGTAGGTGAAATATTTGGCAGCTTGATTTATGTTTTATACTAGTAGTTTTAACATGGATCCTTAGGCATGAGCCTGACAAAGTCTCACCTAGTGGGGGGTTTATTTTTAGTGGAGCTGAAATTTGGCACGACAGCATCAGAGATGTTTACAAAGTCCTTCTCCTGATTGTTTTATTTTTTTGTGAGTTTTCCTGCTGTCCTTTTTGCTTTCTTGGTTAAAAATATAGAGATCCGAATAATTTTTGTTTTTTTAATTTATATTTCAGAATCTTTTTTCAATTTGATCTCTTAAAACTTTTCTCTTTTAAACATTACGTTGGTTTTTCATTGCTATTTCAGAATAACTCTTTTAACTCTGTTACCTTCCCTATTGCTTTGGTATAGTTTTGATTTGGGGGCGGGGGGGTGTCTGACTGTCAAGTTCGATCGCGGTAGTGAATCGTTGTTTGTTGACCATGCGCCACTAATCCACATAGTGACAAGATAAAGGGGATGTGAGGCTTTGACTGAAGCGGGCAGGATTAATCCTGTTCTTTATGAACAGGTCAGAGCTGGAGATGAACACAAAGTCTGGGACACTGGCCACTTATGAGACGACATGGGAAACGGGATCAGTGAGAGAGGAGCTTTGCATGGAAAAGGCGCCCAGTGCGCAGATCTGAGCGGATATGGCTCCACCGCCCCTGATGAGCCAGCCCGGTTCCGAAGCCCGAGGGTCTGGGGGGTGGAGGGGGAGCCGGTCCGGTTCCGAAGCCCGAGGTTCTGGGGGGTGGAGGGGGAGCCGGCTGGGTTTCCGAAGCCCGAGGTTCTGGGGGGTGGAGGGGGTGCCGGCCCGGTTCCGAAGCCCGAGGGTATGGGGGGTGGAGGGGGAGCCGGCCCGGTTCCGAAACCCGAGGTTCTGGGGGGTGGAGGGGGAGCCGGCCGGGTTACGAAGCCCGAGGTTCTGGGGGGTGGAGGGGGAGCCGGTCCGGTCTGGGAGGTGTCAGGTAGAGATTGTAAACGAACCGCTTTAAGAAGCATGGAAAGTATCGAAACCACAATATATCATTATATAACCATAAAGCTGTGTAATTCTAAATAGGGTGTTTCCTGTGAGGATGTAATGATTAAACTTGTGTAAACTATTTTGGACTAGTGCTCCTACATTCCTCCCTGTGAGAGAGACGACCAGAAGAACAGCGAGAAGGTCCTTCTCTGGCAGGATTACTGGACTAAGGAAGTCCGATCCCGTGTCTTCACCTGCTTCTTCAATCAGCAGAGGAGGTAAAGCCTTCTGTTTGGACTCAGAACTGGTACTGTTTGGTGACAGAGCGTGTGATTCAGCAAGGCTGTGCTCAGGCTCCGGCAGCAAAGTGTCCGTTTGCACTTCACACTGAGCCCCGCAAACAGCCGTCACCCGATTCCGGTGTTTCAGCCTCTTGCGAGCCCAACGCTATCGGGCCGTCCTCCTGGCAGCCGAGTCCTGTGTGGTTCTGTGCCTGTGGTCGGCCAAGTGACCGGCTTCATTCACATCTTTGCTCTTCCCCTCCTTCCCTGGGACACGCATTAAGAACTGGCTGTGATGTTGTCCTGTTACCAGTTTTACCATTGACTGGGATATTTGAACCGCTATGCAAAGTTAACCCACAACTGGGTCCGTGTCCTTCAGCATTGCCTTTATGGTGGCATTAGGCAGGTGGCCGCACCTCACTTGCCCCCCCCCCCCCCCCCCACCACACCACGACAACGACGCCTCTGACTGCTCGTTGCTTGAATTTCTCCACCAGACGTTCCCCGGAGAGTTTCCCCTCAATCGTTAACCTTCCTCATCATCATCATTAACTGAAGATTGTTTTCACCAAAGCAGTTCAGGTGGATTCCAGTCCTCCCCATTTATCCCCAACTGGATTGTTTCTGAATTTATTGCAGCACAGCTGGTTCCCCATTAAGGGCACAGTTCTCTGTTTCGGGATCTTGCCGCAACGTCCGGTGACCATGGGGTGTGATGGGGTGTGCTCGTGATGCTGTAGCACCCCAGGGAATGGTGTGTATCACTCTGAGTGCTTCAGGGTCCCCTTGGTGTGCCCGTGTATTGGGTTCGTCCATCTCTGTGGTCACTTTGACGGCCACTTTCTAAGTTCTAAGTTTCCCATTCTCTACCTGGATCGATTGTTTTGTGCATTAGAGCATTAGAAGATTAAAGTTGCGACACTGGAGAACATTAAATCACCATAGAAACTGCTTAATTCAGGATACTTGGATGTACTTTTGTGTGCATATGTGACATTTTTTGTCTATTATTTCAAAATCAGTGGTATGATTTTTGATTGGTGATTTTCTTACCCCCACTCAGCCCGCTACCGTGATTTATCTTCTAGGTTAGAATATTTACCGATGTGTCTGCAGGCTGAACGCGGTGAAGTTTGGTGCAGCTTTTCTGCCAGACTGCTCCCCCCAGTGAAGGAACCGGCAGTCAGATCCTCTAAACAAATATAACGAGAGAAAGATCAACGCTGGATTGCATCGGCAATCAGTCATTACTTTTAAAGACCAGTGATGTTCTGTCTTCACCTGGCAGATTATCTTGAAATCAGGCTTAAAGTAAGATTAATAGAATAAGATGCTGAGATTACCTGTTAAAATGTCGCTACCAACATTTTTCCTAGTGGTCAACTGCCTCATTACTCCGAAATGAACTCTTATAGGGAAATGAAGGGAGGTGTTTTTAATCCAGTGTGTAGCGCTAAGAGTTAAATATCACGTTTACAGCCTTCTGATTCCACACCGGCTTATAGAGACCCCTTAGGGTCTGTCTGATTGGCTGCTATCTTGCTGTCATGGAGACTAGATCCTGCTGTGAGAAAATACTCTGCTAATTCACACCGCCGGGGGGATTCGCCCGCTCTGCTCCAAGCCCATTATTTTGTCCAGTACCCTTGTGGTGCTAAATAACGCTCACTCCTTCCCCCAGCGTGTGGTCGGCAGAGGAACGTCTCCGCTGTGAGGTGATGTGAGGCAGGGGGGAGCTCTCCTCCTTTGTGAACACCTCCCTCTCTCAGCTTAATCAACGTCCTGTCCTTATTCCACTTAAACCACCCTGCTGGACACAGTCACTAGATGGGGGGGGGGGGGGAATTGTGACGTTTTGAGTGGGGACCCAGAAACAGCCCCTTCTAAAGGGCCAGAGGACCACGGCAGCTTCCTGTGCTGAAACTCGTTACTCATCCCCCCGGGTCTCCCTCACCCGGTCTCAGTCGTCCCAAAGGGCCTCTTTCAGACCAGGGCACACTGCTTCCCGCCACACAGGCAGTAGCCAGCCCACTCCAGCCAGGAGTCCCAGGCTCAAACTATAGTGTCTCTACGATGTTTAATGTCACCCTGTTGGTTTGGATTTATGTTCTTCTAAATGTTTTTCTGGAATGAAGTTTGGATCCTTTTTCACGTAGCCTCTCGTTTTTTGTGCTTTGCGCTCTGCAGGCCGAATGACGTGGTTTGGAAACAGGCCCAGAACGCGAGTGTGGTGATGCACTGCGTCCTCTGGCCGCTGCTCTGCCTGCTGATGGGGGCGCTCGTCGTCCTCCTCACTATCTGCACCCACATCCTGGCTGAACGCGCAGAGGCCATCCAGAAGCTCTCCTAGGATCCCACAGGAAGATCAGCACATGCTACAAGCTCCTGATCCAGAGACCGTTATGTAGATCTCCATCTGCTGATGGGTGGCGGCTCTCAGATGTCCCCTAACAGCAATGGTGGCCGCCTTCGAGACATGAATGTGTTTCTTCATCTGCTACGTACATTTTTTTTTTTTTTTTCCTAATCTGCTGTATTTTGGCTCCGCATGAGAATGGAGTCATCTTGTGGATTGTTGTATTATGTGGTAATATGTAAAAACTTCTGCTGAGGGCGAACACCATTTTGTGGGATATCCGTCAGGGCGGCATTCCCGATATGACTGGACCGATTCACCATCCCAGACTGACGTCAGGTCAGAGCTGCACACCATACAGAGATACGGACGGCGCTGTGGCCTGCATACCCACTACCAGGTTATTTTATTTTAACCACATGACCCTAAATGAATCAGATGCCTGTGCTTCTCCCATGTGTGGTCCCAGCTACAGCGGGTTGTATTTTACCATGGGCTTCCCTGGCCCGTCATGCTTGTACTCTAGAACACATGCACAGTGAAATCTAAGTACGTTTTAGAACACATGCACAGTGTAATCTATGTACGTTTTAGAACACATGCACAGTGTAATCTATGTACGTTTTAGAACACATGCACAGTGTAATCTATGTACGTTTTAGAACACATGTACAGTCTATAGTATTCATGCTCTAGGATATACACAAGTCCTTCACCAAGATCTGTATATTCTAGAAGACTTGGTTGTATGTTCTAGCACTTGGCTGATCTGTTACTTTTCACTCTCTACACGTTTCTTTGTTTTTTATATTTGACAGCATATTTTGAGCCGCCTCTTTTTCACCATTCTTTGCTAAACTTTTAGTTGTTTGTTTTTCCTTGTTAAATTTGATATATACGATTAAATATGAGATTAACAGGTAGCTGGCTCACTAACAAAGGCACAAATCATAGAAAGGCTTCTTGGTTCTGTACGCCAGCTCATTCACTGGCAGGCTGAGTCCAGCTCCCCAGCTGCACCTTGCCCTTATGACGGGGGTGTTATGGTGTGGGGGGGGGGGTATGGGTGTTCTGACTTTCCCAGTGGCCTGCTTCTGAAGTCTGCTGTTGTACAGGAATGTAGCAGGTGACCCATGTGAAGCTGAGGCATCTCTCACACCTAACTGGGCTGATTTGCTGGTCCCACACTATAGACGTCACGCAGCACAGACAATCGGGGCTTGGTGGTCTCGCTTCACCATGCTCCTACCTCTCGGTGCAGACTGTAAAGCTGATGCCATCAACCAGAATGTCACTGAGTCTGCACTGATCTGTCAGGTGAACCAGATTCAACAAGCCAGTGTGTAACTTTTAATCAATAGTGCCTATTAAACATGTTTATTAAAGTTAATATTAATATTGTCTTGAAAGAAGTCTTGTGTACCCGTCAATTTAGCTTTGCTGTTGTTTGTTGCTTCTCTAACATAACTGTGTCATATCAGTGTGATTCTTAGCTCTGTATGTTTGGTAATCGCTCATCGATTTATCTACATCTTCTGCTTGATGTGCAGGTGCCTCCGATTATCTGCTGCCTTGCTAAAGGTTGCCATGACAGCTGTGGTAATTGGTGGCAGCTCTGGTTGTTCTCCGAATATCTGAATATTCTCAGACTCCTGCCTTCCTGTATTTAAAAAAAAAAAACAAAAAAAAAACATTAGGCTGGAATAAAATAGAATCGGTGATACTTCATTCCAGTGCTTCCCAGCCCAGCCCAGTCCTGGGGGACCCGCAGACAGCCCTCATTTCTGCTCCCTCACGGTGCTCAGCACACAATGAAGAACACAGAAAAACAAGCATAGGCATGATGGGGGGGGGAGCAAAAACGCGGACTGTCTGCGGGCCTCAGGACTCTGCTGGAAAACGCTGCTTATTTCATCCCCATGGGAGAACTGTCCTGCCACCTGTCCCATCTTGCTGTCCATGCATGTGAGTAATTGAAACAGCGAGTACCCGTATTACTCTGCCCCAAAAGTCTGCGCATGTCCCACCAGCAGGTCGATACCAGCATCTCCGCTTCTACCACCAATTCCACGCCTTGACGCTGTTTTTTTTTTTTTTTTCTTTTATACCTGGAGAGATTCTGGTCGTGTTCTCGCCACAGTCTGCCCCCCCTCCCCCCCCGTCCAGGTGGTGTGCCGCTGTCCGTCCTTGGACCCAGCGAGGCTTGATAAGAGTAGCTGAATGAGCAGCGGGTTCCCAACAGATGGGCGAAGTTCTGCTCGGACTGTAACCGGGTCGGGTGGAATGGGTGTAATTACTTAGAATCACTAAAGACAAGAAAAACAACCTGGAAGTACCTAAACAAAGTACTGTATTGTTCTTTTTTCATAGATTCCTCATTTCATTTCCACACTACAGTTTCTGACTCTCATGTAGGCCAGTAGCAACTCTCCTCCTAAGATCTCCCCCAGGACGCAGCTGCAGTGCCTCATACTGCCACAGGGGGCACCGGCACCACAAGCTGACTGCTGCAGGTACCAGATAACCCACTTGACAAGATTAATGAAGGTTCCCATGCGGCTGGTTTCCAAACACCCAAGACAAGGTCTGATTCCTCCGTCTCAAATCTTTTCCTTTTGTCATCTGCACTTACATCTGTTCATGCTACATTCTTCTCATATCTTCTCAGATATTTACAGTATGCATTGCCTTCCATTATTTTCTGGTTTTATTTGTACTTCTGCAGAGTATTTTGCCTTTTTTTCCGTCAGTCAGCTGGCCTCTTCACTTAAATGAGACGTTATTGTCCATTTTTTTTTCGGAAATTGAGGCTGTGACCCCAGCAGAGGCAGGGCGGCAGTCTACCAGGAAGCTGCCCCTGTTCATTCTACTGGCATCTGGGTGTTCCAGCTGTTACTGAGATGCCAGGGCATCATCTGTCCCCTGCGCGACTCTATTTCACGGCTCCATCCTCTGCATGTTTCTAGGCCTTGTGATGTAGTGACATTCGCTCCTAAACAGCAAGATGGTGCAGGGTGTACCATGTGACCAGGGCGTACCAGGTGACCTCACACCCCCGGGGTTCTGCGTGTGGGATTCCCAAGGACTTCCAAAGAAACGCAGCCTTTGTGTGTGTCCCTGTGATGGGCTGGCACCCTACCCACTGTGTCCCCAGCCTCTTACCCTCAGCTTCCCGAGACAGACTCCTGGCTCACCATGTGTCTGTAGTGGATAACCAGTGGTGAATGGATGGATGGATTAGCATTTTTTCAAGTGCTCTGAACAGATGCATTGTCATTGGGCTAATTGGTCTTATTTATAAAGTCTTTGCTGAAGTGTGAAATCAGTATAATTTCACCACAGATGATTTCAACCACCTGAGAGACGACAGCGTGGTGCCTGCCGGCATCTGACAGGGCGAGTCCCCAAGGTGGCGTGTGACAACCACAGAGGTGTGGATGCACAGATGCGGACTGATGGCACCAGGGGACTGGATTTCACGGTCGGAACCCGGAGACAGGAAGGGAGGGAACGGAAAAAATGCCCACCTGTGTCTCAGTCATATCCTACCCTGGCATGTGCGTTCTGGGAGCGGCAATGCAGCCAAATACCCCAGATCCGTAAATGCTCTGTAGGATATGGGGTCTCTCCCCACTGGGGTACTTTAATAGGTGTGCAAATGCCCTAACCTCCCTCTGGTTATGCATAGTAGCTTATCCAGCAACCTGGACTCCACAAAGACTCAGGAAGTGCATAAAACACCATGTATTTTTAAATATGATAACAGTATTTACAGCAGTGCTACGATGAAGTAGCTTCTGACGTCTCCTCACAGAGGACTGGGAGAGTTCACACAGACTGCAACCGTAAAGTCTCACGCTCTGCTGCGTTACATGTGAAAAATCTTTTGTGCCGCTGGTTCCTCAGTGACCAGGCATCCACTGCGCATGGTCTTCAGCATCAACTCTCCACCTATGGGGAGGAGAGACATGTTTGCTGCCTGTAAGATTTATAAAATTTGTGCATTTATAACTGAATTTGTGTCTGAAGATGTATCTGTATATATCTGTAATATTAGGGGGATTGCTTGGCTCATTGGGTTAGAATGCTGTGCCTGTAATCAGCAGGTTGTTGGTTTGAATCCCGGGATTCACAGAGTAGGGCTGTAACAGTACATATATTCATTGTGTACCACTCAGTACATCATTTCACAATTTTCACAAGTGGAACATAAATTCACAAGTAGATGTTCCACATGGAATACATTCTGCTAATTGTGGCTGTGCGTTGGTGGCTAGCTTATGGCTAATGCTGGTTACAGTCATAATATGTGGTTTGGCAAAATTTTGATTTCCTAATAAAATACACCAACACGAGGGAGAACTGCGGCTATAGGGGTATTTATTGCTACAGATATGTGATGATGTCACTGCTGGGCCCCTGAGCGAGGCCCTTAACCCCCAGCTGGGCCCCTGAGCGAGGCCCTTAACCCCCAGCTGGGCCCCTGAGCGAGGCCCTTAACCCCCAGCTGCTCCAGGAGCAGTCTGTCCCTGCTGTCTGGAAAATGCACATTGCTTTGGATAAAGGCATCGGCTAAACAAGTAGAATAAAAACCGACTGCCAGCCTGGGTGGCACAGACAGCCCCCGTGTCCCGGCAGGTTTAATGGCGATACCCTGCTTTGTGCCTGCCTGTGATGTCGGTGAGTGACGGCCCCAGAGGCCACACACTCACCGGCGGGCTGTACCACTGCGCGGCGGGTCAGGGGGCCTCCCGCGCCTGGGGCTCGGGGTTGACGTTCTCATAGACGGGGGGCTGCGTCTCCTCCTGCTCATGCTCCAGCAGCCGGGCCCTCAGCACATCCCGCACACACTGGTGGAGGTACACGTACTGGCACTGTGGTGGGCGAAAGCGGGTTTGTCACGCACTGTCCCCTAGTCCCACACGCACTGGTGGAGGTACACGTTAAATTTCACAAGTGGAACATGGTTACATTTGCAGACGACACCAAGGTGGGCGGTGTAGCAGATACTGATCTAGCAGCAGAGAGGCTTCAACGGGATCTGGATTTAATTAGCGAATGGGCTGATACTTGGCAGATGAAATTTAACAGATAAATGTAAGGTAATCCATGCAGGGAGCAGAAATATAAAGTGCAGATATTTTATGGGTTCCACTGAAATAAAGGTAGCTGATTATGACAAAGATCTCGGCATGTATGTTGATGCTTCCATGTCCCACTCTCGCCAGTGTGGGGAAGCAATAAAAAAGGCGAACAGAATGTTGGGTTATATCTCTAGGTGTGTGGAGTTTAAGTCAAGGGAGGTGATGTTACACTTATATAATTCCTTGGTAAGACCCCACCTAGAATACTGTGTGCAGGTTTGGTCACCATACCTCAAGAAGGACATTGCTGCCTTAGAAAAGGTGCAACGGAGGGCTACGAGAATGATTCCTGGTCTTAGAGGAATGTCTTATGAGGAGAGGTTAGCGGAACTGAATCTGTTTA
Organism: Paramormyrops kingsleyae; assembly: GCF_048594095.1. Classification (NCBI taxonomy): domain Eukaryota; kingdom Metazoa; phylum Chordata; class Actinopteri; order Osteoglossiformes; family Mormyridae; genus Paramormyrops; species Paramormyrops kingsleyae. The sequence goes on from NC_132799.1 coordinate 24,923,739, forward strand.
GCCTTGAGCAAAGGAGACGGGTCTGGATGCTGTTCAGCCAAATGACTATTTCAATATTAGTCTAAATACTAGAACTCGTGGCCATAAGTGGAAATTAGCGGGAGAACATTTTAAAACAAATTTGAGGAAGCACTTCTTTACACAGCGTGTAGTTAGAGTATGGAATAGTCTTCCTGCTAGTGTAGCGGAAGCTAAAACCCTGGGTTCCTTTAAATCAGAGCTAGATAAGATTTTAACAACTCTGAGCTATTAATTAGGTTCTCCCCAAATGAGCTTGATGGGCCGAATGGCCTCCTCTCGTTTGTATAGTTCTTATGTTCTCACGTACTGGCACTGTGGTGGGCGAAAGCGGGCTTGTCACGCACTGTCCCCTAGTCCCACACGCACTGGTGGAGGCGCTGGCCTCTCCGCTTAAGGGGCTGGAAGGCGGGGGGGGTGAGCTCACCTCGGTCTGCACCATGTGGGAGCGATGCAGCCGCAGGTCGAAGACACAGCCATAGATATCTACTGTGTCCTTGGTGTCCAGCTGCTGCAAGACCCGGTCCAGGGCGATGAAGGTGCCTGTGCGACCCACCCCGGCACTGCCAAAAGGGGGCACAGTGAGCGGGAGGCCCGTAACAAGCAATGACAGTAACCCCAGCTAGCCCCCCACCCCGGCACTGCCAAAAGGGGGCACAGTGAGCGGGAGGCCCGTAACAAGCAGTGACAGTAACCCCAGCTAGCCCCCCACCCCGGCGCTGCCAAAAGGGGGCACAGTGAGCGGGAGGCCCGTAACAAGCAGTGACAGTAACCCCAGCTAGCCCCCCACCCCGGCACTGCCAAAAGGGTGCGCAGTGAGCGGGAGGCCCGTAACAAGCAGTGACAGTAACCCCAGCTAGCCCCCCACCCCGGCACTGCCAAAAGGGTGCGCAGTGAGCGGGAGGCCCGTAACAAGCAGTGACAGTAACCCCAGCTAGCCCCCCACCCCGGCACTGCCAAAAGGGTGCGCAGTGAGCGGGAGGCCCGTAACAAGCAGTGACAGTAACCCCAGCTAGCCCCCCACCCCGGCACTGCCAAAAGGGTGCGCAGTGAGCGGGAGGCCCGTAACAAGCAGTGACAGTAACCCCAGCTAGCCCCCCACCCCGGCACTGCCAAAAGGGTGCGCAGTGAGCGGGAGGCCCGTAACAAGCAGTGACAGTAACTACACTATCGGACTGGTGTCATGTTTGGTAAGCTGTCACACTTTTCTGTGCATGCACCTCCAGTGGATTAGCTGTTTATCCAACCACATTTCAGTTTACTTTTACAGTGGTTAAGTTTAAAATTAGGATTACCCACTGAGACTATCCAAAGAAACTGTATGGTAATTAGATTGTGTTGGAATGAAATCTACATTCTCTACTGAGCTACAGCTATTTATAGAGGGCTACATATTCAAAGACAACTGGGGTAACTGCTAATGCTAACATTAGCCTTCAGTAAATCCAGGGACCAGTCTGACTTCCCAGCAGGAGCCGGTCCCGGCAATGCTATTACAGTCTCGGGATATAGGCTGGAAGTCCCGCACCAGCCAGGCTTGGGGCTGCCGTTCCCTCCCCCTGGACTATGTAGGTGCCCCCTACCTGCAGTGCACCACTGTAGCACCGGAGCCTGGTGTCCTGTTGATGTAATCACGGACGGTCCTGGCAAACTGGATGAGCGACTGTGTGGTCTCGGGGACGCCGTGGTCGGGCCAGACAGTGAAGTGGAAGTGCCGCACCCCTCGGGAATAGTCCGGCTGCTCCTCCTGCAGTCCGGTCATCAAAGATGTACATCAGGACCAAACGCAGGACTATGTTAATCGTAAGCCTCTGTGGTGTACAGTGCTACAGCTCAATTGTGTGACCTCCCCCCAGGGGCGGAGCTACTGCAGTGATGGTTACTGCGTCCTGCAAGGGACCCCTGAGCTGCTTCACTTACGCTGAAGATCTGGAATTCCCGGATGGTCCATTCTGACAGAACCGATTCAGATTGCATCTGGACCACGAGGTCTCCGTAGTACAGGGGGTCCTGATCAAAGGGCCAGTAGTGATCACACTTCACCTACGGGGGGGCGAAAGTCACATGGGCACACAGTCAGGCTGGGCCCGGCCCTTGTTCTCCTTTCCTATAGAAACGGGCAGTGCCCCACCCCCTTACCCTGCCCTTCTCTATGCACTGTGTCACCATGACGACATTGTGCACGTTCTGCTCCCACACCATCTTCCAGACGTCGTCCTTGGTTCCGGGCAGTGGCCCTTGAGTGGCGATGTACTCCCGCCGGAAGTTGTTTCCCTGAAGGATGCAGTGCAGAACTGATGGCGGTACCTTTACCACTGCGTTCACCACGCGCTCCCTCTCCACTATCCTGTTACAGCGGCTTTGAACAACGTGCTACTTGATGTTTATGGCAAAAATTGCTGCCTTTGCATTTAGCCCACAAATGAAAAAAAGTCAGAGCAGGGGGCCGGTGACGAATCCCCGTGGCGTATCGAGTGACCTGTTCATTAGGCAGGGAGCCATGGAGGATGTCTGCTAACGAACATCGTTAGAGGGACCACGACCGCCCTGGCACCTGGTCCAATTAGCAGAGATGTGGCACCGTGGGAGTCTGCTATGTGACAAGGGGAACCAGTCACAGCCAGTCCATCTGGGTCAGCTTCCACCTTCCTGCTGATGTGAAATCACGGATCCTACTGCACGTGGGACCTGGTCGACATGCGGAGAAACTGCAAGGTAATGACAGACTCACTGGGATGTAGCTGGCGTTGATGTAATCAGAGGAGGGGTCATCATCAACACAGGACAGCTTTACTCTCGTCGAGTCATCTAGAGGTGGGCAGAGGTCACAGGTCATAGCTTGGTCACATGATTCTAAACTCCTGGCTGGTTTTAAATCTCTCTGGGAAGCTTATAGTCTGGTGTTACCTATAAATTTTGTGACATCACAACATTTAAACTCAGTACACCCTAATTTGGTTCCATATGCTACATCTCCCAAATTTCCAGATCGTTCAAGAGGCACATGCTGACCGCACACTTACAGGGCAGTATGTTGTTGTAGCGGTTCTTGCCCCTGTTGTCTGGCAGGAGCGCAGTGTCGACTAGCTGGTTCCGGCCAACTTCTTTCAAGTCCTGTCAAGATATACGAGTGGGGGGGTGGGTGTCAGGAGAGGTGATCCTCAATCTCATTCCCCCAGGCCACCAGGGGGCGTAGATCATCTAAGGGGTTGTTCACATACCTCAAACTCCTCTGAGAGCAGGTAGTTTGAGTCAGCCTGAAGTTTGATGAAGTGCGACTCGAAGGACTCGATTTTAATGGGGCTGAGGAAAAGAAAAGAAGCAAATGAAAATTTAAAAAGATATGAAACAAAATGGGAATCTGTCATTTAAACTGGAGAAGCCACATACCTTGATATCTGATGATTGCTGAACATAGAGGACAGAAAATCTGTGATTAGTTGACATTTAAAAAGTTAATTCATTTCAGGTTTTTTTTTTTTTTTTTGTATTTTTCTATCAGTGTGAAAGACCTAGACCATTAAAAAGACAATAGCAAGTATTACTGATCCGTAAAATCAACCTCAAAGACAATGGCAATTAAACTGGTCAGGATAACGAGTCTTTTTTGAGCTGTAGGCAGGCTGCCTCAGACTGGCAACCCTTTCATTCAGCCGGACGGTGAGGGGTATGATGTCGCTCGCGTGTCACAGCGATCAGCTGACGCGTTTTAGCGGCTGTGATGTCATGTGAAGCTTTGTACTGAATCTCCATGGCAGTTAAACTGGAAGGCCTGGGAATGATGGTCCAACTGGACCTTTCAGTGAAATATAGCCACTGTACAAATTACCCAAGGTTCCTCCCGAACAGAGAATCTGTCCACATCTCTGTAGATTTAATACCTCATCATCTGAAATGATTTTCCATGAAGGACCAAGATAGATGCAACAGCACAACATATTTTCCCACTGTTTGAATGATGCAGGACCAAGCAAGCAAACAAGCACCCTGTGCCCTTACCCCCTGATGCCCACATGCATCCCAGAAGTGGTCCTCTCCCGCCGGATGCTCATTCTCAATGCTGCCCCCTGCTGGTGGCCCCTGCAATCACAACCAGTCACTTCACACACAGCCAAGATTCCTCTTTTGCTTCAATTTTTCCTTAAAATAATGAGCGAAATATAACGAAAATAATGAGTGGAGGGTGATTTTATATTTATGTGGTTTGAAGCAGAATAAATCCATATTCATTAAAGAAAACACTGTTCGGTACTGTTCAAAAGGGACTTAAGTCCCTGTGGATTTGCACTAGAGTGTCATGGAAAGGCAAGGAGACGGCCAACCTCAGCATCCATTCTACCCACATTAGTTATACTGCCAGCTAACAGAATGGTAGTGATGACCAGATGAAGCTTCATGAACCATTTGCTGTATTTTTGACCCCACCAGACCGTGCTCTTGGTTTGCTCTGAGGCATGTTTCAAGTACTTTTTTGAACAAAGGGCACCATCTAGTGGGGTCAGAAAATACAGAAAATGGTTCATAAAGCTTCATCTGGCCACCACTACAGAATGGCAGAGATGGTCAGCATCTCCACTTCACAATGGCAGAGATGGTCAGCATCTCCACTTCACAATGGCTGAGATGGTCAGCATCTCCACTTCACAATGGCTGAGATGGTCAGCATCTCCACTTCACAATGGCAGAGATGGTCAGGATCTCCACTTCACAATGGCAGAGATGGTCAGCATCTCCACTTCACAATGGCAGAGATGGTCAGCATCTCCACTTCACAATGGCAGAGATGGTCAGCATCTCCACTTCACAATGGCAGAGATGGTCAGCATCTCCACTTCACAATGGCAGAGATGGTCAGCATCTCCACTTCACAATGGCAGAGATGGTCAGCATCTCCACTTCACAATGGCAGAGATGGTCAGCATCTCCACTTCACAATGGCAGAGATGGTCAGCATCTCCACTTCACAATGGCAGAGATGGTCAGCATCTCCACTTCACAATGGCAGAGATGGTCAGCATCTCCACTTCACAATGGCAGAGATGGTCAGGATCTCCACTTCACAATGGCAGAGATGGTCAGCATCTCCACTTCACAATGGCTGAGATGGTCAGCATCTCCACTTCACAATGGCTGAGATGGTCAGCATCTCCACTTCACAATGGCTGAGATGGTCAGTAGAACCGAAGGGCCCCTATCGCAGAGGAAGCTGTACTCACACTTTGTGAATCTTCCGCCTGCAGATGAGTAGCACGGAAACCCCGATCACCATGGCGATGAGGAAGAGCCCGGCGCCAATCCCCTCGATGACTCCGCTGAGGGGCTCTGTGTGGGCAAAGACACGGTGCTCACCGAAACGGCGGAGGACAGCCTCTCCCACGGTACCTGCCAGTTCAAACCCCTCTGCGTTTCATGTCACACAGAGCTTTAAGAAAGACGACTGTAACAGGACTCACCCGCTTCTGTCACCAAGGGGAGGGACAGGAATGTGTCTGTGTAAAGTGGATGGGGAAACGCTCTCTGATCCTCGTCAAACAGCTGGGTGAAAGCGCGTACACTGAGCCTGAAGAGCAAGACAAGAAAGTCTGTGTGAACTGTCAGCATCACTATTTATTACTAGGGCTGCCCCCGACTAAAGATATTCCTAGTCGACTAACACTCCTGCATTTTAGCGATTAGTCGAATAATCGTTCATTTATGATATTAATATAATAACTTGCGTATATACAAGGAAAGGTACATTCCAAGTTGAAGTTTAACACTTCCATATGACAGAAAATGCTAAAGCATGATATTAGCGCGTTCAAAATGAAAAGCGCTTAAAACAGAATAGTAAAGCGTTTAAAGTATACAGCGCTTACGGACACAAAAATCAGTGGCCGGAATGTTATAGGCTAATTATAAAACATAAAAACAGCAATCAGACTGCCTGTGCATTTTAATAATTTATCAAAAATACAAACTGTAACAGTTACATGTCAAACAAACAAACAAAAAAAAACAGTTTTGAATAAAATAAACTAAAATTTAGTTAGTTTAGAAGACAGAACTAGCAAAAGAAATTGACACGAGATGGCAACTGACGGAAAATATCGCGACCAGCATTTATATACAAGCTGCTGTCTTAGACCCACGTTTTAAGAGCTTGTCATTCTTTGACCAACACGAACGAGAAGATGCGTACTCCACAAGTAGTTTTTTATTCTGTTAGAAAAATTAGTCTGATGTTTGCAATTTGTTGTTTCAGGTCAAGACTCATCCGTCGTCTTAATGGCAGTTTGCGGCTTAGCTCTGATATTTTTGATTTGTATTAGTGTTCTTTAAATTATTTGTTCCACATTTTGTCTTAAATATAGTTGTTCTAAACAATTTAATCAAATACTTAGGCTGTTAATTTGTTTGTCTTCTTTTTTATTCTAAGTTCTGGCGTTGTGCGATGTGCCATGTGCATTTATTAAATTGTTAATTTTCCTTTTGAACAATATAAAAATTATATTAATTTTCAAAATTAATAATCCCACACTTTGGACTTTTTTCCTGATATAATTATTAGCATCAGCCAGACACCTCTCCCACAAGTGCGCTTTGGTATACCGCGAGGCACGAGATCGCGTTGATCTCTCGTTGCTTTGATGTCATACACTGACTGTGCAGCCCCTGATTGCCTAATTTCACGTGAATTTTTTTGCGACTAACCGACTAATGAAAATGTATTCGACCAAGCCCTCTTCATATCGACTAACGTTTAGTCGACTATTTGGGGGCAGCCCTATTTATTACATACATACATTTCACAGAGTGTCAGCATTTCCTATAGCCACCATTCTATTCATGCTGCCCTTCATTGCCACCCAATCAGAAGTAACATCAGGCCCCCAGAGGCAATCCTACAGGGTAGAGTCATGTAGATGAGATCCAGTTACCTGTAGGCAGTTTTGGGCTTCAGTGGTCCATCACAGAAGGCGTTCTGGTCCTGGTCCTTCTTGCACCTCCCGCCAAGGGTGTCCATGCCAGTTCCCAGGTGGATCTCGAAACCCGGGGAGCCGCTGTCCAGGCTCTCGGTGCATTGGCTTGGGAAGTAGCTGGTCTGGTACACCTGGACGGAGCTGTTGGACCTATAGTCCTTGTAGGAGGCCAGGGGGTGTTGCTGCTGTGGCTGAATGTCTTCACGGTCTGGGGTCACAGAGGAAGTAAACCCTGACAGTCACTGAAGTGGACCACAGATAACTTCATAAATCAGTCAACAGATTTCACCACGGGGATCGTTCCCATGCAGGGCTGCTGTGAGCAGGCTGCCTTACCAAGCGCCACTGAGATTGTGGCTCAGTCATCAATCTTTAAATATATTTGATCACATTAAATCACCTTCACATGGGATATTCACTGCAACACCAATTCCCCCTTACGAACGACAGTCATTCATATTCCTGTAAAAGCCTCAAACGGAACATACCGGAAGACTCTGCCACCACGATGGTGAAGAACTTGACGGCCCCATTGACATCACTGAACCAGCTGCAGTTGAACTTGAAGAGGATACTTGACTTTGTAATCTGGACCGCCTGCTCACTGACCCGAGTGCTGAGGGGTGGGAGGGGCGGCCCTGGAACGGGCAAAGGCACAGGACAATGACTATGCCAATCAAGCTGAACCACCAATCAGCAGTCTGTTGTGGAATTTGAGGCATTTCATTTGCACGATTTCTCCCAAGACGACACAGACTTACGTATACAGGACAGTTTCTCTCGCCCTTTCGATTGTATACTATAATACTACTGCATCTGTTTTTAAAACGATCATATGTATTTTACCTCCATACATATGTGACATTTTATCTATTTTTTAATTTCTGTACTGCAGTCTGGTGACATTTGTTTATGACTGAGCTGGGTATCGATTTGTTCCCGTAAGTATGGTTACTGTAAATGGCACAGACATATCGCGGGGAAGGTCAGCTGTCTGTTAACATCTCTATTCAGCCTGACTGCTCTGGAAAACACCAGGATCCTTCTGAATCCAGTCTTTCTCATAATCATCTGCTATTCCCTACCAGCAGGGGGTGACACACATCTAATGAAAAGCTTAACGAATTATACAGATGCATATGAAAGGCTTTCTTAAAGGGCACACGGCGTCCAGCCAGCACACGATGCAAAAGGTGAAGTCACTGTGCATCAGAGGCTGTGCTGAGCTTATAAGCCCATCTGCTGCCTACTGTGAACCCTAGTCAGGTTGGTGTCTTTCTTTACGCACCTCTGGTCACATGACCAGATAGGACCAATCCCACCCTCCTTGAGGCAACTGGTTTTTTTTTACACGCTATGCACCACATGTGACTCGGAGGTACTGCTTACCCACAGGGGATGCCCTAAATGCCCCCTCTGTGAACCACACTGCCCCCCTCAGGTCTGAGACTTCCTGGCAAAATTAATCAAGAGGTGATGGGTAGACTGGATATAGTTTAACCCCCCCCAACTCACCACCACCCATAACGAGTGTTTCAGAGAACAGGTAGCATAGATGAGGGCAGGTGCTGTTTTATGGGTGTTACTTTGCCCTAAATTGCCCAAAATGGGAAGATTGCACCATTAAAACTTATTTCAATCTGCTTTTTTTTTGTTCTCCTCCTGTGGCCCAGAGATAAATCACCCAGACAGAACTGGAACTGGGAGCGGAACAGCTTGGGGTCGAATCGCGGCTGATCCGAGTGCTAAACCCGCCACTGCAGACGGGCACCCAGGGCCCGGGTGAGACTCTTAGGCTCTGGAGATGGCAAATCAATCACTGCCTCGGAAATATCTATTAGCTACGGATGAAAGCCGTAGTGAGCGGGGTGAATGTAGGTCTGTGTTGTTTATGGCGGTCACGCTCCGTAAAAGTCTTTTCCACCCTCATAAATCTGTCCTCGTGCTTATAAGAAGAGGCTTTTGTAAACCCTCAAGGATGTGACACAACAATAGTGTGGGCTGTGGCTCGTGCCACATCCCGTACCCTCGTCTGCAACAGAGGCATTAACTATGAGCGGTATGGTGTCGATGGTGAGTTCAGGCCACTCACGGTCGATCATGGTGAGCACCCCGTCCTCAGCCGCCTCACTGGTCATGCTGTCGGAGATGACCTTGATGGAGATGGTGTAGCGCTTGTGAGGCTCCAGCTGCACGATGCGGTACTGCGTGTCGCCGCGGCCCGTGCGTCGTGAGTACACCAGCCTGCGCGAGTCTTGCTGCATGCACTCCACCGTGTAGGAGTCATAGTCCGACTCTGGGGGGTTCCAGGAGCATAAGATGGACGTCGAGCTCTGTGGCCGGCAGTGGATGTGCTGGATGCCGTCAGGCTCTGGGGAGGAAATTAGCTGCATTTCAATCATGGCCGACAGGGCGGGGCTAAAGAACAGAAGTCATCTATACTTCATCACTATTGGAGTTAAGGTCCATAACAAGGACCAATCAGGAAGCCACAAGTGCTTGCACTTGACTAGAATGTGGCTGCTGAATGTTTTTGAGCTGATGTTTCCAAGGAAAACAATCAGAGAAAGTAGCCCAGGTGAGGGGGTCAAGCCTCCATGATGGAGGTCTTCCTTCTCCCCCCATTCCATGGTCTGATACTGAGGCTCAGCATCCATCACAAGGATTTTTCCTCTGATCCAAAGCTGGACTTGGTTCATGTTACCCACAAAATGAGACTCGACGTTTAACTGGACAGCTCACCAGCTGCCAATGAAAACCCTGCTCACGCCAGGGCGATTCATCAACAGGCTGTGAAGCGCTGGCAGGAGCCCAGGGCGAAACCATGGGATGGTGCCGGGGTTGCAAATGGCCCGTTTTGGAGTGTCTGTAAGTGACAGTCTGATGCTAACAAGCAGCTTCAGGCTCTCAATTTCTAGCTGTAAAATTTCACATTTAAAAATGAATGAGGCACTTAAAGCTTGTGCATACATGCATCCATGGAGAGCACAAGCTTAGGGCGTACTCACACTTGGCCCGGTTGCCTAGTACCGTGCCCGAGCGCGACGGTCCCCCTCCCCACTCCCTTGCTGGTCGGCTCTCACATTCCACTTAATGTTCTGGGCCATCTACGACTTCCGCTTAATGTTCTGAGAAGTCTATGACTTCTTGTGTTAAAGGAAAGCATTATTGCACATCATGGTGGAGTTCTAGATTAATGTCCTTATTTTGTGGCTTATTTGGAGTCATTTTGGGTGCGAGGCTCTTATAGACTTATCGAGAATGCAACACAGCAATTTTCATTTATTTGTACTGCACATATAAGAAGAACCTCGTATTTAACCAAATATCTCAGAGTTTTTGTGTGCTGCATCCAATTATTCCTGGATACTCTCATCAGCCCAAATATCCAGCAAACACTGCACCTTTGCTATTAACCAAAATGTTTCCTTACCGCCATGTTTGTTAAATGTTTGCTGCTGCCTGACCTGCACGCATGTTTTTTTTCTCACAACGCAGTTTTGCAAAAAAATATCACAGTCCGTACGGCATACCCGATCCGTACCTTCCGGGTCGTGTTCGTGTATGACGCGGTTTAGTGCACCGTGCCTAGGCATGATTGGGCGTGGTTACACTAGTCAAACGAACTGGACTTTGGGCGTCACATGTGCTCAGGCATGGTACGGATCAGCTAGCCTGAGTACATCTTTGGAAAGAAGCAGCTTCACAGTTCAGCCTTAACTATTAGAATAAGACATAAGAACATAAAAACATAAGAAATTTACAAACGAGAGGAGGCCATTCGGCCCATCAAGCTTGTTTGGGGAGAACTTAACTAATAGCTGATCTATTCGAATTAGACTATTACTTATTAGAACAGAGACACTAGCATTGAGTGAATCAGCTGGGTAACACCACTCCACGTGCAGGTCATGCTTGCTACTCCTCTGGCTCTCTGCTCCCCTCTAGTGGCTGCTGGTTGAACTGCCTGCTAACGTTTCTCCTTTTGTCATTTTTGGTGTGAATGGCCATTTAAGCCGACTGATCTGCAGTTACCCAAATCCGTAGGTCTTGGTGATATTACAGTCAAGTCCCTCTATTAGTAATTGCTCATTGTATTAGAATAGGGCAAATGGGCGGGGCTTTACATTGTCCATGAACCACTCACTTGTTCTGATGCTGCCATGGATGGGCTGGCTGTAAGCAGTGGCTCCACCCCTGGCCCCACCCCCGGCGATGGTGCGGATGGTGAAGGTGTAGAGACGGCCAGGGTACAGCCCCTTCAGGACACGGGTGGTGCGGTAGGGGTTGAACATGGACAAGGGGTCTTGGGGCGTCCACTGCACATCAAAATCATCATAGTCCGTAGCTATGGGGGCACCCCAGGTGATCTCCACAGAGGTGTTGGTGACCCCCCCGAAGGTTACCGAGGTTGGGCTCTCAGGGGCTGTTTGCATGGGGGTGGGGGTTATTTCACTCAAAGGCCAAACTGTCTGCAGATAACTATTTAGCCTAAGAAAAACCGTAAACTACAATTTGAAAGTCCAAGGGGACATCTGCAGACATATGACAGCAAAAGCTTTTGATAAATTACATCAATATCCATGGGAGACAAGCTTACATTTTACAAATTAAGCGATTACATGAAGCGATTTAATTCAGCAGTTGGAGGGTGACTGACCGGTCCTCCCTCTCGTGGTGGCGCTGTTGCTTAGATCCCCGCTGAGGGTGACCACCATGGCTGAATAGAGCCGCCCGGCGACCAGGCCATGGAAGAGGTGCTCGCCGGCATCAGGCCCCAGGCTCTGCTCGGCATGCTGGGAGCCATTGGGGTTGTAGAGATGCACTGAGTAGCCCCTGAGGTCCCCAGCCGCTCGCTCCCAACTGAACCACAAGCTGCTGGTTTGGTTCCGGTTCTGGACCTGCAGGCCTGTCACTGGGGCAGGGACTGGGGTGGGGGATCAACCGTCACTGTTGTTATTGAAACATGACTGGTTAGTGCAGTTCTTTTCCAGTTGTGATAATGTATTTTTGGACACTGCAACATGCAGCTTTACCTATCAAGCCAATCTTCATCCAAACTAACTAGTCAAGCCCGCTTCAAACCTAAGTAGTCAAGCCTTGTTCGGCCAACCAAGCCAGTCAAGTCTTCCTCATGAAGCCTAACTGATCAAGTCTTGGTCAGTCCATCTAACCAGACAAGCCTTCTTCATTAAACCCAACCAGTAAAGCCTTGTTCAACTAAACTAACCAGTCAAGTCTTGTTCACTCAACCTACCTAGTCAAGTTCTCTTCATCCAGCCTGACCAATCAGGCCTTGTTCGGCTAACCTAAACAGACAAGACCCCCCCCCTTCATAAAACCTAACTGGTGAGGCCTTGTTCAAGCAACCTAACCAGTCTAAGAACCTAACCAGTCCTCTTCATCAAATACTACAAATGAAGGAGCCACACAGTTGAAATGAGCAAAGGTTCAGAGGCACACTCACCTGTCCTGGCCCACAGGGAGGAGTCGTTGGTCTGCTGTCCGCTGCGTGTGAGGACCACCACCTTGTACAGGGTGCCTGGAAGGAGCCCCTTGAAGGAGCAGCCGCGGGCATCTCCCTTGCCATCCTTCTGGCCACGCAGTGTCTCGTCCTGGTTGTACAGGTAGATCTCATACCCATCAAACTCGCCCTCAGGAGGGAGCCAGCTGAAGGCCAGGCTGCTCGTGCCGTTGGCCTTGACGTTCAGCTCGCTGACCGCAGCAGGACCTGGGGCAAGTAGGCAAATGTGGGTCAGGCCGGGAGAGCCCCCCAGTGAGATGGCCCCCAAATACGGCAGTGAAAAAATGGGCATTACGTGTCTGTCCTTCAGCATCAGCGGCCTCACTGAGCACTCCCCCGCTCAGCGTCTGCACACGCACGCGGTACTTCTTCCCTGGGGCGAGCCGCTCAAAGTGGCGCTCCGTGGTACTGGCAGCCTCAGAGGCGTTGGCCACCAGGACGCCCCTCTCATCTAGGAGCTGCAGGTTGTAGCTGTCAGCCACTCCCCAGGCTGGACCCCAGCTGGACACCAGGCTGCAGATGCTGTGCCTGTTTTCTACTTGCAGGTTGGTCACCATGGCAGGCACTGAGAGCACAGGGAACACCTTTCATTAATTACATCTTTATTATTTTACTGCTTAGTTTACACTTTAAATATTCAGAAGACTTTATTTTAGGATAGCAGTGAGGGGGGGGGGGGGTTAAGATCCTAGGATTTGAAGCTACAACCTTCCAGTCCCAGACACAGTACCCTAACCTGAGTCACACATTTGTGCTGAGTCACACATCTCCCCCAAGTTCCTGCTGATTATTTTCTCCTGGCCACAGCAGCAAATTGTCTCCTGATCCTGAAATTTACTCCACAAACCCCTCCAGACGTTTCAGTTGTCAAAAACCCCCAAACTCGTGACTCAGGCTCACCGGTCCGCCCGTTAGCCGTGCTGTTGTTAACCAGCACGCCGCTGATGGACTGGATGGTGATGGAGTACTTCTGGCCTGGCGTCAGGTCCAGGAAGCTCAGCTCGTTGATGTTTTCGGGCACAGGCCGCATCTCCAGCAGCTGGTCGCCCTCAAATAGCGACACGGAGTAGCCGTCCACGTCCCCCTGGCCAGGCGTCCAGCTGACCTTCAGGCCACTGCTCTGCCCATTGTGGTTGATGTGGATGTTCTTCACCTTGCTGGGCACTGAGGAGTGAATGTGAAGATAAAGACAAACTCTTAGCTTGAAGGTTGGGGGTTCGCTTCTGGTTCCTCTGTGTAGAGTTCCTAAGGTGCCTTTCTGAGTGGGGCCCAGAACCAACAAACCTGCCCCAACACATTCTCCTCATGTTCTCCTCATGATCATGCAGTTTACGTGAAGTGGTGTCTCTACACTCTCCATAGTGTTGGTGAGTGTGTGTCCATCCTGCCCACTGCCTCGTTCCTGAGCTTCCTGACACAGGCTCCAGGACTTCATAAGCACTTCTGAAGATGGATGGATGAATAAGACTCTTTGAACCTCCCTTTGTCCCGGGGGAATGTTATTTCATGCTACTGTATATCAGTATATGTATGGTATGACAATAAAGGCCACTTGACTTGATATGAACATCCATGAACCACCTTTTAAACTGATATCTGACTGACTTCCTTCCCTCATGTTGCTCAGCCCATGACATGGGTAGGGCTAACCCCCCCTACCTGTCCTGCCCTCGATGAACTGGGCCCTCTGGTTTGGGCCGCTGAAGGTGGACACCACGATCTTGTACAGGCGCCCGGGGGTGAGCGAGGTCAGCCGGGACTCTCCTGCAGAGCTGCTCAGTGTGATAGGGGGGAACACCTTCATGTCGTTGTAGAGCAGCTGTACCTCGTAGTGATCCACGTCGCCGGGGGCGGCACCCCATGTGACCTGCAGGTCTTCTGTGCCCCCACTGGAGAGGGCCAGGTCGCGCACCGCCCCGGGGACTGGGGGCAGCCCGACAGTCATGTGATTCTCATGTTACATCATAGTAACATCATCCTGATGTCAACCATTTTATGTCAATAAAGAAAATATTGTGTATAAAAACTGTATTTTGCTCTCTTGTAGCTATTTTATTTCTATTATTATTTATTTGTATTGTTACTTTAATCTTTAACCTTATTATTTTTCTTTGTATCATACATTTCCTTTGAGTACAAAACTTGAACTTGATCTAGCAATAAAAGCCAAAATCATTAGCTGATGAGGCCGTGGCCCTACAAGGCACCCTCACATGGGCTCACTCACATGTCCGGCCATCCGTGGACACACTGGACTCATACTTCCCACTCCAGGTGCTGATGACCACTGTGTAGAGGCGGCCCGGCACCAGCGAGTGGAAAACGCACTCCTTCTGGTGCTTGGGCACCGTCTGGTTCTGCAGGATGATGTTGTTGTGCTTGATGGCCACCTGGTAGAAGTCAAAGTCTCCCACCGCATGCCGCCAGTACACCTTCAAGTACCCGTCCCGAGCCGAGTGGCTGGCCGTGGGGTTCTGCACTTTGGAAGGTTCTGGAATCAAAGGAATAATGATCTGGAGGTGCCATGTGCCAATGTAGGAAAACACGTTTTCACCTATTTTATTCATTATTATTATTTTATTTCACCTATTTATGTGTTCAGACAGCGATTACCTATTTCCTTAAAGAGGCAGTTCACCCAAAAACTGAAAAAGATCATTTCTAGGTCGTTCTACTGGGAGTTGCCTAGTTTTGGAGATATTGTCCATAGAAACGTTGGTCCTCTCTGAAATATAATTGGACTGAATGGCATTGTTTCTGTGGTGGTTAAAGCACCAAAAAATACATATAAATAGAAAAACAGCAATGTCTCTTAGAACTGGGGCAGAGACACTCTTATTGCACTGTGACCCAATTTTCACCATGACAGTTCAGTTGCAACCCTATATCGAAATTAACGCTAAGATCAAGCACACAGTGCACACTACAATTTACACCAATCAATGTCTATTGCACAAATCTGACTGGATGTGCCAGTGAACTTTAAATTAAGCATCTGTGGTTTGGCTTTATGGATTGGTTGAGTTTGCAGACCCAAGACCTGGTTATATAGGTTAATTCAAGGATTGAGGCTGGAAAATCTGATCATTGCTGACTGGTTTTAAAATGCTTACATTTCCAAGTCTGCATCGTGACCCTTTCAGAACTTGCCATGACCTAAATTCAGGTCATGACCCTAGGGTTGAGAATTGCTGTTGTAGATAACAGGGCTGTGGAGTCAGTAGATAAATGCTCTGACTCCGACTCCGACTCCTCAGTTTCTAAATCTTCCGACTCCGACTCCGACTCCCCGACTCCGACTCCTCTGTATGTATATACTATGCTAATGTATTTTCTACATCCATTGAAGGAAAGGAAGGCAAGATACATGTCATTTCACCACAGAACTACTGGCTAGGAAGCCAACACTCTATAATGCCAGATTAAAGACAAACACAATGAAAACAAGGTTTTCACTAGCGCATAGCGAAGGGGAGACGACGGAGCTGAGAACACACCAGATGATTTTTCAGGCGTTTGACGCGTGATGACTCGTTGAACGGCCGAAAAATCGGCAGTGCATCTGTAAATGTATGGGGGGCTTTAGGCTAGGTTCACAGTTCCCTGTAACAGTGGAACACGACACAATGGAAAGCGGTGCCGCACCTTACCTGTGCATTACATCCCATATAGTGACGCATACAGTCAATGAAAAGCATGCTTCATGGTGACGTGATGTTCGTTTTGTGGTAACATTATGCACTGCATGCATTGGGCTTTATTCTTACAGCACAGAAGTAGTTCATTATGACTGTTTGTGAATTGGGACATTTCAACTTACTTTTTTAATTCCCATTTAAATTTAGTAGGAGTCGGAGTCAGAGTCGGTTAACTTTTTGCCGACTCCGACTCCAGGTACCCAAAATTGTCTCCGACTCCTCGACTCCGACTCCACAGCCCTGGTAGATAATCCACAGACTTTGGAGTGAGCAGATTAATGAAGGAACTAATTTCTTCTACCGAACTCCACACACCAATTGCGTCACAAGCAGCCCGGTGACCTAGATGGATTGATGGCACTAATGTCCCTGTAAAACATATCTTTTTTTTCCAGAAATCCCTGACAGGGACAGTAAACAAGGAATGATTTCAACCCAAACATCTATTCTGTTATTTTGGGTGTTAGAGAATCCACCAATCAGCAGTGCGCTTACTCAGAAAGGGGGAGGGGACTCACGTGTGCGTTCCTGCACCACGGTGTGGTTCTCGTAGGTGCCGCTGCGGGACGTGATGGAAATGTTGTAGAGGCGCCCGGACACCAGAGAGCTGAAGACACACTCGGTGCTAGAGCGGGACATGGCCAGCGCGTGGATGGTCTTCTCACGGTCTTGCAGAGTGACCAGGTAGCTGTCAATGTCACCCTGAGCCGGTCGCCACGACACGCTGAGGAAGTCTGGACGCCCATTGCTGCTGACCGTCACCTCTCTGACGGCGGTAGGCACTGAGGGCAAGGGGCGTGGTTAGCGAGGGCCGTCCACGCCCCAGAGGGCCAATAGGGGCGTGGTTAGGGAGGGCCGCCCACCCCCCAGAGGGCCAATAGGGGCGTGGTTAGGGAGGGCCGCCCACCCCCCCAGAGGGCCAATAGGGGCGTGGTTAGGGAGGGCCGCCCACCCCCCCAGAGGGCCAATAGGGGCGTGGTTAGGGAGGGCCGCCTACCCCCCCAGAGGGCCAATAGGGGCGTGGTTAGCGAGGGCCGCCCACCCCCCAGAGCACCAATAGGGGTAAGATTAACATAAAACAAAGGATCGCAAAGCGTCTCCCACACAAAATCACTCCCATTTTTAAATCACTGAATGATGTGGATTGTTTAAGTTGTGCAACGATCTGGCTGGCAAAGCCTTACATTAAAGCAGAAGCAGGACTGCAACACTGATTGGCTGGGCAAACAATGGTGTCTGAACAGGAAACCTCGAACTGGGCTATGATTACATTCCATACAACGCTTCCTGAAAATTCCTAAAATTCCTGCAACGCTGGACATTTGCATTGTTTTCTCTGACCCTTTAGGATCAATGGTGGACAAAGAGGGACGTTATGCTCCTGAGCAGCCTACCTGTCCGGCCCTCAGCAACCGCCTGTTTGGAGGAGAGGCCGCCACTGACTGTGGTCACCACCACCCTGTAGAGGGCGCCAGGCGTGAGGGAGAGGAATTGGCAGGCAGTGGTATTGGCAGGCACGCTCTCATTCTTGATGACCACACTGTCGTGGATGAGCAGCACGCGGTAAGAGTCGACGTCCCCCTCCGCCGCGGCCCAGCTCGTCTGCAGGCTGTCTGTCCGCCCCTGGCCCCTGACAAACAGCTGCGTCACATCTGCAGGGACTGCGCAGACAAGGAAGGAGCGACTGTCAGCACACAGAGGCCTCAGCACCGTAGCGACACGCAAAAGCCTCTCCTCACATTACAATTTACTGCATCTGCACACATTTCTATTCCATATGTAGAACATAGTGTATCGTGCTTATCATGCAAGTTACGTGTTGTTAGTTTATTAAATCAAAGCTGACATCAAACTGAAGAAAGCGCGGAGTCAGAGGCAGCTGCGGTCCAGCATCCCTGGAGCCCTTGGGGTTAAGGGCCCAGCAGTGACAGGGTTACTTTGCAGGCTATAGGCTTTGAACCCACAAATCATCCCCATAAATCCAATTCATCCATTTTCTGTAACCATTTGTCCTATTCAGGGTAGAAGGGGGTCTGGAGCCTATCCTGGATGCTGAGGGCACAAGGCAAGGAACAACCCAAGATGGGGTGCAAACCCATTGCAGTGAACTCACAACCATCTGGATATTTATATTTTACATATATTACTCTTTTATTCAAAGTGACTTAAAGTAGACAAGAGGGTTACAATTTATTTGTGCTCCCTGGGACCTGAACCCACAACATTGGCGCTGTTAGCTTGTTGAGTTAGAGGGGCATATGGTTATGGGGACAGATCCCTAACCAGCCAGGTTTCTTAACGCTCATAGGTTTTCCTGCTTGTAAAATTAATAAAAGAATAATCTTTACAAGTGAAAGTGCCCTTAAACATCCTTCTTAGAGTCTGGAGCACCAGGAGAAAGTGGACATTAATGCTGACTAAACTCACGTGTCCTCCCCACCACAGAGGCGGAGCTGCTGAGGTCGCCGCTGATGGTGGTCACCTGGATGGTGTACGGGCGGCCAGGTGTGAGCACGTTGAAGGTGCACTCCCGCATGTCGCGCATCAGTCGTCGCTCGGCAATGGCAATGCCCGCCTGTATCAGCACCACTGTGTAGCTGTCCCAGTCCGCCAGCGGGTGGAACCAGAGGGCGCTCAGTGAGGTCTCATCTGTGTGCCGAATGTGCAGCTGACGCACGGGTCCTGGAGCTGCGGGGTGGGCGAGGTTTAGAGTCCAGTCACACGTGATACAACACACTCCACTCTGATCATGTTAGTACTACAGCCTACAGGAGGCAGCGAAGGGAAAAAGTGATGACCAGGTACTCCGGGAGAGAGGATAAGTGGACAGGCAATGATCAGGTGCTTCGGGACAGAGGAAGAGCGAACAGGTGATGATCAGGTGTTCTGTGAGAGAGGAAATGTGGACAGGTGATCATGTGTTCCCTAGGACAGAGGAAAAGTGAACGGGTGATGATCAGGTGCTCCTCGGGACAGAGGAAAAGCAGACAGGTGATGATCACGTGCTCCTCGGGATAGAGGAAAAGCAGACAGGCGATGATCACGTGCTCCTCGGGATAGAGGAAAAGCAGACAGGCGATGATCAGGTGCTCCTCGGGACAGAGGAAAAGCAGACAGGCGATGATCAGGTGCTCCTCGGGACAGAGGAAAAGCAGACAGGCGATGATCTCGTGCTCCTCGGGACAGAGGAAAAGCAGACAGGCGATGATCTCGTGCTCCTCGGGACAGAGGAAAAGCAGACAGGCGATGATCAGGTGCTCCTCGGGACAGAGGAAAAGCAGACAGGCGATGATCTCGTGCTCCTCGGGACAGAGGAAAAGCAGACAGGCGATGATCTCGTGCTCCAAGGGACAGAGGAAAAGCAGACAGGCGATGATCAGGTGCTCCCCGGGACAGAGGAAAAGCAGACAGGCGATGATCAGGTGCTCCTCGGGACAGAGGAAAAGCAGACAGGCGATGATCAGGTGCCTCGTTTACCTAATCTCCCCTGGCAGGCGGCAGAGGTCTCCAGCATCCCGCTCCGCACAGTCACTGTGGCCCTGTAGAGGCGCCCAGGGACCAGCTCCAGGCCAGAGAAGGTGTGCTCCACTGTGTCCCGGACCACCGTCACGTTCACCGAGGTCAGTGACTTGCCCAGCAGCTGGATACTGTATCCCTCCCAGTCTCCACTGGGGGGAGCCCATGTTATCTTTAGCGCTCCCTGCTGGCTGAGACCCACCATTTCCAGCTGAGTCACCGTACCTGGAACTGAGGGAGAGGGAGGGGTTAGGCAGCAAAGCACAAAGGCTCACGCTACCTTTAATCAGTAATGCGTTATATTTTCAAACAATGAAATCTAATTAAACCATAGACAGTTAATGATTTGGCTACATATTAATGTTGCTTTTACAGAAACAATACAATTACACTGTAACATTGCAGTGTAATATCGAAGTAGAGAACCAAAATTGCGCAAGACCATTTTTCCTGGTCTTGACAATTACGTTACGTGACGTTAGCTAGCTGGATACAACCAGGGGCATCCCGGGGAGCTCTCTACCTGTCCTGCCCGCAGCCTGGCTCTCAGTGGACAGCTCTCCACTCCTGGTGCTGACCGACACCTGGTAGGCACGGCCTGGGGTCAAGCCGCTGAAGACGGCACTGGAGGTATCAGGGGTCAGCATGCTGTCCTGGTGGCGTGAGCCCAGCGCAGTCAGGGACACCAGGTAGGAGTCGACATCGCCGGAAGCCAGGCTCCACACTGCCACCAAGCTGTCCCGGCTGCCATTGTTCAACAGCCTCAAGTCGCTTACTGCGGCGGGAGCTGGTGGGGTTAGGAAGCAACGATGGGGATGTTGTTGTGACAACCATGGAGCAGCATTCACCTGTATCTCTCCGATAAGCGAAGGGAAACCGCGGGGTCTCATGGCAACCAACGAAAACAGAGAGAGGGACTGTACATCTGGTGGGTGTGGGGGCATCACAGAACAGCCTGAAAAAGCCGATGACAGACAGACGGTGCCAGAGACCATAACACAGACTGAAAAGGAAAAATGCAAAGGCGGCTCGACCCAGACTGACGGAAAAAAAAAACGGCTAATTTCCCACCCAGCTGTGTGACACACGGCTTCTGCTCCCCCCCCCCATTCCCCACCTGGCCCTTTAACTCACAACCACATGAAAGTGGAGCCCAAACAAAGGCGTTCTAGACCGGAAACCAGAGGGCCTCGACGGGGGGAGCCATAGCATAGCGGGATACCCTGACCCGAAGCTCTAGACCTTGGCCCGAGGAAGGGCGACAGCGCTGGGGGGGCAAGCACTGGCTGGAAATATCCTGGAAACAATGATGGGCCATGGAGGTGTGGCTCCGTGCAAAGCCACGCCCACTCCACTGGGGTGTGGAGGTGTGGCTCTGTGCAAAGCCACGCCCACTCAGCCGGGGCGTGGAGGTGTGGCTCAGTGCAAAGCCACGCCCGCTCCACTGGGGTGTGGAGGTGTGGCTCTGTGCAAAGCCACGCCCACTCAGCCGGACATGGAGGTGTGGCTCCGTGCAAAGCCATGCCCATTCAGCCAGGGTGTGGAGGTGTGGCTCCATGCAAAGCCACGCCCACTCAGCCACCTGAGCCCCCCTATAGGTGGACTGGCTGCCTTTAAGGTGACGCATTCGGTATTTACTGGACAATGTCTGCCATTCCCTGCAGGTCGTCTTGGCCAAACAGAGGAGCAGTTTCAGTGACAGACTGAGATAGTCACGCTGCTCCAAGGTCGTTCCTACCTACGGCTATTAGAGCATAAAACGAGCACAAAACGAATGGGAATAAAGCCAGTTAAGAGGAGACATGGCAGCTCATTACCCGTCCGAGCCTCTCTGGAGACGCTGCTCTGCTGCCCTCTGGACTCCGTTGTCACAGTGACGTTGTACAGCCGTCCCGGGACCAGGCCGCTCACGGTGTGGGATGTGACGCTTTTCTCCAGGCTCACATTCCCAACCAAGCTGCCATGGTGGGTCACCAGCAGCTGGAAAGTTTCTATCCTCCCTGGGCCTGGCTGCCAGGAAATGCCCAGGCTTTCGGGGGACCCAGAGAACTTCAGGCCGGTGGCGGGCATGGGGGCTGAGCAGGAGAGATGGGCCAAATGTGAGTAGGGCTACATCATAAAGCGTACAGCCGCTTCAGGTTCTAGATGCTTCTGTGTAGGGATTGCAAAAAGAATATTTACAGGCCTCCAAGTTTCTAATAACCAGTGTTAATAACAGTTGGATCAGTTAGGCTTGTGTTTGAGCCCCAAACGAGGGACCCGCTGTTGATGGTGTGGAGCTAATTAACAGCTGCTTCGGGGGGGTGTATACCTGTGGTCACGGTAGTCCTCACCACAGAGGAGGTCTTGTTCCCAGCAGTAGCCCTGAGGTGGACACTGTAGCGGGTGCCGGGGGTGAGGCCGGTGAAGCCCAAGCGGGGGGCCGCCGTGCTGGAGACACGGGTGCTCTTACTGGTACCCGTTTGGGTATCCTGCAGGGTGACCTCATACCAGTCCACCTGTCCTCGTGACCGCGGCCAGGACACGTGGAGAGTCGTGCTGCGGCTCTGCTCTGGCGTGACGTCCAGCCGGCTCGGCTCCTGCGGGTCTGACGGGAGAAAAGATGCCGCAGATTGAGATGGCTGCTCACATCAGACCCCAGTGCCGCCCGTCGACAGTATATCTCTCTCGTTTACTTCGCTTAGCAGATGCTCCGGGTGACAGTGTGGCTCAGTGGGTTAAAACTCTGTGCCTGTGAGTGGAAAGTTGCCGGTTCGAGCCCGGCATTGGCACCTCTGTGGGTCCTTCAGCAAGGCCCTTAACCTTTAGCTCCCTGGGTGCAGTTGCAGGTGGCTGCCCTTCGCGGCCAGCGTACCCTCACCTACAGAGAGCATGTTGGCAGGGGCAAAAAGAGAATTTTCCCTTGGGGATCAATAAAGTATCGATTATAATTATCCAGAGCAACAGATGTTTTTGAGTAGGGTGAGAGCAGAGATGGGGGTTAAGGGTGTTGCTTTAGTGCTCAACAGTGACACCAATCTGCCAACCGTGGGATTCAAAATAACAACCTTCTGATTACAGAAACAACAGGCCAACCCATTAAGCCACACACTTAAGTGCTGACAGCACAGGATAGTCCAGATAACCAAACCAGTTGTATGTTGTGTCTACAAGCGGGGAGAAGTGAAGGATATGGGGGGGGTACCTTCGAATATGGTATAAAAACCCTTGAAGATCAGACTCAGTATGAGGCAGCGTCCATGACCCCGTCGCCCCATAGCCTTGAACCTCCCTTGACGGATTTCACAGTGACACGGCCCAGCCACCAGGAGGCGCTTTGGCAGGGAGGAGGGATCAGACGGCGCCCCTACTTTGACACTACACCGCCAGGACAAGCGGATGTACCTGAGTGCCGATATGTTACAGCTTACTGAAGCCTCCAGCTTGTATAGTTACGGTGATATTATGAAATGAGTAAAGCATGAAAATACAAATCAACCAAAACTTAGACAATAACAGTTATGGGCGGTTTAAGCTAAACTCTGCACGTATTGAGGGCCGGGGCCCGGAGCCAATCGGAGGCAGGGGGTCCGTGTGCTTCGAAGGTAAAGTTCACCGAGGTTCTTTATCTAATCTGGCCCGCAAAACAAAACAGGGAGGCCGTCTGTATCCGGTAGGACAAAGGAACAATGAGGCCGGACGCGGGCCACTCCGGGCACACACACCAAAAAAGCACACACTTAAGATTACCCCGCAGCATTGTTGCCCATTCCTGCTCTGGCCCCCAGCCAGCAGCGACCTTCAGCTTAACATGCCCCCCCCCCCCCCCCCCCACTCCTATCTGCGATCCGTCCCACACGAAACTTGCTCTGGCTGTGGTACCAACAGTGCCTTTTCAGTCCATCACACTCGTATATATATCTCGGCTACCCATGAAGTTGACCCCCCCGGACATTTATGGCAGTCCCACGACTCGCCTCTCTGTTTTCCACCATATTTCCAGTCTGTTGCCAAGACAACCTCATGGCCTCTGCTCCCGGTCAGGGCTGGGGTGTCCTGCAGACACTGCGCTAATATCTGACTGCCAGCTTTACAGTGTATCCAGTGTCATTTTACAAACATCAATTTTATAAGCAGCTTCCAGTGTGGAACAACAATTTATAAAAATGCTTAAACCGAATGCATTTGTCAATTTCAACAGTAAATTTTAATAAAGTATTAAGTATAATATTATGCTCCCATTACCTTTGAAAAAAGGGAGCGAAAATTTAAAATCTATGTAATTTGATTAGATTTTATGTGTATGTGCAAGACAGTATAGTTCCGTTAGTTTGGTACATTTTTGAAGGCCAGCCACAGATCTGGGTAAGCCAAATTTTAAGTATTGTAAAAGTTTAATAGACTTACTGCAGTCCTATAGTCATCTTAATCAGCCGTAGCCTGACCACAAACAGACTGCAGGGTACCTGTTTGCAGGGACACGTCCCGCCGCTCCCCGTCAGTCCGGGACACGATCCTCAGGCGGTACAGGGTCCCCGGCTCCAGCTCCGTAATCTCACACTCGTACGCGGTGCCTTGTCCTCCGCCCCGGACGCAGTCCTTTATTTCGGAGCCGCTGTCCAGGGAAACCACCGCAAAAGCGCAGCCCTGTCCGGCGCTGCTCCATCGCAGCCGGAGCGACGCGCTGCCCGTGTTGGTCTCGGTCAGGGTCGCCGCGCATCCCGCAGCCTCCGCGGCGCTCCGCTGGAATAAGCAGCAAAGGGCGCTCAGGCCAGACCGACAGCACTGACGAGCGGCGCGGCGCTCCTCGCAAACTCACCTGGAGAAACCTCGATGCTACAAGCAGTACTAAACAGACCGCCTTAATTCTCAGCATTGCGATTGTATTAAACAATTCCTCTATATAAGCACAGCGAATCAAATGCTTATTCCATGGGAAAAAGATACAAATATGGAAAAAAATCATTCAAGTAAAAAAAGAGAATAAAACACATTTTCCGACCCTGCTTTTTCTGTTTGTCTTTTCAGGACGTCTAAGTCGCGCAGAAAGCGCTTCTCAGCGTCCATCGCCGTGTCTCTGTGCTTGCCACGCTCCCCTTACATCCCGGGCCGATCGAACACCCCCTATCCTCACAAACAGTCAGCAGACCCCGGCAACAGGTCCATCCAGACTGCGGCTCTACACCTGCGACCCAGCGACATAACTCATTTGTACGAAAAATGCCATCTCCATTATCCGGGTTAAAATATGTTCCAAGATCAGATTTCTTCACTTCCTTGAATAGAAACGTTCTTTTTTCTTTTGAGAAGAATGACAGATTTAGTAACCAGCATCTAGACTCCATCAGTTTTCAGTAGATCAAATGTTCCTTTTACAGAGTGTCTTTCTTTTGGGGGTGTAGCTTCAGACTTTCACTGGTGACCGGGACCCGCACTCCTCCCTCCTTTCCTTCCCGTCTGTGCCCTCCCTGGAGAAGCGGGCTTGCTTTCTCCGCAGATCACTGTAGTCTCTGCCCGGGGACCATTGCATTTGAGCTGCCTCCAAAGATCAATCACCTTTCGTGAAACGAACGCGACAAATCATAATAATAAATCTCACTCCAAACAATACTAAAACAAAGGAAACGTGCACGCAGATTGAGGTTTAACAACTCCCACGCACGAGCCCGCTGGCTGTAGTTTAAAGAGACATTGTCCTGCTTAAAAGAATTCAACTGATTCTGACCTGAAACGCCATTTAAACCCTTGACATACTGCTTAACATTGAAAATCAGGGGGATGGCCGTATTTGGAATCTGGTGCAAAAAATGTATTCATATGAGATTTTAACTGAAATCGTGAACTATATGGTCCTACGTAGATTTGAACACTTTACATCGTTCAACTATATTATGATATATATACGTGAATACAATTACATATACATGTATAGCAGAACTGCAACTGAAATATACAACTGTAGCATCAACCATTTAATTTAATATACAGATTTTACATTGCCTTCAATGTAGTATATTAAGAAGATACATGCAAAAATGCAGAAATATTTCGATACTGAAGGATCACCTTTGTAATTGCAAGACCCTATTACAGCGCCACCTACTGTGTGATGAGCACACCTGTCTACAGCTAATGAAATCATTCATTCACTGGGAGCATTTCAGTCTGCTGGATGAGAGCAACGCAGACCTTCCAAGTATCGCACATTTCATGGGAGTCTAATGCATTTCATGGTAGTCTTGCTCAATTCATGGCAGTCTCAAGCATTTGGGATGATTCTCCTGCACTGTCGCATTGCCATTGTTGTCTCACACATGCATGTTTAAGTTTCAACCTAAAAAAATTAAGTTTTGCCATTTTTGTGCATTTTTCCATCATGGCTACATGGCACAGTTAGAGTCATCCTTTGGTTAAACTTAAAAAAATCGGCTGTAAGGCATCAGCCACAAGCCTCTCCAAAGCTATGGGAATCACAGAGCAACCCAGACGACGGACGGACACTACAGCATAGGCTCCCGACTCCTATACCCCCGTCTCAGACTTAATTATTGACAATGATCAAACCCCCAGAGAGAAATAATACCTGCAGGCAGTGCTGGTCGGGGTCCATGCGGCACACCCCCCCCCCCCCTCCCCCGCCACTGCGTCTGCAGTGGAGCTTGCAGGGAGGGGTGGCACCGCTTGTTTGCTAAGTCGTCGCCCGCTCATGGCAGCCTGTGTCACATAAGGGCCCCTGCCAGCAGCAGACTTCACAGGGAAGCCGTTTTCTGGTAATGAAGCTGTTTAACGTGACTCTTCCAATGGAGTATATAGGCAGTTCCCAAGAACACCCGACTCACAGGTGATGCCTACTTACGAACGGGCCGCCATAAAACACATTGTATTCATAATCTTACTTAAATACAATGGATAGGGGAAAACATTGTATGGCTTCAGCTGTCCGCCGGCTCAAGGTACAGTGTATGTAGTTATTTTTATTAATACTGTATTTATAATACTTATTGTGTATTGTATTATTTTTGCCTACAAATTTGACTTGAAGACAGACTTAGGGGGCGGATCTGGTCAGTAACCCCGGAACTGCCTGAATCTGCATGGGCACACTAAGCTCTCTCACCTCTTGGGTGGCGGTGGTTGTAGGAGCTGCTGTAGTCAGCACTGCAGCTGCAGTGGCCACAAGAGTCGCAGTACGAGCTGCAGCAGGAGCTGCAGTAATGTTCTGGGATGCAGCGCCGGTGGAGCCCGATGTGGGAGCCGGTGTCTGGGGGAAGCGTGATGTGTTGGTGGTAGAACCCGCTGTCATAGACTCGGTGGCACTGGGACCGAGCCCGGTGATGCTGGTCCTTCTGGTCCGGCTCCGGAAGTCATTGGCCTGCATCGCTGCAGTGCTCTGCCTTCTGCTTGGGGATCCTCTGGCCCCAGAGGTCCGGGGCCAGACCAGCAGGCCTGTCGTCACGGCAGTGGGTGGGTGAGCAGTGATGGGGCTGGATCGGCTGGGTGGATGCAAAGCTGTGGTTGATGCTGTGGAGGGATCTAGACAAAGAGAAGAACAAAGCCAATCAGATCTTGAATCAGATCTTTGAAACTTGTCAAATTACTGGTTTCAACTAACTCAGTGAAACCGCAGCCAATAACCCCCCCCCCCCCCCAAACCCTGAGAGCGACATGCTGCGAGCATGGGCCAGCAGAGCTCTTGTGCGGATGTGCATGTTATTCGGATGACAGCTGACCCCATCCATGTGTCCCCTGAAAGTCACCCTGTCACCCTGCATCCTCCAAACCACAAGCATCCTGTAAATGCCAAGGACTGTTGTTTCTCTGGGGGGGGGTGTAATGAAAAGAGGAATATTCCTGATAAATTAATAAGCAAAAGAGCGCTATAATACCTGCAAATCACCTTAATTACTATGGTTATTCATTATTATAGTTGTTCAATAAATAGGCAGCTATTCCTTCGAATATCTGATGTTTCAGAATTATTATTATTTTTTTTTTTTCGGGATGACGTTAAAATGCTACCAGAAACACAGGAGGATCAGGATGAAGATCATTTTCACGCGGGCTTTGGGACTTCGGGAGTTGGGGCACAGGGATGGACTCCGGGCACGCGAGGCCGGGTCCACGGCCAGCTGGCTCTAGCCACAACCAAGGAGGTTTCCGCAATGTCACTGGCGTGAAAAGTGACATCCTCATCCGGGCTGACGCACAGCCGGGACACTGGCAGCCCGGTACAGCTCGTCCGCATAGTCAGGACTGGTACAATCATTTCCTGCTTATTTTGCCGAACAGCATAAGTAAAACTTTAAACATCTACAAATTTAAAGACACATCAATCAGCAATCCAAAACCAAATATTTTAGGTAAATGTGCTCCGAAAAAGTCCGTAATGAAATTACTGAGCACTTAAAAATCAACGCAGGAGACTGCAGCCTTCACTTCGGCGCCCACTCACCCTGCACGCACAGAGGCATCCTAACCATCTTCCCTCGCGAGTCCTTTTCATACTTAGCCCAGGCTGAATCCTTTGGGTAACTCCTGAGCACCACTCGCTGGCCTTGTTTCTTCAGGTACAGTGGCCAGTCCGCCAATCCGAAAGTGCCCCCCCCATCGTGACACCTCCAGGCGGGCGCGCTCACGCAGGCAACTGTGCCCGCGAGGCGCGTGTGTCGCGGCATGGCACTGGACGCGTCCGCCCACATGCACTGGGACGAAAGGACGTGAACGAGTTTCTTGTCCCCCGTCCAGCGCCACTGTTGGTCGGGGTTGCTGGCGTTGCATTTCCCGACGAAGACCGCTGTGTTTTTCGTATACAGACATAGTTCCTTGGCCATGTGAGCAATAAGGAATCCATCTAAAAAGTCAAAAAAAACAACTAACCTAAATTCAGGTTACTGACATCATAAAATCAAGGCGTATTAATATTTAAAATCCTGGACACCGTAAATGTATCGCCCGATGCTTTAGGCCTAAGTGTTAGTTTGCAGTCAAAACTAGCAAGATACAAGACGAGCAGTAGGTAGGCTACAGACGCCGAAATGAGGTAAATACACTTTTAGATTTAGAACCGTGTGTTATTAGTTTATGCTTATTACAAGTGTCATGAGAGTGTTTCAGCTCGAGCTTTAAAAAATATACATTTTAATTGTTTTAAAGCTGCAACATTTTTAATTTCGCATTTACAAATATTTATTGTACTGAAGTTGTAGACCTTGGTGTTTACAACCGGTGTTCTACACGTCAGGAGATTTTTGCTACAGAATTGACCGTACAACGTAAAGATTAAGGCAAAGGTCCTGTTTTCACTTGAATATCCATATTTAACATAAAGCCCAAAGTTTGAAAGCCGTTACCCTTAATAATAAATAAGCCGCCGTTTGTCACTCACCTGTTGCTGTAAAACTCAGAAAAATGAAAATCACCGTCGGTAAAGTGTCCATTTTAGCGGTAGGTTTGCGCGTCCGCTGGATGCGGGCGAGTGGAGCGCAAAGGAAGCGCCAGTGACGGGAGCTTCCTTCTCCTCTATTGTTTTTGGCGGATCATGGACCGGATCATGGACCACTTGGTGCGACTCTTTAAAATGAAATGCCCAAGTACACGGCAGATGTTCATCAGGCCACGCAGCTGTGATCTCAGCAGCCAGTGCCGCATTCTCAGCATGCGCAGGGCGCGATCAGCCGGCCCATCTCCCCGCTTTCCACGCGGCTTACAGAAAGACATCATTTGCAAGCTGCTGACTACCAAAGTCTCAGCTTCATAAACTGTATTTAACGCACGAAGACGTAAACCGTGGGAGAGACGGCTAACGCGCAGAAAGCCGCATTCAGCCTTTAAGGTCGTCACGGGTCTACATCACGAATGCAAATTTGCCTTTTTAAGTTTTAATAACATAAGATAAAGTCATTATTTATCAAAACAAGCTTTCCATGTCCGAATTCAAAATAAAACTGTTTTATGGAGTTTAGAACCAACAGAAATGAACAGTACGGTATATTACAAAAATATTTGCATTATTAAATCAGGAGATGTCATCTCACACTATGACCTTCATTGTGAAACATACTACTAATACTGTTAGGCCTAGACAAATACTGTAGGTTTCAACTATATATTATATAAAAGTTTTTGAAGAACATACAGAATTTTCATTTATCGTGGATAATGTCATAACGAATACCTGCTGCAAAACTTTACAGCCATAATGGACCAATGTGAAAAACCTAATAAGTAAAGAATGTACACTGACATTTAGCAGGGCTCCGACCGGCGCTGACTCTTAGCAGGCACCCGGCCGGCCCTGACTCATGGCAGGCCCCCAACCAGCCCTGACTCTTAGCAGGCCCCCAACCGGCCCTGACTCATGGCAGGCCCCCAACCGGCCCTGACTCTTAGCAGGGCCTCGATTGACCCTGACACTTAGCAGCCACATCACTTCCTTGCAGATGTCTACCATTTTTTGCAGCTCAGTTGCTGTCTCATGCCTCACAACTACACCGCTTTACTGTAGATACATCAAGAGTACCAACAACATTGATGGAAGCCGTGCCTTTCATTACATAAACTTCATAACTTCATGCCTTTCATTACCATAAACTTCATAACTCTTCGGTACGCCCCGTCTGCTCCCAGCATCCCCACATACTGCCCACATCCTCGGCCCGTCTGCTCCCAGCATCCCCGCTCCCTGCCCACATCCTCGGCCCGTCTGCTCCCGTCATCCCCGCTCCCTGCCCAAATCCTCGGCCCGTCTGCTCCCAGCATCCCCGCTCCCTGCCCACATCCTCGGCCCGTCTGCTCCCGTCATCCCCGCTCCCTGCTCACATCCTCGGCCCGTCTGCTCCCGTCATCCCCGCTCCCTGCCCACATCCTCGGCCCGTCTGCTCCCGTCTTCCCAGCTCCCTGCCCATATCCTCGGCCCGTCCGAACCCGTCATCCCCGCTCCCTGCCCACATCCTCGGCCCGTCTGCTCCCAGCATCCCCGCTCCCTGCCCACATCCTCGGCCCGTCTGCTCCCAGCATCCCCTCGTACTGCTCACATCCTCGGCCCGTCTGCACTCAGAATTCCTGCACCCTGCCCACATTATCAGCCCGGGTGGCTCGTCCTGCAGCTGACCCCGAGACTCTCAGGTTCATGAAGCGTGACAACAGTGGTCTATATCCAGAAAGCTGGTCTACTGCAGTTAAATACAGATTTTAAAGTCCAGTTTAATGATTGTGAGAATTACCAAGGCCTGGGAAGAGCAAAAGCTGAGGCACGTTGGACATTCATCCTTGTTTACTTGATGTTGGATGGTTACTGTTACATCTCTGCTTATATCCACATTTGGCCCATCCCTAGTGTGGGTAATGACATGAATGTGCTTCTATCTAAGTGCAGGTTGGAGTTCATACTCAGAAGCATCTGATGAGACACAGCGTCAGACCATACCCCCCCTGCACCACTTTGTCCTCCGCCTATTGTGAGCTATTTTTAGGTCTTTGGGCCACCTTTCCCACTCATCACATGGTTAGACCTCCCCAGCCCACTGGGTACCTCGTCAGCCATCTTTTCTTGTGTATCTGTAAGTTTAGTATCCATGGCGACAGCCCTGGTAAGGGCAGCATTGACGAATTGCTATTGTCCTTCTTTACTTTTGTGCTTGTGCCAAAACACACAAGCTCGGTGAGTCGGCCATGGGGGGGGGGGGGGGGTCAGAAATGCCGCTGCAGGCTGCTTCCTCGGGGTGGGTCCATGTGCAACCATCCCCCTGGTCAGAGTGGCTCCCCGTGGGCTGTACACTAGTTTGAAAAACTACTTCCTGGCTGTAAGGCCCTGATTCCAGACAAAGGTGACTGTAGACATGCTTCCCATGTGATTATGTCATTTCCAAGTGTTTCTGAGCTGCCATTTTGTCAGGGGGCATCGGGAAGTCAGTGACGGACATGTTCATCCTTAGCGTCTGTGCATTCTGAGCAGCGTTATCACATGCAGCCTGTTCCCATCATACTCCCAGAGCCTGAGGACCAAAAGCCACAAGCAGTGTGTTCATTCTATCCACCATTTTATTAACTCTATCCTCACCCCCATTGTATCTCTGCATCATGTGGTTAGGTTCACCAGTCTCACAGCTCCTGGGTTGGGGGTTCAAATCCCACCTCTGGTCTCTGTCTTGGAAGGTTGCACGTATTCTGGTTCCCTTCTAAGTTATGGAGTGAACCTCCGGGACCCTGCTGAGGAGAAATAGCTGGAAGACAAGATGGCTTATGTACTGTTGGAATCAGTGCATTTTAATAAGTTGCAGGGTTTCATCAAGGCCGACCTCTTTGGTAACCTAAACATGGCAGATCGGTCTGTAAGAATGTCAGGTGAGTTCAGCTTTAGGCCAACAGCTACAAACAACAGAGTACCACTGAAAGGCTGTTTACAGGATGTGAGTGATGACACCACTAATTGTTACAACTTAAATAAAAGGGACTTGTTTGTATTTTGAGGAAGTTAAAGTCTGTGGTATGTCTGTCACCATAGTTACATAGTTACACCATTTTCCACGCATATTGTTTACGTTAAAAAGGGTACAGAAATTTTCCAAACCTGGAAATCTGCAATAATCTGTTGTTTGATAAATATTTGTACTTGATATTAATTGTGATTTTAACTAAACAGAATAAAGGATAAATCCAAATAAATGACATATCTTCCACTAACAGAGTATCACTGTAAGCATTCTTGGTGCTCTGGCCACCTGAATCTGGATCCACATGGAACCTTGCCTGGCAAACCCAACCCGGGCTGCTGCTGAGGGACAGGAGCTTTGTGGCGCTGAAACGCCCCCCCCACCCCATGCCGCATGGGTGGTGTCCCGCTGGTATTTTTAACTCCTCTATCAGCTGCCCTTCAGCGGGTTCATGGTCAGGAAGCTACGCCCTCTGCAGGAAAACATGGCACATGACCCCAATCAGCGGGGCCACCATGCCCCCCCACCTCTGTGATATTCCAAGAGGGAGGAGAAATATAAAAATGGGGATGGGGTAGAAAGTCAGGGACAGCAAGAGTGCCTGCAGCGGGGTGCTGTTCACCCCAGCGAACCCACACTAGCCACACCCTCTAATTCACAGACCTGATGTGGCTGGTTCCCAGGGATCTGAACCCAGTATTTCCACCAGTATGCTTCATACTGTTGTGCTGGAACCAGTACTATTAGGGGCAGGCTGTTTCCCAGGTAACAGAGAACATTCTCAAAACTTCATTTAAAGGTATTCTCAAAATTGGCAGAGAGCGTTCTTACTGTAACATTAGTGGAACGTTATTTCCACATTGTACATTTTAACAAAGGTCAGTAGGTTTCTCAATATTAGCATTAAAGATATTACTTTATTCAAGTGCTATAGTGTGTACTGTAAACGCACCATCCGGCCTTGAACCCGTGACCTTAGTGGCATAACGTGACAGTGTTCCGCGCTGCTGTACCATGCCCGTCCTAGAACATCCTGGAACAAAAAAATATCAGAAGGGCTACAGGGTTCTCCTTGCACTAGGCAGACCAGGCATTGCGGTGACATGTACCAGGGTTCTACACACAGCCTACAAGCACGCCAGGGCCCTACACACAGCCTACAAGCACGTCATGGCCCTACACACAGCCTACAAGCACGCCAGGGCCCTACACACAGCCTACAAGCACGCCAGGGCCCTACACACAGCCTACAAGCACGTCATGGCCCTACACACAGCCTACAAGCACGCCAGGGCCCTACACACAGCCTACAAGCACGCCAGGGCCCTACACACCGCCTACAAGCACGTCATGGCCCTACACACAGCCTACAAGCACGCCAGGGCCCTACACACAGCCTACAAGCATGCCAGGGCCCTACACACAGCCTACAAGCATGCCAGGGCCCTACACACAGCCTGGCATCTTGGTGGAACATGTATCTATTATGCCTCAGAGTCCCCTTCTCTCTGATCATTACTTGTTAACGTTTGAAATCCAGTATAGCCTCCCGTTGACCGCAGCTCCAAAGTACAGAATCAGACGTTCCATTGCCTCACTAACTACAACAACATTTATGAAACAACTTCCACAGTCCTTCAGCCTTACATCTGAAGCATCGTGTATAAATGAACTTGAACAGGCGACTGCAAACATGGATAAATCCCTTCGTAGCACACTAGATCTTGTAGCTCCACTTAAGAAAATAAAGCATAGAGATAAGAAACCTGCCCCCTGGTACTCTGATCATACACGTGAACTCAAACAGGCATCACGCAAGCTAGAGCGCAAATGGCGCTCAACTAAACTAGAAGTTTTCAAATCTGCATGGAAAGAGAGCCTGTCTAAATACAGACAAGCACTAGTGACTGCTAGGTCTGTGTATCTCTCCAGATTAATAGATGGGAACAAAAACAATTCAAAATTCCTATTTGAATCCGTGGCTAGGTTAACACAGAATTCTCCATTAAACTCGCAAGTCCCACAATCTCTTAAGAGTAATGACTTTATTACATTCTTTAATGGTAAAATAACTAAGATTAGACAGACCATCCAGTGCACATCCTTAGCTACCTATGACTGCCAGACTCCTGCTAGTCTTATGCCTATCAATAATGAGACTTTTGAATCTTTCATTCCTATAAAACACCCAGAACTCCTGAGCTTAATTTCCTCCTGTAAATCCTCTACAAGCCTCATAGACCCAATTCCTACAAAATTTTTCAAGGAAATCGCACCACAGATTAGCAATACCCTGTTAAATGTGTTAAACTCTTCTCTTAAGCTTGGATATGTTCCTAAACCTTTTAAATTGGCTGTTATTAGACCCGTTCTAAAGAAACCAAATCTTGACCCTAGTGTTTTAGGAAACTATAGACCAATCTCAAATCTTCCTTTCATTTCAAAGATCATGGAAAAGGTTGTAGTTCGTCAGTTGTCTACTTTCCTACAAAAAAATAATAATAATGAATTATATCAGTCTGGCTTTAGACCAAACCATAGAACAGAAACTGCTCTAGTCAAAGTAATGAATGATTTACTTATGGCTTCTGACCGTGGCTTGATATCGCTGTTGGTATTACTGGATTTAACTGCAGCATTTGATACTGTGGACCATAATATCCTCTTGGACCGGTTAGAAGGTGTAGTTGGCATTACAGGGACAGCACTCTCTTGGTTCCGCTCATATTTAACTGATCGCTATCAGTATGCACATGTGAACAACGAATCATCCAAGGCCACCAAAGTCACATACGGTGTCCCACAGGGATCAGTACTGGGCCCACTACTGTTTACACTATACATGCTACCGCTTGGTAACATTATTAGAAAACATGGTGTTGGGTTTCATTGTTATGCAGATGATACACAGTTATATATATCTGTTAACCCTGATGATACATCACTCCTATCTCGGTTAGAAGATTGTCTGTTAGATATTCGGTGCTGGATGGCAAAAAATTTTCTAATGTTAAACACAGAAAAAACAGAAGTACTGGTGATTGGTCCCAAGGCTGCAAGAAATAAGTTTCACCACCTCAGCATTAGTGGCCTTCCTACACAACCTAACACAGTGGTTAGAAATCTTGGTCTTCTAGTAGATTCAGATCTATGTTTTGATGCTCACATAAGAAGTATTACTAGAACTGCGTTTTATCATCTACGAAACATAGCCAAGCTTCGTAAGATGCTCTCACTTCGTGATGCAGAAAAATTAATACATGCCTTCGTAACTACCAGACTAGACTACTGTAATGCCCTCCTTTCTGGTTGCCCGTCTGGTTCCTTAAATAAACTTCAGCTGGTACAAAATGCGGCAGCCAGAGTTCTCACAAACACTAAAAAATTTGATCACATCACACCAGTCTTATCCTCCCTTCATTGGTTACCAGTTAAGTCTCGGATTGACTATAAAATACTGCTGTTAACCTATAAAGCACTGAATGGCCTTGCACCAGACTACCTTAATAATCTGCTGACCACATACAATCCCCCACGCTTGCTTCGATCTCAAGGTGCGGGATATCTGTTAGTACCTAGGGTAGAAAGATCTACGGCAGGCTGCAGAGCTTTCTCCTATAGAGCTCCTCAGCTGTGGAACGGTCTTCCACCGGATGTGCGGGTTTCAGGCTCACTTTCAATATTCAAGTCTAGACTAAAAACACACCTATTTAGTTTAGCTTATAGGGACACTAGTTCTAGCTCTAGCTAGCTTCTCACTCCCAGTTAAACCGATAGTGTGAGGTGTAGAGCTGGGTGGGGATCGGTGCCATTGGCTTTGGATAAACTGAATTGACAGTGCTGTCACTCTAGCTTCACAATTGCTTGTGGGATTGGAGTGCTGACATTTCAGGGACTCCCCATGCCTGCATTCCCACCTGCCTCTCCCTCCTACTTATGCTGCCATAGCCATATCTGCCGGAGCATTGCACTTCATATTGCACTCATCTAACTTTTAGCACTGCCTATAGTCTCCCTTACTTTGACTAATTGCATTTATTTCCACCACCTTCTCCTGGATGGTGCTACCTGGAGCCTTCAATCTATCAAGATGTCCAGCACACCCTGCAACATGTGACGTCGCCACTGCCAATGACGACCGTGCATCCAGCTCGCCGTTCTGCCAGTGTCATCTTCCTTGTATGACCCGCTCCCTGCCTTCTGGCTGCCTGGCGATTGGAGGAAGTGTTGGCACCGGCTTGTCATCTCCCCCCTGCTCCCCGTTTGTGTTTCAGACTAAACTGTATTTGACTCTCCCTGCCGGCCCCTGGAGGATGGGCTCCCCCTTTGAGTCTGGTCCCTCCCAAGGTTTCTTCCTTCTAGGGAGTTTTTCCTTGCCACTGTCGCCTATGGCTTACTCACTGGGGACTTTGGGTGGGGATGCTGTAAAGCGCTTTGGGACAATGTAATGTTGTGATAATGCGCTATACAAAAATAAATTTGTTGTTGTTGTTGTTGTACAAGCACGCCAGGGCCCTACACACAGCCTACAAGCACGCCAGGGCCCTACACACAGCCTACAAGCACGTCATGGCCCTACACACAGCCTACAAGCACGCCAGGGCCCTACATACAGCCTACAAGCACGCCAGGGCCCTACACACAGCCTACAAGCACGTCATGGCCCTACACACAGCCTACAAGCACGCCAGGGCCCTACACACAGCCTACAAGCACGCCAGGGCCCTACACACAGCCTACAAGCACGCCAGGGCCCTACACACAGCCTACAAGCACGCCAGGGCCCTACACACAGCCTACAAGCACGCCAGGGCCCTACACACAGCCTACAAGCACGCCAGGATAATGCTAGTCCCACCTGCGCTACAATAAGTTACATAACTCTGGGCAAGAACAAGCCGTTCTCCTATTAGATGCATTGTTCTTTTAGGCTCTGCGGAAACTGAAGGAAATTCCCATTTCATGTGAGGACCTTTTACCAACCCTGTAATCACCTGATCTGTTAGTGCCGCGAGACGATGGTCATTTTAGGCTCATTAGGCGGAATGGCCCTACGAAGTGGTCCGTTAGTGTGGCCCTCCAAAAGACCATCTTAAAAGCCTGTGCATAGACAAGTTTCTTCTAAGCCGCCCCAAGAAAAAAAAGAAAAGCTAGTTAGTTTCCGGAAGAATGTCAACGGATGATCCAATGAGTAAAATGCCTCCGCACAGCAGCAAGAGGAAATGTGCTCAAAAGCAGTGGGCACTGTGCAGCTCTAATTCCCATTGTGCAGCTTTAATTCCTAGTGTGCAGCTTTAATTCCTAGTGTGCAGCTTTAATTCCCGGTAGGCAGCCGATTCCTGGTGGGCAGCATGTGGCTCAGTGGGCTAAACCTGTGTGCTTGTGATCAGAGGGCTACGGGTTTGAACCCAGCTTTGGCAAAGACCTTAACCCCCAGCTCCCTGGGTGCCCCAACAGGCGACTGCCCTTTGCAGACAGCTTACTCTTCAAAGTGTACACCCACACATAGTCGGGTAAACATACATCTTTATGGGGACCGCTCATTCATTTCTATGGGAAAAATGCTAACATTAATTATGACAACCATAACTCCTACTCAGACCTAACAATAACCATAAATAACCAAGCAAAATACAAGAGTTTTTGCATTTTTACTTTTTTCATTGCAGTCACAGAATTTTATTGAATTGAGTTTTCCCTTATGGGGACCAGGAAACTGCCCCCTCTCAGACAGGTTTAGCTTCCTTCCATTTCCTGTCCCTCAGAACCCCCCCCCCCCCCCCCACTGTAAATGCACACAGTATATGGTGCCGAAAGGTGTCTTCGGCCATGTCTGACAGCAAGGACCAGAGCCTGTTCCAACAAAACTTTGAGTTGTGGTGGGGGAAGTGGCTCACCCAGGCCCCCCTGGAGCGGAGTCTTCCAGCAATCAGCACGCCGAGTGGACCAGGAAACAGCCCACATCCTGGGCAGGGAGACTCTTTCCTGGCCCAGACCTGCCTGGGACACAGTGTCACCCTGCGGGGACCTGGAGGCTGTGGGGGGGAATTAAATCCTGGGAAATGATGCCCCTCTCACTCATTTCTCAGCCCTGGTCACACCACTGTGGAGAAGAATGAATTACTTGTAGCAGCCAACCTCTCGCATGGATAGCTTTCTGCTCATGCACCACCCAGCACTTGCAGAGGTTCTCCTCCACAGCCTGCAGAAGTATCAGGAAGGAGAACCATCCCTCCTGCCTGCCTGAGGGTGGCGGGAGAGAACAGGGCGATAGGCTGGTAAAAACGCTGTTTTTAAGAGCTGATGATACAATTACAGTTTGCTGTAGATGCCAGGAAATATAATCAGTAAAAATTCCCAAAGTCTGCATCCGTCATTTCTGAACAACTGTTCCTACGTTGGAGTCACGTTATGTAACAAATAGCAGAAAATGCCCTCGGGATGAATCCTGGCATCAACCACCACAGTGAATCCTGAGTCTTCTGTTAATGGAATCAGCCCCTGCTCATAGTTGCCAGGATGCTGCGGTGCGGGGCACGCCCATCTGGGGTCCACTCCACGCCCATCTGGGGTCCGCTACACGCCCATCTGGGGTCCACTCCACGCCCATCTGGGGTCTGCTACACGCCCATCTGGGGTCCGCTCCACGCCCGTCGGGGGTCCACTCCACGCCCATCTGGGGTCCGCTCCACGCCCGTCGGGGGTCCGCTCCGCGCCCGTCTGGGGTCCACTCCGCGCCCGTCTGGGGTCCACTCCATGCCCATCTGGGGTCCGCTCCACGCCCATCTGGGGTCCGCTCCGCGCCCGTCGGGGGTCCGCTCCGGGCCTGTCAGTGGTCCGCTCCACACTCACTCACTTTTCCATGGCTGCTTGACCTGACCTGTGTCTTCTGCAAACTGACTCCCAGCTGGTGGAGGTCACAGTGGTAAAGAGAAGCTCTCGCTCTAGTGTGGGATTCATCTCAGTGCCGGTGGTCTGCACCATCAAGCCCAGGGATCTCCAGGGGCAGCCACCAAGACCAAAGCCCTGCTACATCTCACACGTGGCACAAAATCCGGGCAAATCAAATCTCAAAGGCATCAGTCCACAACATTCAATAAAACTCCAGACAGACGCAGCACATTAATATCCTTCTGCAGTGGTGTCTAAAATGTGGGTCTGATTTACGGATACGAGCCACACAAGGCCGGCCTGGGCAGCACTCGCTAGATTCCCGGCAGCCCAGTATGCCTGCCTGGCTCCACACGCACAGTCCAAACCGAGCTTAAACATGCGCACACACAGACACACACGTGCGCTCACACACACACACACGTGCGCGCACACAGACACACACCTTTACCACACAGCGTCTTTCATGCCCGGCCAGAACGCGGAGGGTGACGTCCCGGAAAAGGCACATCTCCCACTGCCAGCTTCCTGTGGGTTTTGAAACGTTCTTGTCTGGGAGCAGCGGTGACCTGCCTGTAAAATGGTGGTGATCCCAATTCAGCACATCTGAAGGACGGAGTGAATCTGTGGGGTGAAAGGTCAAAAGGTGAAAACCGGATGCTGCAGGCAGACAAACTGTAAAAGGTGGAGAAGCTTCTGCTTCCTACAAATTCCGGGGGGGGGGGGGGGGGGGGGGGGCAGTCAAGCAAACAGCTTACTTTATTTACTTAGTATACAGTTTTATCCGAAGTAGCTAACATTGTTGAGAAAACTGTCTCTGCAGCAATTGGGTTTAGGGTTAGGGTTAGTTTACCGTTTTGCCACTAGGTGGAACTGTTGCATTATAAACCAGGAATACATTACAGTAATCATGACTTGCAACAGAGGGAAGAGTTACAGTTTTTGCATGCTTGTTGAAATCTGACCCCATTGTTAGCACAAAACTCTGCTTGCGCTCCAGCATATCGTGCACCTTATACACCATACCTGGAATACCAGATACTGGAATACCTTACATACATACAAAATCACCTTAGAGACAGAATGCAAACATTCAAAGCTTTATTTGTCACTGGACGGCGGCACAATCGGGCAACATTAAATGCAAGCAGCATTTCTGAAACTGCTAAAAGAATAAACGAAATGGAAAGCAATATGTCTAATTTCTGACCACGTGGAAGTAACAGCGAAATGCGGACTCTGCGTGATGGAAGTTCACTACTGTAAATTAAGAAAATCTGAACCATAAGGGAAAAGTGAAAGTATATACACTCACCTAAAGGATTATTAGGAACACCATACTAATACGGTTTCGCCTTCAGAACTGCCTTAATTCTACGTGGCATTGATTCAACAAGGTGCTGAAAGCATTCTTTAGAAATGTTGGCTCATATTGATAGGATAGCATCTTGCAGTTGATGGAGATTTGTGGGATGCACATCCAGGGCACAAAGCTCCTGTTCCACCACATCCCAAAGATGCTCTATTGGGTTGAGATCTGGTGATTGTGGGGGCCATTTTAGTACAGTGAATTCATTGTCATGTTCAAGAAACCAATTTGAAATGATTCAAGCTTTGTGACATGGTGCATTATCCTGCTGGAAGTAGCCATCAGAGGATGGGTACATGGTGGTCATAAAGGGATGGACATGGTCAGAAACAATGCTCAGGTAGGCCGTGGCATTTAAACGATGCCCAATTGGCACTAAGGGGCCTAAAGTGTGCCAAGAAAACATCCCCCACACCATTACACCACCACCACCAGCCTGCACAGTGGTAACAAGGCATGATGGATCCATGTTCTCATTCTGTTTACGCCAAATTCTGACTCTACCATTTGAATGTCTCAACAGAAATCGAGACTCATCAGACCAGGCAACATTTTTCCAGTCTTCAACTGTCCAATTTTGGTGAGCTCGTGCAAATTGTAGCCTCTTTTTCCTATTTGTAGTGGAGATGAGTGGTACCCGGTGGGGTCTTCTGCTGTTGTAGCCCATCCGCCTCAAGGTTGTGTGTGTTGTGGCTTCACAAATGCTTTGCTGCATACCTCGGTTGTAACGAGTGGTTATTTCAGTCAAAGTTGCTCTTCTATCAGCTTGAATCAGTCGGCCCATTCTCCTCTGACCTCTAGCATCAACAAGGCATTTTCGCTCACAGGACTGCCGCATACTGGATGTTTTTCCCTTTGCACACCATTCTTTGTAAACCCTAGAAATGGTTGTGCGTGAAAATCCCAGTAACTGAGCAGATTGTGAAATACTCAGACCGGCCCGTCTGGCACCAACAACCATGCCACGCTCAAAATTGCTTAAATCACCTTTCTTTCCCATTCTGACATTCAGTTTGGAGTTCAGGAGATTGTCTTGACCAGGACCACACCCCTAAATGCATTGAAGCAACTGCCATGTGATTGGTTGATTAGATAATTGCATTAATGAGAAATTGAACAGGTGTTCCTAATAATCCTTTAGGTGTGTGTATGTCAATTTTTTACTAGAGTAATTTGTGTTGAGTTTACTGTAGGGCCCTGCCTGTGATGGGACTTGTGATGGAACAAGTCAGATGTAGGAACTGGGGGGGGATGTGCTCACCCACCCCCCCAAAAAAAAAAAAAAATTTTTTTTAATAATTTGGCTTAATTTACACCCAACCCCCCAAGAAACAGACCTTCATATTTCTATATTTGACAAATAACATTTACTATATTGAACCAGCAAATCTTAAGCAAGGAATTAAAAAATACCATTTCTATAAAAATATTAAAAATATATAATAGAACCCCAAAACTGATTACTGAATCTCAATATAACATCTGAACCATAGAAAAGGTCACAAACTAAATCTCACAAGAACTTATTTTACACACAAAGATAAAAAAAGTATATGCACTTCTTACCCAGAAGAGAAAATTAAAGATGAATAAGGAATACTTTATAAACTTGTTCACAGCCATTTTCTTAGGGGAAACGCCGATAAAGTTCGCGTTGGGGCGTGCAGCCGGATGGAGAGCTCTGGCAGCCGGCCGGGGTGCGGCAGCCTTCATTCTCACCCAGCCCGGGGTGCGGCAGCCTTCATTCTCACCCAGCCCGGCGTGCGGCAGCCTTCATTCTCAACCAGCCCATGGAGGTGTTTCGCTCACCACCAGAAACTTTAAAAGCCCACGGAACAACATCACCAGCGTGTGACATTCTCACACTTCTTCAACAGTAGCAGCTTTTGCACGACTGGGTGCCACGCGGGCAAGTCGG
The DNA here is from genome assembly GCF_048594095.1 of Paramormyrops kingsleyae. Classification (NCBI taxonomy): domain Eukaryota; kingdom Metazoa; phylum Chordata; class Actinopteri; order Osteoglossiformes; family Mormyridae; genus Paramormyrops; species Paramormyrops kingsleyae. Next base: position 24,966,045 of record NC_132799.1, read on the forward strand.
AGTTTTCAGTGCTTTGAACACAAAGGAAAAGGCGAAGGGGCACAATTGCGTTTCAAGTTTCTTCAGACACGCACAGTGGTGGAAAGTAATAATGGAGAACATTTACACTTATTACTAGCAGTCTATGTTTGTGAAATTGTATTCTTTAAATATCTTTAAATAACAGTACTTGTACATAAGTATTATTAATTTTGCAGCAGATATACTAAAATTAGGGTGATACAGAAAAGATTAGCATGGCCCTTGCAGCAACAACAAAACCCAAACTACTTGGTAAAGTTTCCCCAAGTTTATTTTTTAGCAAAAGCCGAAAGAACACAATTCTTTAGCATTTTCAGAAACAGATTATTAATCACAAGTCTGGTGCGAGGAGCATAAGACAGTTCCCGAAATCGATAATTCATGCAGAGTGCCGTTTAACACCCTAACCAACATTGTCTTTAAATACAAAGTCAAACCACCACCAAACGGTTAAGACAGACATCAGATAAAAATGTTACTCGACTGCAGACATATCTCTCTAAACAAAACACAAGAACATTCTCCTCTGAATGTCTTTGTAGGCATTTCATTTTATGGTTGGACAGACAGAAGGCTGGTAGAGTTATGCTAGAAACCTGATCCAAAATCCAATTAGAACAAATTTAAAACCGAGTTTTGCATGTGAACCTTATTCCTCCATGTCCTATGCATTTACAAATTCATACATACATACATACATATATATTTTTTTTCTCTACACAATCTTCAGCTGTCACCTATAAATGATCATCTTGTAGGTGGGACAGAAATCATCTTGAAGGACATCTCAGGAGGTGGTCACGCCGCCCTTCCTGCCGATCTGGCAGTAGAGGGTCATGGCGAAGCTCATTCCTATAAGCTGCAGAAGAGGAAAGCGACACTGGGAATATGCTCTGGGGGTCAGCGGGGAGGCAGTGAAGGCCAGCAGGACACACTCCTCCGTTAAAAGCTCTCATGCTCAGTACCAGATACTGAGGTTCCTTCCCTTACTTATTACCCTCCACCGAGTGCATCCTTACCATCACTACCCCGATGGCAAAACCAATTCCTGCGACAATCTTCGCATTTTTCTTCATTATGTTTGTCAAATATGTGACACAGGGCTGAGGGGAACAGAACCATACAAGTTAAAGCATAAACTGAATGAGGCATGGAGTCAGGACAGAGGTCAGTGTGACGGGGACAAGTGTGATCTTGGGATCAGCCCATAGATGCCTGGGACCCTCACCGTGGTGTACACACTGTTACCGGCCACGGGTGCGCATTGGGCGGATGTGTTTGTGCATTTGCACGTGTCTGGCACTTGATTGGCCCAGTCCTGGGGCCCCCCCGTCAGCCCGCAGCATAGCCCCTGGGGAGGGAAGAGTGAAAATAGATACTGTAAGGCCTGATCCGGTTCCACTGTCTGCACCCCAGCCATGCCCCTGTTGGCACTTGCCTTCCCTGGAGTTCTGACAGCTTTTCCTCATTCTCCTAATCGACTAGGCTGCTTAGCAGGTTTCTCCAGTGTGAGGAATTGTTTGGCTCATGTCCTGTTACTGAGTTTCAGATTCTTGCTTTTCCTCGAGTGCTTGATTCTCCCTTCGTCTGGTTCAGTGAGAGCGCGTCTCCCGTGAGCGCGCCCTGATCCCAGTCTCGGTGCGAGTGCGCGTCTCCCGTTAACGTGCCGGGTGAGCGCGCCCTGATCCCAGTCTCGGTGCGAGTGCGCGTCTCCCGTTAACGTGCCGGGTGAGCGCGCCCTGATCCCAGTCTCGGTGCGAGTGCGCGTCTCCCGTTAACGTGCCCGGTGAGCGCGCCCTGATCCCAGTCTCGGTGCGAGTGCGCGTCTCCCGTTAACGTGCCGGGTGAGCGCGCCCTGATCCCAGTCTCGGTGCGAGTGCGCGTCTCCCGTTAACGTGCCGGGTGAGCGCGCCCTGATCCCAGTCTCGGTGCGAGTGCGCGTCTCCCGTTAACGTGCCGGGTGAGCGCGCCCTGACCCCAGTCTCGGTGCGAGTGCGCGTCTCCCGTTAACGTGCCGGGTGAGCGCGCCCTGATCCCAGTCTCGGTGCGAGTGCGCGTCTCCCGTTAACGTGCCGGGTGAGCGCGCCCTGATCCCAGTCTCGGTGCGAGTGCGCGTCTCCCGTTAACGTGCCGGGTGAGCGCGCCCTGATCCCAGTCTCGGTGCGAGTGCGCGTCTCCCGTTAACGTGCCGGGTGAGCGCGCCCTGATCCCAGTCTCGGTGCGAGTGCGCGTCTCCCGTTAACGTGCCCGGTGAGCGCGCCCTGATCCCAGTCTCGGTGCGAGTGCGCGTCTCCCGTTAACGTGCCGGGTGAGCGTGCCCTGATCCCAGTCTCGGTGCGAGTGCGCGTCTCCCGTAAACGTGCCGGGTGAGCGTACCCTGATCCCAGTCTCGGTGCGAGTGCGCGTCTCCCGTTAACGTGCCGGGTGAGCGTGCCCTGATCCCAGTCTCGGTGCGAGTGCGCGTCTCCCGTTAACGTGCCGGGTGAGCGTGCCCTGATCCCAGTCTCGGTGCGAGTGCGCGTCTCGATTCTCCTGTGTCAGCACGAGTCTGTCTAACCCTTCACCACCAGCACAGACTTTCTGGCTCCTTGACCTTTGCTTCTCTCCTTGACTATGACTCTTGCCACACATTTTGTTTTCCTGCTCACTATGTTTGGGTCCCCTGTTCCTGAAATATCTCATTACATATAGACATATTCTGCAGGTTTGCACTATAAATCATTTCAAAGCTCTGAATCTCTGGGTGTGCTATTCTCCTAGGTAACCTAGTGCTTCAATGTCAAGCGTTCTTTGAAGATCAATACTGAGGACAAGACCATATGATTCCGAGTACCTCCTGTTGCAGTATGCCAATATCATGCTGGACATCTGATGGCTGGTTGGATAAAGGCATAAGTTTTTGAAGTTCTCCCTTTAGCCAGCTGTCAACCTGAAGAGAAAGGAACACATGCCAACTGCACATGAGCCAAAATTAACCACCCGCAAAAACCACTTCCTGTTTCAAACTAAGATAAGAACCCGCACCCAGCCCCAACCCTGCACCCCCAGCCCCCACCCCGTTTTACCTGTGATTGTGCAACGGCACCCAGGATTCCTGCAGCCAGTAGGAGGATGAAGATGAGAAGCAAGCCGATGAAGAACTGAAAGGAGAGTTACCATTAGCATCCCGGGCAGATTGAAGATCTACTCTTCAGTAAACAAACAAGAAGAGGAAAGATTGGTACCACAGCAGTTTGGGGAAGAGTCACTGCCATTTTAAGACGGAGCCCGCGGTAGAGAGCGGAGGTCCTGGCAGGAATGAAACGGTTTCTTTCCATGTTGTGGTAGAAGTTCGGTATTCCAGTCCCCAGGTTAGAATGGTGACAGATGATATCATAAAAGCTATGGTGCATAAGGCATCCAGTCTGGCAGATTAACCCCACTTTAACAGACCCATAGGTGTACAAGTGTATGCTAAGAATGTTGTAATGGATACAAGTAACTTTAGTTGTATGGTCAGGCAGGAAGGGCTCTTCAGTCTCTCACACAGGTCTAAGTTGCTTTAGTCATGCTGCTATAGAAAGAGCATCTACATTCAGCTGGTGTTAACAGGTAACTGAAGACATACAGGTACTGTGTCCCTCCACTGACCAGCGTCACCCACCTCTGGTTTTCACTGGGGGGAGATTTACTGAAGTGCGTGGTCATGGGTTTTTCGAACGGATCCGTACCAGCAGCAGCATGCAGCGGCTCTCGCGAACGGCGCCACAGCATCCCAGAAACCCAAGGACCATGATCACCGCACCGATGGCAATCAGCAGGTCGACACCGGGAATAGTTACATTCAGGACCTAGGAAACCACAGGGTGACAGCAGTCAAAAGGGCAGAGCAGTACATCTGAAAAACACATTAAAGAGGGTTTTCATTTTTAACGTAGACATGTTCACATTTTAGTACAAACAACCTGCCCCAGTGCATGGGTCATTTGAAGTGCATGGAAAGGGTGGTCTATTTTACAGTGATGTTTGTGGTGCCTCACTGAGCACATTTGATAAAAATGATCAGACCTATCTGGTAGGAGGCGAGATACACATTGTGGACTCTGTACCTTATTCCCATTGTTGGTCACCTTCAGGTATATGGAGATGGCAAGGATGCCACATCCACATAGCTAAGGAGGGAAGCAGACGAGAATGTCATGGCGGAGATCATTCACACAGGAACCAGCGCTTCTCTGTTAAAAGCCAGAGAGCCTCGGGCATCTGAATGAGAGGCATTCGTTCAAATACAATTAACATGCTGAAATTGTAGAACAAGGGCTGCTGATGGTAGGAGTATCTGCTAGGAAATTACTAGTATTGCAATTAATTATTTAAAAGTACAGTGTTTATCAGCACTGCGAAGCAAACTGCAGGCGGCCATTTGAGCCTCATGACTCATTCATGCCTGGGAAGGAAGCTGAACATGCAAAGCAGAGCATTAACCTTCCACGCTGCGAAATGACAGCGCTGGTGCAAACGTACCAAGCCATGCATTTACAGCAGAACGTCTGACATAACTGAGGCTCGATTCATGGCTGTATTTACTGCATTAAAGAGTGTCACAGGGGCCTTGGAGGGGGGGGCTGGTTCAAGGACCTGAGCACTTTATAGGGGCCTCTGGATACTAAAAAATATAATTCATATGCTTGGGGAACATTACATCCCCGCTCGGCAAATTCTACCATGGGAGGCCCATATTTCTTTATATAGAGAGTGGCATCCCCAGCAGGGGGGCCAAGGTGGTATGCACTAGAGGCTGCTTTGCATGCTTTACAGATGCCGTTTAAGTTAAATGAACATTTTTTTGCTAGAAAAAACAAAAAAAAAAAAATGCACAAAAAGGAGGACAGTGGGGACGATTTGAAGAGGAATGAAGTATGAAAAACAGGGAGGAATTTCAGAAAGAAAAAAAACAAACAAACATGCATTGGATTGTAGACCTTTGCAGAACCAGTATAGCCATCATAATTTGGGAGTTTCCTGGCGCTAAGAAAAATCACGAGACTCTTACGTGACTATGGTGGAGGTGCAAATAAAATCATTTAAGTTGAATCAGGTAATTTGCAAATGTAGAAAAACACACACTAATCCGTAACCATCAGCCCATTTCCTGCAGCGATATAAGAACACAGGGCATCTCCCCTGTGATCAATCGGGCTTTATAGGGGGTGGCCAATCTTATCCAAAATGGGCCGCTTTCTGTGTAGCTTTTCGCTCTAACTCCCGAATTAGATGACTATTTAGAGGACTGATTGGCTGAAGAGTCCTCACACCTAGGTTTGAACAGTGGATCTATAGATTACCCCAAAAACCACCGTACTGGCCCTTTGCGGATACGATTGATTAAGTCAGGGGTGGTCAACGTCAGGAAGGACACCATGAGCTCTCAGGTCTTATAAACTGCTTTAAATGTATCGTTTAGCAATTTTAAAGCAGTTTGTAAAACCTGAGGTAGCTCAAAACGTCCTTCACGACACTGGCCACTGAAAGGCTCCTGTACTTGGCTGAATAGTTCAGTTCTTCTTGTGCTTTGACTGGTTTGTTTCCTTGACTGAAAGACTCATCCAGCTGTTTCACATTAGCATTAGTGACACATGCATGATTATAGGAGACTGACCAATCAGCACACAGCAAGAACTCAGTGCTCAAGTGAAATCCAGGTCCTTTTAATTGAAATGGTCATTTATAATTCCTGTCCTAGCCCAGAGTGTCCTCCCTGACACGGATTAGGTGGTTACCGATCATAGGTGCATACAGCATTATTGAATGTCTGAAAATTTATTATTATTATTTTTTAATTTTTTTTAATATATATATATATATATATATATATATATATATATATATATATATATAAATAAAAAAATAGTTAAATGTTTAAATGGTTATATTCATGCACTCGCATCGTAGAAGACTTAAATAACTCAAAACACCTTTTAACGTTAATACATGCAGACAATTACTGTCCAGAGCGACCCAATCGTTGTTTATAGAATAAATACATTTACCAAGTAAACCAATTAATATTTAAATTGTGACACCAGTAACCACTCTCCTAGTGTACGGAGCAATGCATTTCACGGCTGTCCGTCTGCCCACGCTGAGGCACAATCGAAACCTGGAAACCGGCAGAACAGGTCGGACTGGGTGCGTTGTGCTGTTCCGCTTGAGGTCACCCTCACTTAGGGAGGTGGAAATTTACCAGCAAGTCTGAACCATGGACCCCGTGTCAGCAGCACAGCCAAATTTGATTTTCACTTCGAAACAAATCTGCATACACCTGCATTTACATGTATTACCTTGAAAAATAGTCTGTAGGGTTTGCAGACCACCACCAAGGCTTTTGATGCAGTTAAATTCAGCTTTAAAACGTAATAATATAGATTTGCCGTAAGATTTCTTGCGTGAGCCTGAGAGTCTGAAAGCGAGCGTGTCACGCCCCATGCGTGAAGGTTTGCGGCCCTGTGTCAGCAGAAAGGAATTAAGTCAAAATGCAAAGACATGGGACAGAGATCAAAGCGTCATATACTAGAGAAATGATCTGCCAATGAAGATTAATATTAAATGGATTGAAAAAAAACTGATTTATAGAGCAAAACTGACCTTTCACTAAATCGTTTTCGATGGATCTTTAAATTTAGGTGGATTAATTAAGAAAAAGGGTTAATGCTGGGGGTAGCTGCCCTCTGGCATAGGTGCGATTAGATTCAAGGAGGCGGAGCTTTTAAAACCATGGCAACCGGAACAAGAGCTCCCATAATAACATCATCTATATTAACAGTATAAAAAAGTATTATGTTTTTAATAATACATGCATGATTCTAAAAGATTCTGGGCTATATCAGAGCTACATGATTAAACGGGGAAAGGCTTCATCCGAGTGAAAATGATCAAACCCTATAAGTGCGAACAATGCGAGTCTGTCCGAGCGCCACACAGACACCCGCAGGGGAAGCCGCAGAGGAGACCCGCTAACCAGAGGAGCAGGTCTGTGTGGATGCGGCGTGCTTGACTGTATTCAGTGCTCGGAGCGTGAGAAAGCAGGCTACAGTACCGCAGGAAACGCTCCTGGTACCGAAAAACAGGTACCGATACTGCATCCAGGTGAGTATCGGCCCACCCCAAGCCCTGATTGTACCCAGAGGTGTAGGAACCACGGGGGCCCTTCATCCAAGTGAAAATGATCACATACTATTCCAAAAGTTTTCTGGGAAATACGCCCTAAATTTCATAGACACAAACAAAAGTTTCAAATAGGCGTAAAATATCATAACAGAATCTCCAAATATCATTATAACATCTGAACAATACAAAAGGTCACAAACTAAATCTCACAAGAACTTATTACACACAAAGATAAAGTATATGTATTTCTTACCCAGAAGAGAAAATTAAAGATGAATAAGGAATACTTTATAAACTTGTTCACAGCCATTTTCTTAGGGGAAACGCCGATAAAAATTAGCGTTGGGGCGTGCAGCCGGATGGAGAACTCTGGCAGCCGGCCGGGGTGCGGCAGCCTTTATTTCCACCCAGCCCATGGAGGTGTTTCGCTCACCTTCAAAGCCCTGGGGATGACGTCACCAGCCGGCGACATTCTCACGCTTGTTGAACAGTAGCAGCATTCGCGCGACTGCGTGCCATGCGAGCGGATCAGGGTTTCATTGCTTGGAACATGAAAGAAAAGGCAAAGGGGCACATAGATTTTTCAGGTTTCTTCAGACACGCATCCAAAAGACCGACACGCGATTTAATAATCAATTAGTACTTAAATTACTTAAGTTATTCTTGGATGGCGAATCCCATACAGGTTAATTTTGTCGTAAGGATTTCAAAATACTGTGGTATGCCGTATTACTTTAATACCGCCCGACCCTAACAACTTTAAATTTATTAATAAAGTTTACCCATTTCACTACACAGCTTGTATTTGTGTTTGCTGTAATATATCTGCCTTCTGCTGGTCTGGTGGAATGCAATTGCTGTATGCATGCGCGGACCGCGACCATCTGTCTCCAAGGACAAATTAAGGGTGCCTCAATGTGTGCACTTGACCGTTCTCGTTTACCCGTTTTACGTCATCTTCCATTGCCGAAGACCAGTTCCAGTACTCAAGAACAGAAGTTCAGAGGACGGTAAAAATCCCCAGATGTCCTTCTTGCCCCAAGTTAGTTTTTGGGAGGCAAGTTAGCAAGAGCGGTCTTGCCAAGAACACAAGTTAAAGCTTTGCGTTTTTGCTATTGAACACAAGATTCCACGTGCATGACCTTCGGCGGGCCGAACGCACATGCGGGAAAGTGGAGCATGAACTAGGCTCCAGCCAGCCACTGGCCACAGCAAGGGGTGACCTGGAGAGAGCAGATGAAACCTGTTCATGTTTGAAAAAGGAGCCCTGAACCCAGCAGGGAGCCCTTGAATCACACCTGCAACGGTCACCCTGGCTATGCAAGGGCAAGGCACTGAGGACATCCAGCACTGAGCACAAACGGCACTGAGGACATCCGCCCCAGCGTGTTTAATAAAAAACCTCTGTCTTCCAGCAGGGAGAGGATACAATGCAATGCAACTCTATATGTGCAAAAATGCACATCTTTTTAAGATGTTTATACTTTCATATTTTTAATATGTGAGCAATGTTTATGCAAGTCTTTTCATAAGCATTCAGTGTATGACTCCAATGGGGGTTTGTGATTTTTGATGTGACCAAGGTGATGAAGTTTTATTCCTTATCATAATAAGATACAAACTTAAACTGGATTTCATTGGCCCAGAAGAGAACCTGGCTTGACTGCTTCGAAGGTAGATGTACTGGCCAGTGTAGATTAGTACCAATGCTTCTCATCAGATTTTAATATAAAGTATATATATTTTTTTTTGTAATCCGTGATAACGTTCAGATGATTGTAAAGAGACTGGTGTGAGGTCGTACGTTTCTCCAGGTGAGTTTTTGCACACTTGTGTATGTATGATCGTCTTTTCCTTTGGTATTTAGGCCTATTTAGACATTTTATTTTTCCCCTGAGCACTAGAGGTAAGCTATAATCTTTATATAGACTGGACACTATTTCAATACACAACAGCAAAGATTTCCTTCTCTGATTTTGTCACTCGGATTCTCATTTTCCATCCACAAATATGATCATTAGAACGAAAGGCTCGTTACGCAATACTACATTCTTCTGTAGTCCGGGGTGACAGAAGACACGGTTTGGCTCAGGAAAGAACAGAACAACCTCTAGATTAAGGTAGATGGCAATATTTAGAGGAAACCACACTTTTCATTCGCTCCCTTCGTTGATGCAATATTCTTCACCAGCAAGTGGCACCTGTCTTTTTTCTTAATTGAGTTGAGAAAACTTAGGAATTCCGTTTCCCCTTCATGTAGTTCTAAAGAAGGGCTGTAGTAATCTGCAATGCCATTACATAGTGGGATTTTGTAGATTACGGTATTGGCCAGATCCCGTTCATAATTATCAAGCTGCAACAAAATGGACGCAGAGTAATCTTGCTCTAGACTTGCCCGACGTAGATTAAACCGATGAAGCAAACGAGCATCTGTTACGAGCCTCAGTCTGGGGTTTGGGCGTAACAGAGTGAAAGTGGAAGTGGCAGGGTGTGGTGGACAAAGGGGCATTTTTAAATATATTTCTGTTTTTTATTTACAAGCCACGGGCATAGAACAACTAAACCCGGTACAGAAGGACTCAGGAGTGATTATAGCCAACACAATAAACAAAACCACAGCTACCAAACGTAACCAAAATCGAACTTATCTAAGTGCAAAGAAATCAAAGAACAAAATGACAAATACTACGCCTAACTTCCTAACCAAACAACAAAACTTGCAAACAAAAATGACAACCCCTCCCTACGCACCTAACATACACACAGAACATACTCAGGGCAAAGCGTCAGAATCCGAACGGCGCGCGAAGATCGAAACCAAAAAGCAAATAAAGCAAAAAAGTACGGAGGGGGGCAAGGCGAAAAATCAGAAATCCAATAACCAAAAACTGTCATACACAATAAAGCAATCAAATAATATCAAAGAAAAATGAGCAGAGCTCTCGAGACATCTTGCTGTCGGGCTTTTCACTTCGGGGGGACGGAAGTGACGGATGGTGCATGCGGAGAGTCGGGGGCGGGGTCTGGACGGGGAGGTGGGGCGAAGGATGACTGAGTGGAGACTTGCTGAGGGCGGAGCTGGACTTGCAGCGGCACGTAACACATCTGTTTTAATGGCAGGATTAGCTTTACTTTTAGGCACTACAGTTAGGCCCTATTATTTAATTGACTGAATAATAATTGGAGTATCATAAAGAAGTCATGAAAAAATTACCCACATGTATTACCTAAAAGTTACCCAACTGCATGCAAACCAATAAAACATTTTTAATGAAAATTAAGGAAGTCCTGATCCACTTCTTGTTACCCCAGTCTGATCAATTCAATACTTAGGTCTTCATCTACCGATTCCAAGTCCCAATCCAGTCTTTTAAAAAATATGTAGATATGCATACACATACAGTCGATGTGGCTGCATTCTGTCTGAGTAAGCCTTGCAGTTTTCTCCCTTAGGATGTTTCTGCAAGTAGCTCTACTGGATCAAATAGTAGTCATTGGATTAAATATACAAGCAGTCACGGTGTAGAATGAGTAATGTAAGCCTGTCATTCTGGGTAATAGGCAGTAGTAATGAAGGCTGCAGTAACATACGAAAGGCCAGACGATGCAATAAAATCACATGTGCTGCAAAAAGGGGTAAATAAACTTAAAAACTTAAAAATGCTAAATATACCAGAGTGTGAAATTCACATTCAAAGTGTCACGGTCAGTATGGAGGGAGACCGTTCGTTGCCTGTCGGGTACAGAAAGAGTTTACTACTGAGCTAAATAAACCCCTTAGGTCTATGTGCCTATGATTGGATGGTCGCTGGTTCAAGCCCGGCCTCAGCAGAATAGTCACACCTGTGGGCCCTTGAGCTTGGCCCTTAACCCCCAGCTCCCTGGGCACTGTGGCAGGTGGCTGCCCTTCACTGCCAGGCTTCCTCTCACCTACATGTGTGTCTGTGTCATGGAGAGCAAGGGGGGCAGGTGGAATGGGAATTTCCCCATAGGGATCAATGAAGTGGCAATAATAGAGCAGCGACCTCTACTGGCCAAACGGAACATGACCGACGGATCCTGGCATCAAGCTTCTGATTTAATTTAATGTGTTTGAATGGATGGTTTGAATGCTTTCAGCGAAGGCTTTGCAGCGAAAGCAAGTTGTCTGTAGTTACCATTGGGTCCGTACCTGAATTCATAGCAAATACAAAAGCAGTGGCATTTTAACGTTATATTGAATGATGGTAGCGGGATAAAAATCACAGACCCGCAGGCGCGCCTATAATTTAGTACCACTAGGGGGAGACCTGGAGCATCACTTCATTTACCAACCGGACGGGAGGAAACTTCAGCTAGAGCATTAATGTGTTTTCAATTAATTATACTAAAGACATCGATTTCATATACTAAACATACCTCCTAAAAATTTTTACGGTGACGAATGAGACATTACCTTTAAAATAGATAGAGTTATATTAGTGCTGAGGAGAGATTACCTGTCGGAGCACAGGAACAAATCAGCATTTAGAGGTAATACATGGCTGTCATTCGTAGTTATTACCAGAGGACAAGATTAAGTGTCGAGATAATAATTTGACGACTATGGAATAAATAGTATTAACCCACTGGTTAATAAAGGTAAAATAAAGGTAAACCCTTCAGTCCTGCAAACTCGACCTATTAATCGATTATTGTGACAATGATTTGTCTCGCTCAGGAACGTCCGTGTTACTGAACATTTTTACAGTCCATCAGTTCCCGAGATATAAGCTATTCTATAAATCACCCCAATGCAATAAGGGTTTTTGATGCTGAGGCATTTAGCATCAAAACTGACAGTAGACCAATATGCAGGGTGGAATACAATGAAGTAATATAACAAAATAATTATACAGCCTTGGATATTATGATAAGTATAAAGTGTACATGTAACATTAGTGCATTCCTTAATTCATCCATTTTCTGCACCCGCTTTTCCTTTCCACGGGGGTCTGGAGCCTAACACGGAAGCTGTGGGCACAACTCAGGAGGGGGTGCCAACTCATGCAGGCATGAAAATACCACAATGGATTATTCGATTTTTAAAGGAAAACTGTATGTTATTGCTTAATTTATTAGAGTGAATGTCCACATAAAATATATTCAGGATACGTGTAGTTGCTGAGCTCTCGTTAATCCAACGCGATGTACAATTTCTTACCCATTCAAACAGCTGGGGATTTTATTGAAACAATTGAAGTTAAGCAGATTTCGCTGAAGGATAAAACCGCATGAGCCTTCTGGCTCCTGAGCCAGTAAACTTGGGGGGGGGGGGGGGTTACCTGTAAGCCCCCTTAGGGGATTCGGCTGTGCTGCAATTCAAGGCACTTCAAAGCGGCACGTCTGCGCTTCTTATGTTTGCGCACCTTGCGGCTCTGGCGCAGAGGTAAAGCGGCACCATGTGTCCAACAAAATGGACATTAAAAAGAATCCGAGAAGTACAGCTGACAACCGTAACCTTTAACGACACGTAGAGAGGGTTTCGTGGGAAATCTATTACATTTCTATTCATCTATTAAATTAAAATATTTACTCCTTGCGTTGTGACTATAGGCGGCGTGTCCGGGTTTCACCTCTTTGAGTTTTATTCCAGCCCAGAGGCATCCGAAGCGCTTTGAGCCGACGGCTCTAAAACGATGCCATCGTACCATAAATCACGTCTGACGTTTTTATGTAAATGGCATAAGGCATCATGCTAGTATACCTTGTTACAATTACTCACAGGCGTCAACAAGGTAATTATAGCTATTTCAACACAGCATAAACTATATTTAACTACATTCGTGGCATCAAATCAGCCATGGAAATGAGATGATTATTATCAGTCAGGGCATGGATCGTATGGACAAAGAAGTCCGGGCCAAGACTCGTATGTGTCCGCTGCAAAATGTTTTGATTGAGAAAAAAGGCTGTTGTCTTTAATACCATTTAAGCAACAAAAAATTCCGTTATTGACCTCCGGTCCAACGCCAAAAATGCCCCCTCCTGTCTGGTACAATATTTTATGATATTTTAAAGCACAAAATTGTCACTTTATCTATACCAATGGCGAAAATAAAGACAGTACTTTAAAATTCACACAGTCACACCGTACATTCAAGTTTCGGGCTGGGTACGAAACAAAACACAGGAGAAATGTATATAAAGTTGTCGCTACACATTTTCACTGGGTAAAAGCTAATCACAGAGACAATTCCGGGGACTGTATGACTTAAAAGTTCATGTCGTTTTCCTGTAATTTCTCTCGCCCGTATATATTTAATTTTAATAATTTAGTGATGCATTTTAAACACGTCAGCTCACCAAATTTACATAACCAAAAACATACGTTTCTGCATAACAGGGACCAAAAGGAAAAAGATGATGCCCGATAACTCTGCCTTTCGGGCTGCTGTGGCCTCTTCGGTCGATCTTCAGAAGGGCAACATTAATATAAGGACGGATTTATCTGCTTTCACTTATTGTCAAACTAAATTCAAGCAGCACTTTCTAATCGACCACATGGCCTAGCATTTTATTGTCACAGAATTTTTAAGTGGAATGAAAATAATAGGCTTAATATTGTGGTCTTAGGAATAGCCCTGTGATTCGTTTTTAAAGAGTTTTAAGGAGAATTACTGTAATATCAGTAACAACATTAGCTTCTTCCAAAGCGAAACCTTGGGCGGTATTTAAAAATCGGGTAGATACTCCTTTTAAGATGATACAATATTATTACATTGAATTATTACATAATTACAATAATTTCGTTTTCCGTATGAATGTCAACCTCTGCCTGAATCCGATTTTTGATTCAGGTACTCTAATTTATTTAATACACATTATATACCGAGCGTTTCACGTATATACTTTATATATATATATTAGCTCATACTAGATTATACTAGATTCATTCTTAGTTTCACACGCATGAAAGTGTTTCAGAAACCGTCGCCCCGACCGGATTTCTGGCTACAACTGCCTAAAATAGTTTTTCAATATTAAATCATGATTTGGGGATGAGACACAGTTTTACCTAAATTTCCTTTATTCGGCTGTCATATATAATAAACACGGTATCTGATATATAACGCAGAAGAAATTAACACATAAAACATGGACACCTGCCACTAAACTAAAACTATTCATCGTTTGTTGTAATGGGCAGTCGGACTGGTTGTTTATTATTTATATTGAATCAGAGCAGTTGGCACCCAAGGCGTACCTTAAGGAAAGCACGCTGAGATCGCTTATTGATCGCCGCTCTTTCCCTGGTGACGTCAGGAAGCCGCATAAATCCGTAGTTCGGAGGCTCAAATGCGCCGCTCCGACGAGCTGAGTCTGCCGACGGCGGGTACTAGCGCATGCAGGCCTGCTGGCCGGCCGGCTTCAGAGAAACTCCTGCTTATAAGTGACTTGGAGCCTGGAAGATGCGCGCTTGCTGGCTGGTCTTTGCGTCGGTCTTCGGCGGCGCGGCGCTGGCGCTGGTCGGGCGCGCGGACTGTCCGCGGCGCTGTCAGTGCGAGGGGGACGGGGCGCTCCTGCGCGTGGACTGCGCGGACCTCGGTCTCGCGGATCTCCCTGCAAACCTCAGCGTCTTCACTTCCTATCTGTAAGTCACAGGGCTCCTTTACAGCTGGAACATGCATAAATTCCATTCAAACTTATACCTAAAGATGCGGACTGGGTGTTAAAATTATTTCAAACAATGTGCCTTTCGATTGAAAACTTTGTCATAGAGCTTGGTGGTGCACCGAACGACACCCCCGCGGCTGTACGTTTTAAATTTTTGCTTGTGTCTAATCAAAAAAATTAAGGAACCACTTTGGAGTTGATTTGATGAGTGTAATGAGCCTGTTTGCCTATGTTTTATTATGATTTTTCTTGGTCATTACAAGGTAGTAAATAAAATTATAATATTAAACGCCGGACTTTTCTTTTAAGATATAACTTAAAATATAACTGTCAACATGGATTTTGAAAATAGTAGTAAGATTAAAAACTGTTCGTTTTCCCTAATTTTAAGGGAAGTTTATTACTTGTCAAAATTAAAAAAAAAAAAAAAAAATCAAAGGAAAGGAAAAATGTCGAATTTCTATTAAGCAATTAATAGAAGCATGGATTTTCTTGAGGCGAGTGATGTGTTATTTTTAATGAAATATCTTTAATATTAAATGTGTGTTGGAATATGATGTATGCATTGTATATTTTTGTTGCTTTTTTTGGGGGTGGGAGCACTTGATAAATGTTTTATTCGTATGACCATTTACACATGTTTTGCGCTTAACGCACTCCAGGGATCACAGAGAGATGCTAAGCACCACCCAGTAATCTATCTACGGTCAATATTAACCTAAATGAACTTGGCAGATCATCAAAACACGCTGACACTTTGATAAAAATGTAATAATCAGACTGCAGAAGCAGCCGGCGACACAGCTTCCTAATGCCCATGCACAGCACGCCGCCTAAAGGGATTTTCTCTTGTCATTTACAGCCGCCTACATCACGGCATGTGCGCCCCAGTTTAACCAGAATAAAATGTTAAAATCCGAACAAGTGAAAGTACCACATTACCATATTATGGGTGTCATTTATTTACTATTCTTTGAAAAAGAACATTAAAGAATGTCCGTTCAACTAGATTGTACCTGTTTGAATAAATACACCTTGTCCGTCGGTTCATACATGTTTCTACAGCCAGAACAAGTCGGTTGTGCAAAGGGTCTGAAGGAGTCTTGTTTCTAATGTTCGAGAAAAGCAAGTTTTAAACTGAAGCAAAATACTTATAGTTAGATTTGAGACAATTCACTCTTTCTCAGAGTTTTTAACGTTGTCGCAATGGACGCTTCACTGTAGGCAAAACAGCGCGACGCCCACTGATGGTCTATGGAAAAATCCATAAAGATTTATTCATAGTTCTGTGCCTAATGCGTGAAATCGTCGAGAATACAAATGAAACAGTCCCACTTTGTCTTAACAAGGACGCCATGTGAAATCGGCACTAGCATAAACTGTTTTTATAGCTCTGACGCGTGAGCTTTGCCTCACCTAGATGACGTAAGATTAAATGGATACCGATCAAGGCGCTTGTTTGGTTAAAGATGATCTTTCTTCTTTTACTGAATGGTTTGATAGACTATAAAAGCCATTCATAGTTAGGTGTGTTTCCTGCCTGGACAGAGTCATTTTGATGGAGGGTTTTGCGGCTGTCAGGCTATGAACAATGAAGGGCTTGGCTTGATTTGAAGTGCACTGGAGAAAATGCTGCAAGGATCTCATTTAACGTGAGGTTGCGGGAATATGGGGGGTAAATGCTTCCTTGAAAAAACTTCCATGCCCTGTGTAATTCATGTTTCACATGTTTGATTTTTGGTGGCGTTCTTGAATAATGGAGTGAGTGAAAAATATATAAAGAGTATTAATATCACTTTGGCTTAGCTGATGATGCTCGTCCATCTCGTCCATTTAAACTCACTGGATGTTCCCTTCCATGCCAGCCTTATTTACAGATTGAACTCCTTGTTGATGAATGTTACCACTTTGTACAGGTATTTCTGCAGGTAAGCACTGGAATGCTTAGCTTAGTTTTGCAGTAACACTTTTTTCCTTGCGTTGACAGGCTTGTGAGTTCAATGAACTCAAAGGCAAAAACAGTCTTTCTCAAAGTCGAAGATCTAGACTGACCTTCACATCCTTTTGAGTTTTGACTTTAATGAAATTTTATAGGTAACTGTCTTGAGACTAGAGCTTTGTTTGTTCTGTTTATTTTGTTGGTTTATGTGGTTTGTGTCTGAGTCAAGAATTACAGAGAAACATGTCAGTAGCCGAAGATCATTCCCATGGCTCTGCAGTAGCATATAAACCCAGCCGAGGCAGTTTCTTTGCACGTAGGGATTTTGTAGGTTCCCTGTGATGATCTTGTGACGCTGCATTCGCTTTGTCTTTGGTCACATGCCAGCGTGGGGGAACCCGCTGTTTATTGATGGCCGTCTGGAACGTGATGGAGACAGAGGTTATTTCCAGAGTGTGGCATATAAAGCCCTGAGTTGCTGTCAATCTTGATTAAATGCTCCCATTTTCATTACTGGAAAAGGCTTTGAAACGCCATGAGACGGGATCTCCATGCTCTGATCCTGTGTGAACCCCCCCCCCCCCCCCCCCCCCCTTTGATGAGCATTATTTGTTTTTGTTATGGTTTCTGACTATGAGAAATGTAAAATCTGACAGAGGGGGGCCATGTGGGAGCCTGTGATGATGCTACAAAGGGGGGGCAGGCTGTGGAGTCCCCTGGGGGGGCAGGTCCCATCGTCACCCCCCTCCCCCCAGCTATGCAATCACTCCAAAGTGATTCCATAAATCTTTTGATTAGACGCAAGCAAAGACAGTGTGCTGGCATGGATATGACCGACTTGGGGATGTTGGGCATGGTGTGTGTGAAAGCTGAGGGTGGAAGGAACCTTTCAGCCATGTGGTTGAAGGACACCCAGACCTGGGCTCCTCACTGCATCATCAGCTGGACGTCTGTGATGTTAGAAAGGAAAGTCAGCAAGGAGGAAGTTCAGTTGGCAGCAGTAACAGCTCCTTAACTGCATGGCCTTGTGTCAGTCTAGTGTGGACATTACTTGCACTGAATAAGTAGTTCCATAACCGGTATAAAAATGTGGAGGGGCGTCCAGGATGAGGCAGTCACTCTCATTGGACGAATCCTGTCACATGAGTCTGTTCTGCATTGGGTAAGGGGATGAGGACACTCTTAAAGTGTTTATGTATTACTAGGGGAAACACAGCACGATGTCACAAGGCCAGAATGTGTCTTGCAGTAGCAAATATTGAGCAATATCTATTAAAATACATCATGTACCTCACTTTCAAAATTCCGGTATGATTGACCATGAATTGTTTTGCTGCCGAAGATGAAAATTTATCAAGTCAGACTAGACAAATGTCCATAAAAATCAATTCATATTATTATTATTATTATTAGGGTTGTACCCGACAGAAGTTTGTTGGTATAATCAAGCTATATGGGTCGCCCTCCCATATAGACTACGGTATCTGGCAATTAGAAAATCCAATAGCATGATTTTCAGTGATGATTTTGTCGGTGCCCTATGGCGCATGTTTCTGCATTGTTACGCTTCTGCATTGTTACGCTTCTGCATTGTTACACTTCTGCATTATTCTTCCTTTGTTTACATTGTGCATTTGCCGGAATAGTTTTACAGGCAGCACACATGTATTTCTGTTTAATTCAAACTCTTATAGCTTTTTTTGGTGAAACACAGGGCCTCCCCACGTGCCCTCCCCACGTGCCCTCCCCACGAGCCCTCCCCACGTGCCCTCCCCACGAGCCCTCCCCACGTGCCCTCCCCACGAGCCCTCCCCACGAGCCCTCCCCACGTGCCCTCCCCACGAGCCCTCCCCACGTGCCCTCCCCACGAGCCCTCCCCACGAGCCCTCCCCACGTGCCCTCCCCACGAGCCCTCCCCACGTGCCCTCCCCACGAGCCCTCCCCACGTGCCACCCTCTGTCGCTTCTCCTCAAGCACCTTCGAGAGGGACAGAGGGCTTTTGTTCCCTGGTGCTCAGAAGTGCTGGTGATGCTCCTGTACTTTGGTATTCCCTCCTCCAAGGTGCCACATTCCAAACCAATTCCATGTTTAATGTGCAAAAATCTCTTTGACGCATCATCAAAGCCTTTTAAGTGATTAAAAGAAATTAAATTAAGGAATTCAAATTTTTAAGAAAACGAACCAAAACATAATTATAAAATTCCAGAGTGGGAGCAAAGTGTTTATACAGCTGCTGCATAATAATGAACATTGAAGTCAGCAGGGATGTGGAGGGAGGCAAAGTGAAAAATGACACGCAGAGCTGAAGAAATAAATGTAATATCGACAACTACAGCTGTTCCTGAAGATGACCCACTAGGTAGCTTCTCAGCTCTTGATGACCAGCGTGTGCGAAGGATCCCTGCAAAAGTGTGCTTTGAAGATGCTGTGAAGATGCTGTGAAGATGCTGTGAAGATGCTGGGAAGATGCTGTGAAGATGCTGGGAAGATGCTGTGAAGATGCTGGGAAGATGCTGTGAAGATGGCCACTTCTTAGAGACTGAACACTTGCTACACTGGCTGAAAACACGCCGTTTTGTGGTGACGTTTTTGGCTGCCGATGGAGAGACAGCTGGGACCAGTGTTTGTCTCCTCACTAATCCCCTATGGGGTCTGCGCTGCTTAATGGGCTGCATGACATGCAGACACCTCTATGAGGCGAAGCAGCTCCTGAGCAACCCCACCGCCGACCAGTCCTGCTCTGCATTACTGTGATTAACGGGATTAAAAAGGGTTGACTGATCCCACAGCATAATTGATAATTCTTTCAGGACAAAGGGCAGATGTTTCTCAGCATCTTCTGTTATAAATCTTTTTACCATCAGATATTGTTTATTGTCCCTATCTTCACCCAAACTGGACTTTCCAGTTAGTCCCTTCAAGGTTGTCCCTCTCCTGTCCCTCTCCTATTCCTCTCCTGTTCCTCTCCTGTCCTTCTTCTGTTCCTCTCCTGTCCTTCTTCTGTTCCTCTCCTGTCCTTCTTCTGTTCCTTTCCTGTCCTTCTCCTTTTCCTCTCCTGTCCTTCTTCTGTTCCTCTCCTATCCTTCTTCTGTTCCTCTCCTGTCCTTCTTCTGTTCCTTTCCTGTCCCTCTCCTATTCCTCTCCTGTTCCTCTCCTGTCCTTCTTCTGTTCCTCTCCTGTCCCTCTCCTATTCCTCTCCTGTTCCTCTCCTGTCCTTCTTCTGTTCCTCTCCTGTCCTTCTTCTGTTCCTTTCCTGTCCCTCTCCTTTTTCTCTCCTGTTCCTCTCTTGTATCTCTTCTGTCCCTCTCCTGTCCCTTTCCTCTTCCTCTCCTGTCCTTCTCCTGTTCCTCTCATGTTCCTCTCCTGTTCCTCTCCTGTCACTCTCCTGTCCCTCTCCTGTTCCTCTCCTGTCCTTCTCCTGTTCCTCACCTGTCCCTTCTCAGCTGGATGACTCATGACCAGCATGTATCTCTTCCCATGGGTTTGCTGTCAGCTGATTGCTCTATACACTGAATCAAGCAATATGGGGCATGGAGCTGCCCAATGGGCCAGAGACAAACCCAACCAGCACACAGTATCACAGTACTGCGTTGCTTTCAGTTTGTTAGAGAATGAGCCTGGAAAGTGAGTAACTTTGGGGTGCGAGGTTTCTGTGTTGCAGATTTTTTTTCCACCAGTGAAATTGGAAACAGTCTGGAAGTTGACATGTGCTAAAGCAGGTATAGAGAAAGACCAGATTTAAGTGATTAAAGTGATTTGCTCTTGTAAAAACACCAGCACTTCAGTATCTAACCTCAGAGGAATATTCTTTGGTGGTTTGTTCCCAAGGCAATAATTGTCTTAATTGTCTTAATTAAAAACAGTTTAATAGACTGCATGTATTGCGTATAACTGAAAGGGTGTTACAGAATCTGTTGATGACATATGATGAACATATGATCCTTCCAAGGATCCATATGATCCTTGGAAAACAGCTCCAACTTCTTGGTGGAAAAAAACTCCTTATGTGGACAGGAGTGGCCACTTATGTCTCTCTGACAACCATCTCTGAGTACTTCTGTTCTTTTGTGCTGACTCGTCATCACAACCACCTGATTCTCTCCATCCCTGGGGAGTGTCACCACTTAAATCGACATTCATTTTCCGGTTGGAAAACTGGCTCTCGTTTACTTAAACTGAAGCTGACCGTGGCATGAGTTGTAGCTGACCGCGTGACCCTTCAGCAGGTGCCCTATGGATGAGTTACTTACAGCTCCTATTCTGGCTCTGGCGCAGAGCGCTTTTCCGTGACAGTGCACGCAACGCTCTGAAGTTTACTGGGTTTTAATAGCTGTTGTTTTCATTAATGTCTCTTAATCATGCACAGTGTTTCCTGTGTTCATGACAGGTTGGGGAAAAGCAAACACATGAAAGACTTCTGAGAAATATCATGGAGGATGTTAATCATCCATAGAAGGATTCAGCGTGATAATTACCACGGCAGATGCAGCTGCTGATGACTGAATGACTGTAGGTCCCGTGCAGTTGCACATGGTTAGGTTCAGCTGCACCTATTAGTTAGCCAATGGGAGTAGCATTACTCTTCTTCAAACCTCCTGAACCCAGCAGTAAGTCTGAAGGTGACAGGATGATATGACTGTGGCAATGGTTCAAAATAACCTGCTCACTCATTCATTTTGGAAGCAGTTACTATCAGTCCACCACATACCATCTTTGATCTGATTTTATCATGTGCGCTTTCCTTTGCTGGACTCTCAACTCCAGTCCCATGCCAAAATATTTTCCTGAATCCATCAACCTTGTTTATGGTAGTTATGTTTCACAAGTTCAATGGAAGTCTCCCAGCATCCTCCGAAGTCGCACTTACGGGCCTTATAGATAAACCTTTCCAGACACATTCTCTGCTTGGTCACATTTTGAAAGGAATCTCATTAAATGTTGACTTTAGCATTGGCAGCTTAGCTGCTGTAGAGCTGGGGTAGGTTCTGATAACTACAAGCCAGATGGTGTAATTGTTGTGTCTGTCTTAGAAGAGGCTTCATCTCTGTTGAATCTTCAATGGATTGGAAATCCTACATCTTGTTTGAGTTTCATGAGTTGAAGCGCCATGGAAAAGTCATCTCGGTTATCTGAGAGAGGCCTTCTGACGTGTGACAAGCTGGGCTACAGCCTTTCAGCTGGCTGGAGTCTTAAATATGCTCTCTTTCTCCCTGGAGGGGGGTTGTCTCAAATGGTTTGATGTTGTTATGTTTCAAACATGGTTTCCGGTGCCCTTGCTGGCAGTGTCTGCAAAACTGGAGCTAGGGGAGAGACCCTTGGTGTATTAGCGGAATGTCAGACGCCCCTCTCTTCTGAAAATCACGTCCAGTATGTCACATGGTTCAGTCCTGTTTGGCATCCTGATGCTGGGACCTTTCATTACTGACTCGTCCCAAGCCATAGAGTAGTCATCAATTAAAAGGGAAATCGGGGTGTTATTAATTGCCCCATAATTTGTAGGAATGGTTACTTGTGGTATCTTCGCATGTTCCCAGTGATTAATGCCTCAGCTGCCCAGTCTAGTCTATATTCCCCTCTTTGCACGCCCTGGAAAGCCTAGGCAGTGTTTACTGGCTGGATGAATCTGCTTTTCCTTGCCTCAAAATGCCCTAATACTGTGTGTGTGTGTGTGTGTGTGTGTGTGTCTGTGCCTGTGTGTGTGCGTGTGTGTGTGAGCGGGTTTACCTATCCTTATGGGGACACAATGTCCCCATAACGTGATAAATATCTGTTTTTTTTCCCTTATGGGGACCAGGAAACTTGGTGACTGCTATGAAAAAATTAAAAATGCAAAAACTCTTGTATTTTGTTAGGTTACTTATGGTTATGGTTAGGGCAGGGTAGGCGTTAAGGTTGTCATAGTTAGCGTTAGCATTTTTCCCATTGAAATGAATGAGCGGTCCCCATAAAGACATGTTTACCCTACATGTGCGTGCCTGCGTGTGTGTGTCTTTGTTCATGTGTGTGCCTGTGTTTGTGTGTGCATGTGTCTCTGTCAGTGCGTGCGTGTGTGTGTGTCTGTGCGTGTGTGTGTCTGTGTGCGTATGTGTGTCTGTGTGCGTGTGTGTGCTTGCCAGATGTTACTCGTTGCAACAAAATGCTAGAAAGCACAACAGATGTGGGTTAATAGTGATGCAGTGAAACCTGACACTTTAGGCTGTTTGAGCTGTAGCTTCACTGACATTTAAAGCATTTTGGCTGATATCCTCTCTGAAGTTAATGCCCCACAGCAACATGTAACACTTTAACATGCCCTATTACCAGCATCTCACCAGCTTTCCTCAGAAGTCCAAAAACACTGGTTATGTATTTATTTAAAAAAAGACCATTTAGGCCTCCTGTTGCTGTGCTGTGCTGTTTTTAGCTCTGGTCCTCACAGAGATGTGGTGCCTGTTGCCGTGCTGTGCTGTTTTTAGCTCTGGTCCTCACAGAGATGTGGTGCCTGTTGCTGTGCTGTGCTGTTTTTAACTCTGGTCCTCACAGAGATGTGGTGCCTGTTGCTGTGCTGTGCTGTTTTTAACTCTGGTCCTCACAGAGATGTGGTGCCTGTTGCTGTGCTGTGCTGTTTTTAACTCTGGTCCTCACAGAGATGTGGTGCCTGGGACATCTCCACACAGCCTGGAAAAACTAGCTATTTAAAAGCAGTGTCACGTATCACATCTGCTTTTCTTTCTTCTCCATAATATTTTTATGTCTGATCCACGTACCCGTTTCCCAACGCGAGCTTGCAGAGGACGTAGGATCACAGGATTTCTGCTCACGTGCAGTTATAGTGCGTCCACTTGGAGTTTGTTCAGGTGCCATCTCTCAGAGCCGTGCAGCCATCTTGACGCCTTCTGCACTGCAGAAGTTCCTGAGAATGTTCCACCAGAAAGAATAATAGCATCTTTAAACTTAGCATTTTGCCTCGGGATTTCAGAGGAACGTACAAAGCCTCAAACGCTTGTAGACGATCAGAATAATTAGGTAACGACACGACTGTTGATGGCTGCAAAGAAATTATTCCACTCTGACATGGTAACAGCAGACACTTTTGTTGTTGCTGCTTCAAACAGATGACATGTGGAGGTTTTTTTTGTAAATAGAAGTCAGTTTAAGTGTTAGACATTATTATTTGCTATTAGCAGCAACATCTTAGAATATATAGTGGGTGTGGAGGGTTAGAAATTGTTCTGAGCTGATTTTGAGGAGAAATACGACATGCAACTAAATTTTTGATAGTCTTCACAAATGAGAAACAAACTGGCGGAAGTCTCCAGCTGAGGTATCATCAGAACATGGACTCGACTAGCAGTGTTTTGTTGCTGTAGTGTTCTGTGAAGTGGCACTTTCACAATCAGTCAGGTCGGCAAGTGGGATGCTGGCGGGTTGGGTGTTGTGCCGTCCTTTTCTCTGCCTGCATGAATCGGGGAAGGCAGGCTTTGGCACTGCAAGCTGACCAAACCTCCCTCTGCTTCCTCCCACAGAGACCTCAGCATGAACAGCCTCACGCTGCTCCGGGCAGGAGCCCTTGGTCACCTCCGTTTCCTGGAAGAGCTGTGAGTATAGGGTGGCAGCAGTGAGACATGGCAGCATGGGCATGTGGGGGGAGTCGTGTGGGCAGGAGGGTGGTCGAGCTCCAGGACGACCTGCCCATGCTCCTGGACAAGCTGGTCAGGTGCTATGCAGTGGAGCTGTTAAATAAAACTGGATATTCAACTGGAAATTATCGGGATAACACTCCCAGTAGACGTCCCAGCATGTTCACAGATGATGGGTACGGGTCTGATGGGTGGGGCCCAGAGGACTCCCATGGTTTCATCTCGGGGTGGATTGTGGGAAACTCCGAAGCTAGGAGATGAATCCGCATTCTTAACATGATCTTGGAGTGGCTGCTGAATCTGGACCAGGAGGAACCACAGCTGAAGGTCCTGCTATTACTCCCAATTCCAGCGACCATGGTAGCTATCTGACAGTAAAGGCTAAAGGTGTCAGGGATCTGGGAGGATTTGGTGTGTGGGCGTGGCATGATGCAGGCTGGGAAGGAGGTGGACGACCCACTTGTGGCTCACCGGACAAATCAGGGATTATTAACTGAACTAAAAAAAACCACAAGAAACACTTACAAAACAAAGGACCATGAGGGGTGAAATGTAAATGGGCTAGACCAGGGTTCTTCAACTCTGGACCTCGATTCCAAATCCAGGCCGTGTTTTCAGTTCCCCCAGGTAGTTGTTTAATAATTACTGATTCTGATTGGTCAGAGGCTTCACACCTGACTGACAGGTAAAGGAAGGCTAGAAAACCAGCAGTGCTCGGACCTCGAGGACCGTGAGTTGAATAACCCTGGGCTAGACAAAGACTAATTACAAAACAGGGCAGGTAAACAGGTAACAGGTAAACCAATAGGGGAAGGTGCAGGATAACGAGCAATCAGGAAAACACACAAGGGCAGGCAACAAGTGAAGCTAATAAACTCAAAGGAACTAAACAGGGAAACTAAGGACAAACCAAGGAACAGAGTAACATAATCTAACACTGGGGAATAACAGACAGGTAAAAAGACAAGCAGGGGCACAAGGAACGAAACCAAAACCAAATGGTTCATACAAATGAAACACTAGGGAACAAAATACAAAAACAGAGGAGGCAGGATTCAAACACACAACAGGGGGGGTAACTGCTGCACACTCAGCTCACTAAGCCATGTGGCCAATTGGGGGGGGGGGCAGGGGAAACACTACAGACTAGGACAACAGGGCAAAGGACACAGACTGGGACAACAGGAGCTGACCCTGACAAAGGGAGGGGGGTCTGTGGGTTCAGATCGGAGGGGGGGTAAGATGAAACCTTCAAGCCATTTACTTTTTTTAAATATTGTGGGCAGTTTTGGGGTGGGTCTCTGACCCACTCTTCTTGGTTCTGCAAGTGGCAGAATACTGGAAACCAGTATTCTGTCTGTCAACATGTCTGTCCTTCAGTGCTGCTGGGAATTCAGGACCGCAGGTGGAGGATGGGAGCACCATGCTTGTGAGCTTCTCCGTCACACTCACAAAATCAAAATGCAGATGTATATTCCGGTATATTTTTCCTGGGAACATTTGGTTGTTTATAACTGAAGACTTGAGAGTGACCTCGTCCTGTAGGGATTGTCCTTTCCTCAGGACTGGATTGGCTCCTGTCCCTTCATCGATACCTGGTCCACTGGATCTAGGGCTCCAGGAGGCTGGGTGGGAATGAAGGAGATGAATATAAGGTCAACACGTGCAAAAGCCCACATGCAGCCAGCCAGGGATGGTCTGCAGAGGCTCCATGGATCCGGCGAAGTGAAACGTGAAGATTGATCAAAGCTCCTCTCTGGCTTGGACAGTGTGCATGGTTAGGAGTGGCGATGTCTTCCTGCCTCGTGAGGGAGTTTCTCTGGAGTCGTGCAGAAAAGTGAATGTCCATGTATAACTTCTACGTCCTACATAGTTAAAATTGTCCAGGAGCTCAATCTCAGGCCAGCTTTTCTTTTTCAGTCGACGGAGTTTTATGATCGCGCTTGTAAAACCGGGCAGTTAAATTTCCCCAACAAGTTCCCCTCCTAACTATGTGGTTTCATAAACCGTTTTTATTTACTTGATCTCCTCAAAGGTGAGTGGAGGGGCTGAGGGCAGCCAAACAGCGCGATAAAGTTCTAGCTATCATGACCTCGGCTGAAAGGCACAGATGTTTTGGATGGAACATCATTTGGTTTTCTTGACCAACAAACTAAACAGGGATGACCTAATTGCTCTCTAAACACGTTAGCAAATTTTGGGATTTACAGCCAGTTGCAGCAAAGACAATCACTTCATCACTTCACCTTGGATTGGATTCAGGATTTTCTAAAATATGTTCTGTATAACAAAGCTTTACCAAATCATCTTGAGGCTTCCTCTTGATAACATCAACGAACCGTGCCGTTTTCCGCTGAATTAGTCAAAACAAAGACATGCCTTTAGCAGAATATGGATTTCTCAATGACTTAATGTTGTGACCGTTTACATGTGTCTGGTGGGCACACGGCCGTGTGTATCGCACTAATCTGTTAATCAGTGAATATGCCGATGCATTTGAATCATACACACCCAACCTCCAGATGTAAGCGTTTATGGCCAATATAAAAAGATGAGGAAACTGAACTTGCATCTGTCAAAATCTCTCTGGTACAATAAGAGCAGCGTCTCTCGATTTCTGAAAATATTGTGGAATTTTGTCAGCATTTGCTGTCCCTGCACGCCGTCCCTGTTTGTCACAGGGTCTGGGTTTCCAAAACCTTTTTTTCTTGGCTTTGCCTGGATAACATTCACCACCAATATGGTTCAAACGGCGCTCCTACAACAGAATGCTGAAGTGCATTAGCTATCTTTCTACACGGGGCAGCGTGTGGCTCAGTGGGCTAAGCCGTGTGCCTGTAATCAAGGTCGCTGGTTCAAACCCAGCCTCAGCACGTCTGCGGGTCCTTGAGCAAGACCCTCAACCCCCAGCTCCCTGGGCACCACTACAGGTGGCTGCCCTTCATGGACAACTTGCTCTACAAAGAGCAAGTTGAGGGAGGCATAAAAACAATTTCCCCACAGGGATCAATAAAGTATCTATTATTATTATTGGTACTTGCTGGATCATGACCCATGGCCCGGATTTAGCACAGGCGTGTGTTTCGGTGAGACTTGGGGTCTTTCTGAGGCCAGTGCAGTATCTCAGCTCTGCAAAGAGCTGGTCCTACCTG
Organism: Paramormyrops kingsleyae; assembly: GCF_048594095.1. NCBI lineage: Eukaryota > Metazoa > Chordata > Actinopteri > Osteoglossiformes > Mormyridae > Paramormyrops > Paramormyrops kingsleyae. Next base: position 24,993,557 of record NC_132799.1, read on the forward strand.
TTGCCTTGTGCTGCTTAAGACGCCATTCATGCAGCCGGGCTGACGTGGACATCATTTGGCTGAGTTTCCTTTTCCAAACTGGACACACAAACATTGGGCAGTACGGGGTTTAGCAGGCCTCAGTGTGGCTGAGGAACCTGTGGGATGTTCGCCTTGCTGGTGCTCATCTCCAGCCTCGGTAGATTTTCTCAATGTCCCAGTGCTCAGGTGATGGAGGCGTAAATCGCTCACCATCCACCTGCAAAAACTGAGTGACGCCTGGGGCGTAATGGCCGTGGAAGCCAGCTCCGGACCCCAGACTGAACTGCGAAAGGACAGAGAGAAGCCCCGACACCCCAGAAGGAGTCTATCATCTTGGCATCAGAAGGATGCTATCATCTTCGGAAGACAATGGACGATTGAAAAGTTGTATCCCATACTTAATTCCGGAGCATATTTATTGAGGAAATTAGATTTTATTTGATTTCTTATCCCAATACATTTATTTACATAATAGCTGTAATCTTTAAATCTTAAGCTGCTTATCTGCTATTTATATGTAAATATCAATTTAATATGTACTGCTGTTGCCCGGGAACACAGCTGCCATGGCTGTCCAGTGTCTGTTTATCTATTGTTCATTGTGAACAACGTGTTCGCCTCGCTTGTTTGCCCTGGAAGGAGGAAGAGAGAGCATTTCTCAGTATTCTCTCATGTGTTGGCACCTACCATTCAGCATTATCTGAATGGCTTCTCTTCACAGTTTAATTAACTCCACATGGCATGAAAACCAACTCGATTGTGTGTGAGTGTGTGTTTTTCCTGCTGCCCCTACAGGCGACTTGCGGGGAATGACCTGAACCACATTCCTGCCGGAGCCTTCTCTGGCCTTGTCAGCCTCAAAGTGCTGTAAGTACGTCGCCCAAACCGCGGCCGCCCTTTAAGAATGACACCCGCCGGGTGAGTGTCAGAGGCAGCGTCAGGGGAGAGAGGCATGGACATCCAGGGGACTCTGCAGTGCGATAAAGGGGAATAATTAGCATAAGGTTGCAGATTAACTCATTATTTTATGCCTATTTCCATTTTCTGACTTTGTGACCTGGTGACAGGGTAGCAATAAAGCCATTCCAGAAATTGTTTATGTTTTCTGTGAATATGAATCAGTGACGTTGATTGGCCATGTACCTTCACACTAACTGGGAATTCTTCTTGGCATGGTGTTTGCAGTGACATATTTGCTGTTGTGTATTGTATACTTGTATATTTTTTTGTAAAACCATTCATTTTCTTCTTGTTCTTAAGCGATTGGGCTATACACACCTCGGGATGAGCTGGACAAGGGAGGTCGTAACTTTTGTCCCCTCTGGGCTCCCATACAGGATGCTGCAGAACAACCAGCTCTGGCAGGTCCCCAGTGAGTCGCTGCGGCCCCTACGGAACCTGCAGTCCCTGTGAGTGTGAGAGGGAGCCCTGTGAGTGTGGGAGGGAGCCCTGTGAGGGGGAGCCCTGTGAATGTGGGAGAGAGCCCTGCGAGTGTGGGAGGAAGCTCTGTGAGTTTGGGAGGGAGCCCTGTGAATGTGGGAGGGAGGCCTGTGAATGTGGGAGGGAGCCCTGTGAGTTTGGGAGGGAGCCCTGTGAGTTTGGGAGGGAGCCCTGTGAATGTGGGAGGGAGCCCTGTGAGTCTGGGAGGGAGCCCTGTGAATGTGGGAGGGAGCCCTGTGAGTTTGGGAGGGAGCCCTGTGAATGTGGGAGGGAGCCCTGTGAATGTGAGAGGGAGCCCTGTGAGTGTCGGAGGGAGCCCTGTGAATGTGGGAGGGAGCCCTGTGAGTCTGGGAGGGAGCCCTGTGAATGTGGGAGGGAGCCCTGTGAGTTTGGGAGGGAGCCCTGTGAATGTGGGAGGGAGCCCTGTGAGTGTCGGAGGGAGCCCTGTGAGTGTCGGAGGGAGTCCTGTGAGTGTGGGAGGGAACCCTGTGAGTGTGGGAGGGAGCCCTGCTCTGAAATCAGTCCTCAGTGGATGTTTTGGAGGTTAGATCACCTAAGGTGTCCTTAGGTGAACAGATACAGGGCTAGCGCCTGGCTGGGGCATTTGCAGCAGGCACCAGACCACTAGGGGGCGCATTATGTACTGTAACACACAGCAATAGGCTCCAGACCATTGACGCAGAATGCAGTTACTGACAGCGGATATTTTCCGTATGGTAACACCATCCACTATCTCTTCGGCACGACTCTGGAGGGATCCGTTGCAATGTGTCATTTGGCCCCTTGTAGATGGGGATGCTGGTTAAAGCAGATCAACATCAGTGATGCAGAGTCTGGCTGTTTGGAAAGTCACTCTCGCCCCTCTTCCCATCCTCCCTGATACATGCAGATGGTCAGAGTGTGTCTACAGGGGCGGCTGACAGGCGCGAAAGGCTTCAGGCTCATAAGTCAAAGTTTGCCAGTTCAAATCCCCGCAGGGTCCCCGTTACGGTGAAGTTTTCAGCTCTGAATTATCCAATTAAACTGTCCTGCCGTTAAAAGTTGCTTTGCATGAAAGGGTCCTTCAGGCAGGGAGATGGAGGACCACGAAGGAAGGCACGCACGCCGGCATACAGCCTCCCTTTGTCCGACGCTGCCCTCGGGGGCCTGAATCAGCGCCGCTGACGTCGACCGGGCCTCCTCACTCCCACTCCATCACGCCATGGTGTTCTGAGAGCCCGGTCCCCCAACGCGCCTGGCCAGTGGGGCGGTGCGGACGCGTGGCCCAAGGTAAACACCGATCAGCGCTGTTTATGGATCCCAGCCGCTGAGTCGCCGTGGTTAGCACAGCTAGCGCGCTATGGCAGGACCCCAGAGTCCGTCCTGCTGCACGCCCAAAACAAATGTCAGCACTTGGGGGTGAGGGGGGGGGGGCGGAAATCACTACCATGCCGCTGAGGAATGTGAGGACCTCCCAGCTTCACTGCTCCCTTCTGGGAGGAACCACTGAGATGTTCATCAGCCGCCCCCCCCCCCCCACTGCTGATGGACCACTGCAGGACCCTCACTTTGTTTATTAAACAGAAATGTAAACAAAGCAAGCAATGCAAACGGCTGAGTAATGAAGGTATTTCACTGCACATGTAGCAGTAAAGCCACGAGTATTACATAGCCCTAGCCCCCCCCCCCCCTTAACCAGCAGACAGAAGCTGGTTTGTGGGATGCAAGCTGCTGGATCCCAGCCCCTTCTCTGGGGTGGGGTGGGGGGGGGCATCAGAGCAGGGGATGTGGGGAGGGAGGTCTCCAGCCCACCATCACTCACTCCTTCACACAGCTGGAATTGGCCCAGATGCTGAGATTGGCAGGTTCCAGCCTGAATCCCGGATCTTGGGGCTCTGGGGCAGGGACTGCACTGCTCTGCAGGGAAGGAACAGACACGGAGGCAAGTCAGCAGTAGGGATGGGAATTTCTTTTACACTTAAAACCTTGACAATTTATGAGCTTGTCTCCTGTCTGCTATCAGACCTCTAACTGCCCCACTGCAAATCCCTGAGGTGGCAGACATTTCAAACGATTTGAAGCAGCAGCACGGATTCACTGGGATCAGAATGAGCCACTGTGTCTTCATATTCCAGCTGGGATTGGTCAAATCGCTCTGGCGACAGGTCCGGCTCGGCAAGTGAAGGGAACCGAGAGGTGGGTTTATGTAAAGGGGAGATCTGGACTGCTGCTGCTCAAAGAGCAATGACTTTAACTGCCAGCAGGCAGTGCAGGACGTGACCCGGAGTTTTCTAGTCGAAGTCTGATGTGGGGACAGTCAGTGCTGCACAGGTACTGCTGCATGTGCATGGTGGCTCTGATTGACGTACGGATAGCTCCAGATTACACTGCCCCTGGCTAACCACTGATTCCAGGCTCCATCAACAGAGTGTGTCTGTCTGGCCCCCGCAGAATCATCCACGCTCTTCCTCCCTGGCGTTCGCTAACATTGTGGGGGCCAAGCCAAACCTTTCCCTCTGACACTCTCGGCTGTGAAACCATACTGAGTAGGGTGTTTTCAGTCCGTTCCAATACTGAGACCACAGGACAACTAGGAGTACAGTGATAAGATTTATCTGCTGAGGTTTTTCTCTTCCTGGATTTCGTGCTTTGTGTGGCCACATGATCTGTGTTATAACCCTGTTTCCTTCTAGCTAATTTTACAGCACTACAGGTATGACTAAACTCACAACCTTCCGCCTAGAAGGCTATTGTACTAATTTTTCCATTACACTTAGCTGAGACATTCTCAAGATTATCCACTTAAGCAACAAGGAATGAAGTAAAGGCTCATGTGAAAAGTTCAACATGAGCTTTGTCTCTGCAGGAATGGAGTACAGATCTGTGGGCTGGGGGATTCCCAGCAAAAACACAGAGACCTGGTTCCCAAGCAGTTCACTTGCTTTCCCTGTGCTAAGGGCAAATTTGAAGACCATTCAGGTTCACTCCAGAAGGCCTTGTGTAGACATAATGCCTACAGCTGAAGCTGGATTCCAGCTTCATGGTACCTTCGTTGGAGACAATTTTCCTAAGACAATGCGATCCAAATTAAATTACAGATCAATGGACTGGGCTTTGAGTTCTCCAGCCTATATATTGACCAGTAGGCATGTTCTTCCAAATTCGTCCAACTGTTTTCCAAATAAAACAATAGTAGATGTTTACTAAAAGTGTGTCAGGGGTTGACAGTAGTCTCTGAGGCGGCCTTGTTCACAGCAAGGTGGTGAGGCAGGGAAGCAGTAGACTGTGAGGCGGCCTTGTTCACAGTGAGGCTGAAAGGCAGGGAAACAGTAGACTGGGAGGTGGCCTTGTTCACAGTGAGGCTGAAAGGCAGGGAAACAGTAGACTGGGAGGCGGCCTTGTCCACAGTGAGGCTGAAAGGCAGGGAAGCAGTTGACTGTGAGGCGGCCTTGTTCACAGTGAGGCTGAAAGGCAGGGAAACAGTAGACTGGGAGGCGGCCTTTTTCACAGTGAGGCTGAAAGGCAGGGAAACAGTAGACTGGGAGGCGGCTTTGTCCACAGTGAGGTGGTGAGGCAGGGAAGCAGTTGACTGTGAGACAGGCTTGTCCACAGCGAGGCTGAATGGCAGGGAAGCAGTGAGGTGGGCTTGTCCACACTGAGGCGGTGAGGCAGGGAAGCAGTGAGGTGGGCTTGTCCACAGTGAGGCGGTGAGGCAGGGAAGCAGTGAGGTGGGCTTGTCCACAGTGAGGTGGTGAGGCAGGGAAGCAGTTGACTTTGAGGTGGCCTCATCCGCAGTGAGGCAGAAAGGCAAAGAAGCAGTTGGACTTGGAGCTGTAGCATCTGGGGGTGTCTGTTAGTATGTCTGTCATGCGGGGGGGACACACACCCTGATGGAGGTGCCGTGTTTCCCCCTCCTCCAGCCGCCTGGACGCCAACCGCATCATCAGTGTGCCGCCCAGCTCCTTTGACGGCCTGCTGTCCCTGCGGCACCTTTGGCTGGATGACAACGCCCTGACGGAGGTGCCCGTCCCAGCCCTGGCGGGACTCTCCTCCCTGCAGGCCATGACTCTCGCCCTCAACAGGGTCAGCCACATCCCCGACGGCGCCTTTGCTAACCTCAGCAGCCTGGTGGTCCTGTGAGTGCCGACCTCCCTCTCTGCCGCCAACCTTTATATGGGCACTGAACCCTGAACTGCCTCTTGTTTTCCACATAGTTTTATTAGTGAGGAAAGGCAGTTAAATGTGGGTTTGAAGCCACATGTCATCGAAGTGTGAAAATAGGGACCCTGTGTGGTTTGCTGGTGCCTTTGTACTGTGAGGGGTGGATGCTTGCAGTGGGAGTGACTCTTCTGGGTGTTTCCGGAGCAGGAAGTCAGCGCCCACCACCCATTTCCAATCACAGACGGCCAAAGTGCCCCCCCCACGCACACCTTTACTTGTATAAATGTTTATGTGTTCTCCTGAAGTCTAGCAGGTTGCTGTAGATCATGGTTGTTAAAACTCTTTGGTCCACTGGGCTGTCATGGATAAGAAATGCTGCTTTATTTTAAAGCACTCTTACAGTTTAATGTCTATAAACTGCCAGATCTGGTGGGTTGCAGTCTTTAAAAGCTCGCAGCTGTTGCTCAATCAGGAAGTCCCATCCGGGGGAATGCTCTGTTCCACTGAATGTTCCTTCATGTTCCTCCGCAGACATCTCCATAACAACAGAATCCACACCCTTGGGAAGAAGTGCTTCGATGGCCTTCAGAATCTGGAGACCTTGTACGTTGGACTGTAATTTGGGTTTGAGTTCTCCTAACCATGCCACGTGGGCAGCGAGATGGTGGTCTGGAATGTTCTCTCAAAAGGTCATATCATTTCTCTGTACGACTGATCAATACAAACCGTATTTAGTCTAAATGAATCTGTATGGTCCATGGAAGCATAATTAGAAGATTCTCCTGATGTGACTGCATGGTGTTTTCAGAAGCATTTTATTAAATCCTTCACATGACATGTTCTGTTGCTAAAAAAATCTCTCGTACATTGTCCAAATTAACCAAGGACCCCAAAGTGTTTGGTAAAAGTTGGTCCGCAGCACTGCCTGTAAGTGATGTATGTTCACAATCACAATGAGTCATAATCACTAACATGACCAATGTGGCACGTTTCTTGATTTTTTTCACTACAGCCAGACTTCATCCAGATACCATTTCATTGTTATCTCCATGTGTTTTAATATCTGTCTGTCCATGACGTGACTTGACAGATCTTGAAAGATGCTTTCAGCTTTAGGGGAACCGGGGAAAGTCACATAGCCAGGATTCTGGGAGCCAACACTGAAAAAAGCGAATCGTATCGGTTACTCCGCAGACTTTAACTTTCCTTATGTTAAGCACCGTTTGGTGACACTTACGGAGGTTTTAACAACGAAGATGTGAGACAGAGAGCTGCGGGAGCCGTGCAAAAATGAAAACCACATGAGGGCCCGAGAGCGGCCCCATGCATGAGCAGAGGAGTGGCCCTTCAAGGGCCACAAGTGGAACACACATGCAAGACACTGACTCTGCTTTCCATGTAGATGCAGGATGTCCAGTAAACCCCACCAAGCCTCATTTAGCATTTTTAATTATTTCTCAAAACTGTAATGGAAGAGCGGTTAACGATGCGTATAGATCAAAGGGATTGTTGTGTAAGAGCTTCATGTTTTAAATCACATTCACTTTTGTTAAGCATTTTTAAGAGCTCTATGATCTGTGCATTTGTCATCCTGGAAAAACTTCGACACAAATCCAGAAAAACGCATTTATCATCCTGAAAAACTTCGGTACAAATGTGGACTGCCTTGTCAATGTGTCTGACCATCTAAAGTCTGCGTGATTTTTAACACCAGTTTTTGCTGAGAGTGACTTAATGTTCAAGAACCATCTAATATTTTCAATGTGCTGCAGGGACTTGAACTATAACAGCTTGGTGGACTTCCCTGTTGCCGTCAAAGCCCTCACCAACCTGAAGGAGCTGTGAGTACCCAGTCTGCACTGTGACCACCGTGTCACTTCCTGCTGTCCAGTTTATGTCACTCACCCTGATGCTCTGTTCCAGGGCATTTCACAGCAACAACATCCGGTCCATTCCAGAGCAGGCCTTCGTTGGGAATCCTTCACTGCTGACAATGTAGGTCTCCCTGTTCCCGCAGTAACAAACGTAACGTCTGTGTCAAACCATGTGTGAAGGTTACATCTGCTAAATGACACATTAGATCCACATTCTCCTGTCTTGAGATTTTGTCCAGTCATAATTAGGAATCAGAAGCTTAGATGTAAGCTTAGATGTGATGCATATCGCGTTTACAAACTTGCCACCTGAGGAGAACCTCAACTTTATCTGTGTCAATCATAGGTTTTATCTCAATGAATGGTACCAGAAGCTTCTGCCTCCTGTTTGCCCTCACTTGGTTGTTTTCTAGAACATTCACTTTTGTAATCCATGGTTCAGATAATGGAATTACGAGCTGTCAGCTCATTAATGACTTTCCTCCCAAACTTAATGGTTTAGCCTAATGCAGAGACATGGCGGTGCTCCATCGGAGCTTAGCCGGGGCTCAGAAGGACCTTTTATAACACACAAGGCTGGAAGGCTTTCTGCTCTGTCTTTAGAGGCCCTTCACAGGCTGTTGCCTCTTTGAAACTGGTGTTTGGCAGAGCAGGACTTTCATCATTTGGCACCGTATTGTACTCCGGCATCTTTAACGACCGGCCGCATTAACCCAGAGAGTCCCGCTCCGGATCGGAGCTGCTGTTAGTGGGCCGTTGTGTGGCTTTGTGTACTGTGATCAGAAGGTCACCGGTTCCAATCCCAGGGTTGGCGGAATGATTTTTTTTGATGATTTCAAGGCCCATGCGCTTCAAATTCTGTCTCCGAACAAAAATGTAAATCGCTTTCGATAGAAGTGCCTTTTTAAAATATAAATGATCTCTTTGCTTTGCACAGTTACTTCTATAACAACCCCATCCAGTCCATTGGCAAGTCGGCCTTCCAGCTCCTTCCAGAACTGCGCACATTGTGAGTCCACCTAACGACACGATGTCCTCAGCTGCTCGTGAACCTCCAACTCGATGACGTCAGGTTCGCACCCTAACCTGCTCCATATTACCCCCAGATCTCTGAACGGGGCCACGGAAATCACGGAGTTCCCGGACCTCACCGGTACCACGAGTCTGGAGAGCCTGTGAGTCACAGCCATCGTAAAGCTTACAAGCTCTGATGCTGCATGAACAAGTAAAGCGTATCAGACCAGGCCATTCTGAAGCATTCCACAATGTGACACATACAGTTTAATTGAAGGCGATACAGTTTCTCCCCCTAGACCTAATTACCCTGAAGTGTGATTGATGACTTTGCTTCCCAGCCCTGAAACCACAACAATTAACTAGCTGTACTTCAAAATTTCAGTTGAGCACAAATTACTAAGAAGCCCTGAACTGTTTCCATGGTTCTAATGTCTTTACTTTTAAACTGACCAGAACCATCACTGGAGCGCGGATCTCCTCTCTCCCGAGCACCTTGTGTAACCAGTTACCCAAACTCAAAGTTCTGTGAGTGCCATGCAAATTAGAATGCCATGTCATTCTAATTTTTGTATGCTTCCAATTTGCAAATACTTCATACTCGTAGTGAAAGATGTCCTGGCTTCTAATCGAAAGCTGTGCCTCCAGGGATCTTTCTTACAACTTGATCCAGCACCTCCCCAGCTTCAGCGGCTGTGGAAACATCCAGAAAATGTAAGAGCAACTTTATCAAGAGACACACAAGACTGAGTGGTCATGTGTCCTTAACTATTTCCCGTGCAAAGTTCCTGTCCTCTGTGGAAGACCTCTGCTTCTCTTTTTTCCTACAGAAACCTCCATCACAACAAAATCCAAGAAGTTCTTTCAGGAACTTTCCAGAGTCTTCCGGCACTGAAATCTGTGTGAGTGTCCTCCCACTGCAGCTCTGACTCTGACCCTAAGGCCACTGCTCAATGAAGCTTAGTACCTTAAAGCAACTGGGACATCTTGAACAGGCATTTTCTAGGGATGGCTTCCTGGATGTTGGTTTGCATATATTAATCACTGGCTAAGTTGGTTAAGAGGCATTAATTAAGACTGGCGAAGGTCATTTAAAGCATACAGTAGTGCATCAAACTGACTGTGTAAATGTCCCAAGAGTTCCAGAAAGATAGACAAAGAGTTATCATCCAGGGTGAGCGTGAATATAGCCTTACAGAAGCACAAGGTGATTACTCTGGTCATCTCATATCATCACATCATAGTGCATCACAAAAATACAAAATAGCAATGATAGGAATGAAATACATGCTGAAATGGAACAATAAAAAAAAAAGCCTCGACCATACAAACACCCGTATCATTATTTACATAGTTCATATGTTTACAGATATTCATTAATTCAAAAAAAAAAAAAATAATGTGGCAGTTATGGGCAAATTCTGTGAGTGAAGTAGAGCAATGACATTAATGTTTGCCATATATTTGACTGGGAGGATTATTTTCCACCCAATGTTGTGTCAGCAAAGAGTTGGAGTGGGTGTAACTTTTTACCCTGCTAAGTTTGCACACTCACGGTGTGGAGGGAGTGAGGGTGTGTGACACGGCTTATGGTGTGCACTGACACGTGGTCACACAGGGTGGGGGGGGGGCTTCCGATTGGCTAGCCACGGCAGGTCCATTAGACATGCTGTCACACTTGGCTCAGCCAAATGCCCTTGATCTTGAAGCGGTTGACTCACGTGGGGAAAGGCTGGGAATATCCAGTTACCCACGGTGTGGACTCAGCTACATGGAAAAAAAGCCCATAATCCCTCTGTTCAGGGGGATGCCGAATTACCACACACATTTGCTGCGAACCTATTCCTCGGGAGTTTGGTGGTCAATTCCGCAGTATTTAGACTGGCAGGTCACAAAGTTAGGCCTTCAAGATGAATTTTCACTTTCCATCTGCCTGTTTCAGCTCACCGAAGGCACCATGCACTAATTCATCCTTTGAGATCCCGGACTTCAGAGCTGGGAAACAGACGTCATACATCTACCCAAACAAATATTGTTTCACTGAAACTATAATCACGTCATTGGTCATATTTTAATGTGAAGTCTGTTTTGTTGTAAAGTTTTGAAAAGGGTTTTTTCCTTACCTGTGAATTTATGGCAATTCACAATTCAAATCTGCAGGGATGTATGCTAATCATTTGTCTGAATGTTGCCTTCACCAGCTTAACATATTGGGGGGAGAAAGGATATAAATTATAAGGATATAAAAAGTAAATAAAATGTCCCATTCATTCAGACATGGCAGATCTAGGGAAAAACGATGACTAGGTCACGTTCTCTGACAGCTCTCAGATATCTCCAGTTCTGTGTCCTGATAGAAGTTTTGCTGCATGGAAATGAGCAGGACATCCTTTCAGAGGAACGCGAGTTGCATGGCTGGAAACCATCGTCTGAGGAAGAGTCACCATGTTTTTCCACGTCAGACCATAAAAGAGGCTTTTATGGACACGACTGGCGCTCTCTCTGACTTTGCAGCAACCTTTTTCTGCACTTCTCTCTGATGTCGCTAAACATTCCTACACTGTGACCGCTGAGCGCAACCGCTTAATTAAAACTGACCTTCGGGCGTAAAAATCTCAACGGAGGCGCGTCGCGGAGCCCTCCCAAGACGTCGAGAGAGAGGCCATTCGTGTGTGCGTGTATGTCAGAGTCTCTTACGAAATCCTCGCCTCTCTCTCTGCTTCCAGATCTTAAGAGCACCACCTCTTTCCTTTGTTCTTACAGTGACCTGGCCTGGAACAGAGTCTGCACTGTGGAATCCGGCGCCTTCTCCCACCTCCCGCTGCTGGCCAGGCTGTGAGGGTCCTGCTGCTTCCACCCGCCGCTCCGTTTGCTGGCTGCTCTCTCTGAGCTCTTTGCTCAGGACCTGTCTCTCCACCCCCTCTCAGGGACCTGACCTCCAATCAGCTGTCGTCCCTCCCTGCCGCCGGCCTCCAGAGCCTCACGCACCTCAAGCTGGTGGGAAATGGCAGGATGAAGGAGCTGCTGTCTGCAGAGGACTTCCCAGTGCTCAGGTAGGGATATATGTAGCCAGGATGCTACCTTGTCACCTTATGGCTCCATTGGAACAGCAGCCTCTACATTAAGGTACTTTATTTTATACGGTCGCAGACTCAAACTATTCAGAACCAATAACCATCTGTTGGTACCATAAATACCAGGTAATGCCACCGCATGGGACTCAAATCAACAACATGTCCTTATTGATAACCACTATGTTGATTGCTGCCTTGACATCTTAAGCATAAGAAGATAATTCACTGCTGTTTTCCTTTGAGACCGTTGACAAGCTCAGCAAAGAGCCTCAATTTGACGCAGTTACTTGGCAGATGTTGCGGGAAATGGATCCATTGTTGCCACAGGCTGTTCATTGACCCAGTTCACCTTTGGGGTCTCCAGGGTGATGGAGATGCCATATGCGTTTCAGTGCTGCGCTTTCGTGGCCTGCGAGATGTCACCAGAGCCCTGGGCCACGGAGGAGAGCAGTGGCGTCAAGGAGATACGCGGCAGGACAGGCGGGGAGCTCATGCCCAGGCCAGGTGAGGTCTGCTTCTGCGGAAAAGCCCGGAATGCTGCTCAGGATCTTGCAGTCACGCACAAAGCACTTTTCACCGACGTGCGAAAGAGTGCAGGGCTCCAGATGGCAACTAAAATGGTTGCCAGTGCGACTGGATTTTTTTATTTTACAACACTTTTGTTCCATTGTCGATTTGCCTCTCCTCGTTTTCACTCGCCACCTGCCACGATGCCTCGTTCTGCCCGGCACTGTGGTATGAAGTTTATACGGTGCGCATTGTCCCCTATTGTTACAGCGTGGCCTGGGGAAGGCAGGAAAAAGGTGACGATCCAAGAGAAAGGGGATTATTAAAACAGAACTGATCACACTAATAAAAACCAACAGGATCAAGAACAGGTTAGGGGACAAACCTTCCAACACACAGTAGCACAAGCCTAATGACTGACTGGAGAACAGACCAGGGCAGCTTAAATACACATAAAAAACTGGAGCAAACAGGAAATACGTGTAAGACAGTGTAAGATATAATCAATTAACCAATCAAATGAGGCACAAGAGAAAGGAGTGTAAGCAGTAACACTACATAAACACAGAAGTAATAGACAGAAAACACTAAAACTAGGAACGCCAATCATACGCTAGGAATTACTGCACTAGGAAACTTAACTTGGAGCAAAAATGCACACAGAGAAAACTTAAGAGCAAGGGATCCAAAATAGAACATAGAGGAAACGGAAAAGCCAAATGAATCCTAATAAACAGATGAGGGCAGCCAGAGGCCAGACCAAAGCCGTAAGCAGCAGGTACTGAGTTTCTGAGCCACATGCTGAGACCACTGAGCTGAGTGGCAGTCCTGGGCGTAAGGGACAGGGAGGGCGACACCTGCTGGCCAAACGGGGAGGAGACATGAAGGGCAGGGACAGACGGTGTCTATTCCTGCTGCGGCCATCCAGGTCTGGCATATTTCATTGTCATTTATGCTTCTGTCGTTATGTGTAAGAATGCAGAAGACAATAGCAGGCAGGGCAGGTAGCTCAGAGAGGAGGCAGAAAAGGCATCGTCAGGTAAACCGGAGACAATAAATATTTTTTACTTATTTCACATTTGGCATGTGATGGATGTTATGGCTCCAAAAAAAGCTCCTAGGTATTGTGGGGTTAGGAGCCAATTACCCCTAAATTTCTTTTGTTTATTTTTTTGTCTGAAACCCTGGAGTTTTCCATCTGACTCCACAGGTGTTTTCTCCATGTTGTAGAGCAGCAGGTAAGCAGCAGGTAAGCAGGTAACCCTACGCCTGACTCTCAGAGTGTGATCTATGTGGTTGTTCTTCCAGAGGATCATGACCTTGAAGATTTTCCCCTGGAGCTTGACGAGGACCCAAAGTTCCCTCAGTTGGTTCAGTGCAACCCAGCACCAGGTGTGTGTGTGTGTGTGGGGGGCCTTCCAGAACAGCCAGACCTGAAGACTCAATGTGCCGAGTGAATTAAAAGTGGCACCTTCTCTGAAATTATTCTTTCTGACCATTTCAGCATAACGCTTCTAGAGTGCACAGTGATTGTAATAAACCTATGGCATGTAAAGTGGAGAGAGTAATATCTGGAAGTGGGAAGATGTTTTAGATTATACAGAAGCTTGTTTAACATTGTGTGCTTGAAGTCAAGTAGTATCAAATATGGATATTACATTTTTATTTAATTAAAAAAATTAACAAAAGGAAGATTGGTACTATAGAGAAAATGCAGTGGTGCAGTGCGTATCGCAGTTACCTCACACCTCTGGGATCCGGGTTTAAGTCTCTGACTATGGTGCGTGACCCTGAATGGGACAAGCAGTTACAGAAAATGCATGGACAGGTATTAGGTATTACGCTGCTATCTTGTATTATTTACTGTCTTTCTGCAGGACCTCTCCAGCCCTGTTCCCACCTCTTCGGGAGCTGGGTCATACGTGCCGGCATGTGGCTCATCGCGCTGCTGTCGCTCACCTGCAACACCCTAGTGGCCTGCACGGTCTTCCTGTCCCCTGCCCTCGTATCTCCAGCCAAGCGTCTTGTGGGCCTCTTGGCTGTCTCCGACTGTGTCGTCGGCCTCTCCGGAGGTGTGCAGGCCGTGGCCGATGCCCTGACCCTCAGTGGCTTTGCAGCATACGCTGCCTGGTGGGAGGGAGGCGTAGGATGTAAGGTCACGGGCTTCCTGTCCGTCTTCGCCGGTGAAACCAGCGTCTTCCTGCTGACCACTGCCATGGTGGAGTACAGGCTCTCTGTACGCTGCTCCAAGAGGTCAGGGGCTCGGCCGGCCCCCAGAAGCATGAGGATGATTTCAGGCCTGTGTTTCGGCCTGGCTCTGGCCATCACTGCCCCCTCCGTCCTCTACATGGGCCAGCACACCATCTCCTCTCTATGCCTGCCTCTGCCCTTTGGAGAGGCTTCCAGCATGGGCTTCATGGTGGCTTTGGTGCTCCTCAACTCGCTCTGCTATTTTGTCATGACAGTAATCTACACCATGCTCTACTGCAGCTTGGCAAAGGATGAGCTGGACAGCTTCTGGGACTGCTCCATGATAAGCCACCTGGCCAGGCTGCTCGTCACTAACTGCCTGCTCTACATTCCCGTGGCCTTCCTCTCCTTCTCCTCTCTGCTCAGCCTCTCCTTCATCAGCCCAGTAATGGCGAAGTCTGTGCTGCTGATCATTGCCCCCCTTCCCGCCTGCCTGAACCCACTACTCTACGTGTCCTTCAACCCTCACTTCAAGGAGGACTTGGCTTTGCTCTGCAAGCAGGCACGGCTGCTGAGGGGGCACCACCATGCCAGCTTGATCTCCTTGAACTCTGAAGATGCAGAGAAGCAATCATGTGACTCCATGCAAGCTCTGATGATCAACACATCTCTCCAGGAGGCCCGGGAGGATGAGGAGCTCTACGGAAACCCTGTGCCCTTTGTCCCTTGCAGTTAGACAAGACCCTATGTTGGGCTGCTTTGCTGGATTAACATCCTATTGGTCCACAGTCCTGACTAGCATTGTAGAGACCAGAAGACAACTGGTGCAGCACCTGAACCCAGACCAGGTAGGTGGCCAGCTGGTGGAAGACAGAGATAATTAAGCTTTTCCGTGATTAAACTTCATACCATCATGGCAGCGTCAGGCGATGTTGGATGTTCCTCTGAGGCGCCCCGAAGTCCAGAAGCCTGCTGATTGTGCAAAGATGGCGGTTAACCGTGACGAGCTTCTCCTCTTTTTGCTTGTGACACAGCCGTGTGGAACGTTTCAAAGGCATTTTACAGACCCACAGATCAACAGATACCAGAAATAAAACCGGAACTGAAGTCAGACGCCTTGCCTTTGGGACGTGACGATAAGATTCATGCAGTGATCGATTGTGTTGGAACTGCACTGCCGGATGTTGCTGGTTCTATGTTCTCTGGTTGTTTTGGAATCTGACACATTTAGCCTGTTAAACATGAGGTTGTGGACATATCCAGACTTCACTCATCTATGCATTATATTGTACAAATCAATTTACTGTGATACTTTTTATCGCATATAGCCTATAAACAGAAATGTATAACATTTCCTTCTGTTAGTGTTTAACTTTATGTCAATATTTATGGGTGTTTATTTGATATTAAATGTATACAATGTACACACATTGTCAATATCTGCCTTTGTGGTCTCTTTGTCTTTGTAGACTCATTTAATGACCCCTGTAGCAGCTGCTATCAGACATACTGTGAACTCCTGCCGTTCACATTCCGTGTCACACTATACATATTATTATACATATACTTTGTTCTGCAGCCAGGCATTCAGCGAGGCTGTTAGCTGGGCGGGGCTTTCAAGTGGCTTAGCTGTCCGTCTCAAAGATTTGACCACAAACCTCTTGTGAAAGTCGACACCCTCTTTGAGGAGAACATTTGGACTGGCGCTGTTGTACTTCGTCTATGTTTTAAAAAATATATACACAGCAGAATTTGGTAGTAAGAAACATCAAAGACTTTAATGGGTTTCTCGCAGACTGCTCAGGATCGGGAGTCTATGAACTTGAGGTGAAGACTACACACTGATCTTTTATTACTTCAGAGGTTTTCATTAGCCTGAACAGGGAGGAAGATACCACCTCAGGATTATGGTGGTGGGTTACTGGGAGGGGATATTTATAAATATGATGGGAATGATTTTAAAAAATCTAAGAAACCCCTTTACGACTATGTTTACTTTTGCCTGCTAAATCTGTTTTTTTGTTTTGTTTTGTCGGATAGTCGTTGACGTATTTGTTGGATGTGATATGGGATCTCTGTGCTTCACAGTAATTTAGTTAAAACCTTGTTTGGCAGCATTAATGAGACCAGTCCCACTGGAAAATAAACCACGATGCTTGATGCCAGAGTGCTGGGTACAGGGCAGTGGAATCTTCCCTTTGTAAGTGCTGTGACACAAACATCCCCAAACACAGAGAAAAGGAGCAAGACAGCCCAAGTGAACGTGCAAGATGTGCGAGTACAGGAATCGTCCTGTTTCAGGCCTGGGCTCTGTGTGTAATGACCATGAATGGATGGTGCAGTGATTTAGGCCTCTGTGATTGGAAGGTTGCTGGTTCAAATCCCATGCTTGGCAGAGTAGCCCCATATCCATCAGGTCCTTGAACAATGTTCCAGGGGCACTGGAGGGTGATTGACCCAATGCCCTCATGCCAAGCGTCACTGTCAGCACTGTGTGTGTTTCTGTCTGTCTGTCATACATGGAAGCTAGCGTGTTCACATGGATTTGTACAAATGTCAAATAAAGCTTCATTTAATTTTATGGATGGATCAGGAGGTCTTGGGCTCCAAGCTCATTCTGGAAATCCTTCTTGTCTATATGGGCTCTTCATGTCGCCTCCACGTGGAGACCGTGACCCGATAACACATGCCTCTTACAGGCGGGCATCGAACAGACCTCAGCTGGCACCCTCGACCGCTCGCGCCCATCGAACAGGCCTCAGTTGGCACCCTCGACCGCTCGCGCCCATCGAACAGACCTCAGCTGGCACCCTCGGCCGCTCGCGCCCATCGAACAGGCCTCAGCTGGCACCCTCGGCCGCTCGCGCCCATCGAACAGGCCTCAGCTGGCACCCTCGCCCGCTCGCGCCCATCGAACAGGCCTCAGCTGGCACCCTCGACCGAATAGGCCTCACTCTCGACTGCTCACACCTCTCTCATCTGACAGCATCGCACACGTTTTGTAGGAAAAGAAGTTATTTTATGATCCTGAGCTCAGTGAGGAAAAATGCTGCGTAAATATAGAATGTCATTTGGATAACAAAAGCATATGTGAAAAGAAAACAGAGCAAGACGAAGAGACAAGACTGACCTTTCACTGCTGTTGGAGATACATGTATTTTGTGTTAATCTTTAAAATCGACTGTTTCCTATTATATTATTTGTTTAATTTCTGCAGATATTTTTCCATTTTTTAACCGGGGAAAAAGGGAAGGCATTAGTATGAATAATGACTGTGGTTGTTCACGATAAGTACAAAATCATACATGTGAGATGAACAAACAAAATACACAAGCCCCCTGCCCCACTGCCCCCCAGAACTAAATGTTAAAATATTATTATGTGGTGCAGAGATTACTTTCACATAATTACCTGGATTGGCTTCCCGAGTTTTGGGTTAACACTCTACATTCCATGATAAATTATTGATTAAGTCATTTAATCAGTTTGGTTCCAGAAGGTTAAGCACAAATCTGGATCAGCCCCAGTTCCTGCCTAAACGATCCCAGCGAACACGGATCCTGACGTCCTTCTCACGCTAATCGCCTGCTTGCTCCTACTCATTATTCCGTTGCAGATACACGGCCCGGCGAAGCCTGACTGATGTGTTTACTGAACACTTCTTAGCGCCAAATGGCTGGAATGTCCGTGTTTAGTGTGGAGCCGTCGATCCGGGGAAACGGAGAGCGGGGTCGTAAATAAAGAGCGTCGTTCGCTAATGAAGACGGAATGTTGGCGAGAAGTCAGAGCTGATTGGCAGAGCATCACTGAGCTGATAATCCCACCAAAGCCGATAGTGCGGCTTTGACAGCCTGGATTCCTCCTTTGAGCCATTAAAATGTTAAATCGCCTTCACAGACTCAGTATGCATGTGCTGTAACGCCCCAAAAATAACACCTGGCTGTTTTTCATTAACTCCTCCCAGCAGACCGGCCTGGTAGAGTCACAGTCGATGTGCCGTACGGCTGTCCTCTTAAGGAACACAAATAATCTGTGCCCATCCCCCCCAACACACACCAAGCACCTGGAGACGGTCTGTGTGACCGTCGGATGAAGATGCAAAGTCCACACGCAGAGTTGAGGGATGGAGCCCACAACCCACTGAGCCTGCGTCTCCCCCCAGACCTCTTAGAGTTCACTCAAAGGGTCGCAGCTGCATCAGAGACTCAAGGTGTTTTGATTAATGAACAGCAGGGGCGTGTGCAAGGGCGCAGGCACTGGCCCCATTTGAAAGCTGATTGGCCCCAGGAGTGCCCCCTCCCTTGTCACTCACCGATTCAAAACACGTCATTGGCTAGTGATAAGGCCGGCCGCTCTGGATGAAGGCAGCCTATGTTCCTCCCGCAGCCGCTGGCTTTTTGGACCCTGCCTGCCATCATGTCTTGCTCCTGCTCCGTCATCAAGGCCAACAGAAACGTTTTCGCGACGCCTAAGAAACATTGTTCCATCGTGGACTCTGGACTGAGACGTCTTGCAGACCGTGGCCGGCGCCTTGCTCTTCGGGCCAGGTATTTAAAGACCACCATAAAGATCTGACTCGTCATTGAGGCTGGAAAAGCGTTTGTCCGTTAACTGCGGCGGGAAATCGCTCTCCGTGCACCAATAACATGTCTGTACTACCTTTCCATGTTAAGACAGTAATGGACAGAAGAATCAAAGACAGCCAGAATCACAAAAGAAACCACTAAGGGCTTCCCCACACTCTCCTTTTCTCACAAAATATCCTCAGATCTAAAAAGCACAAGCAGCAGTATTTAATCGAGAGTCTTTCCCATAAGACATACTTCTTAGAGCTGGGGGGCTCGAATTGTGTCCTTTAAACTGCTGACTAAAAACAATGAACCCTAGTCTTCTTCTTACAACATATCTCTCTCACTTTATCATTTTTAAAGACTATTTATCTTCATCATATTATTGATATATTATTTCACCCTTATAAGGTATACAATCAATAAATAATAAATATGCATGAGATCATGGCAAAAAAATCATGTGACTGACGGGACTTGGTGCGCAGTGCACATCTGGACATTATTTAAAATGAAACGAAACATGAAAAATCGTCCTTTTTACTGGGCACTTAGTGAAATAACAGATCTTTGTTACCTGTGCTTCTGTGGAAAGCGTATTTTTGTTTGATCTTCAGGGAAGCAGGCGTGTTGTGCGTGTGGATCAGGGGGTAAACACAGATGTTTTCTCTCAGTCCTGAGCAACGTGGGGTGAGTGAGATTTCGCCGTGGGATGTGTCACTCACTGCCGGCCTCTGGGACTGTCTTAGCTGTTAGCCTTTGCTGGACTCTTCCAATATGGGCCCAAAGGAAGGAGAGCAGCTAATGTCTTTAACTGCTGATGCGCTTCAGAGAACTTTCGACGTGTGTGAGCCACAGGTCACTGACTCACCTGTCTGGCTGATTAATGGCATGAAGCCGGTCTCTTTCTCATATTGCCCCCCTGTGATGGGCAGGTGAAGCCGGTGTCTTTGTCATATCGCCCCCCTGTGGCGGGCAGGTGAAGCCGGACTCTTTCTCATATCGCCCCCCTGTGACGGGCAGGTGAAGCCGGACTCTTTCTCATATCGCCCCCCTGTGGCGGGCAGGTGAAGCCGGAGTCTTTGTCATATCGCCCCCCTGTGACGGGCAGGTGAAGCCGGACTCTTTGTCATATCGCCCCCCTGTGGCGGGCAGGTGAAGCCGGACTCTTTGTCATATCGCCCCCCTGTGACGGGCAGGTGAAGCCGGACTCTTTGTCATATCGCCCCCCTGTGGTGGGCAGGTGAAGCCGGACTCTTTGTCATATCGCCCCCCTGTGGCGGGCAGTCCAAATGGCCAGTAACAGGAGGTGCTCAATTTTAAGGGTTTTTCCAGGCAGGCAGCCTCTTGGGTCACCCAGGTTACCCGCTCAGAAATGAGATTGCCCTACAAAAAGGGTGGTTGTAACTTATAAGACCATATAAGTCATATAACCTGTGTATAACTTTTGACCCACCCCTCCCCCCCCCCCCCAAAAAAAAAACTTAGCTATTAACTGAACTGAAAACTGAAATAACCCAGAGGAAACCCCACAATGACATGGGGAGAACATGCAAACTCCACACGGAACCCTAACCAGACCCAAAGGGGGAGCCCGTCCTCCAGGGGTGGGGGGGGGGGGGGGGGGGGGGGGCAGAGGAAGCCCTAAACCTAACCAGACCCAAAGGGGGAGCCCGTCCACCAGGGGGGCAGAGGAAGCCCTAAACCTAACCAGACCCAAAGGGGGAGCCCGTCCTCCTGGGGGCGGCAGAGGAAGCCCTAAACCTAACCAGACCCAAAGGGGGAGCCCGTCCTCCAGGGGGGGGGCAGAGGAAGCCCTAAACCTAACCAGACCCAAAGGGGGAGCCCGTCCTCCGGGGGGGGGCAGAGGAAGCCCTAAACCTAACCAGACCCAAAGGGGGAGCCCGTCCTCCAGGGGGGGGGGGGTCAGAGGAAGCCCTAAACCTAACCAGACCCAAAGGGGGAGCCCGTCCTCCGGGGGGGCAGAGGAAGCCCTAAACCTAACCAGACCCAAAGGGGGAGCCCGTCCTCCTGGGGGCGGCAGAGGAAGCCCTAACCCTAACCAGACCCAAAGGGGGAGCCCGTCCTCCTGGGGGCGGCAGGGGAAGCCCTAAACCTAACCAGACCCAAAGGGGGAGCCCGTCCTCCAGGGGGGGGGGGGGTCAGAGGATGCCCTAAACCTAACCAGACCCAAAGGGGGAGCCCGTCCTCCGGGGGGGCAGAGGAAGCCCTAAACCTAACCAGACCCAAAGGGGGAGCCCGTCCTCCGGGGGGGCAGAGGAAGCCCTAAACCTAACCAGACCCAAAGGGGGAGCCCGTCCTCCGGGGGGGGCAGAGGAAGCCCTAAACCTAACCAGACCCAAAGGGGGAGCCCGTCCTCCGGGGGGGGCAGAGGAAGCCCTAACCCTAACCAGACCCAAAGGGGGAGCCCGTCCTCCAGGGGGGGGGGGGGGCAGAGGAAGCCCTAAACCTAACCAGACCCAAAGGGGGAGCCCGTCCTCCTGGGGGCGGCAGAGGAAGCCCTAAACCTAACCAGACCCAAAGGGGGAGCCCGTCCTCCTGGGGGCGGCAGAGGAAGCCCTAAACCTAACCAGACACAAAGGGGGAGCCCGTCCTCCAGGGGGCGGCAGGGGAGGTCAAATGATACAGGATTCCCAAGAGAAAACGCATCATTTGTAGTTATGACTTTTGAGAAAATAATGAAGTTATTAATAAAGGCTCTTTTTGTTCACATTTAAATTCTCGTTTAAAAAAAACTCCTTTTCAAAAAGCTGGCAGCAACGGCTGTGTTCTTCTTGTCGGCCGAGTGGTTCTGTTTCGGGTTCATTTATTGACATTAACATTTTTAGGGGTCTTGATTGTTTTGGACTCCACTTTGCCTTTAATTGAGAGCAGCATGGACCGAAATGGGTCTGCTCACACGATATTTTACTCTTGGAAAAGGGCCAGTACAGTTTTGTTTTCTTGCGGTAATTGTTAGTTTTTTATTTCTGTTAAACATAATTAAGGAAAGAGCTAATTAGCTGCATATGAGGATTCTGTTGGAAAAAAACTATTTTCTAAAAAACATGCTTTTCATGCTGCACTTGGTTGCATTAATGTGCTAAAACTGCAAAACTGGTGTTTCATGTTTAAAGTAATATTAGATTTACAATAAAATTCCTTTTGTGAAATGCTCACATTCAAAAAAGTTATAAGAATTTCACAGATATTTGTTAATTTTTGATTTGCATCAAAAACACATATCTTGTCAAATATTTAAACACCTAGCCTCCTTTCTGTACAATACCGTGATTTTAAACACCTAGCCTCATTTCTGTACAATCCCGTGATTTTAAACACCTAGCCTCCTTTCTGTACAATCCCGTGATTTTAAACACCTAGCGTCCTTTCTGTACAATCCTGTGATTTTAAACACCTAGCCTCCTTTCTGTACAATCCCGTGATTTTAAACACCTAGCCTCCTTTCTGTACAATCCCGTGATTTTAAACACCTAGCCTCCTTTCTGTATAATCCCGTGATTTTAAACACCTAGCCTCCTTTCTGTACAATCCCGTGATTTTAAACACCTAGCCTCCTTTCTGTATAATCCCGTGATTTTAAACACCTAGCCTCCTTTCTGTACAATCCCGTGATACGTTGTGGTGCTACTAACGTGTGAAGATTTACTCCTTTGTAGGAATCAAACACTTAAGCTACACGAGCTACTTCTCTCAGGCCGACGGCTCCTCAGGACTGAGGATCATGCTGTTCCTGGACCAGACTGTCCCATCCTCCCTAAACTGAGTGATTGGGATCAGCGCTGAACAATGGTAGGTTGTCTAAACAATGGCACATCACTGTACAAAGTCATCTTCTCCCCTCGGGCATCTGGTAGGCAGATGGGAAGCCCCCCCCCCCCCACCCCCGGGCCTGGGACCCTCATTCAGCCTGAAAGCCACTCTGCATCTGGGCGGAGATGACAGCAAACCCAAGCAGGGGCTCTTGGGTCACAATTCTCCCTCTTCTGGACTCTCAAAACCTCAAGCGAAGAAACCTACTTTCTGAGGTGGTAGACATGACCGAGCCGGAGCTCTGAGGACCAAAATCTCTCCCCACGAGGAAACCTTCAGAAGGGCGCTGTAGAACATCCCAATGACACAGGGATCCCTAAAGACATTGTAAGGGATGGATCTGTCTGGCTCTAGGTGTCATCAGAGGGAATATCGACTTTAATGATAAGCAGTATATCTAGCGGTGGGAGGAATCTACTGCTGATGTCTCCACGCATGAAGAAATGCTGTCTCAGGTCTCGCAGGTATATCTACCTGGAGTCCACAGCCATATATAGGAGGACAAGTCAAGGTCAAGGTCAACGTTAATTTCTACAGCACATTTAAAGCCACCAAGTTGACTAAAGAGGTGAACAGACAGATGGGGAAACATCCGGGCATCTGGAGAAGTTTCATTGGCCGTTTAATGACGAATCTGGTGAAGATCTCAGATATTTGTCATCTGTGTGGATTCTCTGATTGACACGAGAGGCACTGAGCATGTGCATTTTCAGACCATGCTACCTTGAAAGACCATGGAAAACTTGGAAAGTGAGATGTGCACTCTTTTGGAGATGTGCACACTCCGGGGAGACAGAGGATTCTAAACTGCACTAAAGGCAGCAAGTCAGTCTTTGCCAACTTGGAATTAACCGCTGTGCCACAGCTTAAGGCTGGGGGCGGGTATTCTAAAATAGCAGACCTCCACATCTCCAGAGGAACTGGGAGGAAGGTATTCACAAGTGGGAATCCAGTGCAGAGTCTGCTGCAAACATCCACCACCCCATATGCCAGTGGGCCCCTAGCTACACATAAAGCCTGCTGACAACCTCCCCGAGCCGAATACCTGAGGCTGTGGCTTCCCATTAGATAAACAGGCCTGCTGTGAAGTACAGCCATCATACGAGTCTCAGGGGCCAGGTGAAGCCGTTCCCAGTGGAGACGGAGTTGGCCTGTTTGTTTTAGTGCGCCATGTTTATCTTACGGCTTGTCATCGCGGAGGTCCATAACAGATCTTTAACGAGCTCAGCGGAAGACGAGCAGAGAGAGACGTCCTTTGAAAGGGAGGAAGAGGGAAGGATCGATCGCGGAGGAAGGTGCCAGGGCCCAGGAATCCGAATCTTGATGGAAACAAAGCAGGCCTTGTCTGAGGCACATTTCTTTGTTTTTGCTCTCGGAAAAAGCCCACCACAGACTGTTTACGGGGTGCTGTTTGCACAGCATGGGCTCGCCTAAAGACACAACAAACTCCGGGAAGTCGGCAAGGACCCCAGTGTCAAACCGGCTCCACATGGCAGGAGACACGAGCCGCTCGCAGGATGATTGCGGGTCAGCGTGTGAGGGATATCATCGGGGACCCGCATGAAGGCAAGACCTTGACAGGTATTACGCCATGGGGAAGAAACACAACATCTCCTGTTTCCATAATCCCAGGCCGGAATGCTGGTGTGTTGAGGTGCACAGTGAAGTGATCCCCTCACTGATCCTGGACACCAACCTTTGAGTTACCACAGTTTCTGCCACAACGTTGATGAAAATTTTGGGATATGAAACCTTCACTTGCTTCATGGGACCACAGACCACTGTTTCCCCCAGCAAGGGACAAGGAGGGGGGTTGTATATTGTGTTCTCCTGAAATGGCACAGGAATATTTGGGCTGTAGGTAATCAGTCCCCCTAGGGATGATTTCAGGCACTACAGCACATGTCCAGACGAATAGTTTTTACAGTTTTTACAGAATGCTGAAGGACTAGAGAGTTTCTGTGAAATTTCCGAGAAAGATGATTGCGAAATATGACTTTTCACATCGATGTGTGTTTGTTTTTGTTCTTGCCAGGTAGATTTATAGTAGATTCATCCCAGGACAGAGGATATAAGCCTGCTTGTCCAGTAGGGGGTCGCGGCACTGATTCAGGCGCCCCTCCACCTTTTCAGAAGAATCATCTGCCTTTCACGCCCATTCCTCTGGGAGCCTCATGGGAACACTGGGTCTTTCACAGTCTGTCCCCGA
The DNA here is from genome assembly GCF_048594095.1 of Paramormyrops kingsleyae. Taxonomy (NCBI): domain Eukaryota; kingdom Metazoa; phylum Chordata; class Actinopteri; order Osteoglossiformes; family Mormyridae; genus Paramormyrops; species Paramormyrops kingsleyae. The sequence goes on from NC_132799.1 coordinate 25,018,428, forward strand.
ACTGGATCCCTGCAGTTTCTCCAGCTTCGGCGCTTCCCAGTGCCCACAGCGGTAACGTCCCACTCTCACGTAAAGAGAAGAAGCTGTCGGAGTCTGACATGCGTGTGTGGGCTCCACTGTTTGCCTTCGGGGCTGTCAGCACACGCCGGCGTGCCAAAGCGGGGGGCCAGCCCCGAGATTACAGTCCTGCTGGGGGGGCCTGGGAGGCCTCGGGCTATTGTGTGGCTTTTCTTACAGAAGCACGGCTGGTTATCCCTTAAATTGTGTCCGTACACTCAGTGTACGGCTGTTTGCGTACACTGAGAAAATTTCAGTAATTGATGGACACGCCCATTTTTATCATCGTTCACAGACGCGGAGCCGACCTGCGGAGCGAGCTGGCACCTGCCGGGGCTCCCTGTGCCAGCCACTGTTCTTTGTGCGCGGCGCCCCCAGCCCATCCGCGCTGGGGAGGTCTCCGTCTCCCACAGCGGAGATTGTGGGGGGGGGGGGGGGGGGCAAGCGTCTCGAGAGAACGCTGTCTGTCAGCAGCCCATCCTGGGGTGTCGGGAGAAAAGCAGCGGATGGTGCCAAGCTGTCTATCACACAAGACGCCGTGGGTGTCCTCCCCCGCCATTCCAGAAACTTCTGTGTGGAGGGAAACTCCTGATGGCCTGTCTGACATGCGATGTGGACCTTAACGCTATTCCGCCAGATTATGTGGCGTCTCTTAAGCCAATCCCAAATGACATCAATCCATTTTAGCTATATTAATATGTAAAACATGATCAAAGTGTCTAACTGAATGTGGTTTATAAAGACAAGGCACTTCAAGGTAGATCTATGCTAACACCATTCTGAAGGCACTTGCCCCTCTGGGTACATTTTGACGAATGACACAGACTTCCCCCCATGTAGCGCCTCCTTAGCGCTACGAAGGGCATCATTAAACCTAATTTTGCATAGAGAGAAGCTCCAGGCTTCTGTGGGCCTCTGTGCGTGTCACAATGCAGCTGTTAGCTGTGGAATACCAGCCAGGTTAAACTAGCAATACACGGGGACGTGGGTAATGAAAATCCCACTACTGGACACGGGCCGATTCACAGCTTACTGATAGAATAGCAAAAGGTGCCACCTAGTGGCGGAAGGTTATTATTAATAAAATCCACAAAGAAGATTAGGACGGACGATCGGACAGATAGATGGATGGATGGATGGTAAGGCCAATCCAGCACACACGGATCTCCTCACCATTCCACCTCCTTTTTTTGGGCAGATGAAGTGGTTTCCGACTCTTACACTCAGAAATGTGCAAACCGCCAAGTGTGTTGTTGTGTTCTGAGGATCGCCTGTTAACATCAGACATTAGACATGCTTTCCCGGAGCGCAATTAATTAGCATCGCGGATGTAATTCTGTAAACGTAATGAAGATGTCACTGTGTCATATTTACCTTGTAAGTAGATCAAAACAACAGAAAGATCCATTTGGGACAATACAGCATTCATTACATTTAATTATTTTGTCAGAGGATCTCCGTGTTCAAGTATTGGTATTACGTCCCACAGCTCAAACAATATTAAGTCGTATTTAATTGGTTAGACTCAATGAAGGATAAGTTAAAGACTAAATGTTGTGCCGCAAAATACTTTATCTAAATCTAGGAAAACTAATTAAGGTAACATACAAAATATATTTTATTATTAGCTATGCGGAACAAATATAGACTGTGATTTTGTGTTTATAAACTATAAGTATGTTTTAACCCCGGAAATCCTGCCTTCAGCGGGCACCCTCATCTAATTCCAGGCCACAGCTCAATCAAGGTTAATTAACTGCTCCTGACTGATAAGAACAGCAGGCAATGCACTTACAGAGAATTATAATTTACTATCAGCAGGTACTTAGCAGGCTGCACTTGACAGAATCCTGCACCTGTCCCGTACGAATGTTATTGTTTTTAGCAAAGCCGATCCTTGCTTTGCAGTCCGTGTCTTCACGCCGGACCTGCAGAGGACCTGCTCTCACCTGCAGGCACGGTGAGTTCTTATTGTAAAGCCCATCTTTTTATAACTTACACAAAAGCCAGACTAATTAATCTCTCCCCCCCCCCCCCCCCCCCCAACCCCTGACCAAAAGTATATTATTTGACTATTAAATGATAACTCACATCACCTCCTATTACTGGATTGTTACACTCTAGGATAATTTGAGTGCATTTGTTTCTGAGATGCATTTTTTTGGTAACATTTAGCTGTCTAGTCCATATTCATAGGGGAAGTGACATCATACAGGATTTATATATATATTAACCAGGCATCAGATATCTGTCTATTCAGTTCATGCCTGGAGCCGGTCACAGAAAGGACGGGGCATTAAAACACCCCGACTGCAATGCCACTCGTCACGGGCAGAGGGCGCACTGAGGCCGACTCAGAGCTCAGAGATGGTTATCGCCTAACTGCGTGTTTTCAGAGAGCGGGGAAATCAGACAACCTCCACATTCACGGGGTGGAGCAAACCCTTAACCCTTGGAGATGTGGGGCAAAGCGCTGAACCACTGTACCACACTGTTTAACTTGTATGCCGAACAAACATACCATGTCAGGTAGGATTTGAATCTAGAAGCTCAAACACGCAACTCGAATTATTTAATCACCCTTACTTCACTGTTAGCGTAAGGCTGTGTTTTGTCACTGATCAATATTAACTGATTAGCAATAAAAAGGTGACAGGTCCAACTGTACTCGGCAGTCCAGAGATGCCAAATGAAATAGCCTACAGTCTCACCTCTTAATTACTTTGAGTAATTACCACCACACTTGGTGGCTTAAGGGTAAACCAGGCAGTAAGTATATTATAAACCTGTAAGACAGCATCTTCTGTGGCTCTCTGAAAGTCAGGTGTAATACTATCTAATAACATTGCTATGAAGCATATCACGGCAGGGCTGTGCACGGAAGAGGATTTGGGTTGGGGGTGCTGCAGTGGGGTGTCCGACACATCGACAAGAACGCATACAAATAGGCTGTATACACACAATATTTAATCAGCACAAAATTTACTATACAGACGCTCCTCTACTTATGAATGAGATATATTCCGAACGGCCGTTCGTAATTTGAAATGTTCGTACGTCGTTATTCAACATCATTTTAAGGGTTTACGCAAGTACAAAGAACTAGGATGCTGGGAGTCCGCACGCTACGCTGCTGCGCGGCGGCAGTAGCGGCCAGAAGTCGTACTAGGTGGGATTGGCGCATAGAAAAAGAAATTGATGTTGCGGACAGGAAACACGAACACAAATTGGACGTACAGTCCTCTTCATTCGTATGTCTGAAAGTTCGTAAGTTGAAAGTTTGTAAGTAGAGGAGTGTCTGTATTTCATTGAAACGCCTGACCGTGACACTGGGCACATGCACGTACAGTATATGCAACAGAAAATCAGTAGACGGCAAAAAAAAAGGAGAGCAAGTGTTGTGACTATCAAACGGATTCCGTTATACATGAGAATTTACCACTCAGCAAACAGGAACTTGCAGTGTGATAGCGTTCGCTAGTCTAGCAGGTCTATAAGCGCCCATTGCTCATAGTGGACACAAACTTATCCAATGCACAGTAGCTATTTAACCGATCCATACCCTCGGTTTGCACAGCACAGAACAACATATATACATTCATATTTGTAGCAAAAGTATCAGCATGAATCTCTTTAGTAATAAAGAGTTGCTCGGCGGCCATCCAATAATAAACCAAGGAACTGCACATAGGTCAAATGTATTACGCCAAACATGGCCTGGCGCTTAGGGGTCAAAGTCCGGCATGAGGACCCCATTAATGCATCTAACGGCTAAATCCACCGGCAGTGCCCTTGAGTCTTAGCTTAAACAACGTAATACCGTATTTGGCTATGTAATGTTACGTTTGTTGACAATGATGCATAGTGTTATAGAATAGGCTACTTATTCACAATTGCTTGTTATTTCTCAAAAACTTAATCAAACGTTCAATTCTTGTATGCAAACAAGAGGGAACCATTTAAAATGTTTTAATACGTTAGTTTATTATTATTATTATTATTATTATTATTATTATTATTTATTAATCTGGCAGGGGGTGGTGAGACGCCTTTTTTCCAGCAGGGGGTGCTGCAGCGCCCCAACTTCCCACCGCTATGTATCACACAACACCCGAACACGCTCGCTGTGTAACTGTTACGTATAAAACTTTTTTAAATGGGGAAAAAAATATTCGGAATTGACCAATATTATAATGCTATAAATAAAACTGCAATAAAATGTATTTATTTAGCTTGTAAGACCCGAAGTAGCTGGAAGTGTCCTACCTGACATGGATTGTCTGGTAACCCTAGACTAGACCCGTAACTTTAACCATCTCTGGAATATGAATGCAGCTTGTGGAGCTCAGTGGGACCCGCAGCACAGAAAGTGACCGACTTAACGTCCGAAGTGGTTTGCATGCCAAAGATGTAATCGCACATAGTGTTAGTAAATATACTACGATTTAAAAACAATCTATGTTTGGACCTTAACTACTGTTATAACAAAATAGATAAATATTGAAAAATGGCAGCAAAAATGCAGTCGTTGGCATTTCTTTTGCTACCGATGTAAATTCTCTACATGATATAATCAGTGCGGCGCGGATGAAACTACAATATTCCTTGATAGCTTCGATTAATTTACTCAAAAGGAGAATAAGCTTTTGTAATGTGTCATTTGTTTTATACATAGAATAATAGTGTATAAATATTGATATTCCTAAGTATAATTCACATAAAGACTAAAATATATTAAGTGTTTAAAAGGGCTGATGGATTTGGAATAAGCGCCGAGCTCTGGACTTCGGCCGAAAACTATTCATATGATCGTGACGTGGAGGAAAGAGACGCCATTAGACGGAGGGTCTGGTGGCAGGGGGACGTTGCTGGTGGAGCAGATGCCGCAGCCTAACGCCGGCTGCCGGTGCAGGGCGATCCTGTGCTGTTGACACCGCGTCTCATGTGACACTGTAGCGTTCTTTTCTTTTTTTTCCGCATCCTGTCGGCGTCTAGTCCAGGCCATCTAATGTGACTCGCCCCCCGCTTCACGCCCCCCGCCCCACCTCTCCCTGCTTTTCTGCTGCTTCGTATTCCGAAGACGGATCGTCCCAGGATGGCGACTTGGGCCGGTAAAGAATACTCCTTCAAGGTTGTCCTGCTGGGAGAGGGATGCGTAGGCAAGACGTCGCTGGCGCTGCGTTACTGCGAGAACAAATTCAACGAGAAGCACATCACTACCCTCCAGGTGGGCGCAGGGGCGGCCGGGCGCCCTCCCGGTCCTCGGGGTTCCGTCACGGCACAGGGGATTCGCATGTTGTGGCTGGACTGTAGCACTGTCACTGTAGTGTATAAGCTGTCAGGTCCGTGCAGGGCGCTGACCGAAGTCCTATCCGCGCTATCCTTACTTACAAACCTGCCAAAGATATGATTATAAAATAGATTTAACACTGTAATGCGTATTCCGAAGTCCTTAAGTGGGATTTGTCTGTCCTTGCGTTTTCCCCTCTCTCAGACTCTCTCCCTCCTCTGCATCCGTTTAATAGTAAGGACACATTATTTTGAGCCGGAAGGCAGTGGCTGGTGCTGTTATTGGTGTCTACAGAAAGTCAGAAAGTTTGAGGTTGTGGTTCTGGAGGGGAGAAAGCCCGGGTCTCTATCTCTGTGTGAAATGCTTCCAGGCTGGTTTGCTCTGCTGGAAGGCCGGGAGAACATTACATTTGTGATAATTAATTTTCACAAAGTTGTTTGACCGAGTTAAGTTGTCAGATTTTTCTATGTTTTAAAGTGTTTTGGCACAAAGTAACATGACTCACATCAACAAGACTGGGTCTTTTAACCACATACCCCTCTAACTATCCCAGTTAACTATCAGACAGAAACTGTAATTGTGTTCTAATAGTTTTGCTCACAGCATTGGTATATCTGGATACAATGTAAGCTTAATTTCATAAAAGTTTCTTACTCAGTAGCTACTGAACAACGCCGATGTGATGGCATCTGCCGTCAGCTACTGATGGCGAGTTATTTGCTGCTCTGGTCACATGACACTTCTCTGATGTCATCACCTTCTCACACTTACAGGTGTGTCACACTGAAAGTACAACACGGCCATGTTTTAGTGGCTGCACCTGCTCATTTTTCCTGAATTGGTTGAACTTCATAAATTTCCTAAATTTCACGTGCTCTTAACAAATGGCTGACTTCTGTATAGCGGCTACACTTGTTCTTTCTAGAACTGGATGAGTGGGAAGGTGGATTTCAGAAGAGTGTTTTGGTTTATCTGGGGTTAACAGTACCGGTGTTTGTTTAGTGACTGTTATCCCCTAAATTGGGCTTCAGCGATGGACTCCAGAGGTCTGTATCACCAAGCTGGATTTCTTATCAGATTTAAGGTAATCTGGCCCAAATGGAAGTGAACGAAGATAGTCTATTTAAACTGGGGTAGCCTACCTTAAATCTGACAAATTATCCAGCTAAGCAAGAAATTGTGCATTAGTGATACTACACCCCCAGACAGCGACCTGGGGGCCGTGGGGAAGCCGGGCTGTGCTGAGGAGTTCCTGTGTTGCTGAGAAGCTGTCACAAGCTGTTATCAGACCTGCCCTAAGGAAGGAAGGGGACCTCATTTTGGTTTTGCTGATGATGTGTAATTTTCAGACTCTGCTACGTTTCTTCTCAGCTGGACAATAATGGCAGGAGGGTCTGACTTTCCTTCCCATAATACTGTGATACTCAGCTCAAATTACCCTGACTTCTACATACTGGGTCTTATTATTACATTGGTTACTGCTTTGTTATTTGTGGGGAGAATACAAGGGTTATTTTCGGGAACTTTATAAAGTCTATATTCTATACTTCTTAAAAGTTTGGCTTCTGTGGATATAAGCTTGTAATTTTTTCTGTAGGTTTCCTGAAAACAAACACAGAGGAGACAGACAGTAATCCTATTGTTCCCAGCTGGAAGTAGTGCAGAACACGTGGGTCCCAAGATGCCACTGTACTGGCTTCACTGGCCTACCCAGTGTCACTGTAATCTCTGTCGCAAGGTACTGGTCACATGTATTCCAGTGTTCTCTGTTGACAATTCATAAAAATTACAAAGAAAATTCCCCTTTTGTGTCTGCCTGCCATTGTGTGTGTGTGTGTATGTGTGTGGGGGGGGGGGGGGATGGGAGACTAGGGCAGTGCCTTTTGTTTAAAAGTGCCGTTTTAAAAGGAAATTTCAATATGTCACTGCTGTCTTTACAACAACAAACGGCACTGTCAGGGGGAAAAAATCAGCTGTGCTTCTTTCCCGTAGGTGAAAGTGAAAACGTGCCGTCTCCGGTCATGCATTCCGCTCTGTGCTGCGTGAGGAAAGTTCTGAACTTGTGGTTTTCGCTGATCGTGCAAAACAAGATGAAACACAAGCACACCAGCCAGCTTATCTTGTGCACAACTGACGATTCCCCAGAGGTCCTGCTCTTAATCCCTCTGCCGTCTGTCATCTTCAGCTGAGTCCTGGCAGCGGAACAAGGAAGTGCCTTCTGAGCTTTGGCAGTTTAGCTCAGCCCTTCAGTTCAGCTCCTCTCCCACTGCTAAGTAATATATCTGATGAGGTATTATATATATAACATAAAACACACACACATATCCTTTCTTTTTTGCTGTGCAAAATCATTATGAAGCAATTCTGCCATATGAAGTGAATCATATTCATATCTGGCATAAGACTTATTTGCTTCAAAGATGAATATGAGATGGTGTTTCTGGAGGACCATGTGTAGGATGGTCTCTGCTGCATCTTAGGCCTTGCCTGGGTGTTACGTGGATGCAGTTTGGAGAGATGTGTGGCTGGAGACCAGCTAGGGGGGATCATAAGAGCCTCATAACCGGGGAGCACAGGGAGGTTCTGCGGCCCAGCGCTGCATCGGGGAGCACAGGGAGGTTCTGCGGCCCAGCGCTGCATCGGGGAGCTCAGGGAGGTTCTGCGGCCCAGCACTGCATCGGGGAGCTCAGGCCTTAGCGGTCCCTGTTAAGGTCATGGCTGGTCGGACGGCAGCATCCTCTCTCCACACCACGGTGGCCAAGCCTTTCTCATTCCGCCTTTCCGTCTCTTTCAGGCTTTCTTCCTGACGAAGAAACTGAACATCGGAGGCAGAAGAGTGAATCTCACGATATGGGTACGCAAACTGCGGCCTGCTGACCTGCTTCTCAGTGCGCGTGCCTTAGGCTAGCTGTACGGCGACAGTTTTAACTGCCAGTGATTTGGAGGGTCATATGACCAGCTCACATGGGGCAGCCAGTCCACAAAACAGCCCCCTCCTCCACGCGCAATGAATGAGCATGAATAGACATTAGTATTGTAAGTAATTAAAAAATAACTAATATGTCCTGAAGTGATATTTGGAAACTTGACAGAAGGAAACAGCACGTAGAGTGAGAAAGAGGGGGATCCTTAGCCAAGCTCAGCATAGCCTGCCTGAACCAGTTTGTTTTTATCTGTCTCTACTGTGGTAAATCATCACCTGGTGCACTGTACCTCATAGACACCTGCACTATACTCTGCACCATACATCGCAGTCACCTGCACTATGCTCACTCCGCACTGTGCCTCGCAGTGACCTGCACTATACTGTTGTAAGTTCCTTATGGTCACCTGCACTATAATCTGCAATGTACCTCGTGGTCCCCTGTACTATACTCTCGAGTGTACCTCGTGGTCACCTGCACTATACTCTCGAGTGTACCTCGTGGTCCCCTGCGCTATACTCTCGAGTGTACCTCGTGGTCACCTGCACTATACTCTCGAGTGTACCTCGTGGTCGCCTGCGCTATACTCTCGAGTGTACCTCGTGGTCACCTGCACTATACTCTCGAATGTACCTCGTGGTCGCCTGCACTATACTCTCGAGTGTACCTCGTGGTCCCCTGTACTATACTCTCGAATGTACCTCGTGGTCGCCTGCACTATACTCTCGAGTGTACCTCGTGGTCCCCTGCACTATACTCTCGAGTGTACCTCGTGGTCACCTGCACTATACTCTCAAGTGTACCTTGTGGTCCCCTGCACTATACTCTCGAGTGTACCTCGTGGTCGCCTGCACTATACTCTGCACTCTGCCTGGTTGTCACCTGCATCATGCCACACATATTAGCTCTTTGCCTGCATTCTGCACCAGTGAGAAGTACCTAGCTGCCGCTGCTATGTTTGCTGTGTACAGAATAGCCTGCTCATTACCTCCTCCCTGCTTTAATGTAGGACACAGCAGGACAGGAAAGATTTCACGCATTGGGACCCATATACTACCGAGACTCTAATGGAGCTGTATTGGTGTATGACATCACAGACGAGGATTCCTTCCAGAAGGTGAACCCCACTGGTATTCTGTGTTTAATGATTCCAATAAATCAGACACAAAAAGGTGTAATTTGCCTGTGTTAAATACAGATTTTGCTATGATTCAACAAGCACTCCTTGCTTTCCGACTACAGGTGAAAAACTGGGTCAAGGAGTTACGGAAAACGCTGGGGAATGAAATATGTTTATGTATAGTAGGTAGGTTTCTCCTTCTGCTTAACTGGATGTTACACTGACACAATGAAGCAAGCAGGCCAGGCTTTCCTTGATCATGTTGGCACAGTGACTACAGATGACTGTACAATGACCGCTGGTTGCCAGTATGATATTCCCAACCACCACTCCCAACCAGTTGTGTCCATAAAATATGGTAGCATGCATTACGTATCAGAAAACATTTAGGTTTAATGGTTTAAGATTAACCCATGTCTGGGTTAATCTTGTTTGTTCCTGCTCTAAATTGCTGGTCATAATCAGCATTTGATACATCAATTTGAGTTACTGTATTTGATTAGTGAAAGACCTAAATGAAACGTCATTCCTCTTACTAATCTGTGTCATTTCATTTGCACAGGGAATAAAATCGATCTTGAAAGAGAGAGACACATATCCGTCCAGGATGCAGAGGGGTATGTGTCATGGACCAGCCTTTATGATTATGTAGGATCATTATGGAATTGCAGAGTGTCTCCTGGGGCCTTGTAGTGACTCTGTTTCAGGTTGCTAATGCTGTGCGTGTGAGTCTCGCTCCCTGTAACACCAGCCTGATGACAGGACACTGCTGCCCCTGTCTTCCGTATGGCACCTTTACATCTCGCTGTGTCCGGGATCCCTTGGCCGGTGAAGACTGCAGTCGCTCATCCTAGTCAGTAAACGGGCCTGCCTTTGCACACCTGTTTCAGGTACGCAGAGTCAGTGGGAGCCAAACACCACCACACATCCGCCAAACTAAACCGAGGGATTGAGGAGCTCTTTCTGGACCTCTGCAAGCGTAAGTCAGCCCAGCTCATGGCCTGACACGTTAAGCTTGTCACCGTGGTTGGAATCTTTGCAAACATTTACTAATGTATCTGACGTTTGTATTCAAAGAGACTTAAAGTGAAGGGGAGGATTACAGCAGTAGTTCTCAGTCCTCTTTCTGGTGCCCCCCACCAGAATGTTTTCATTCCAGCCCACACCGCTTTCATTCTGCCACATTCATTATTAGCCTATTAAGGACCATATGAGCCTGATTATGGTTGAGTTGGAATGAAAACATTCTCACGGGTTGGTGCCAGCAACAAGATTGAGAACCACTGGGTTACAATAAATGTGTGTTTCCTGGGATTTGAACCCACAACCTTTTGCTAATCATTGTTAGTTAATACTTTGGTCCTCTTGCTGAGCTACAAACTCATGGTGCACTAAATCTCATTGTGGGTGTCTGAGGTGAGTTTGTGAAGGCAAAATCCCTTCCCTTCCCTGCTTATTTGTCGCTCTGTTACTTCGCGTAATGGTTTTGCGTCCATGTCGTGCGTGACTCGTTAAATGTAGTCGTCCTTGGGATACGACCGTAGCTTCAGTCATTTCCGCTTGGTGGTTTTCACACGTGAGACTCCTCTATGGGCTGTTAGGGATGACCGAGGCAGCGGAGATGGAAGACCAGCAGACGGGCGACGGCCACACCGGAGTTGCCCCCCGGAGAGGAGTCCGGATCGTGGACGACGAGCCTCTAGGGGGCGTGGCCTTAGGGCGGGCGTGCTGTCCCTCCGGCTAGCCTTCGCACCCGTGGCCACCGGCAAACCCACAGCACAGCTGTCTCTGAGAATTGTCCTATCGACTGCCAAACATTTAACACACAGGCCACGCCTGGTTAACATGCCTAATAGTGTTCCAGTACAGACAGTTCTCCGGTGATGTAAATAATCCGTTCTACAAAGCCTGACGTATGTCAAATTTTCTGTAATTCAGATTTACCTTACTATGTCATTCAGGAAAGCAAACAACTCAAGTCAAAATTACTAGTAATAGATACTAAACAATACAAATAAATGAATAGATAAAGTGTAAATTTACTTATGGATGTATGTCGCCATTTTGTGTTTGTGCTTCCGTCACATCTATGTACTCTGTCGTCCATATTTTTTTTTGTACAAGTCTGGATCCACTTAAGTGGAGAGCTGCCTGTATTTTGCATATTGTAACGCTGCTGAGAGCAAAATGATGAACCTAGGGGGGGATCTGATTCCCTACCCTCATCCCTTGGTGTCTCCTCTAATTAAACCAAAAAATTACAGAAGGCCTTGCGGAGACGCACTCCGCTCAAACACATTTGCACACAGGAAGTGTTTACTCACCAACACAGCATCTTCATGTAGAACTGAATTCTGCAAAGCAGTTCATTTTGCTTTGTTTTGAAAAACCGATCTGTATAATTTAATAACATGTATATGTTATATAGAAATTTATGAAACAGTTTTTATATTTTTGTGGTGCCTTCTGAAAGGTCTACAGTAGGTGGTGTTCCACTTTTAATCAGGCAGATGATTTCTATGTTTCCAGTCTTATTTAGCCTGTCGCGCTCAGTGCTTTTTTACCCTTATACGTGTACTTCCTGTCTTCTTAGTTGGTATACGCACTGGAAGAGCTCTGTGCCACGTGTAATGATTTTATCTGCCTTTTCCACCTTTTGTCAGGGTGGGCCAATAACATTTGAATGCATCACAGCTGCCACTGGAAATGTACTTTTTTTGGAATTGTAATTTTTTAACTGCTAGCATTGGGAGTGTTTTGTAATAGACCGATTATAATGATCTACAATGAAGCGATGTCAGATGTCGTTGGCTACATACATATTGTATAGTTTATTTGGGTTTGTGTATATTTCCTTATATATTCCTTCCTATGTCATTTGCATACATTTGGCAGCCTTAAAGACGCCTCTTATCCTGCCAAGCAGCGTAGGACACAGATATACAGGGCAGGGACACCCTGGGCAGGAGGCCAAACAAGCAATTTGAAACACTTAATATAACCCAAGACATTCAGATGTTTCAGAGAGGTCGAACGACCGTGAACATACAATAAGGGAAGACCGGAAAAACGTTACCCAGTCAGATGAATCTCGGATTCTGCTGCGACACAGATGATAGGGTCTGAATTTGGCATAAACTACATGAAAGCATGGATCCATCCTGTCTTAAATCAACAATTCAGGCTGCTGCTGCTGGTGTAAATGTGTGGGGGACTTTTGGCCCTTTAGTACCAACTGAGTATTGTTTAAATGCCACAGCCTGCCTGAGTATTGTTTAAATGCCACAACCGGCCTGAGTATTGTTGCTGACCATGTCCATCCCTTAATGGCCACAGTGTACTTGGCTTCTTATGGCTACTTCCAGCAGGATAACGCCCCATGTTACAAAAGTCGTATCATCTTGACTGTTTCATGAACATGACAGTGAGTTCACTGTACTCAACTGGCCTCCACAGTCACCAGATCTCAATCCAATTGAGCAGCTATGGATGAAGTATAACAGGAGATTTGCATCATGAATGTGCAGCTGACAAATTTCAGCAACTGCATGATGTCATGTCAACATGGACCAGAGTCAAGCACCTTGTTTAATCTAAGCCAAGAAGATCTCATTTCTGGAGGCAAAAGGGGGTCCTGGTACTAGCAAGATGTACCCCATAAATTTATTTCACAAACCTAATAAAAATGGAATGATTCATTCTCTTCACTCATACTCCTCAATCTTCCTATCTCTGCTCATATGAATGCAGGCTTTTGTCCCAGCAAATGGCTTCAATAGAAACTAATCAGCAAATCGCACTAAAAAACATTTCCATTTTTACCCATTTAAAATGCCTACTTTCATAAACACAAGTGTGTGTCTCTCAGTAACAGAGATGACCCAAACTAAAATAACACATTTATTTCTCACATTTAGACCAAAACAAAGCCCCCTTTATTCCATGATGCAGATTGGAATAACCTGGCACTTAAAGTAAGGATGTGTCCACACGTGACATTCCTCTTCACGCAGTGTTTGCATCTTCCAGTTGGTGTGCCCAGCCTCAGAGTTTGGGTCTGGAGCCCTTAATCTCCCCAAAAAATTCTCCAAGGTTCGGGACAAAGGCCTGATCCTGAGCTTCCACCCTAAGCTTTGCTCTCACCTTTATATATGTGGGTGTTTGTGTGTCATAAAGGAGTGCGTGATTGAGTATGTGAACATGAAAACGTACCAATGTACTTGTACTCATACTTACACAAATGGCATATTTAATCTAAATACATTAAAGGATGCTAACAGGATTTGAGAAAGACAATGCTTAAGGTATTACAGGTGGCTGCGGATAAAGGAATTTGCTTAAACAATAGAATAATCCACCCTGACACACCTGCATACCAAGCATATACTTCGGGGCATAGGAATGTCCGCAGAAAGCATTGTGTTACACATCTGCAACATGACTGCTGTTCTTCTGCTTCCTGGTTCATAATCTCTCCTATGACAGTCGCTGTAGCACGTGCTGAGTGATTTTGATGGGGATGATGAGGTTAGCTGGCATATTTCAGTCGCTGTCTGCACATCAGCTTTCTCAGATCGACACTGAGTGAGATACAGATTCTAGATGACAGCTAGTTACTCTGCATAAAAGCTGGTTGCTGGTGTCTTTCAGGACTGTAAATCGGCTCGTAAAATCTGTTAACCTGTTGATAATATCCCACTGAGCTGAAATGTTCTCTTCGTGTAAACTATTATGTTGATGCTTTATACGTTTGTCAAAGTGCCATTTCTAAAGGATTGGTTAGTAACTCTGAAGGTGATCGCCGGGAGCCGCTGTACATCACTGCCGACAGTAAGGTCAGCTTTCTGCCCCTTTAACCTACAGGTAACCGACTTGACACACCACCTAATACTTATCGCTCTGGAGGGACAAGAAGCGATTTTGGTGAAAAGGGCATATTTGACAGGGGAATAAGTAACCTGTAATGATATTTTAGTACAACAGGAAAAACTCATCCATGGAAGGGAACCTGAATTATACTTCACTGTCTCATTTCAACTGATTTGACCTTTCAGAAATGACGTCACTGTCTTCTGGAATTAGAACGTGTCTGTGCATGAATTAGTCTTTATCTAGGCCCGTAAAACTTTATTACACAATGAGAAAACCCATCAAGACACACCGTCGGGTCACTAAATACAAATGCACATCTACATGATCGATATCTTGTATCAGGTGTCATGGGCCCCCAGGTTTAAACTTTGGAGACAAATGTAATATTTAATCTTTTATAACTGCACTAGAAAAGAAAAAGAGCAGGAATTAGTGGGGGCTGGAGAGGACGCAGGACCATCGCAGGTTATTATAATATGACACACTGGCTAGTGAGCAGCTAGAATATAAAACAAATTACTGCTTGGGATATTCATGTTTAAAATAATAATAACGATTTTACAAACGATCGTATAGACAGATCGGATCAAAGAAAGTTTGCAAAAGTGCATTCTTTTATTTGCCACGTGCACGAGTCCAAGCTAATGTACACGAAACAGACCAGCGTTATTCATTGATAACGTCTGTATTTACTCGGACACGAGCCCCTGGGCGGGGCTAAGAGCCGATCATCTGCTCATGCGCACAGACTGCCACGCGGAAGCTGACTCGTCACTGTTGTGGCGCGTGATCGCTGCTACGTCATCGTAAACAGCAGCAGGCGATATGGCGGCGGCCGTCAAGGTACAGCTGGAAAAAACACACGAAAAGTGAAATTTAAGGGATAGTAAAACCGCATTACGCCTAATTTCCGAAACGGGATGTTTCTGCATATGATACGCGCTCGTAGCGGCGTTATTTCACTCAGGGAATGCTACAGTTTTAGGCGTTTTTAACGCCCGTCTGTGTGTCTGTGCGATATTTCAGCTTTTTTCAGACATGACCTGTAACACTCACCCAGTCAGCTAACCACGTTAACGTTAATCTGCTGGTGGTGAAACTAGCTGCCAACCGCAGACCTTATTATGTGTTTAAGAGCAGAACAGCGACGAGTGGCGGCGTGCGCTAGCGAGGCACTGGCCGTGACGGTGCCGGTCTGGCTCGCTGTCCCTCCCGGTTAGTGTGGGGAATGTCGCCTGACTAGCTGACTAGTCCTCGTAACTTTAGTGCACGAGTGTCCTCAGAAGTGACCGCGTGTATGTCGCAATTTCACTGCTATATTCAGGCCGTGGGATTCATTTCGAAAGCCTGCGCAGCATCTGTGACCCCATGAGACCCGGTCTGCTGAGAATTGCAGCTTTATATCCCCTATGAAAGTCCACGCATCATTCGGGCTATTTTAACGATTTACAGATACCAGCTACCTGCCGTTTAGAAATCGCGAAGAGACGATGGACGCTCTTCAGTGAACGCGGTGGCAGCCAAATTGTAATAATGTCTGAATATATGAAGCATAAAGGAAACATTTGGCTTAAACTTTCATAATGCACAGTTCACAATACTTCTTTTCTGTGTCACTTCTCACCACATTTTACACACAAATGATGACTTACGCCGTTTTGTTATTGCTGGTATTTTATGACTTTTCCTGTCACTCAGGTCATATTTGAGCAGGATGGGATATTTATACATCCGAGCACCGACAGCTCTGAGTTTCAGGATTCCCTTACATCTGGGTTTCTCCGCATCTTGGATAAGGTAGACCTTGAATCCTCTCAGAAATACCAGTCACAGGACAGACAGGGCAGCCATCCTGTGTGCCAAATACAACTGCTGCTTAGTCTCATGTCAAGCACGTTTTACCTGTTTTACAAACATTCACTATTAAAGATGTTTTATTATATGTACACAAGCAGTATTTGTGCGAAGATGCATACTTAATGGAACGAATGATACTGTGTAGGAATGACACAGCTGTAGCCATTTCTACATTTACGATATTTAGTGAGAGAGGATGTGGCCTATTTGTTTTTAAAGTTTGCTTGTATTTAGGCCATTTTTGCTATTGCGTCAGACAAAGGTGTGCACTAAAAATGTGGTCTTTCTGCAAAGATATTAACGGATTTTCTCTCACTGCAGGATGGTGAAATACTGGTTGAATATAAACCTTTGGAGGACTCGTCTAACATGCTGTGTGCTGGCAAGGTTTGATTTACAAACTTCCTTTAATGTTTACCATAGGAGAGAATGTGTACTGCTCCCCGTTCGCTATGAGTTACGGAGTGTGATTTCTGTGTTTGCTTTTGGGAGCTGAACTTTCCTTGAGTTGAGTCTACAGATCTTCTGGGTGCCATCAGGTGTTTCTAGGTTTTGCTTAATGTTGCCACTTCCCCGTGAGCTGATATTTACTGGAGGAATTAAAAAAAGGGCTTTACGGCCAGTAAAAATTGAAACGATTTGTCTTCCGCTGATTTGACCATGCACACAATTTCCGAGGCAGGCTTGCATTTATGGGCTGCGGTTCACCGAGCACTTTGCTGAGAACACTGATGGCTTCGACCTGCAGGATTCCAGCTCGGTGGTGCAGTGGGCACAGTGTCCCGGAGACGGACGCCACCGATCTGTGGAGCAGCAGCAGAGCTATGAGACTGAATGGGACATGGTGAACACAGTCTCCTTCAAGAAGAAGCCCTCTACCAACGGGGAAGGTGAGTGTCGCCGCTGCTGAGACCCCAGGGACCAGTGTGTGCCGGGCTGTTCTCCAAACTTATGAAACATGGGAAGTCTTCTGAAGAAACCAGACCTTGGGAAAGGATGATTCTGACCATTGGGGTTCGCAGAGAAGGACTGTCGCGATTGATTGGCTGCTGGTCCTGATGACCGCCTTCCAGGATGTTTTAGAGGTTTCTGGGTTTAGAGATCAGCCTCTCTGTGGATCACGTTTTCGCCACCCTTAACAATCTGAAAATCCTGGAAATAAAATGTTTTTGAGGCATTTGTGTCATGGTCCTACAGAGCGACCTACAGCCAGGTGCGGGTCATTTGGTGTAAGAGTACGGAACTCAGGTGTGTCACAGGTATGGGCAAAACCAGCTACAAAGCACTTTACCGCATTGCATGTTAGCTACTGTGGTGATTTCAGAATCACGGGGAGCAGGGAGTACAGCGATTAAGGGCATGGGCTGGTACCCTTAAGCTCCAAGGGAAAGCCAAGACAAACGCGCAGCTGTGTGGCTGAGAATCGCATTGGAACATGGCAGGTAGAGAAGCACAAGTACTTTGGAATTCTTGCATGGTTCCTTTGATCAATATTAAAAAACAACAAGCAAGATTATTCAGGTTTTATTTTACAATTAAATATTTAAAAAGATAAACAAGATGCTTAAATGATAGATAAATAAGATGCCTTGCGTCTCAGAGTTTGTTGGCGAGGGATTGATTTAAGAGTCTGAGTCCAGTTTGACTAAGTTTGCAAGTGTCTTTGGATTAACGTATCAGCTAAACCACTAAAAGTAAGTGGGGATCAGTGTCAGGTGAGAGAACAGCTCTGAGTCTTGTAATGACCACAAAACACTTGAATTTTCAGTCTTTTGGTGCTGAATTTTGTATTTCAGGTAAATTCAGGTATTTCCTTCCCAAGGCTAATGTAAACCATGCTTTCACACATCTATTCCCCTCGAATATCAACACGAACGTGTCCTCTCTTTGAGTCGTGGCAGATATTATAGCACTGACACATGGCTAATTGATGCGCAAAAAGACTAATTGCTTCGGTTTGTCCTCTAAAAACAGGCTGCAATCAATCTCAGACGGACGGCGCGTATTAATCAGCCTCCGTGCCACGCACTGGCTGCGAATGTTTAAATGTCAGGCTGGATGAATTAAAGAGGCTCCTGCTTTTTTGTACATACATTAGAAATGACATTTTACGGGCCCAGTGTGTCACTTCGCGTTAGGAAATCCTCCAAAATGTGCCGCCACACCTCTGTCCCCGGTGAGGGTGCTCAGCGCTGGCGCTCCAGGGTCGTGCGCGTCGTGTCTGAGCTCATCAGTCGATGGATCAGTCTGAAACCTCTCGGTGTTCACTACTTTATCGGATGCCAAATGAGTTCCTGGCCGCTGCAGAACTGCCGTCCCTGTTTCCCAGCTTGTTTGGATGTCGGCCCATCGTGTAGTTCCACTCCCAGAGATAGCAGGACACAGGCCTCCAGCGAGATCAGATGCTGCAGTGATAAGGATCCAGGGAGGAAATTGTTTGCAGTCGCCTGCAGGGGGTGCTAATTTTAAAGGATATTTATGGGTCCAGCTCCCCAGAACGTAGATGCAGTAAGGGGAAGATGGTGGCGCAGGAGGTAGTGCTATCGTTCGGCAACTGGAAAGTTGCAGGTTCGAGCCCCGGGTCTTCCTGACCCCATCAAAGTGTCCTTGAGCAAGACACTGAACCCCAAATTGCTCCCGGTGTGCAGGTTGGCACCTTGCATGGCAGCCTCTGCCACTGGTGTGTGAATGTGAGTGTGGATGGTGAATGTGAGGCATACATTGTAAAGCGCTTTGAGTACTCGTAGGAGTAGAAAAGTGCTATATAAATGCAGTCCATTTACCATTCTTTATCAGGCTTCTGAATGGGTGGGCTCTCTCTGTCCCCTGCCAGCACTCTCCGGCCCAGCACCGGAGCGGACCAGCGGGGCCTTCCTCTTCAACGTGAGTGACCTCAAGACCATCAAGGTGAAGACGGAGGGCTGGTGCCGCCTGACCTTCTGCCTTAAGGAGCACGTCACCTTGCCTGACCTCCACTTCCACCAGGGTGGCAGTGATTCCTTCCTCGACTCCCTCCGTGGATTCCTGCTGCTCACCCAGTATGTGTCCGAAGCCGCTTCCCATCCCGAGGTTTCCGGACGAACACTAATGAATGGGGGGGGGTGGTTTTAAGAAAGAGTTTCGGGCCCTTTAACGCCTCCCTGTTCTGCTGTTTCCACGCGTGACCCGGAAACCCTCCGGAGTTGGCGTGTGAGATCATGTCACCCTGTCGTATGGCCACTTGAGGGCAGTTTCCAACCGTGGCTTCTTAAGAACAGGGTCAGATTTCTCTAGTAGAATCTTACAGACTTCATTTAAGTGCCCTGCAATGGACTGGTGTCCCATTTTGGTGGTTCTGCTTAGTGCCTTGTATGTCCTGGGATGGGCCGCAGGGCCCTCTGGCCCTGTTCTGTGTAGGTTCTTGGAAGATGGATGGATGGATAGGTGATGTAGGTATGAAAAAGATCAGGATCGGTGCTTCGTTGCACAATTTCTTAAGCATGCTGTTGTGCTGTTTTTTTCCCTCCAGTAGAGGGCGCCTCTACCTTTTATAACCTCATATTACTTGATCATGCTCTTTAAATCATGATGAGCAATTGTTCTTTCGGCATATTTATTTAAACATTCCAACTGCCAACTTGGTCTTTGTATTGTTTTCAGTATTCTGGATGAAATCATTATGGGTGTATTTTATGTGGCCATTTACGATGTCACCTGCAGTGTGTGATTGGGCACTGATCTGTGCTCACTGCGCCCTGGGAGACAGAGTGAAACCACTGATCCGGATACATCTGTGCCGATCCCCCTCCCCACATGTCCCTTGGGCTGAGGGGGAGTCATGTGATGCCACTCAGGTGTCAGACGTGTTAATCGGCATTATTTTTATTTTACGCTGTGATATTTGTTTTTGAGCCCAGCTGCTTGCCGTAGCACATGGGTGCTCAGTGTGTGCTGCCCTGTTTAAGGGTCACTCCGAGGCCTGGGCCCATGCTTATTTTTTATTTTATTTAAACTTTATTTAACCAGGTGTGTCCCATTGAGATCACAGATCTCTTTTTCAAGGGAGACCTGGCCAAGGTAGCAGCAACACAGTGTTAGTGCAAAGTCTTACATGCTGGCGTGTAGTGAGACATAATTATTGCACACTTGTTGATTATTTCCTGCCGGGGGCTGGGCTTTTGCAGATCTCTTTTGTAATTAAAACGCTGTGGTTACACGAGGGGCAGTGTGTCTTTCGGGAAGTGCCCGGCACTGCAGGAATGTGAACATGCAGGCCGCTCATGTCCTGTCTGAGCTCATCTACCCGACTAACTTCTCCGAAATCCCAAAGGCCGTGTTGATCGGGTTGTCGCTCTGAATCCAAAAACTCTTCCCTGCGCTTTCATCTCCTGGCTCTTAATGTGGCCAAAAAAATCAATCCCGATTTATTTTGATCACTCGATTTTCTCATTACTGACATCTGACAAGCACGTAAATTAATGGAAATGGTGTCTGTTCTTTAGCGTTGACTGCAGCTGCTCAGCTGGGTCTGACTGGTGATGCAGTTTCGGAGGGACATACAGTGTTTTGCTTTTCGTTGTAAAGAATCCTGGAAGCCAGCAGGGCTACAGAACAGATGGACCTGTGTAGAGCGAGAAGACGTGTGACGTGAAGCAGTTCAGTTGTTTGTTGTTTCAGTGTTTAATACTGAGTTACCATGGAAATCCCAGTACGTGTGACCTTTCGCAGGGTGAGCCGTTCTAACTGTTCCTTCTCCATCTGGCCCCAGATCTCCCGGCGATCAGTCCTTCCTGGTGGTCAGCAGCCAGAGCAAAGCGCTGTCTCAGTCCTTCGAGAACCTTCTGGACGACGCTACATTTGGACTTGTACAGGTGAGCATCGCTCTTGGAGGCCGATCTGCTGCAGCTTCTAGTGTCCGCTGCTTAAAATATCGTTCTCCTGATGCAAACGAAGGAGTCTCTTCATATTTTCATGCATTAATGGGAAAGTGTTTCAGCCAAATCAGATTAAAAACAAGCGAAATTGCATTTTTCCCCCTCATTGATCATTGATAATAAATAGCTAAAATTGACAGGAAATGAATGTACATATAACCACTTTCAAAGGAAAGTCAAACAGCAGCCTGTATAGAGCGCATACAGGGTGGGTTTCACTTTGATCTACCTGCATGTCTGTACAGAAAAAAAATCTTTCAGCCATTTTAATTCATGCCCATCCTGTTGCCCAGAAATTTAAGAACGACCCTTACACGACGACGCTGGGGGGCTTCTCCAAGGTGACCAACTACATCTTCGATGCCTTCCGTGGGCCGGAAATGGCGCACCGGCAGCGGCCGGCCGAGGAGGTGGCCGATCTCATCAGCGAGGCCATCCCTGGGCTGGAGGTCAATCAGCAAGAGGAGCCGGGCTTCGAGGTCATCACCAGAGTGAGTCTGCTCATGCACACTAGGTGGCAGTACGGAGGTTCAGTGCGGCACGTCATAAATGGAGCGCATCACAGCGTGAGCGTAACAGAGTACATCTCAATGTGGGAGTGTAAAAGCTTAGTAAATCTCTCAAGTGCTCCACCTTTAAATGTGCAGGTGCCACATTTCACTCACTTAAGGGACCATCTCAAAGGTGCATCCATGGGAAAAAAGTAGCATTTAATTATAAAGCTAATTAACAGCCTTTAAATTATATAGTGCATCGGTTAATTAGTTCAAGCTCTGTTGGGTGGATTTAAGTACAGCTTACATTGTGCCGGCAGAGGCATGGCCCAGAGCGGCGAGTCCTTAATAATAAGGATATTAGGTTCTTGCTGATCAGGTGGTGACATTCTGAAGGAGTGATGCTCCCTGGCCATCTGTTACTTAGTCAGCTAGTGTCAGTTTTGCAGTTCGCTTACTGGGGGTCACTTCACAAGGATCTTGAATTTTAAGCGTGTCTGTGCAACTGAGGAGTTCAGAGGCTGCTGCGGGCGAGAGCTTTAATGCCAGTGTGCCGCAGAGGGGACTTCCACGCAGCAGTGTCCTGCGTGATGGCTGGGTAACACTGCCAGGGCGGTGACAGCCAATGATGGATGCCAGAAAGCAGACTGGCAGGGCCGACTGGGCGCCATCGCGGGCAGCCTCCGGGATTCGCGGTCTGAATGAAAACCTCTTTCCCAAGGTGACTCTGCTCGCGGGAGCTGGAGTCAGACTGCAAGTGACATTTTTGGTGGGGGGGATGTCACGGGAGCATCGGTGAGCCCAGAGTGTGCTGGGCCCTGGCCTTGGCGCTGGGGATTGAGGCGGCGCCGGGGCGTGTGCCGTGTTTCTTAGCGCTCACATGGCTCCAAGTTCAAGTGGGAAGAACAGCATTTCTGCGGAAGCCCTAACTGGCAGTCTGCTTTCGTCAGTGCAAAGGGCTCCACTTGTGTACTTGACCCAGCTTGAAGGACCTTCCTACTATGTTCTCGTAGGGGCACTGATGTCTGACAGTGTAACCGCTGAAGTTTAGCGTTAGTAGTCATGCTAAATAGCTACGTTCTTGTTACGCATCGTAGATGTTCTGCTAGGTATCCGATGGATACTTATACGGCTGTGCGTCGTGTGGTGAGCCTGCTGGTGGCTGAGCACGTTCATCTGCATTGGTAATTAAAAAGGAAAAACAAGCCTTTTGTGGGTCTCAGTTACAAGCGTAATTATTAGCTACGCTCTTATCTCAGAGCGGAGTTTAATTAATGCTGCTGGTTTCCACTTATTATTTTAGCCTCTAACCCTCGCTTTAAATGAGAAGAGTAGCACTGTGTGCAGACGTGAGCTGGGGACATATTTGGGATGAGACGTGGAGATCGAGCGGAGGTGGTGTCACGTACGCGGATCCGGGAAGAGCAAGATGGAGCATCCAGGATGCAGCACGGAGGAGGGCTTTGAACCTGTGTATTGATTTGCACATTTTATCAGTCCCCTAGAGCGTGTGCTCCAGCAGAATCAGCTCCACTCTCCAGGTTTCTGTGGGGTCGAGTCCCCTAGAGTGAGCCTGGAGCATCTGCTGGCTCCGTGGCCGGAAGGCTCTCCCCAGTCGGCGCTAACGAGCAATCTGCATATTCCAGATCGATCTGGGCCCCAGACCGGCCGTGTGGAGGGGGGAGCCGGTGTCGGCTGAAGCCTGGGCGGAGCACATAGACGCCGAGGGGAGAGTGCAGAATGTGGCCCAGCTGAAGGAGGCCGTCTTCAAAGGGGTAACAGCGCATGCTTCCTGTCCTGTCAGGCCTGCAGGGCCCTCACTAAAGAGCTTCTTCTGTTCCAAGCAGATTCACACCTTACCTCTACCTGTAAAATACCTCCATTTGCCCATTTGCTCTTGTCATGCTGAGTATGTTTCTTGAAATAAATGTCATTTTGGGGTTCCAGACTGTAGTAAGGGAGCATGTCATTTTGGGGTTCCAGACTGTAGTAAGGGAGCATGTCATTTTGGGGTTCCAGACTGTAGTAAGGGAGTATGTCATTTTGGGGTTCCAGACTGTAGTAAGGGAGCATGTCATTTTGGGGTTCCAGACTGTAGTAAGGGAGTATGTCATTTTGGGGTTCCAGACTGTAGTAAGGGAGTATGTCATTTTGGGGTTCCAGACTGTAGTAAGGGAGCATGTCATTTTGGGGTTCCAGACTGTAGTAAGGGAGCATGTCATTTTGGGGTTCCAGACTGTAGTAAGGGAGCATGTCATTTTGGGGTTCCAGACTGTAGTAAGGGAGTATGTCATTTTGGGGTTCCAGACTGTAGTAAGGGAGTATGTCATTTTTTCCCTCAAGCTTCTTTCTAAATTGTTAAATTGACTTTTTTTAAGGAAGAATATCTTTGATATTCCAGGAGCTTCTTTTTTAAACTGAGAAAGATCTGATCAGATCTGGATTTTTTTTTTAGATCTTTTTGTGAAATGTGTACTGGACTGAAAATCCAAACTCTAAAATAAACAAATGAGAACATTGGGCTGCTTCACGGCTACAGGAGTGGCGATATCTTTGCCGGTCTGTTGGACCCCAGCGTGCACAGTCTGTACGGCATTGGTGAAGTGTGCACATGTGTTCTGCCAAATGGATGGATCTGGGTCACTTCGCCAGAGCGACCCGCTAATGTTTCCCCTCCCCGCGGAGCCAACCTTGTCTGACGAGCCAGATTGTGGGTGGGGTGAGATCCAGGGCTCAGGTGATAGCGGAAAGCGGGGGGGGAAGGGGGTCCACACAGAGACCCGGCAAGGATGCAGGGCTGCTCAGCACGTCCACGGCTTCTCGCTCATGGTACTGATCTCTGCTCTTCCTCCTCCTCATCCTCCTTAGGGCCTGTGTCATGCTGCCAGGAGGGAGGGTTGGAAGTTCCTGCTGGGGTACTTCCCCTGGGACACCACGCGCGAGGAGAGGAAGGGCCTGCACAAGAGGAAGACGTGAGTGGGATTCTGGGCTCTGGTGGGTGGAGGGGGTTTGTAAAGAAGAGGCGGCCCGGAGTATTATTGTGAAAATGCAGATTCCTCCTCGGAGGGTGAGCGTTCAGAAGCAGCCCTAATCCACTGTACCAGTAAAAGCATGAGTGGCCTTTGGGAGGGAGAGCAGGAAGCAGGGCAAGGTGTCACACTTCCGGTCGGTTCAGCCTCTAATATAGGAAAATAGGAAGAAGAGTTAATCCGATTGGGTGTAAGTATTGCAGCGTTGTGCGGAGAGACGGTCTGGATCAGGCCTGTGCTGTGAGTATGAAACCACTTCTGTTGGATCCAAATTAGGTCAGATCTCTACAATTGGAGCTAAAGCAGCTAACAGTGCCCTGAACTTGATGATAACTGAAATATCCATTGTGGCTTCATGCATTTTGTATGTGTAGCTCAGGTGACCATCTAGACTAACCTCCCCCTCAGGTCCGGCTGAGGCATCACTGATCTTTCATTCGCAGGCGGCTTGCTGCTTCGCTGCTTTTCTCATTGGTGTTTTTCTGCCCCCTGGATATGACCTCATGACCTCTACATACTCAGTCAATATTCATGGAAATACAAGTCAACCTTGAAGCAGTCCGTGTCTTATTCCGCAGTCAAACAACGTATTTCATAACAAATTCCCGAGTGGGGACTGAGTGCCGCTCTGGGTCTGTCCTGCAAGAGGCGCCGTCTCTGCTCCCTGACTCTATTCCCACTTTTCTCCCCCTTCTTGTCAGCGATGAGTATTTCAGGATGAAGCTGCAGTGGAAGTCCGTCAGTGAGGAGCAGGAGAGGAGGAACTCGCGGCTGAGGGATTACAGGAGTCTGATTGGTGAGCTCTCCTCGCTCGTTCCGCTGCCCCTAATGGGTGTGAGGCCATTTCTCCGCTACACTGATGCTCAACCACATAACCTCTCGGAGTGTGGATTGCAGTGTGCTTCATGCCAGTCTGTATGCATCCTGCATCTGGACCCGCTTCATCATCTTAGGAGAGCTGCCTTCATGATAAGGTAGCAAAAACAATGAGATTGGCATACACCCCGTGACCTGGTCACGGTGGCAAGTGGTGGCAAATCGGCCCGGCATTTTGCTGAGGCCTCAGTACGGCCCTGTCGGAAAGAGTCAGCGACTTTAGACACCTGCTTAAACCCAAACGGCACCAAATTAAATCCGCACCAGTCTGTTATACAGTCTGCTCCTCAGTTTCTGCATTGCATTATAAAGTGTGGCTGTGGGACCATCTGTGTAATGGTTTTCTGCCTATGAACCCTGTCATGTGCTGAGGTCTGAACCGTAAGGTCTTCAGAGCTGTACTTGAGGATGGTGGATGGACTGATCGCGTAATGTTTAGCTCACAGTCGGATGGTAGTTATTTTGCAGGGTTATCACTTGGTGGCTTGATATGTCCTTAAAGTAGGACACTGGACTTTCATACATCATCCTTGCTGTCTTTCCAGAGAAAGATGTGAACAGAACGGACCGAACCAACAAATTTTACGAAGGGCCGGACAACCCGGGACTGATCCTGCTGCACGACATCCTGATGACGTACTGCATGTATGACTTCGACCTGGGTGAGTGTTTGTGCAGTAGGGGGGTGTAGAATTTGGGCAGAGCTCTGATGCACACATCACTGCACAGCCCACTGGCATGGGCGCACAGCCGCAGTGCTGTAACGTTCCCTGAATCGCCATGGTGACCCTCCTCCTCTGCTTCCCTCTAGGGTACGTTCAGGGAATGAGCGATCTGCTTTCGCCCATCCTGTACGTAATGGAGAATGAAGTGGACGCTTTTTGGTGCTTTGTGTCCTTCATGGACCAGATGGTAAGATCTTTTTCTCTGTACCTTGTATTTCACAGCCATAGTTGTTCTGCATCATACTTATGGATTTAGGTTTCTAGTCCGATATTGTGGCTTAGGGCTGCTTTGTACCAGGTTTTAGGTGACATCTAAATGGAAGGCTACCCAGCGCTATCAAATGCTGATGTATGCTGCTAGATTGGATTGGTGATGGGGTGTTTGGTCACCATATTCAGCTCTGTGGCTGTTGATTACAGGCCTTATTTCCATATTAGGGAATTCTGAAGTGTGATTTGATTGGTTCTCCCGAGTAGCAGTTTATCTCTATCAACCCGCTGACCGCCGATACTCCTCTCCATTCAGCTCATAACACATCGTTTTTTTCTGGTTCTTATGTCCAGTGCTTAGTTTTCGCTCCAGATGCCTAAGCTCACTGTTTTATTGTTGCAATAAAAAAAATATGTGATTCTGAGCATCGGTGAGCAGTGAGTTCATTACGGATAACCCCAGTAATATGGTGGTGGACTGGATGTACAGAGCGACGTCCGCTATCTCTCATGGTATCTTTGGGGACGTGCAGGTCACAGCTACTATGCAGGTGTCATATGGAAATGTATGACGATGGCACGGGTGACGCCTGCTTGATCTCCACATGGATCTGGAGCCGACCCTCTAGTCTACGGGTCGCCGGGGATGCGAGTTATTGTGTCTGTCATCTGTGTGTGTGTGTGTGTGTGTTCAACCCGACTGACACGCTTGGATTTGTTCCTTGGGCAGCACCAGAATTTCGAGGAGCAGATGCAGGGCATGAAGGCACAGCTGATCCACCTGAGCACGTTACTGCGGCTGCTAGATCTGTCCTTCTGGAACTACCTTGGTAAGGAGGAGGACCGTATGGGGGGCAGTGCTTCATGTAGGGTGGGGCATTATGAGGGGCGGGGCCTTACAAGGGGCGGGTCCTTACAAGGGGCAGGGCTTTATGGGCAAGGGACGCTTAAGACCCCAGCTGTATGATGGGTAGTGCCTTATGGGGGGCAGTGCCTTATGGGAGGTGGGGCTTTATGTGGGGCGGTGCATTATGAGGGGCGGGGCCTTATGAGGGGCGGGGCTTTATGGGCAAGGGGCACTTAAAACCCCAGCCGTATGATGAGTAGTGCCTTATGGGGGGTGGGGCTTTATGTGGGGCGGGGCATTATGAGGGGTGGGGCCATACGAGAGGCGGGGCTTTATGGGCAAGGGGCACTTAAGACCCCAGCCGTATGATGGGCAGTGCATTATGAGGAGTGGTGCCATATGTGCCATATGGGTATGGGGCTCATGAGGGGTGGGGCCTTATGAGCGGGGAGCGCTTAAGACCAGGGAAGGAAGGTGAGAACCAGGCTGCTTCTTTCAGCGTAGTAAGGCTTGAGGAAATGTGCTTCCGATGGCCATACGACAGCCGATTAGTGGCCCGGCCAGATGCGATTTCTCAAATCGTGACAGTTATTAATAAGGGGGCGTGAATGATGAAGGTGCTGGGGGGGCAGCGTGTTCAGTCCTCCGCACGTTTATCACGTTCTTTACGTGGCGCCTTTCCCAGCGAGCCGGCTAATCCCGTGTTCTCCTCTGTCACTTTAAATTCCACGTCCGCCGTAAGATTAATGTGGCTCTGCCGGGTTCGGCAGCGTCCGCGGGCCCGGGCTAGGATTGCTCGTGCTGGCCATGTTTGCTCGGGGACAGTGATAAATGACACGCGGCGCTGTGGTAATTACTTCCACGTTTTCATAAAGCGCTTCCTGATAAGGTGGTTCCAGTTTTCCGTGCTTCCCAGACAAACAATGGGGAAATGCGCATTAGGGCAATAAAAACGGAAATCCACTAAAATGCAAATGTTATTGTATTATTTATGGCTTTAATTTAGGCCGCGACAGGAAGGTTTCGGAGAGTCATGCAGGAAAACAGTGTCGCTGTTTTTATTTTGTTTTTTTCCCCAGTTCAGAGTTGGTACTGACTGTCTTTGCAGCATTAATTACCAACCACCTCCTGTTCACCTCCACACCCCCAATAAGCAGATATACTTTCCTGAAGTATCATCCTGTTTATATTTGTTCTAATAAGTTTTTCTGCTTACAGATGAGACCTTGCAAGGCCTTGGGTTCTGTCTCGGTCCGGCTGAGCCCCTTGTGACCTGGATCTCTCTCCACAGAATCCCAGGATTCCGGTTACCTGTACTTCTGCTTCCGCTGGTTGCTGATTCGCTTCAAGCGCGAGCTCAGCTTCCAGGGCGTCCTCCGGCTCTGGGAGGTGAGTCCCCCCCCCCCAAACGGGGCTTCTGCCCGCCAGTTCTGCACCTGAAGCTTCTGACGGCTCACCCTGTCCGTAACGTTCCGTCTGCTTCAGTGTTATTTGTATGTGGCCCACGGTTCCTTTTCTGCACTTTCCCAGTTTTATCCAGCGGTTTGTCTGGCAAAAGCATCTGCTGTGTTACAGTTACGATGTACGGTTATCATCCGTTACTGTAGAATAACTGTCTGTGTGTGTGTCTGTGTGTGTCTGTCTGTGTATTCATGCGTGTGCATGTGTCTGTTTCGTGTGTGTGTGTGTGTGATGGAATCCTGTTTATCCAGGTCATGTGGACCGGACTCCCGTGCCAGAATTTTCATCTGCTGGTCTGCTGTGCTATTTTGGACTCAGAAAAGAGGAAGATCATGGAGGAGAATTATGGATTCAATGAAATCCTGAAGGTAAGCATGGTAGTTCCGCACCATTCCTCCTGAGGGCGATATTGCACCCGGTGTG
This sequence comes from Paramormyrops kingsleyae, assembly GCF_048594095.1. Lineage (NCBI taxonomy): Eukaryota > Metazoa > Chordata > Actinopteri > Osteoglossiformes > Mormyridae > Paramormyrops > Paramormyrops kingsleyae. The sequence continues at coordinate 25,047,526 of NC_132799.1, forward strand.
GAGGCCCCCCTGGGACGTGGGGGTACCTTTGCCCTCGTGGATGCGTGCAAAGACCCTCGGGCCCTGTGCTCCCACTCAGTATGGGCCCTGTTTTCTAAGAAGTGGGAGCGTAAGGCAGGCTATTGACGCAAACTCAGCATGGGAACGGAAACTGAGAGCATTTCAGGCCCTTCTGGGCACCTCTGGTGTTTGCCCCTGTACTGCAGGAGCACTTCCTTTGGGGAATTAAGGGCCTAACCGGCCTGCCCCTGCACCAGTCTGTAATGGCCTAACCAGCCTGCCCCTGCACCTGTCTGTAATGGCCTAACCGGCCTGCCCCTGCGCCTGTCTGTAAGGGCCTAACCGGCCTGCCCCTGCATCTGTCTGTAAGGGCCTAACCGGCCTGCCCCTGCGCCTGTCTGTAAGGGCCTAACCGGCCTGCCCCTGCGGCAATCTGTAATGGCCTAACCGGCCTGCCCCTGCGCCTGACTGTAATGGCCTAACCGGCCTGCCCCTGCGCCTGTCTGTAATGGCCTAACCGGCCTGCCCCTGCGCCTGACTGTAATGGCCTAACCGGCCTGCCCCTGCGCCTGTCTGTAATGGCCTAACCGGCCTGCCCCTGCGCCTGTCTGTAATGGCCGAACCGGCCTGCACCTGCGCCTGTCTGTAATGGCCTAACCGGCCTGCCCCTGCGCCTGTCTGTAATGGCCTAACCGGCCTGCCCCTGCGCCTGTCTGTAATGGCCTAACCGGCCTGCCCCTGCGCCTGTCTGTAAGGGCCTAACCGGCCTGCCCCTGCGCCTGTCTGTAAGGGCCTAACCGGCCTGCCCCTGCGCCTGTCTGTAATGGCCTAACCGGCCTGCCCCTGCGCCTGTCTGTAAGGGCCTAACCGGCCTGCCCCTGCACCTGTCTGTAAGGGCCTAACCAGCCTGCGACTGCGCCTGTCTGTAAGGGCCTTTGCTTGGAGATGCCGGCCTGCCTTTGAATGCTGCCCGCGTTTCTCAGCGAGGCTAAAATCAGATGCCAACCGGCCCACTGCTGGGCCTGTTTTCACATGTGTGGGGTTGTACTGCTTGAAACCGAAGGTGAGCTAAGTCTGGAAAAACGGGGGTGGGGGGTTCTGTCAGCAAACGGTTCAGAGTAACATGGTAGAGTTCTTTGGGGAGGCTGTTCACATTGCTTTTAGCTCTACTGATGATGTCATTTAAAGTGTCTTACAGGATCTGCTCAATCCCACGTTGGGCGGTGGCCTTCTGCTTATGTTAGTGTGTAGAATGAATGTCTTTCTAATGTGTGTCTCCTTTCGAATAGCACATAAACGAACTGTCAATGAAGCTGGACGTGGAGGAGATCCTTCAGAAAGCAGAAGCCATCTACAGGCAGATAGAGAGCTGCAAGGTGTGTGATCGGAGCAGGAGAGGCGCTTTTTGTATGTGTGTGTCAGTGTGTGTGCATGCGTGCGTGTCTGTGAGCGAGTATACCTTACCTTATGGGGACACAATGTTCCCACAACGTGATGAATACCCATTTTTTTTCCTTATGGCAACCAGGAAACTGGTCCCCGTAAGGGAAAATTCAATTTAAGAAAAATCTGTGACTGTACATTGAAATGCAATGTATTTTGCTTGGTTTTACTCATGGTTATGGTTAGGGCTGGATAGGGGTTAAGGTTGTCATAGTTAGCGTTAGCATTTTTCCCATAGAAATGAATGAGCGGTCCCCATAAACATATGTTTACTTGACGTGTGTGTCTGTGTGTGTGAGCGTGTATCTGTATGTGTGAGAGAGCATGTGCCTGTGTGTGCGTGTGTGAGAGTGTGTGCATGTGTGTGTGCATGGTGCATCTCTTTGTGTGTGCGCGTGCGTGTGTGTGTCCGTCTGTGTGAGTCTGCGTGTGTGTGTGCATGGTGCATCTCTTTGTGTGTGCGTGCGTGTGTGTGTCTGTCTGTGTGTGTCTGCGTGTATGTGTGCATAGTGCATCTCTTTGTGTGTGCGTGCGTGTGTGTGTCCGTCTGTGTGAGTCTGCGTGTGTGTGTGCATGGTGCATCTCTTTGTGTGTGCGTGCGTGTGTGTGTCTGTCTGTGTGTGTCTGCGTGTATGTGTGCATAGTGCATCTCTTTGTGTGTGCGTGTCTGTGTGCGCTGTGTGAGGACATTATGCGTGCCCATTATCTGTATCTGCCTCAATTTCCACACCCTCAGGATTTGCCGAGTTCCGTGGGAGAGATCCTGGGATTCCACGCCGACAGCGAACAGTCCAAACTGGACGGCAGCGAGTTTGGGCTCCTCGACTCCCCGCAGCCGCCCCGGCGCTGGCACACGCAGGATTTAGGGGAGGACTTCATTCCCAACGGCAACGGACATTTGAGGGAAACACACGATGTTTACAAATTAGCCTACATCTTGTAGCGAGGGAGCGTCTCAGCTGCGGAGGCTTTGATATGTTAATCCTGTCAACAAGCAGTGTTGGGTTTCAGTTTAATATTGGTTGCAATTTCCGGATGTAGAGTTGGGGGGAGGGGGGGACAGGGATCCTAAATCTTAAATATTTTTGTAATTCCTTGTATGACATTATTTTTCTCTTTATAATCATTCCCCCTCGGGAGCTGAAGGTATTTTATCATTGGCCAAGTTGCATTTCTTTTTCCTCATTGATGAATGAATTATTTTGCTGACTGAGAGCGGTCCCTGTGTGGATGGTCGATGCATATCGTGCGTCTCTCTTTTTTTCTTTTGGAGTTGGCTGTTGTATGTCTGTTTGCTGGAATCATGATGACGTATCGCGATGCGCAGCTTTGCAGTGGCAGCTGTCCACTACTGGCTACTGTCGTGTTTCTCTGTCTGGGACAGGGGGGCACCGGGAACCCCCAGAACTACGGAAGAGATGGGAAGTACCCAAACTCCGCCTTACCACGTCGACCTTGGTTTCAGTTAAACGCAAAGGCTCACCACCTCCTCAGCATGACGTTTCTAAGTTTGGCTGTCTGACCACCACATGTGGCCCCAGGTCTGAGGAAGTTATGCAAACATCGAAGGAGACCTGTGTGTGGGTCCCGTGCTGTCCTGCGGGTGGCGCCATGTTGCTGAGCAGATGCTGAGGGAGCTCTGAGGGACATGACATCACTTCCTCTCCTCCATGAAGCACCTGGTTGGTGGCCCGACCAGGGGGTGACCTGTAATGGTTGCGAAGATATTTTAGTTAGATTTACACCTGAATCTGAACCGGCTCGGATGGTGTGGTGTCTGGTCACCTTCAGTCGTAGCACAATTCCAACACCAACATTAAATGACAGACTGAATCCTCCCATCCCTGTTCGACCCCCCATTAGATCTCTGAACAAAAGACCTCATATATGGAAAGAAAAATCAAGGAAAACAAGTGACCTTCACATCGATGTTTGGTTTTGCGTGGGAACGTAGTCAGCTGTGCTCCGGTAGCCTTGCCTTCTCCACTTTCAGTTTGTCCTCCTCAGAAGCAGGTGTGGAAAAGGTACCCCTCCCCCCCCGCCCCCCAAGGCAGCGCACTGCTGTGTGGACAGGAGGCTCCGGAAGGTTCTGCGGGAGCTGGGTTTGCTCCGCTACCTGTGGTTGCGGTCCGGTACAGCCTGATGTGAGCAATGCTCCAAACCCCATGTGCTACATGTTTGTATATTCTTCATGATTGCAATGTTCTGGTTTGATATTATCTTTGATAAATAACTATGCTTGAAACTGCTTGTTTTACTTTCTCGAATTGCGGAATCTCTATGATATCGTCTTCATCACTGGAATTGTTTGTTTTTTTCTAGTGATTTAATGTCATCACCTTATGCAGGAAGACGTCCAGGACAACGAACCTCTGTTTAGTTTGGATACTTATCTGCTGCTCTCCTTGCTAAATGCGCTACACATCCCGGAGGTGAATTGTATGTGAAACACGGTTAACGGGGACATTTATGAAGTTTGTGGTTCTCCTGGAGAGCCGTATGTGACACAGGGCAGGCGGAGGGCCCCACGGTGACAGTATTGTTTTTTTTTGTGAGGAGACACCCCCGCCCCGCGGGATGGTGACATTTCACGGTGACCTTTTGGAAGCCGACGACCACAGCGATACCTTGCAGGGTGACATTCTGTCTGCATGGCCCACACAGCTCCGCAGGGATATCGCTCATGGAAAGCTATGAGTAACATTCTTCTCATTTATTTTTCTCAGTAATATTTATTGCTCAGTAATGTATGAATGCATTATTTTTTTAAGAATGCATCTGTTGAGGGTGTAATATACTATATGCAGGCAGCTCTCGACTGACGCAAATGATCTCTTCCACAAACCCTTTATTTATTTATTTATTTGTGTGTGTGTGTACACACGTGTGTCACATGCATCATGAGTACTCTGATCAAAGAGGGCAGGTAAAATAGCTGATATGTGTGAAGTGGACGGGTCCCATCGACCGTCTCCAAGAGCCCCGTCGAGTACCTTGTCTCTGGCTGTCCCTAAACACCTGTTTTTCATGTTGAGTACTTTAATGATGTTCTGGGGCCTTTTGTCACTCAGCCAGTCCTCAGATGTTCCTGTGCAGGCGGCTCGTCGTCTCTCCCTACCTGGGCTGCTGTCACCAAGTCACTCACGGCGGCTGCGTCCGCAGGAGCTGCAGGGCGGAGTCTGCAGCCGTTCACGGAGATCACCCCACAAATGGAAGAGAAAGGATAGCAAACACTCACTGTTAACTGCTGGAGGTGGGATCTATTCCCGCTATCAAGGGGATTTTTGTTTTTAATATGAGGTATTGGTGTTTAAGGTAAAAAGAAACCTGAAACCTAGTCAGTTACGTGTAGATGCCATAGTACTTTGGGAATGTGCTAGGAAATGGCTAGCCGGAACTAGCGACTCGCTCTCTGTCTTACGGTGGGAAACGGCTAGCCGGAACTAGCGACTCGCTGTCTGTCTTACGGTGGGAAACGGCTAGCCGGAACTAGCGACTCGCTGTCTGTCTTACGGTGGGAAACGGCTAGCCGGAACTAGCGACTCGCTGTCTGTCTTACGGTGGGAAACGGCTAGCCGGAACTAGCGACTCGCTGTCTGTCTTACGGTGGGAAACGGCTAGCCGGAACTAGCGACTCGCTCTCTGTCTTACGGTGGGAAACGGCTAGCCGGAACTAGCGACTCGCTGTCTGTCTTACGGTGGGAAACGGCTAGCCGGAACTAGCGACTCGCTCTCTGTCTTGCGGTGGGAAACGGCTAGCCGGAACTAGCGACTCGCTGTCTGTCTTACGGTGGGAAACGGCTAGCCGGAACTAGCGACTCGCTCTCTGTCTTACGGTGGGAAACGGCTAGCCGGAACTAGCGACTCGCTCTCTGTCTTACGGTGGGAAACGGCTAGCTGGAACTAGCGACTCGCTCTCTGTCTTGCGGTGGGAAACGGCTAGCCGGAACTAGCGACTTGCTGTCTGTCTTATGGTGGGAAACGGCTAGCCGGAACTAACGACTCGCTCTCTGTCTTACAGTGGTCGTTGCCAATGAGCTTGGCAGGAGGCTCTCAAATTCGTGCCCCCCCCCCTTTTCTGGCCTCTTCTCGGAGTTTGTTATGGCAAGCAGCTGGGGGGGGGGGGGCATTAATGCATCGCCGATTGTTCCAACCAGGGGCGGAGCTACAGGCAACATGGCTTATTCTTTCACCAGAGGGAGGGTCCTCCCAAGATGAGTTTTAAGATGTGTTTATGTTGGCGGGGGGGGGGGGGGTGTAGTTATGGGTTGGCCCTAATGATCCCTAACATTGCAAACGCTTTGCTAGTTTGCCTTCAGTGCTGTTATGGGAGTTTATGAGCTTGTTCCTGGCTAAATAAAACATTCCTCCACATGGTTAATGGTGCTCTGACAATGTTTTTGCAGTGCTAATGCTTTAGATTCCACCTGCGATGGACCTTTGTAGCGTGGATCCTAAATGGAAACCTGCTGTGAGGTAAGTCTGAGATTAAAGCAAGAGCAAGGAATACTCATGTCACAAAGAAGCATTTCTGGCTGAGAGACGCCATCTGTACAGCTGAATAACACAGGGGAGGGTGGCACTCTGGCTCCCCTGCGGATTTGCTTTTGGGGCAGGAGTCCCCTGTCTGCAGCTTATCGCAGAACAGAAGATCGTTCTGACAAACTCCAGAGCTGATTTTTAAGCATTCCACCTCTACAGCCAGTATGACCTATGTGAGGCCCTTTTGAACAGAGGTGGTGCAGAGGTCTCTGGGTGTCCTGTTGGCTTGCTGGTGATCACATTACTTAGTACATCTTTTATCTTCATGCATGTCGTTTTGTATCTGTCTTTGCCTTGACAGGTTTAAGATTAGAAGCAACTTACTATCCCTCACATTATCCATGCTTCACTTCCACGGAGGTGAAATCCAAAACTGTGGAGAAGTTGACGAAGCTGAATCACACGAGGATCCCAGGCCTCAGACTCGAAGCATCTGCACTGCATTGCTGGAAGCGCTTTCAGTGGCTCCAGGCAGAAGCCCTTGTTTGTGTGCCTCCTTGGTGCCTCCGAAGGCTGTGTGAGCCCTCAGCCCCTCCGCCCATCTGACCGCCTCCTGGCCTCGGCCGCTGTGCGCCGTCACATTCTCTTGTCATGGATGTGAACGTGCTCTTCTGCTCACATGCCCTGCCTCCTGCTGCCTCTTTTCTTGCCGCGCAGGGACCTCCAGTCCTGCGGATGGCGCTGTGATGCATGATGGTGTCTGACATCTCATGGGAGCCTACCAAATGAGCCTCCCAGGGCCAAGTGCATAAGGAAACTTGCCATTTGCTCAATAAAATACATCTCCAGTGTTCCAGTACCATGTACTATTTCCACAGAGATTGAGCTAATTTAATTGGTCAAGGGAAGAGATAGGGCAGAGTTTCACTTCAGGCCCCGTCAGGCAGTGCTGAGCAGCAGAATTCCTAACCCTAAAAGATCACTTCAGGTAGTCACCTCCAGTCTTTGCAAGCTGGTTTGGTGTCTCAGTGTTATCACACACTTTAAGTCACTGGTTAGATTGATGCTGCTGTGGTGTGCAGTTTCCGGAAGGAGAAGGAAGAATCTTTGCCTCTGGTGGTTGGGTGGTGTCTCACGTAGAGGAACATCTCAGGGCTCTGAAGGCACTTTGGCGAGCGCTATAGAAACGCAGCTGGAGGAATAGTTAACCCCTGAATTATTCAGGAGGGGGTTGCCGCATGTGATGTATGCACACTTGCAGAGCTGGTGGGGTGTAGTGCATTTGATGGTTAGGGGGTTGATGTGCTGCTTTTTTGTGAAGGTGCATCCTGCAAGATCTCAGCTCAGTTTCCACGGGGACGTGGGGGGGGCTCGCATTCATTATTAATCAGCCATCTTAAAGACATTGTGCAGATTTAAATCGTCAGCTCATGACAACATGCATTCACAGCGACCCGCTGAGGACTTAAAGCAGTCAGACAGGCCGCGGCATTGGGTGGCGTTTTTGCTTCTGATGTTACGGTGAGGTAGCTGTTTTCAGATGTAACCCTGTTTTCAGATGTATCCATGTTTGCAGATGACACCCTGGAGTCTGAGGACCTGCAGAACCCTGTGAAGTATCCCGACTTATCGAGTCTCCATATGAAACAGTGCCTCCTGCTCCCATGTGTGCTGCTGGGCCCAGCCCACTGCACTCTCCCTTACCCCGGCGCTGAGTGACACACTGATAGCAAATTTTATTGCACCGAAAGGGGTCACAAGAGTTGACCAATGTTTTTTTTTGGGGGGGGGGTCTCCAGGCAAGAAGTTTTAAAACCTTGAGCCATAAATAACTATAATATCCCTGAACACCGCACCCCCAGTAAGAATTACTAGTCTTTGTGTCGAACTTTACTAGTATTAAGTTTTAAATTAATTAACTACTTTTCCTCTAGACTTCTCTCATTTCATAATAATTTTACTTAAATATCCGACTTAAATCTGTGGGACCAGATGTTGGCTTTGATGCAGAGTAACACAGCCTCACGTGGAAATGAGTCTAACACGAGGCAGGAGGAGCCTGGATTGTGAGCCTGAGACCCAGAAACAGATGGAGCCTTCTCAGGTTCTTCATTAACGAGTGCAAAGACCAAGTACCTCTGATATAGCTATCATCTCATGAGGTAGGCCTTCTTCCTCTAATTAAGCGTCTTTGTGTGTGTTTGGTGCTTATCCTTCTCCTGAATGACTCAAAGTGGGCCAGTTAGAGGGAGAGTGTGAGGTACAGACGTCAGATGTGCCGCTTTTAAAGCCCACTTCTTGGTGCTGAGTGCAGCCAGATCCCCGCACAGAGCCTCAGAGGCACAGCCTGATGAATTGGAGCCAAGGTGGTAATAAGGAAGTGGAATGCAGTTTGGCAGCGGGCGTTAAGTGTCTCAGTGACCCGCCCGCTCGTGCCAAAGTGAGTGTGCCTCATCACTGTGTGAGTCAGACACTCCATAAACCAGAGCGGTGTGATTGGCCAGGAATTTAAGAACACACGTACGCAGTTATAGCTCAGCCGGGAACGAGGGGAGCACATGTACGCGGTTATAGCTCAGCTGGGAACGAGGGGAGCACATGTACGCGGTTATAGCTCAGCCGGGAACGAGGGGAGCACATGTAGGTGGTGACAGATCAGGAGATGTATGAGATTGAGGCTTCTGAGCGGAATACCCATGTAGATGATGGTAAATTATAATGGTGCAAAAATAACAAACACATGGTCATTCTCCTGCTGCAGAAGAGGGTAAAGCTTGTCTAATCTGAAGGATCACAGCTACACATCTTAAATAACAGGATCGATTTTTAGCATCTGTAAACCACACTATGTATTCTACGATGTGATAGCTCCACTGGAATGATAGGTTACACTAGCTGTGTAATTCATTGTTCACAGCAAGTCCATAGTTTAAGGCAGCCATTGTGAGCTTGAAACGTGAGGACTGGTGTCTGACCTTAGGTCACCCTGCAGTCAGACGAGGGAAGGCGTTTGGCAGCAGGGACGAGCGAGCACCAATTAAAACACACTCATCTGGCTTCTGCTGCATCCTCACAAGGTCACAGTCCGGTTCAGCCGTCGTGTTGCAGAGTTCCACCACATGGCGATGATGCTCACACCGCCGATGTATTTTATAATGCACACCTGTGGGTTGGACGGGGTTTAATTCACTTTTTACAAGGCTGACAAACTATAAAGAACAACAGAAAAATACAACTTGAATAGCTGAACCGACGACCTAATACTTTGGGGTTATTTATTATGGAATCGTATGTGTTCTTCTCAGTTCAGTTTTGTAAGGAAGGGGAGATCTCTTTTGTGTGTGCGGAATGAAATCCCCATATATAACTGAGGAAAAAATACACAAATCAGAATTTGTTTGTCGCACTAGTTCACATTAATAAGATTAAAATTTTACTCCTGACAGATATTGCACAAATTGTGTTCGAGTTCAGCGCGGCTGGGTTCCTAAATTGAATCAGAGTGCTCTTGAGGTATACATGCAATCCCGTTAATTCATTTGTAAGCTGTCTTCTGCGGTCAGCCGCAGTGGCATCTTCTAAACGAGAGGGTGCTTGTTTTCGTATAAATAAACCAAGGCTTATCTATTCTAGGCAAAGTATGTGGGCCTGCCAGCACCGGAGCCGTTTCAGAGCAAAAATATTTAGTTTCCCTTCTCTCGGTTAGGTCCTTGTTTGCTCCACTACTCCTGAGATATAAGACAGGTTTGTCGACCCGCTGTACAGGTGATCTATCAGCGTGCAGCTGTTGACAGAGGCAGCCAATCAGGGACAAATGTGTGGAGAAGAAAAATCTGTAATGATTAATCTGAGGCGTAGGGCTGCTGACATGGACATAGATTTGATCTCGACTATCAGGAGGAGTGTCTCATTCTTCTCTGTGAGAATAATGTATTCGCTCCCATGAGAAGAGAATAAATGATTAGGGGAAGAAGAGGAATTAAAAGCAAGAGAGAGGGAGAGAGGCCTTAGTGATCCAGACGCCAGGGCGGTTTGGAGCTTGTGTGAGTGAGGGTGAGGCTCTGCCAGGTCTGCCTCAGGACCAGCCCCACGTTCCTGCTGGTGGCTCTCACCTTCTCCAGCTCTGCCCCCTCCCTGCCTGGCGTTTAAGGTACTTGACACTGCGTTTGTCCTCCATTACTGTATCTTGCTGTATGTTTCTTCATGTTTCTGACATCTTCTTTGGCATCTCTGCCATCTTTTGTTATTATATCTATGACTGTACTTTATCCCTTAAGCATTTTAAACTTTTACCGATTTGAACGGCTGGATTCTTTGCCCGTTGTTTTCCAGGAGAGCAACGTCAGAACTGATCCTGAGACGTATATCAGCCACTTTCACTCTTTTAATACTTTGAGTTTAGTTTTTTAAAGCTTTCTGATCTTTTCAATTACATGTTTTAGGCAGTTAAGAATGGTTATATTCATGATAATGTGATATTTATGCTTTGCCAATTAGATCATCATTACATCACATTACTATTATTTAAGGTTGTTTAATGCGAAATAGCTTCATGTATCCTCACTTATCTCTTGCCATTAAACTCCTGTAATTGGGATCATTGACATTTCGACCACATTTCTACATCAGACACCCTCCCAGCGTTACTCTGTCCACTAAACCAGGCCTCCTCAGTCTGCATTGCCTTTTTAACAATCTAATCACTGTAAATGCCACACGCGGCACTGTGCTTGGATGGCACCAGCTATTGCCATGGCTGTGATCTCTAGCTGTCACCTCTGTCACCCGTCACACAGTGCGGGTGCCATCGACAGGTTTCTCATCTGGCAACCACGCTGACGGCTCACCTAGCCATCATTTTCTGGGCAGTCTGGGGTGGGGGGGAAGGTGCCCTTGGTGAGTGGAGTGGAAAGTCCCAGAGGTGCCATCGAGGGCATGTGTCTGGTGTCCCTTGTACCCAGAGAGCATCCAGATGCTGCGTATTAGACCTGGGGAGGCATGGAGCTGATTTATTGATGGCCATAGGTCTGTTCCTGTCCCTAACGACCACAGAAATACCTTAATGCCCCCCGGTGGCACTAAGCCACATAGCGCTTTGCACAGGTAACTATTATAAGATCCCATTACATACATAGCCTGTGTAATGGCTTGTTTATTCACCTGGCATGTAAATCCTGGATGGTTTATAAGTGTTTTGAAGTGCATGTGTAGTCTTGCATGGCTGGATACAATGCAAACCGATAGGAAAGAATGTTGATTGGATGTGAGGTGAGAGGGGAAGCTGATGATTGGAGGGAGGTGAAGGGAACAGGGATGTGGGATCTGCCCTCTCTCCTCCTCTTCCTTCTTGCTCCCCTTCTCCTCATGCCCTTTCTCCTCGTCCTCTTCCTGCCTGCTCCCCTTCTGCTCAAGCCCACTCTCCTCCTCCTGCCAGCTCCCCTTCTCCTCATCCCCACTCTCTTCCTCCTGCCTGCTCCCCTTCTCCTCATCACCACTCTCTTCCTCCTGCCTGCTCCCCTTCTCCTCATCCCCACTCTCCTCCTCCTGCCTGCTCCCCTCTCCTCATCACCACTCTCTTCCTCCTGCCTGCTCCCCTTCTCCTCATCCCCACTCTCCTCCTCCTGCCTGCTCCCCTTCTCCTCATCACCACTCTCCTCCTCCTGCCTGCTCCCCTTCTCCTCATCACCACTCTCCTCCTCCTGCCTGCTCCCCTTCTCCTCATCCCCACTCTCCTCCTCCTGCCTGCTCCCCTTCTCCTCATCCCCACTCTCCTCCTCCTGCCTGCTCCCCTTCTCCTCATCACCACTCTCTTCCTCCTGCCTGCTCCCCTTCTCCTCATCCCCACTCTCCTCCTCCTGCCTGCTCCCCTTCTCCTCATCCCCACTCTCCTCCTCCTGCCTGCTCCCCTTCTCCTCTTCACCACTCTCCTCCTCTTGCCTGTTCTCTCCTCTCCCTGTCTGCTCCCTGCACTGGCTCTGCTGCCATAATCCACGCTTCTCCTGAGGTCGAGTCTCCAGTTGCCTGCAGCTAAATTCCTGATGGTGGGGGGGGGGGGGGGGCTAGAGGCTCGCTTATCTGAACATGAACTTTTACTGCTGTAGGTAGGTAATGGGCACCTAGGGACTGGGGGGGGGCAATATTTCAGCCCTGCCATGTGAGTGCACACTCACACCCAAACACACAAAGATGCATACACTGTCACATGAACATTCCGGAATATTGTCCAGCCTCCTGGGACCTGTCATGGGAAGAACACACGGTATCCTTCTGTGGAATGTCATGGTCGTGGCTGAAAGGTTTCTCGGTGAAGTCTGTGTCAGGGTTTGCTGTCCCAACGTGGAGCAACGTGTCCCAGTGCGGAATCCAGGTGGGTGGAAGTCGCACGTTGGGAGCCCAACCTGCAAAGTGGTGTGTGGGGTGCAGACACTGTCCCCTGCTGGTCAGAGAACACAGTGCTGATGAGCCCTTTTTAGACGAGTGTCATCTGCCCAAAGCAAGTTTCTCTGCAGGGATTTTGGGCAGGAAAGTGTGGCTGTTCTGCGACTAGCAGAGTCCTAGCAGGAGAGATGTGACATGCTGACTGACAGGATGGGCCTGGCACTGAGGATTCCCCGTGTCCAGCATGCTCCCGTGACCCGCTTATGACATCACCCTGACTCGGAAGCCTCAGGAAAACACGCTGCTTCTGAATTTCGCCTCCGAGTTGACTTTGCCGTACCGTTAAGTGATTTCTATGTGTTCGACTTGTCCAGTAAAGTGGAAGAAGTTTCGAAAATGATTATGTATTTTTGCTTAATTATTCTTGTGATTAGTGGAAGGAAATTAAACAGCACTAAGGCTGGGTGTTGAGCAAGTCGCCCTGTTCCGCTGCGTATGGAGTCCCCCGAGAACGAAGACGGACTGTGAAATGACATGCCCAGCTCCAGCATCCGGAAATTTCTCTCTCACGTCACATTACTCCGGTTAAAGACCCATCTCAGCATCTGAGCACCCAGCGATGCGGGAGGAGGCGGAGCCTAGCAGAGGGAACAGACAGCACCTCCCTCCCGGGTGACCTTTGGGGACCGGGGCGTGAGCATCTATCCGATCGTACTGCACTTCAGGTGTGAATTTTTTTTGTGTATATTTGATGATCAGCATATTTTCTCGGTGGAACTTAAGATCTAAAAGCGGAAAGATCAAAATAAGAATTCAAAGCATATTTGCTCCACGTTAAAAAATACGTCCAAATAGCAGATACCCCCTCTGAAGAAAGACAGGAGAGGACTCTTTCCCTCTGCTCCCACTTTGGGATTCCTCTCTGATCACTTCCAAAGGGGATGCTTCCTAATACAGACTGAAGCTCTCAAATCAAACCCCCGTCTGCTTCCGCCAGCACTGAAGCCCGCTCTCTGCTTCCTTCGGGAGCAGCGTGAAGGCGCCGCGCTGTAAAAGGCTGCGGCGTGTCACATTTCACGAAGTGCCCTCGTCACAGTGACTCCCGTGGGCAGAAACACATCATCTGGCATCTGGCCACAGAAGGGTGTCATCGCGTGAAGCTTCTCCTGTTAGATAACACGGGCGCACGGCATTTTTCCTTTAGTCATTAGTGCCTGTTCACCAGAATAAACGGCAGATGCTGATAGCGTATCTCAGTAAGCGCACCCGTTCCTAACAGAAAATCTGTGTTCCTTTTAATACCCGCGGGACCATGTTTGTCAGTCCTGTTTCTCACAGCTGAGTGTTGCTAGGAGATATTTCTTTTTTTATTTGCAGACAGAGGAGTCGGGTGTTTGCCGGTTACATTCGCATGTGGGGAATCGGGCACCGCTCTCCCTGAGGGCAACGAGACCACTGACCCGAGGTGGGAACACCTGCCGCCTACGCATCCCATCATGCGAGGCCGGCCCTGTTGTTCCCTCAGTCATGTTCCTTCAAATGAAGGTGTTGCCTCTCATCACTCCCACGAACTCTGGCTGCTTCGTGCCGTCCTGTCACTGGTGTGGCCATCAGCTGTGTCAGGAAGTCTGGCTGTTATTTAAGGCTGCGGTCCTGTTACCTCCCAGCACGGGAAGCACGGCTCACTGTGGCTGAGCTCTTCATTCATTTTCTTCCATCATTCAATATTTTATCATCGTGTGGGTTTATTGAAAAGCATTTTACGTTTCTGAATGTCTGTCTGTGAGGTCTAATGCTGGCTGTCCCTCAGAGGCTTGGGTCAGCAGAATGAGGCCAGGAGTCTGTGCCGAGGTCACGGGGGTCACACTGAAGCATAGTTTGTGTCAAAATTTCACTTTGTTCTAATATTTCTAAATCTGTATTAGGTAATTAATTAATACGTTGCAACTAAGACAAATTCTATGCATCTCGTAATTTAACTCATGTTACCAAATAAGTTAGTTGAGTTGTTTTTGAATCACACTAAAAAATATTTCTTATTTATTATGTTCAATTGTATCAGTCCTTGGAAAATTATGGATTTTGAATATGTAACCTTTGATTGATTTTAAAAAAGAACACATTCATTGTAAGGGCCAAATATTTTTGGAAGCATTAAATCATTTTTCATAATACAGTTTCCCTGTTAATGATTTAGTGTAACAAATCTGGAAAATTGAAGTTTCCAGTTAATGCTTTCGAAGAGGCGTGATTTTAATTATGTAATTCATTCATGGAACAGCCTAATTGATAACTGAGAACACGTCTGAGCAGAAGACAGCCGCAGAGGACTGCTGAACACTGGGTCTCATTCACCAGTATCATCCTAAGTTTTACGAAAAGTATACGTCAGATTCGCGGCGTGTTCTAAAAACCACAGAATTGTTCGCAAATGTGTTCACTGAACGTTGGATCCTATTTACCCTGTAAATTGAAAGCATGTGTCAGTTGTTCCTAATTAGCATAGGTAAATACCCGCCAATCCCCATAAAAGGGCGTGAGACTGCAACGCCCGCCAATCCCCATAAAAGGGCGCGAGACTGCAACACCCGCCAATCCCCATAAAAGGGCGCGAGACTGCAACGCCCGCCAATCCCCATAAAAGGGCGCGAGACTGCAACACCCGCCAATCCCCATGAAAGGGCGTGAGACTGCAACACCTGCTAATCGCCATGAAAGGGCGTGAGACTGAAACGCCCGCCAATCCCCATAAAAGGCAGCGAGACTGCAACGCCCGCCAATCCCCATGAAAGGGTGTGAGACTGAAACGCCCGCCAATCCCCATGAAAGGGCGTGAGACTGCAGGGCCATGTGCACACACAGAAAGTAAGAAGAAATGTTGTGTGAGAAGTGAAGAATGCCCACGAAAATCTAAAAGTTCTTCAGCAGTGAAGTGGATGTAGTGCTGTAGGTAATGGAGAGCCGGTTCGGAGCGTCAGTAACATGACACACTATTACTCCTTTAATAATTGATTAATTCAGAAATCAATAATACTTATGAAATAATTATTAAAATAATGATTGATTACTAAAATTGCAATATTAAATAATTATTTTAAACTTATAAATTATGGTATTGTAATTTAAATCCTATCATATACTGCAGAACTAAGAAAATGCAATAAGCAATTATTCCGCAGAAACTTGTCCTTGTGCTGTTGAGTGCGTGCGGATTCTGCTCTTTCCTAAGCACAAATCCCAAATAATAAACATTGATGAATGTCAGAATCTTAGCGAAATCCGCGTGGGTGATGAATGAGGCCCGTTGTTCGCAGGCCTGCTGCCTAGCTCTGGCTAGATGTTTTACTGAGATGACAGACCATTAGGACAGTGACTGCGGTCTTCCCTTCTCCATGATCCAGACCGAGGCTGAACTGGGGGTTGGTGTCTTGTTTAGTAACATCACATGCTTGGTTGGCTTCAGTGTCGACTTGAGGAATCGGACTCACCATGTGTAAGTCAGCTTAGGTCCAGGATTAATGCCACCAGCTGGTCGTAAAGTAAGTTTAATGAAACCTATGGTCTCCTCGCAACCTAGATTTATTCACTTTGCTGATGAGTAGCAACTGGCTTAAGAAAATCTAGCGCAGGCTTCTGTTTTTAACCAGAGATGCACAGATGGGGTGGATGAAAAGCAAGCACGGGGTTTTTCTAAATATTTCGGAAGTTCTGCTTTTCCACTGGGAATGCGATCTGGCCGCCATTCTCCTCGGCGTAACGTTTTTTTTTTTTTAAATATGTGCTCTGAATCAGTAATTATGCAAGCAAGTCTTCATCCTACCCACTCTGCTCCCTCTGTGGATCGCAAACTCTCTTGTTCTGGAACCTTCCGGTCTACCAAATGCTGCAATTATTTCACTATCAAAAAAAGGCAAAAGTGTAGGCCGTGTTAGAACTGCCGAGGGGGGATATGAAAATTCAAATTACTGCCCGCGCTGGGTCATGGGTGCTGTGCTTGGTGCCGGGATAATTGCTCTCTGCAGAGTTGAAGTGGTTGCTGACCGTGGTCCTGAGACACTGTATGTCTGTTTGCGTAAATTTGCAACATACCTTTAGGGACGGATAACAAATTACTGAACAAACAGTCCGATCGAGCGCTCAGCATCAAAACTCTGTGCAGTTTTGTGTGGCGTCTGTGATATAACTATGACAAACAGAATATAGGAAGACTTAAAAATATACTCCTGACTGTTCCTCCTCACCAGGAGAAGCAGAATGAAGATCAGTGGATGGATGGATGATGCTGTGGTAGTCTAAATACAGAGTGTATCTCAAGGATGCAGATTGAACATCCGAAGCAAACATTCATTTAAACAGCGTCTCTCGATGACAGCTGTTACCAGCTGTGCTTCTTGTCGAAGCAACTGCACACCTGGCAGGGGTCCATCACTGGAACACGAACTGGGATTTGTGGGAAGGTTCAAAACGATCCCTGTGTGATTAA
This sequence comes from Paramormyrops kingsleyae, assembly GCF_048594095.1. Classification (NCBI taxonomy): domain Eukaryota; kingdom Metazoa; phylum Chordata; class Actinopteri; order Osteoglossiformes; family Mormyridae; genus Paramormyrops; species Paramormyrops kingsleyae. The sequence goes on from NC_132799.1 coordinate 25,064,312, forward strand.
CAAGTGATTAATGAGCATTTACATCCTGGTCCCTATTCATAAGACAGATTTACAGTAGCCTCTCACCTCTCTGTCTCAGTTTTTCCTCCCTGGGTGGTGATGTCAAGCGGATAGAGGTCAGCCATCGCTGCCAGATGGCCGTGTGGTAAGAGTTCAGGCCTAAAGTGATCTGCTCTGTAGTTTTTCTGCGCTTTTCTTTTCTAAAAATCCTTCCCAGTGAGTGTCCCTGTGCACTGCATACTCCATTACTGGTGACAAAATGTCTGTCACCTCGACACGGACTTTCATTTATTTTCAGCTTCATGAAATCCTGTTGCTGGCATGAAGCGGAGACGCCTGGGCGGACGGGGGAGATGTGTCAGAGCAACATGACGAGGATCATGCCGGAACTGCTGAGGCGCCCGGAACTGCCAGGCAAGCGGGAAATCGCCTGTAATGCCACTTCCAGGTGGGTGCATCTCACAGACGGCTAAATCATTCACGATTATATAAAATAACCCTTCACTCCTCCCCACCGGCTTTTTTTAAACAGAGTTATTTAACACGCCGTTACTCTGAATCCCTTTTTAAACGACCTTTTGTTGATTTCATTCCATCTCTCTCTCGGTGCTACATCCTCTTCCTTCTGACTCACTGCAGGAAACCCTGACAGCTGTTTAAGTTCGTCACTCTCACTGGCACCGTGTCCACCTGCTGACCCGTAGCGGCGAGTCTGCCGCGTGACACGCGAAGACGCTGTATAATGAGACCTGGCTCACGGTGGGCAGAGCCAGCCAGTGCTAATCAGCGAGCGCGGAGCCCAGCTTCTGTCCTCCTCCAGCTTGGGGCGGCTCTGACTCACCTTCCAGCTCCTGCTCCTGCAAGCAGCCCCTCTGGAGAGTGGCTCTCATGTCGGACCCGCGTGTTAGGCAGTCGGCTGTGTGTCAGGTGGGGTGGGGGGGAGGGTCATGGAGGTGGAGGTCTTCACCACTTCGTCTGGTCTTTTCTCCACTTTCCTTCAGAATGTTAAGAACATTGCTGACTGTTTACAGTGCTGACCGAGAGCCTGTGGAGAGCCACGCATCATCTGGGGCAAACTGAAATCCATTCGCTAAGTCAGTGCCCCTTCAGAAGATGGTGCCTAATAGGTTGATGGCTAATGCCTGTTCATCCTTCCTCTGCCTGGAAATGTCCCTCTGTCTGCCTGTTCATCCTTCCTCTGTCTGGAAGTGTCCCTCTGTCTGCCTGTTCATCCTTCCTCTGCCTGGAAGTGTCCCTCTATCTGCCTGCTCATCCTTCCTCTGTCTGGAAGTGTCCCTCTGTCTGCCTGTTCATTCTTCCTCTGCCTGGAAGTGTCCCTCTGTTTGCCTGTTCATCCTTCCTCTGCCTGGAAGTGTCCCTCTTTCTGCCTGTTCATCCTTCCTCTGCCTGGAAGTATCCCTCTGTCTGCCTGTTCATCCTTCCTCTGCCTGGAAGTGTCCTTCTGTCTGCCTGTTCATCCTTCCTCTGCCTGGAAATGTCCCTCTGTCTGCCTGTTCATCCTTCCTCTGCCTGGAAGTGTCCCTCTTTCTGCCTGTTCATCCTTCCTCTGCCTGGAAGTGTCCCTCTGTCTGCCTGTTCACCCTTCCTCTGCCTGGAAGTGTCCCTCTGTCTGCCTGTTCATCCTTCCTCTGCCTGGAAGTGTCCCTCTGTCTGCCTGTTCTCCTTCCTCTGCCTGGAAATGTCCCTCTGTCTGCCTGTTCACCTTCTTTGCAGGCCAGCTGTTCGGCTGCTGTACATTTCCGTGTTCCTCTTGCTTCCATGTGAGAAGCAGCGCACAGCCCACACCCCGGTGTCAGGGTTGCTGGCCATCCACCCCTGTCCTATGTGTTCAGTCCCCGTTTGGCCAGCAGGTGCTGCTGGCCATCCTGTTCCCTCTGTCTTTGCACTAGCCCCTAGTGTGTTTCCCCTATCCCCTGGCCCTCCGCATAGCTCCATGGGCTGCGTGTGCAGTCCCAAGGCTGTAGCCCTGCATTCATGGGTTTGAAACCTGCCTCACCTGTTTCCTCTTTTTCTAGTGTTTTATTTTTGTTTCCTTTTTTTAAATTTCATCCTATTTATGTCCATTTTAATTCCGTTCTGCTTCCTAGTGTTAGCCCTCGGTTGTGTGTAAACATTCATAGTTTTTATTTCCCAGCATGTAGTTATTGTTTCCTAGTTTTGGGATTTCTGAAAATTCCCTTATTTCTGTGCATGTTAATTGATAAAATTTCTCCACCTGTGGCCTGTTTCCCTGCACTGTGCTCATTGGTTAATTGTCCTGATGATTCACGCATGCCTTTGTCCTCAGTCTGCTGTTGTTCATGTTACTGTGTGTTGGAAGTTCTGCCCCCTTTGCCTATTCTTGGTCTTCATTAGTCTGTTCTGTTCTTCAATAAACCTGCTTGCTGTCCTGTGAGCCATAAGTGGATCACCTTCTTTTCCTGCTTGTGCCATGCTGTGCAGTAACACCCCAGCTTTTCCACATCCTGCTTTCACCTTTGATGAGCTGTATCTATAAGAGGCGGCAATGGTGGCCTAATGGTTAGGGATGCACACTTGTAATTGAAAGATTTGCTGGTTAAATTCCCCGCCCAGCAAAGTACCACTGTGGTACTCTGAGCAAGGTACTGCTCCCTGGGTGCTGAATTAGCTGCCCCCTGCTATGTCACTATGTGACATATGGGCGAAATGCATTTTGTTGTGCACTGTGTGCTATGGTGTGTCAACAAGGACAACTAATCCCTTTCACTCTCATTTAGTAGGAGCCTCACTGTCACGGTTTTCGATAGCGAGGTGTGATGTCAGCTGTCTGGAGAGTTGGTGCTGCATGAGTGTGATTGGTTGATTGCCCAGTGGGGCGGTGCAACAGCCTTCCCAGATCACTTGTAGGTGGCTGGTCGGCCAGATGCTGGGCTGGGGGCGTTGGCACACACCTCTTCAACTTTGTAAGAGCTTTAGGAAATAGGGGGTGGGGGGAGGGGGGGTTGAACTTCTACTGACATCAACTGGCAGGTTAAGAACAACTAGGTTAGGTCACTGAGAGACAGGTGCCAGCAGACTTAGGAATATAGTTTAATAAGTCAATTGTGCTGTATTGTTATACAAATTATATATGGCTAAGCACTCACTGGCCAAATTATTAGATACACCTTGCTAGTACTGGGTTTTACCCACTTTTGTCATCCGAGCTGCTTTAATTCTTCATGGCATAGATTCAGTAAATTGCCTGAAACATTCCTCAGAGCCTTCGGTCCATGTTACCATGACAGCATCATGCAGTTTCTGGATGCACATCCATCTCCCATTTCACCACATTCCACAGGTGCTCTATTTGGCTTGAGTTCTGGTGACTGTGGAGGCCTTTTGAGTACAGTGAACTCACTGTCATTCACTGGATGTTGGTTTTTTTCTCAGCCCTTTATCTGTAAATCCTAGAGATGGTTGTGTGCGAAACGCCCAGCAGATCAGCGACTTCTGCAATACTCCTACCAGCCCCTCTGCCACCATCAATCATGCCATATTCACTTTAATCACCTTTCTTCCCCATTCTGGTGCTTGATGTGAACATTAACGGAAGTTCCTGACCTGTATCTGCATAATTTTATACATTGTGCTGCTGACATATAACTGGCTGATTAGATATTTGCCTCAATGACCAGTTGAACAGGTGTACCTAATAAAGTGGCCACTGAGTGTACAGTGGATGCAGTGCAAAAAACAGTGCAGTATGAAACGAAGGGGCTGGACATAAGGTATCAAGATGTGAATATATGAAATCTCCTGGCTGCCACATGAGGGAGTTTGAAGGGATCCCACATCAACCACATGGCTGATTGCAAGAAATTTGCACTGTACAACTTGGAGACGCTGAGACTGTCAGTCTGCTGCTGCTGGACACGATAGACTAGGTGACGGTTTGTCACCATCGCAAAAGTGCAAGAAGTGGGATGTGTTTTCCAAACTGACTTGTCCTGTGCAGTATCACGGGGATCTTTTGTAACAGCTCCTCCCATTTGTAACAGCTCTCCCGTTTGTAACAGCTTTCCCGTTTGAGAAAGTGGCTAAGAGGTAATCAATCACTCCCAGCTGAATGCAGGGAACTGGGGACCCATATTCATCATTAATGTAAAATCTCACACTCTTATTCTCTTCAGACTAAGCTAAGCAGACAAAGTTGCTGCGGATTGTGTTAGAATAGCTACTGAAAAGCTTAATTCCATATTTATATCAGTCCAAAACCTTGCAGTTAATTTGAAAGTGACAGGCTTACTTTTCTGATATTTTGCAGGATTAAAAAAAGCCCATGCATGCACATTTCAATGTTTATCCTATTACATGTGGACAATAGATTTAGTAATGATTCATGGAAGGATTAAGGGCCTTTCCCATTTTCCAAGCAGTGGTGACCATCCTGTGCTGCATCGTACTTGCTGAATGAGACATCCATGCTTGTTTTATATTTTGAAAAAGTTCCAAGGCACTAAATTCCCTGCAGACGCAAGAGAGCTCATCAGCAGCTGTGGCCAGATATGTGTGGTGCTTCCAAATAATGGTTTGACCTTCAAAGCAGGTCCTTCCTGAGCCACCCTCCAAGCAGGATGAAGCAGAGGGCGGCCCGTAGACATTGTTCGATGTCCCACTCCAAAAATAAAGGGAAAAAGATGGATGTCCTGAGCAAGGCCACACTGAGGTCTTACTTGGTGTGGTCAATAAAACAGAATAACGTCATGCTGACGGTCAGACATCTCGGTCTGAATTTTAAAATTGAAGTAATGCTCCTTTAAAAATCGTGAGCGAGCGCAAATCGCAGAAAAAGTTTCATGTGATGAGAGCACGTTTACTGGCCAATCAGGTAGCGTTAATCTCATGAATATTAATGAGTTTTTCCCGAACCACCCTATAAAAACAAACCTCATGGGCGGGAAAATGATCTTCAGCTTCAGAGCAGCGAAGCCAGGTGCGGTTACAGGCATGTGTGAGGACATGTGTTCTCAATCCTTGCAGAAACCGCCTTTTGTTTGTGCTTGTGATCAGCAACAATGGTTAATAGTTAATGAGTGTTTTTGCAAATGTGTTAAATTATGTCCTACATATGATATTTAAACATAAATCCCCCCTACCCCAAAATGACCTGTGCTATGTGATGGACAGCTTGACTAGGAGTAATTCCGTTCTGGTATATGATGTCGTTTAAATAGGCCTATGTCATTAAGGTAGCCTACAGTATATCAATGGTTATCTGGGTACATTAATCAGAAGATAAAAAGGGGGTGCGTCCCGTTAAGGAGACGGTTCACCGACAGGCACTATTTGGATCACTACGATAATCGGTAAAATCTTTCGTTATGGTCAGTTAACCACGTGTTGGCAGACAGGAAGCAGCCTCGTCCCATGGTGCCCCCCTGCGCTTCCTGGAAGCTTATAGGTTTTCATTTTTAATATTTTCTGGAAAAAGCAGCCCGGTCAGCCTTCCTTATTGTCAGAAACAGGGACATTGGGGCACAGGGTGGCACTTGCCCCAGCTGAAATCGGATCGGCCCCCTGGGTGCCCCGTCTCCATTTTTATTGTCTTTGGATGTCTGGATGGTATCGATTAGACCCGTGGAGACATTTTCCCCAAACTCACTATGTGATATGTCTGTAGTTTTATTTGTTCCCAGAAGTACATGAATATACAGTACATGAGTACTAGCGGTTTCATGTGTGTAAGGATGGTGGTTCTGTGAATATGGGCAGGTCGGTTATAAGCTGACGTCGTTGTCCAAAGTACACATACATGAGATCAAGGCGGTAGCATTTTGTTTTAAGAAAATTTTTCTTTGTATACCTTTGGTTTGTAAAAATCAAGGCAAAGAAACCGAAGGATTACCGCAAAGGCAGTGGAAAGATGGTTAAAAGCAATCAATCGAAAGGACGGTACTGTCAGGAAGTGGCATGTTGTGTGTTCTGAGCGTTTCCTTACAGGCAGTGGTGGACAGTATTTCAATTAAAAATATTTTAAAATATATATTTATTTACTTTTGCTTAATTTGTATTTTGCTGGATGGAAAAAAAAATCAGATGTACTATGCAGCAAAGTAGGCTAACTTTGAAAAGTTGTATTTTATGCATTTAAAACATTTAAAATACTTCATAAAATATAATTTAAAGATCCTTCATCACCAGGCTTACAGACTTTTAAATATAGCTTATCACCATCTTTGGCAGTAATGAAAAGGAAGAAGCTGCCGTTGAGATTGGTGCAAACTGTCTTGATGTAAAGGATGTAGTAAAATTGGCTTATATTGTTGACTGAATGCCAGTATAGCACAGGAAAATAGAGCGATTAGGAAAGAGCAGTGCTGTGCTGTAGAACTTAAACTTGATAGTCTGCTAGTGGCATTAATTCTAGTTAATTTCAACAGACATGCTCAGACAGTGGCATCTTGTGCTTTGTCATGTATGGAAGCCTTCTTTAGCGATAAATCTGACTAGCTACTTTTGTTCCAAAGGACAAAAATAAATTTGTATCAGCTAAACGTAGGAGTTTTGCAGCCACTGTGCCGGTGTAACAGGGAGAACTGACTGGTGAACTTGACGTTGCATATTATATGCATCACAGCCGCTAGTCCTGTTTTTATTTTTTGAGTGTATATCTAAAAAATTGTTTTTCCATAGGTACCCTACTGTAAGACAAAGTGGGAAATTCACGCATTATGATAAATTAAGAAAGCCCTATTGTGCCTCATTGCACGTGTATTTAGACCTTATGGTCAACTGTGGTAGTAGATTATTTCCTTCACAAGTTATGAAGAAATGGATTGGCCCCCTTTTGCCTGAAGAAAATAACGCTTTTTATGGTCCTGAGCACTCGCTATAAATGTTGTTTATATGAAACTTTCTTTAACAAGAAACACCGAGCATTCTGCGCATCTGAGCAATGTAAGACACCTTCGACATTCCCTGGCAAAATGAACGCTACACACAAATTGTGACGTAATACGCATGGAGCTTAATACGAATGATTGATACTGACGTATTAGTGCAACAAGAGTGGTAAGTTTGGTAAGTTTCCCCAGGCAGACGCACCGGACAAGTACTTGTTGCGTTTTGCTCCATAGTTTGGTCTTTCCGATAGTGGCATTAAATCGCATCTATTAAATAAGCAGGAGTTAATTAGGCTGTTTGGTGGCCGACACAGAAACCGCAGAAATACATTTGAAAATCATCCTGAGCCGCCACTGTATTTCATCTTTACGTGGCTTCCCGACACGCCGGAGTAACTTTGCACGTTGAGGCGGTTTAATCTACGTAAAATCTCTATGTAGCATTAATTGCACATCTGTATTTTCATACAACGGTTCTTCTGTAAAGCTAATTATTACTAGTGGACGTTATCTAGCGGGGAATAGTTCCCGGGAAATGAAGCCAGGAGTGTCGGGTGTTTTCTCAGAGGCACCAAGACTTCGAGCACTCAGCGTGGACTCCTGTCCCCCAGAGAGCCATGATAGGAAGCACCTGAGACGCATGTCGATCGCAGGACGCTCCGGAGGAGCTGTCACCCTAAATCAGTACAGACCCCCAGCAATGACAAACGAGCAGAAAAGCGGTACATTTTCTGCTCGGGAACATATTAACACGTTTTCGCAGCGGGATCCGAGATGTGTCTCGGAGGCAGATCTGTTTCTTCCATGTCATATTACTTTGATTTCTGATTATCTAGTGGTTTGTCATGGCCCTGTGGAGCAAAGGGACTGCGATTTCACGCCTACGGAGCCGTCTAACGAGCCTACGGCGGGATAACCATCCGAAAACAATTACGGGGTGTAGAAATTCGGCTTTGTAGTGATGAACATTTAGGCAATGTAGCGTTGTGGATGAAGAGATTAAACGCCCGTACTCCCGTTAATACTCCATTCACAATATGGCATAGGCCTTTCAGCAGTCTATCCATCCATCTACCCATCCATCCTGGGATGTTACTAGTCACGTTTACCTGGGATTTTACTTTCTTTTTGTACTGGAAGATTGGCATCGGGGCTAAAATACTTGGGCTATAAGCTTAAAATACTCGGAAATAACGACGCCCATCCATCCATCCATCCATCCATTTATTTTCCATAACCTCTTGTCCTATTCAGGGTCCTGGGGTCCGCAGCCTATCCCAGAGGGAACGGGCGCAAACAGGACGGGGCCCCAACCCATGGCAAAGCACTGTCCTCTCATAAGTAAAAGCAAATGGCATTGGGTTTATAAAATACATTTTTAAAATAAATAAAGCTTGCAGCAACATACTATATGAAATTACTATTATCTGTAAATGCATACATTAGGTGCTTTACCCGAAGGACAGTGCCAAAGATTTATTAGGTGTCCAATTAGCGGAGATGTATGGCTTATTGAATGATAGCAGCTAATTCCCAGATTTTCTTTGCCAGTGGAGAAAACTTGTCAGCGCTGTAGATACATGCACATGGACCACATTGTTTAAAAATCTATTTAAATCTACGCGTTCAATCGTCTCAGAGCTTGGAAGAAAGTTGCACATGATATCTGTGCCTTAGGTCAACCCCCCCTTTAAAATCAACTTCGCCAAGAGAAACTATGCAAAACATTATTCTCTTTAGTTGGAACGATTTAAGAGCAATTAAAACTGTTATTACACTCCAAGATGCTGTACCAGATCAGTTTAAGATCTAAATGGTCAAGTATTTATGTATATTGATGGTTTTCCAGAAGGGGCCGGGCGCTGAACGTGTATGTCGTTATGGAAAAAATATCATTGGTTGTAAAGTTTAGAGAACTCAATACTGCAGCTAAGAGCACTGGCACTGGAAGACTCCATTATCTAGGGCTGTATCCTGCTCGCACTCTGCCAGCAACTTAGGACGTTATCTTAAAATTGTTTAGTTAATGAGAGATGTGATCAGCATTTGCTTGGAAATGATTTTATGCTATTCATTTTTTCTGGGTACAAGAGATTTCGCATATTCACCGGACACTGGCGCGTTATTTTTGTTTTGACATTTAGTGAATCACTGAAACTGTTATTAAACCACTGGGGAAAATTTGTGGAAAGTGCCTGTCGGCTTGTTCACGCATCGCTTTTATTTGCCACTGGATACGTCATGATCCCTTAAAGTAGGCTGGGGTTTGTGGACCGTGGGCTCGCCGCACGGAGCTTCAGTCAGTGCCGAGTTGCCACAATATGCGAGAGAGAGGCGCCTCTGCAGCGGCGGCACCGGGACTGGGCGGCTTTTCCTGCGCATCCCCGTCAGCTCCTAGACCGAGAGCGTAAGGTGGCAACTGGAAGGTAGCAGGACCCTGAATACAAGCAAAATTTGCACTTACTGTAAGTGACTTACGTTCGTTGCGTCAATGGAGTCCCTCAGATACTTTTCTCATTTTGTGCCATCCTGCATTGTTTTATGTATGCAATACACAACAGTGTGTTTAATGCCTGCTGTCAGAAATTGCTACCGGAGACATTACTCCTGCAATTAATAGTTCACCGCCGCTTTTGTCCTGAACGCCGTTTTCTGCTGAGTATGACTTTGGAGAACAAGCGTGGAAAGGGCTTATCTTTCACGGCGATGGGGACGGAGGACGACTCGCCAAGGAACGGGAGGAGACTCTCGGATCAATGGGCGGACAGTGTCGCGGTCCGACCTAGAACAACCGAGCGGCGCATCACCGTGCACAAGAGGATGGTGCTGGGCTTCGCCGTATCTGTGCTCACCCTCATCCTCCTTACTGTTATCGCCGTGCTGCTCAGCTTCAAGTTTGAGGACTGCTCGGGGGAGATCACCCCGCGGGCTCCAAATACATCTACCACCAAGTCCAACCAATCCCGGGACCCCCAGGTCAATCAGAGAGATGAGGAGGTCCAGCCGTGGCGACAGTCGAGGCTACCTGGCTCCTTGAGACCACGACACTACGACTTGAGGCTCTCTGTGTACATGGACAACTTCACCTTCTCTGGAGAAGTTCACATTGAGTTTGAGTGCGTAAACTCCAGCAAGTTCATCGTGCTGCACGTGGACGGGCTGCATGTGGAGAAGGTGGCCGTGTACTGGGACAGCAAGAAGCCGGGCGCCCTGCGCCTCCACCGCCAGTTTCACTATCCGTCCAACCAGCTGTATGTGATTGCTCTGTACAGGGAATTAAAACCGCTCAGAACCTACAAGATGAATATCACTTTCGAAGCTCAGATCGAAAATGAGCTGCTGGGGTTTTTCCGAAGCGCTTACGTTTTGCATGGAGAAAGAAGGTAAGGCAGAAATGTACACGTTTATTTATTCTGTAAATATTCTATTTATCCAAAATTGCAGGTTAAAACGTTGTCAATATAATAAAAAATAAACTATAGCCTAAAATAAGTAAAACAGGCTACTTTTATTAAAAGGACGTTCGTAATGAATACAGACATTGATTCTGGCAAAAATTATCAAAGATAGAAATGCATTGATTAACGCAACACGTGTACATACACATTGTAAGCCACTAAAGCAAAAATAATAAGGACGTGCGTGTTCAGCTGGTGACGATCTAGGCTGTAGCTCCCGTTGGCACTCGGACCCCGGCGATCGGGATCGCGGCCGCAGGTGGAGCCGCCGCGTCTGTAGCGCTCGTTATCCCCCTAATGGGACGGTATTGGAAATTGTTCCTAATTTTATTACGCATGTTTGAATACAATTAGTGTATTTGGGAGGTGAAAGACAGCTGTCACCACGCTGTCAAGAGAAATTCATTCAGGCAGAATGTGCTTGTCTGTCAGTCTTTAGGATGGGCAGCCTATTTAGTGAACCAGTCAGAGAGGCGTTACTTCACTGGACCGTATGGTGCACCACCTGTCTGCGATGCCTTTATATTTTACTGACCAGGGCCGTAAATTTCTACGCATTGAAAAGATCAGGGGCTAAGTGGAGTTTACATGGGACTTGACTTTTTTGTTTTTGAAGGAAGATTGGTATCGGGGCTAAAATACTCGGGCTTAAGGCTTAATAGGCTAAAGATACTAGGGGCCATAACCCCGTCCGATCGGACCTAACGACACCCATGATGCTGCCTAATATTCTGAAGCAATATCGGTCCTTGCCGATGTAGTGCTCTAGGCGAGCTTCACCGCCGGCGCCCCCCGTCCGAGGCGAAGTGAAATTCGCTGGCAAGTCGGCGCCCCCTAACAATTTGGCGCCCTAGGTAGCCGCCCATATAGGATTGACCGGCTCCGTTCGGAAAAATTAGCAGTAACCTGACGTGCGATTCTTATCCGTTTGTATGGTAAAATGTACGCCTGATATGTATTTTTCCTGCTTGGCATGGCGGAGTCTGTCCCGCAGCATTAATCCGGACCTCTCGGTGTTCCTGCTGGTGGATCCTCCTCGAGCCCCGGGCACTTTATTCCCTCCCTGCGCGCTCCCGGCTTCTACTCCAGTTTTCATATTTCACAATCACCTATCGATCCTGAAAAAAAAAACTTTAGAAGCAGAAACCCAAACGCCCCTGGCACGTACGCCTTCTTCAGAAAATAATGAATATGCAATTTCATGTAGGCTATAATTTATTTTTTATTACAAAAGAGCACTTTGACATTAAGACGATTAATCTATGTAGGCCTATATTAAGTAGTCATTGTGGGCTATTTGTATGATTTTTAAGAATTCTGTATACATCCAGATTGTCTAAGTTAATAAACCACGAATTATGCTTTGAATTTTATAGGAAAATGATACGTCCAGATTTTTGGCTAAAGCGTAGGAATTTCTTATTAGGTTTATAACACACAATGAACAGCTAAATCGATTATCTCTCTAGGTGAACTAAGTTAAACTTTCACAGTGCCTAAGTCACTGACGCAGGGAGACGACACTGGACTGTGTTGACCTGTTTCCAAGGCACTAGTGTAGTGAGAATTTTATTTACTTATTTATTGATTTTTACTCATGGCCAGCGAAGGCGTTATGACAACTTTACAGATCGCACTAGGATTAAATGTAGAAGTATGCATACATATTGTGTTGATTGTCTTTTGTCAGGTGGCCTTTAAATGAAATGTATTATTATTATTATTTATCATTATCATTATTAATGCTTCGCGTGGCTGTTCGCAGGTTTCTCGCAGTAACGCAGTTCTCGCCGACTCACGCCAGAAAAGCCTTCCCCTGTTTCGATGAGCCCATCTATAAAGCCACCTTCAAAGTGAGCCTGAAGCACGAAAGCGCCTACGTGTCCCTTTCCAACATGCCGGTGGAGATGTCCGTGCTGGACGAGGACGGCTGGGTGACCAACTATTTCTCCAGGACGCCCCGGATGTCCACCTATTACCTGGCATGGGCAGTGTGCAACTTCACCTACAAGGAGACCTTCACCAAAAGCGGAGTGCTGGTGAGCGTTCGCGGGCCCTCAAGTGGAATGAAACTATCAATTATGTAGGATGCTGGGCGTGTTTATCGTAATATCTGTTTGCTTATTGGCATGTATTTTACACCGACAAGGCATCTTCAAATCAGCCTTGCTCTAAACGAGTTAATGAATTTTAAGGTGACCATATTTTACTTTGCAAAAATGAGGGAACGGGCAGGCAGGCGTCAATGCAGCGCAGATGTGCACACAGCAAATGTCAACAAAAAGAGGACAAGTCTGGGAAGAAGAGGGCGTATGCTCAGCCCAGCTCATAGGGGGCGTTCCAAACTTTAGCTCTTGTTATTTAAAGGTCTACTCAAAGTTGGCAGAGAGCGTTCTTACTGTAACATTAACGGAACCTTATTTCCACATTGTACATGTTAACAAAGGGCATGTTCGTGTTAGCACATTATTATTAATGATTAATGTGGAAATATTATTTAATAATAAAACTATTATTTTATGTAAGTCCTATAGTGTGTACTGTAAAGGCACCTTATAGTGACATAACCTGACAGTGTTACACACTGCTGTACCATGCCCTTCCTTTGTGTTTATATTATTATCCTGAGCTGTAGTAGTAGCTGTAGTAGTGGTGTAACGTGACAGTATTACATGCTGCTGTACCATGCCCTTCCTTTGTGTTTATATTATTATCCTGAGCTGTAGTAGTAGCTGTAGTAGTGGTGTAACGTGACAGTATTACATGCTGCTGTACCATGCCCTTCGTTTGTGTTTATATTATTATCCTGAGCTGTAGTAGTAGCTGGAGTAGTGGCAGAACGTGACAGTGTTACACGCTGCTGTACCATGCCCTTCCTTTGTGTTTATATTATTATCCTGAGCTGTAGTAGTAGCTGTAGTAGTGGTGTAACGTGACAGTGTTACACGCTGCTGTACCATGCCCTTCCTTTGTGTTTATATTATTATCCTGAGCTGTAGTAGTAGCTGTAGTAGTGGTGTAACGTGACAGTGTTACACGGTGCTGTACCATGCCCTTCGTTTGTGTTTATATTATTATCCTGAGGTATGTGTTCTGGTAACATCAGGAAAACTCGACATTTTGAATTTTTTTATACTTTAATTGTATCATTCGGCAAATGTTCCTAGAGCGACAGATTGTTAGCTAGGCACTCTATACATTGGAGTACATTTCAGTATTTTACAGTTCTCAGTCCAGAAATGAAATGATTGCATTACTGCGTTACTTTTTATACTCAGTAACTTTAATAGCGGTTTTATTTTAATAGTGTTAAAATGTTTAAATTAGTGACACCATTTGTGTTATGAGTACATGACATGCCATGTTTCACGTTTGAAACCTTGACACCTTTTTTCCCCCGACAAATTTCACTTAGCGCATTAACACCTGTTTCCCCTGAACACAGTCTTGTCAGTGGCAGTGTCGATAGCGTCGATGGTGTTAGTGGTGTCGGTGGGCATGTCACTGGTGTACCAGTGGGTTAAACAGCCACATGGCCCTGGGCCAGACTCCTGCCACACATTGGGGCAGCAGTCTTTGAAGTCTTTCCTACAGTGATGCAGCAGCCTGTTCTGGTTCGGTACTCCGTGTTCTGGGCTCTGGGCCGAGTCCCCCTCATACACCTCATGTTCTCTGTACGCCTGACCCATGGACTCGGTCCGGCGTGTCGGAACAGCGCGTAGCTTCAGGCCTCGTCGGCAGTCAGCCGTGTCGCGGGCATCGCTGGAACACCCGCATCTCCTCGCTCGGACGCGCACCCCCGACATCCCCTCGGAGCTCATGACCACCCAGCCAGTCGGTGAGCAGATCGGCTAATTGACCTTGACAAAGCCGCGCTCTGACTGCCGGGTTACGCCCAGCTTCGTCAGTCAGGTGACTAGCGGGGCTCCCATATTGCCAGCCATCAGCCGTTAAATAATCCTACAGCTTCTATTGTCCCCCCCCCCCCCCCCCCCCCCACAGCAGGCATTTACCCACAAAATTACGGGTTAAAGTTTATTTCTGGCTATGGGCTAGCCCCCCCCTCGGACCTCCCACATCCCAGCCAGGCTCTCTGACCCCCTTTCCCTGTTCGATGGTCCATCGTTAACCTCCTGCTCTTAATATGCTCACAGCTTCCTTTCTTTGCAATCATCTGCCCTTGTCAGATTTTTACAGTAAGACACACTGGGCCCTTCAGATATCCAGAAATGATTAGGTGTGTCGTATTTTTCCTGTTGCTTTGCAGCTCTTTATTCCACAGCACGTTTACCAGCAGATGAATTAATCCTTTGGCCACTGTAGCTGTTATAAGACTGTGAGAGTCAGTCTGGAGGCTGTTCCTGGCTGGCTGGACATTAATCTGCTGGCATGTGATCGCTCAGGCCTATGTATGGCACAGTGAGAATTTGGATGGATGGATGTGCTGGTGCGTGATGGGGGGGTTTGTTGGGGTCTGCGAAGGTCTCTGCAGTGGTCTGTACCGCAGATGGGGCAGAGTGAGCCATTTCCATGACGATCTAAGTGATAGAGCACTGGGGAGAGTGCTGCTTAAAAAGCACAATCAAGCGAGACGTGGAGGGATGAATAAATAAGTGCAAAGAAACGGAAAGTAACGCTCCGCTCTCCCTGTTTCTGCTCCCTCATGCTCTCCCTGTTTCTGCTCCCTCATGCCCTCCCTGTTTCTGCTCTCTCATGCTCTCCCTGTTTCTGCTCCCTCATTCTCTCCCTGTTTCTGCTCCCTCATGCTCTCCCTGTTTCTGCTCTCTCATGCTCTCCCTGTTTCTGCTCCCTCATGCTCTCCCTGTTTCTGCTCTCTCATGCTCTCCCTGTTTCTGCTCCCTCATTCTCTCCCTGTTTCTGCTCCCTCATGCTCTCCCTGTTTCTGCTCCCTCATTCTCTCCCTGTTTCTGCTCCCTCATGCTCTCCCTGTTTCTGCTCCCTCATTCTCTCCCTGTTTCTGCTCCCTCATTCTCTCCCTGTTTCTGCTCCCTCATGCTCTCCCCGAAGATCCGCCTGTACGCCCGACCCAACGCCATCAGCAGGGGTTCCGGCGACTACGCCCTGAACATCACCAAGAAGCTTCTCCAGTTCTATGAAGACTACTTCAAAGTGAAGTACTCGCTGCCAAAGTTAGGTAAGAGCCCCGCCTTTGTGCCGCATCCCCGGATTCTTCCAGACAAAGCGGACGTCGATCTGGAGGAGGGATAGGGCTGGATCTGAGCAGCTCCGCCTAAGCTCCCTGAATGATGTCTTCCGCTGTAGCGATCGTTAGCGGTGCACTGTCTGCCCTCTCAGTCGCCGGCGACGCCAAGGGACACCTGATGTGTGAAATAAGGGCCGTAAGGTGCCGGAATGGGTGAAACTGCTCTGCTTTGTAAACTGCTTGTGCTTTGTTGGCTCGTTGGAGCCGCTCTCCCTCTGGCTTCCTGTGAGCCCGACATCGCGGGAGATCGCTGCTGCATGTGGCCTCTTTTCTTTCCAAACTGATTTTACTTAAACCTGATGGTTTTGATGTTTCTGACTCTGTAATATTAGGCTATGAAATTTTTCCGCTTTTGGGGATTGTCATTGCACTTTAGGGTTAATGCCTTATCCTAGGAATAAAGCAGCAAGGATGTCGTGGGATACGAACCAGCAACCTTCAACTTTACAAGCCAAAATACACTACTGTAAGTGACATTGAGTTCAGTTCAAATGTAGTGCGGTCCATGGTTCCTGTACAAGCAAAGTCAAAGGGCTTGTAAAGGTGAGATCTTTTCTGAGTGATGGAACATCATAAGGTGTTCATTGGAACCAGACCTAAAATACTGTCAGTATGTTGTTTGCTCATCACCAGATTCCAGTCGGGCAGCTGTCTGCTTGCACTATGTCTCACGGGCAGCAGCTGTATCACTCTTAGTGCTTCAGATGTGCCCAGTGAGGATGCCAGTTTGCTCATTTTTCTTATCTACACTCTTCTACAGTCCGAGTCCATATCGTGGAATTAAATCAACAGCTTCAATTACGTGGCGCTGGATTTTATCAAGCGACTGCCGAGTGTGGAGACTCACGCCCCACCCATAAGCTCCCGCTGCTCCCACATCGCATGCAGCTATAGAGCAAGAAAATAAATGAAGAAATACGTAAGTGAGAGAAGATTACGTGCGTCGTAAGTTGATATAAGCAGCAACAGCGCTGATCACCTTTCGAACCGCGCATTTGGGTGGGGCTGCATGGTTTGGGTGCCCCCTGCTCTCCTCTGAACTCGTCCCTGGGTATAGATGATGAAAACATCTTTCTTTCTTAATGTGCGGGCTTCTTAATGGACTGAATAGGTTTCGTTGTTCCAATGGTGATAAACTCTTGGAGCCTTAAATGAGTCAGTGCATGTGACCCACTAAGGCGAGAGGATTGAACGAATCCTGTTGAGTCTCGGGCATCCGGGCATAAAGCGATTGCTCTGCACGTCCTTGCTAGAGAAGTGGTCTGGACATAATTTTTTACTCTGATTATATAACGGCGCCATCTGGGTCCAAGGTAGAGGCAGTTACAAGCCCCAAGGACCACAAGTGAAATGCAGGGCGGTGGAGATGAGTTGAGCGAATGCCGTGACGGCTGGGTCCTGAAGAAGACCAAGGGTAATTCCTCCATTATGCTCTTTCACCCTTAAAAACGGGTCGACACGCATCCAATTGGTACATTTTTAAAGCCCAGGATTGAGGATTCAGCTGAGGCCATAAAAAAGTGAAATTGGCTTATAGAAAAGGAGAGATGCATCTTAAACCGTCACTGCACACAGGCAAATGTCCTCTTTTCTTCTCATGACTTTCTTTCTGCTGATAAGTCTACATTTTAACACTTATAAAAACCAGCTTATAGATAACTTTCTCTGTTTATTGTAATGTGAATTATAGTTTATAGTCTTTATAAGAAACCATATGATTTGGGGGCATTTCTGCCATTTCTTTCTGGTGTGAGACAAATAAACAGGCTTGGCGAGCAGGTGGGGGCGATGAGAATCGGGTCATTGTGGTGTATTTGGGAATGACGGTCAGATCGCCGTCTGTCAGCCGAGATGCGGCGCTTGTCACCTCCCTCTGTTTCGCCTGAGCTGCTTGCTGGCGTTTGTGCTTTGGAGTTATTTTGGATGTGATTGTTTTATTGTGAGAACGTTAAGTTAGGAGGGTGAGAAAAACAACAACAATGAATGAAGTTAACAACTTTAAACGAACAGAAAATACAGCTTAATTTCACAGCAGATTAGGGTTCTGCCTGTGAAGGGAAGGTCGCCGGTTCGAATCCTCTGCTCCCTTGGACCCTTGAACAAGGTCCTGTGCTCTGTGGGGCCCTTGAGCAAAGTCCAGGGCTCTATGGGGCCCTTGAGCAAAATCATGTGCTCTGTGGGGCCCTTGAACAAGGTCCTGTGCTCTGTTGGGCCCTTGAGCAAAGTCCTGTGCTCTGTGGGGCCCTTGGACAAGGTCCTGTGCTCTGTGGGGCCCTTGGACAAGGTCCTGTGCTCTGTGGGGCCCTTGAACATGGTCCTGTGCTCTGTGGGGCCCTTGAACAAGGTCCTGTGCTCTGTTGGACCCTTGAACAAGGTCCTGTGCTCTGTTGGACCCTTGAACATAGTCCTGTGCACTGTGGGGCCCCAAACTTGTCTTTCACCTCTATATCTGTGTCTGTCTTAAAGACGAGGAGAACAGGAAGGTTTTTGTGAAAGCGTATTCCAATGCACCTGTTCTCATACATGTACAAACTGCAAAAAAGCTTCCTTTCATTTCCAGTGCATCATTGGATCAGGCTGTAAGGGACCCTTTGGTGGCCCTCGAGCTCCAGGATGATGTTCTTAGGTGTGCTGTCTCTCATCCCCCCACCAAGTCCAGTGTGCCCCCCCCCCTTTCTCTGGAGTGGGGGTATCATCAGCTTATCCATGGTCCAGCAGCCCAAAAGACCTTGTGTGATCCTTCCATCACCTTTGTGTTCCTACACTGCTGGACTTACCGGCTTAGTGTTTCGTGTGGAGCATTACCTGCCAAGCCTTTCATGGTTTAATGTCGAGCAGGATCGGCTTCAGAAAAGTTATGTTGTTGGAGGATGAAGCTGATTTTTATCTTGCTCTTTTGTCCCTAGCTGGGATGCAGAGGAGTTGCCACAGGTGATTGTGCAGGTTCTTGTTTGTACTCTCATTTATAACAATTTGTAAGGCTAATTTACTGCCAACCATTAAGAACATAACTGATGCGGAAGAGCATCTACAGATAAATAAATTATTCATCACCTGAAATCTGCACGGCCTTAATGTGTCAGAGACTGTTATATTCACTCTTGGATATTCCTGAGTAGAGATAAATATAGATGGATTGTCTCACTGCTTTGGATTACAACAAAGAGTCGTGTTCTGTTACAATTTCAGCATCGCGGATCAAGGCGTGCAATCAGTGTGAAGGGATGGATGTAGGTAGGAGGAAATCACGGAGATGTGGTGGTGAAGTTGCTAAGGGAGAGGAAGGAGGGAAGCCACAAGCAGACAGATGTACAGCCTGTGGGTTATATTAAGGGGCCAGAGGACCTAAAGGAAAGCAAGGATGGCCAGTCCTGATGTGCTGGGAGTGGTTTCGAACCTGGCATATGAACAATAACTAGAAAGGAAATGAGATGGTTCAAAAAATACTGCACGTTTAGTAAGTGTTAGTTGGTCCAGTGATGCTCAGATATTGTGTAAATGCTGGAGAGCATCTGGATGGATGATGGGGATGTTTAGTTCAGGTCCAGGAGGAGGTGGCACTGGAACAGGAGCCACCCTGAGTGCCTCTAAGGGCTGCCTAAGGACTTCAGTCAGGTTGATGGGCGTTGAAAGGTTCTGAACACACAATTGGCCTAATAGTGCTGTTTCTTTATACTGGCGCTGAGGAATGTGTGCCAGATTCTTTTTATTTTATTTATCCTTTATTTTACCAGGAAGGTTCCATTGAGATACAATATCTCTTCTTCCAGGAAGTCCTGGTCAAGATGCAGATTAGAAAATAAGACAAAAGTTTCATATACATGCACACACAGATGATTAATATGAACACAAACTAAAACACATACAAATACTCTCCAAAAATACATGGAATGAAATTAATTTATATGCCCTCAAAGTTGTGAAAAGTACAATAATTATAGTATGATGCTATAGCTGGATTTGAAAGCCGGAACTGCAGCGCATGGCGACTTTCGGACGAGGGATCGGAGACGGCGATAATAGATGGACTTCTCCAGTTTTGCAGTTGCCAAGCTGAGATGGTGCTCAGCCAAAATGGTGCAAGTTTCTCCAGCGCCGTGAGACTGTAACAGCCCAAGGTCTTCACCGGCCCGCTCTCATTTCCTGGTGTCACCTGAAGGTCAGCTTGGTAATGAATCATCACGGTATCAGCATGCGGATCGCTGGGTTCCTCTCATTACCAACGCAGCAGCGCTGCTTGTCTGACCCTTAACGCAGCGATGGCCGCTCTCCCTGAAAATCATGGCCCCCCTTAATATTCCATTTCCCGTCACAATCTTGTGCCGTCGGGCTGAAAAGCATGACCAAGCAAAATGCAGCGATCGGTATCTGACCTCCAATTTTAACGGGTTCCTCAGAGAACCTTCGCGTAATCCCACTATGGGGGCGCTTTCAAGGACCGACGGCAGCACACAGCCCGAGATCTGGCTCCAGTAACACATCACCGTCCAATAAAGGAACTTAAAGCATGAATGTTTTAAGCTTAAACTAGTCCTATGTGGGCTTTGTTTAAAAATTAAATAGATGTAGAATTTCAGTCTGGCTTGTGGTTTTCTAATACTCTTCTATAGCATTTTTGTTGTTTGTTTGGTCCACGTAAAGTAATAGCGAATACATTCATTAATCACTGCAGATGTCCTGAGTATGGAATTGTACTAGATGATATATTGGATTAGTGTGCTATTTAATAGCTATAAAACCACTTACTTAGCACAGATGATGATACAGGAAATATTAGACTGATTGAAATACAAGAGAAGATGGTGTGACCTCAATTTTCATTAGTGTCACTTTTAACTTTTACTGCGTCTTAATTAGTAGCTAAGTGTTCCTTACAGCAAGCTAACACTTGGGGTGATATCACCAGATGGCTGAATGACATGAATTTTTGTCTCTGATAATTAACCTTCATTTTAACGGGGCCACATTAGACAGTCCGGCCGTAGGAGATAAAGACGTTCACTGCAGAATGAGCCTGTTTTAGGCGAATTTCCCGAACGGCGCGTCGCAGATGCTCAAGCAGCATTAAGTTCAGTGACGGCTTCCAGCGAGGTTTTCTGGAAAGCGAGTTTTACCTTTATTAACTCAGGAAATGAAAGGACGAAAGTGACAAAAGTATGTGTCCCAGTGCAGAGCGTCTGGCTTGAGATTGTCACTGAATACATAACGACTGTCTGTGCAGTGCCTATAAAACAAAGAGGAAGTAGGGGGTTACTATTGGCCGCTGATAAAACAATTTCGTAACACTTACTGGATGGGGCACGAATAATGTAGCATTATACTGTTACTTATGTATTAATTAACCAAAAACTTACACAGTCTTACATACTGATCAAGTGAAAGAACCAGTCAGCTGGAGGGGATTTTCCGACTGTCTGTACTGTTTGTCTGTACTGTTACGTTCTACTGGGCTGGTCCCACTTGCAGTGATGTGTCACGAGAACGTCAGTGAAATTTCAGTGCATAGAGGTCAACATTCCTCCATGCATCTCCACAGATGTGGTTAGGTTCGGTTCCCCGCAATGCTCACCAAAAACTCCAATAAAACCCTCTGTGCCTCTTGGAGAAATTCCTCCACATGCATTGAAGAGCTCTGTGAGAGCGAGCAGTCTACAGTGATCGGGTCCCTCTCCTGATCGCCACGCAGCTCATCCTGCGTCTTCTGTGAGAGTATGAGAGCTGTGAGAGAACCAAGGACTCTTGGCAGAGGGCTGATGTTCACCAGCCCAGTGATTAGCCGGGAGATTAAAAAAATGGAAATTCCAGGTGGATCGGTGACACCGGCTTTGGATCGAATCAGCCGTACTATAATGCCCCCCCCCCCCCCCCCCAGTGGCTAATTCTCTGAATTACCTCCAGTGAGCTTAGCTCGAGATAAACAAATGAGCCCTTGTTGGGCATCACGTCTCGATTAATAAATAAAAGTGTAAACGGTACCCAGTAGGATGTCGTGCTGCATCCGGTGAATGCAGGCGCTGGTACAGCGCTGTTGTTCTGGTGTGTTCAGCCCATTTGGGATGGCACCAACTTCTGGAACGTGCGTGGCCCGCCCTCCAGTGCAAACTCACCAGTAATATGCCATTGATGTGACATTTCATGATATTTCTGTGAAGGACATTTCATTTACTTAATCCTGCACTCTGGAGTCTTTTAAGGCTTAGTAATTCTGGCCCAGCTCGCGCTTTAAATCAGCCCCATTTTTCTAACCGTAATGCCATCCAGTCCAGTGGGCTTGTCAGATCACTGCCGGAGCACCATAAATCTTGCCGAATACCTCAGCTATAGCTGCTTGTTCGGGGGGCTTTCGAGTGTAAAAAAAGAGGAGCCAGTCCCATTTATAAACATTACTGGTCTCCTCCATGGTTGGTGTCCAACTCAGATCAAACCCAGGGTTTATCTGCTTTTTTTTTGGCTGTTGGATTGGCAGAGGGGAAAGGGGGCATGGTAGGGGTTAGCGCCCCCTGTCTGAGCTATGAGTGATCTGCACCCCAGGAAGTTTGGCCCATCTCTCACTTATAGGCAGGGCAGCAGCATTAGAGAGAGGAAAGGAGCACACGCTGCCACGCCCACGCTGCCGCGCCCACGCTGCCGCGCCCACGCTGCCACGCCCACGCTGCCACGTCCACGCTGCCGCGCCCACACTGCCACGCCCACGCTGCCACGCCCACACTACCGTGCCCACGCTGCCACGTCCACGCTGCCGTGCCCACGCTGCCGTGCCCACGGGATTCAAACCGGCAATGTTCTGATTGCCAGCACATATCTGTGGCCTCAGAGCCGCCACTCTGCCCCAGCGGCACCATTAATAAAAGGAAATTAGCTTAGCAAAGACTGTCAGTGAAACGTGTGTCGTTTATACCGATTTAATCTGGCTTTAAGCAGCTTCCTGAGCAGCGGCCTTTTATCCCAGCTGCACTGGCCTCAGTGATCATGCTCCTGCAGCCAGGGACGCCTGGGAGACGTGTTCCCACGCGGCTGGTGAGGTCGGGCTGGCCAGTACCTCTCTGGGTCGCTGTACCGTGGGAGCGGAGCATCGCAGGCCATGGTGCTGCACGGACAAGCAGTGTGGCCGTCTGCAGCAGGATTATGGGCCGTCCCTGCTCGGAAAAATCCATCGTGGAGGCGCCCCTTCCTCAAATTCAGCAAAATTTACTGGGGGGGGGCAATGCTCAGGGGTGATTTTTATCTGCGTATGGCTTTGTGCTGTGAACTCCCCTGGACCTGCTCTCACTCTCTGCCATGCTCTGAATCTTAAAACAGGCTTCTTCAAAGCTTCTGCGTGGTAAATAGGGTTCGCAGGGATTTTTAATTGCTCACGGTGAGGAAAACACTGGATTCACCTTGTTAGTCACCTTTCAGCCACAGGGTCTCTGTTTATCTGCAGACAGCAGTGTGGCATTAGTGCATCTGTCCTCATTCTGACAGGTGAACTGAACGTGGAACAGTGTAGGAGGAGGCATCCAGCTAAACCCGCAGACAGGACAGACGCACAGATCTGCGGGACGGAGGTTTGAATGACAAGCCCAAAAAATATATATGGTTCATCGGTAGTTGCGGCAGCGAATCCACAGGGTTTTAAACCCGGAATGTTCTAAGGTTGCCGTGGGACGCTCCTGGACAAGTTCCTGGGCTGGCTGAGCGCTGACCCATGCAAGCATGCATCCCTGTCCCGGTCCAAACCCCTTTAAGGGCACGGGTGACATCTGCAGAGACGACGTCCATTATGCTGAAGCCTCGAATCGCGTGGAAGGTCGCAGCCTGGGGTTGTGATTAACGCCTCATAGAGACCTGAGTGTGAGATGAGCTGCAGGCCGCTCCACGCCGTGCGGGGGTCTGCCTCGGGGGTCTGCCTCAGGATTCTGCCTCGGGAGTCTGCCTTGGCGGCTGCTCAGCTTCCGCTTCTCTGACTGATGAAAGGAGCCACAAGCCCCAAACAACAAATATTTACAGACAAGAAGGAGACCTTTTTCTGTCCCGGAATGGAGCTGAAAATAAGCCCATCAGTGTTTTTTTTTCCAGCTCTGCCCCTTTTGGTCTTCAGGAGTGAACAGTAACCATGATTTTTAGCCCGTTCTGCCACAGAGCTGCTACTGATTAGCTTGATGTGCCGTTACTGGCCCGTCGTGCCACACGGCCCGCTCATCACTCAACACATCTAATCTGACGGCTGACAATAACTTCTGCGCTCCGCGGCTCGAGTCGCTTACAAGGTGATTTTTTATGAAACCTAAGCAGTCGATAACTTTGGGATGAACGCGTTATAACACTGGAATCTTGGACTCGTCATTCCGTGAATGATGACGCATGATTAATGATACTCTGCCTGCCAGAGAAATGATTGTTTACCTGAGCGCTGGGGCCGGGGGTGGGACGCTGCCTGTCTGGGGGCGGGGGCTCGTGTACTTTCACTCTTTTCTCTCTTCCTCACCTTATTCTTGTTCTCCCTCAGTATACAAGCCGACATGCCCCAGCATGTACTTAAAGGCCTGTCATGATTGATTTCTCCTTTTTCAGTTTCTTTGTATCTTCCCCCCCCACTGGCTGTCTTTTGTTCCTTTCCCCCCCAGGTCCCACATGCCAATGTTTCATCCCCTCTAGCACCTGTGTCACTCGGCCATTGCATGACAGCCAGTATGCCCTGCGTCGGGGGGGCGGGTCACAGGAGGTACTGCTCACCATACGCTGCCGGAAGGCTGATCATGTGACCTCTGACAGACGGGTCACAGGAGGTACTGCTCACCATACGCTGCCGGAAGGCTGATCATGTGACCTCATATGGTCTCATACTGAGCTTTTCTTAAACCCTTCCTTAATCCACAAACCCTCAAATATTCTTTACATGAACTGGATGATGACGCCGATATATATACATTATAGTTTTTAGTTTTAGTTATCAGTGTGGTTTAATTATTTTTTCTAAAAGACATATTTCTATTTAGTTTTTATCTTTTACTTTCAGTTTAAGTTTTAGAAGACAAAGTTGTAAAGTCATTTTATGAGTCTGATCTTTAGAGAATCTTACATGAATACACAGTGCACATTAATGTCCTCAGAACTGACATGCTCCAGGTATTATTTAATTAAAGATAAACAAATCATTACTTTAGTTAAACAGTAATGGAAAGGATTTGACGCATGTTTTTATTCCATTTCGTTTAGTGTCGGAAACCATATTTACAGTTTTAATTTAGTTCTAGTTTTCTATTTTTTGTATCTTAGTTGGTTTCAGTTTGTGAAATTTCTTCTTATAGTTAAAGATATTAGTCGTGCACGCCCCCCCCAACTGCTTTATCGACCCCCACAGGGCTCATAGACCCCCGGGTTGAAAACTGGTCTAGTCCAGGCCTCATCCAGTATAAGTGCATAGAAGTCACAGTCGTCTCATCAGCTGTGTTGCCCAGTTTCACTGGAGCTAAGCAGATTAATTTGTGATTTGCATTTAGTTTATTTAGTACATGCTGTCCTCCAGAGAGATGTACATTTTTGAAAAACCAGGATCAGACAGTCTCTTGTGCAAATGGAGATTGAGGACCTTGCAGTGACATCACTGTACTGACCTTAGGATTTGAACCAGTAACCTCCTGGCCATCCTCAGCTGCTGAGCCACAACTGCCCCTCCAAAATCAAAGCCTGTTCGGTTTTCATTGGATGTGTCACAGTAGAATGGAAAAAGCCAGTGAAGAATTAGTACTGTCCAATAAATGTCAGATATTTCTGTCCAGAAGCATTTTGCTGTCTGCTTGCTCGCAGTCAGTGCTCCCCGCCTCGTCATCGTCGTGATAAGTCATATTTTTCCTGTGACTAAGTGTCTTCTGGGATCGATTCCAAGGTTTGTAGTCTGTCTCTTCTTTTTTTCAATTTTTTTTTCTCTGGATTTCATGAAATTCCCAAAAGCAAGAGTATCAGATAACAAGGAATCAACATGCCTTTCTGTGTGTTTCCTGAATGTTCCCGGCGGTGCCCTGATTATGCTTCATGTTTTGGGCTCTGGGGGAAGATGGGCTTAGTTATCATGCTGCTGTGAATATCAGAGCAGGCTGTGGGGGTGGGGTAGGTGCAGGTGGTGGGGGGGGGGGGCTCCCATGGGTATCCGTTCCCCCTCTTTCTAATTGGTGCAGATGATGCTTTGTGTTGCAAAGCTTCTGGAAGTTACTCTCTATCTGCCTGGTGCTCTGAAACACCCAAAGCCTGCTGGATGGACAGCTGTCCCTGCACTCTGCCCCCAGGCTTTGCTCTCACCTCGATCTCTGCATGCATGCCTGTGCGCATGGGGGGCGACCCAGCTCTGCATTTCAGGCTCCGGGTGATGTCTGCAGCCAATGTAGCTGTCCAATCCTGCGCCCGTGTGACCCCCCATCATCTAAAATCACATGATGTCATATCCTGCCTGACAGAGACGGGCATTTTCAGCGTGACCCCGGTTAGACTGACTCGGGGCTCCTGCGGTGACTGAATGAGGTGCTGTCGTCCTGATTCTCTCGCTTATCATATCCCTGTAGCTTGGCAACTTTTTTACCTTCCTCCCCGTTTCATGCACCATACTATATAAATATAAATGAATATTATAATTATATTATTAGGGGGAAGGGAGTCAGCGGTGTAACATCACGTTGCCTTATAAGGCGATTCTGTAATCATGCTGTATACAGTTCGTTTGATCTGTAAACTATTGTATTAAATGAATCTTTATTTGTGGGAATTGTTAAAATTATTCACAATTTGCGAGATTCTGCCATGAATGTCAGGCCATTTATTGTGGAAAAATTACCTTACCTTAGGGTCCACTGTGATGCCCCGTCTCTCTCCCGCACTCTGTCTCTCTCCCACATCCTGTCTCTCTCCCGCACTCTGTCTCTCTCCCACATCCTGTCTCTCTCCCGCACTCTGTCTCTCTCCCACACTCTGTCTCTCTCCCACATCCTGTCTCTCTCCTGCACTCTGTCTCTCTCCCACATCCTGTCTCTCTCCCGCACTCTGTCTCTCTCCCACATCCTGTCTCTCTCCCACATCCTGTCTCTCTCCCGCACTCTGTCTCTCTCCCGCACTCTGTCTCTCTCCCGCATCCTGTCTCTCTCCTGCACTCTGTCTCTCTCCCGCACTCTGTCTCTCTCCCACATCCTGTCTCTCTCCTGCACTCTGTCTCTCTCCCGCACTCTGTCTCTCTCCTGCACTCTGTCTCTCTCCCGCACTCTGTCTCTCTCCCACATCCTGTCTCTCTCCCGCACTCTGTCTCTCTCCCACATCCTGTCTCTCTCTCGCACTCTGTCTCTCTCCCGCACTCTGTCTCTCTCCCACATCCTGTCTCTCTCCTGCACTCTGTCTCTCTCCCACATCCTGCCTCTCTCCCACATCCTGTCTCTCTCCTGCACTCTGTCTCTCTCCCGCACTCTGTCTCTCTCCCACATCCTGTCTCTCTCCTGCACTCTGTCTCTCTCCCACATCCTGTCTCTCTCCTGCACTCTGTCTCTCTCCCACATCCTGTCTCTCTCCCACATCCTGTCTCTCTCCCGCACTCTGTCTCTCTCCCGCACTCTGTCTCTCTCCTGCACTCTGTCTCTCTCCCGCAGTCTGTCTCTCTCCTGCACCCTGTCTCTCTCACAAAGACATCCGGAAAGAAACACAAGCCACATAAAACAGTGACTAGATGATCTTCTCCCAGAGACCCATAGAAGTAAATCCTGGAGATTTACCGAGTCTCTTCTTAGTAATAAATGGACTTTCTGGCAGCACTATTTATGAACCAAATGATTCTGAGTTTCAGGCCATTGAGTAACTTTATGCCGTTTTCCAAATAACTGCTAGATCTGGCCCTATTTTGTTTACCGGCTTCTTTTGCCCTAACAGCAAACACAGTGGAATGAGACTTGTGACTGACACAAACACTCTGCATTTACTGCTGCATTATCAGTGTGCTATTTGTGCTATGCTGTTAACTATCCAAGCTAGTCACAGTCTGCACAATCAAATAAGATAATATTTGTGAAACTTAATCGACATGAGATGATTACATTCCGGCATTTCACATAGCCTTTTATTGATTAACTGTTCATTATTATACAAGGTTTTCAATGAGTTAAGCTGACATACAAATCCGTGCCGTGCCAGTCAATGTTTCACCCCGCAGTGGAGTGAGGGTCTCAGAGCAGTTACACTGTGTGTGTGCTTCCTGCCCCTAACCAGACATGGGCTCTTTCCGTAGCAGCCAAGGCGTCAGTGTTTCCAGCCCGTCGGCCGGTCTGGGTAGAAGGGGAACTGCCTCATTTTGCATGGAATGTAAAATTCTCCCTCCTGTGATTCTCAGCACTTTTTGAACATTAGCCGAATGTTAATTACACTGCCTGAAGAACAGAACAAAATTAATTAGCTTTGGTTTGCATGTTCAATTTCTCAATCTTGGTTTTGCTCAAACCAGCTTTACACTTTGATGTCAACTCTTCACCAGTTTTAGTCAACAATAACTGCAAATAACTGTAGAAAGAAGCCAACACATGCTTCCAGTTTGACGTTTATAGTTTTTTAGAGTCCTTAGACATGAAGTATGAGACTGAGAAGCATGGCTTTTCCCTAACGCATGATTAAGAATATGCTTCACAGTTACAATTTGTAAAAAAAAAAAAAAAAAAACAGCCTATATAAAAATTCGGAATTAGGTGAAAATTGCGGCTTTCTTTTTTTACAGCAGAACACTTTTTTGCACTGACAATAAGATGTGTCGCCTTAACACATTTGCAGATCTATAGCTCCACTATAGAGGTGCAAAAAAAATTCTGTCTGCTCAGTTTTTGCTTCGCTACTTTGATCTGTTTTCCTGCACTTCCAAGTTAACACTGGTGCTTGCCGTCAATCAGTCAGCAAGTTTATTCTTCTGCCTCCTCAGTAGCTCAGTACTTACAAAGAATTGGTACTTAAAAGAGGTCCAGAACTGCCTCCAAAGGAACTACAATCCAGTCGAGTTCCTGCAGTGTGAAGAAGTCCCTGGTTCCAGAAAAAGATTAGGGTTCCAGGAGAAGTTTCTGCTTTGTGAAAGTGCCTTTAGTGAAACGTGCCCAAGTTTCAACATATCGAGAGTTGGAATGAATAAAACGTGACCACGATTTAACTAAAACATGTACTGTAACCTGTCACATACAAGGGTAACACCTTTTGTGTCAGATGAAAGAAACAAAATAGAATATGAGCGCTTGATAAAATTATATGTAATCAGGTAAAATTAAAAGCAGTTAAGAAAAACATTAATTTTCTTTTGCTTTTGTTTTCTTTTCCTTATTATTTTATTTGTTTTTATTCCACTTTCTTATTCAACATTTATGTTCTTATTCTTTTACAGATTTATTCTTGGTTATGGTACCTGTGAGCATGGGGCACTAACTGGGCCTACATGCAGTCAGACGGCCTATCCGGCATTCCCATAATCCGGCATTCCCATAATCCGGCATTCCCAAAACGCTGGAGATCCGCGCATCTGAAGGGACACTGTGCTCCGGTGACACACTGACTAACCGGGCTGCTGGCTTCCCTTCGGGTCCGCCGTGGCCAGGTGACGCCGGGGAGGGTAACCCTGAGGCGTCCTCCTTTATCGCCCGTTTAATTGTGGATAATTTGTGCTCGATGGGGCCGAAAATTAGCCCATCGTTGAGATGATGATTCATCGTGTATTTGCATCTGGCCAGTTGCACTGAGTGCCAGAACAGGTCGGAGAGAAGGGGTACTGGGCCTCAGCGGGGACGGGGGATGGGGGGGGGGCATATGCTGAAGAGCCACAGGGGTTGTGGGGGGAGTGTGGAAAAATAGGCAGAGCAAATAAGGCTAACAGAGATACTGCTAATGAAGAAACGGGGCTAGATACTGCTAACGGAGATACAGCGCTAACGAGGATACCGCTAACAGATAGGGAGTTCTACTGTGATCTGAATCAGGGAAGAGGACATCTGGGGAAAGGCAAGGAGTACTGGGGCGCAGGGTTACAGTGGGATTTCTGACTCACTGAGGGGCTTTAATGGATGCAGACCGGGGCGATTCCCTTGGGGGGAGGGGCCTGCAGCCGGCCAGCCAGCCCAAGAGCTATTAGTGACTCCATCCTGGGGATCTGCCTCCGCGTGGCTCACCGCTGCAGACTTGGCACTGTGCGGCGCGGCGCGGCGCAGCTCGCTGGAGGGGGGGCCGCGTGCCCTGCCACCCACAGAGCTACTCCTGCGCTGAGAGCCGGGAGGTAGAAATGGGTAATTGGGTCAGGATTTTATGAGGGACACGGGAGGCTCTCGCTGGAGGCCAGTGCGTTTCGGCAGAAGGTCCCGCTCCCTCACGCAGGCGTGTAAATTGTGGAATGAGCACAGTGGGTATTTCCTCCCTAGTAAGAGAGGAGATGATGGAGGTGTTACTGTGTCCAGGTCAGAGGTTGGAGGCGATAGTACCTCCTCTGCTTCTCGGCCTGACGCTAATCGACAGCTGTCCTGGAGGGCTGAGAGCCATGATGGGCTGGACTCACATATACTGCTCAGCATTCAAATATGAAGAATTGTCACTATTTAGACAGACATTGCTGTGATGGTTCTGCTTCTCCTCCCTTTGTCTCCCACACAACTGGAATCTTCTTTGTCCAGGGCCATAAACTATTCATGATTCACCATCTGCTTGCATTGATTTCACTTGACAGGGTGTATACAGGGGCGAGCCACAAGGGCGCTGGCCCCAGCTGAAAGTTGATTGGCCCTCACAGAGCTCCCTCCCCTGTCACTCACCAATGCAAAGGGTTCCATTGGCTAACGATAAGGTTGGCCCCTCCGTATAGATTAAGGTCCCTGTTATGCCCCCCAATTTAAACAATCCTAGAATTACCCCTGATTTTGTGTTCGTTTTGTTTGATTTGAGACTGAAATTTAGCTCTGTTTTGGCCTTAAAAAGTATAACACTGATTATATTTGTTGGACTGATTGTGGGTTCATTGGAGGCTAAAATCCAATATAAAATAAGGCTGGATAAGCTGGGAGTTAGGAAAGCGGGCTCCTCTCACTGATCGCAGGTCTCATCTTGATGCCGTCTGTTGCCATGTTCTCAGTGAGCTACTCTGAACGGCTGGTCTGACACCTTGACGTGTGTGGGCTACCCCAGGTTATAGCCTGGGACGATAACCCAGTCCTCGGGACCCCAGACGGTCCACGATTTTGTCCCTCCCTCCTCCCAAAACACCTAAACCAAGCAAGTGCACTGAATACCTGATACCGCAGGAGTGACGCTTGATGGAAACTACGAAGGAGGTGTATTTTAAGAGTAGGTGTTTAATGAGGCCTGTAAAGCCTTTACTGTATGACGGAGTAGAGAGTTTGTTTACAAAAATAAATCCTGCTCCTATCAGAACAGCAAATCAGAAGTGTAATGAGCTGAGAGGACACCACTGTTCATTATTGATTTCTGCAGTGAAGGTAATTTAATAAAAAGCTCCGTATAATTTGTCATTTTTGTGATTTTGTGAGTTTGTCTTTTGTCTCTACAAAAGCTGTCGTCTTCGCAGTGAAAAATAACAACCGTTCCCATCTGCTGGCTTTCGGCGTCGATGAGTTCTGCCGAGTCTGTCGAGGCTCTCGGTTTAGCGTGTGGGGGGGTTATGAATCTACACCCCCCTCCCATAGCCATGCTCTTAGTCTGGCATGTGGATTGAGAGTCCATTTTATCGCTTTAGTGACCATTGACCTCGGATGGGTATTCAAATGACCTGCAAAAACATTATCTGGGGACAATATTACATTGCGGTAGAAGCAGCTTGTCGGGTTACAGAAGCTGTAATCATCCATCCATCCATCCATCCATACATCCTTCCATCCATCCATCCATCCATTCATCCATGTTCTCACATACTCTCTGTCCAAGATCGAGATTTATTGCTGTCTTTCCACTCTGTATATCCATTAACCAATGTCAGAAGCTTAGAGTCCAGAGCTTTTATTGACATATTTGAGAAATGTCCAGTAAACAAACAAACAAACAAACAAACATGTCAGTCTACAGAAAACACCCTTCAATTGCTAGATGTTCCGTTTTGGAGTCGCTCTACCTGGTTCAATAAGTCATGGTGTACAACAGCTTCTCAACTATGGAACACCCAATCAACAAGGCCTTCTGTAATAATTTTAGTGTGGAAAAAACTGCAGATTGATGACTTCTGGCAGGCCAATATTAGCTTCGTGGGATATTAACTTGTCAGGGTGTCGTGATATTGGTTCTCATTCTGCATTCTCACATCACCACCCTTTCACTTCCCTCTGTCTGTTGTGTTGTGTCTGATATGGGCTTGACTTTATGAGAAATGAGATACTGTCTGATGTCATTAGTGTCTCCGTCAGGCTCCCAACCTCTCGCCAAATCCCCATATTGCTTGGAAAATAGCTGTGAATTCTCACCTCGCACATGGTTTCGTTGCCCTGCTGTCACACCCCTTGTGGGAGTTTCTTTTATTAAACACGTTTTTTTTTTTTTTGCACATCACGTGGAAAACGCAGGAATTTCTGTTGGAAGCAAGATGAGCCAAATAGGGAATCCCACCGGGGGGTTGTTGTGTCGCTCAGTGGGTTAGGCTATTGTGTTTGTGATCAGAAGGTTGCTGGTTTGATTCCCAGTGGTGTCACCATTGGGCCCTTAAGCATAGCCCTTAATCCCCTATCGCTCCAGAGACTGTCTGACTCTGCTCTCTCAAAATTATCTACACCATTCTGGATAAAAGCATCTGCTAAAAAACTAGAATTGCAGTAATGATGTAGTTTCTCACAGTCCTTAATGTAATCATTATTGTAAATTGTATTAATAACAATTACTAAGTTCTTTAAATATCAGTGAAAAGGCTAAATACAGTAACTGTTGAACTATTCTCTCTACATCACCTATCAACAAGCTGCATGCTGACGAGACCATAGCAGGTGGTTGCTGTGTCTCAGCAGGTTAGGCCTCTGTGCCTGTGAAGGTTGTTGATTCGAATCCCTTGCTCAGTTGAGTAGCCACATCCCACTGAGTCCCTGAATAACATCCTTAACCCCCTCCACCCCACCTCCCCCAAAAAAACATGCCCTGGGGTGCCAGATGATTGGCTGACTGTGCTCAGACCCCAAGCTTTACTCCCACCTATGTGTTTGTCATAAAAAAGGAGAGCATGATGGGATATGAGACAAACAGGAGAGCATGATGGGATATGTGACAGCTAGCGCATTCCAGTGTACCTGTTCTCATACGTGTATAAATGGCAAATAAAGGTTCAATTAATCTGTTCGTTTAATGAGAGAGTTGCTGCGTTTCTACTTCTGAACGTGCCGTGAATCTCCGCAGATCTGCTGGCCGTGCCAAAGCACCCCTATGCCGCCATGGAGAACTGGGGCCTCAGCGTGTTTGTGGAGCAGAAGGTACTGCTGGATCCCAAGGTGTCCTCCTTCTCCTACCTGATGGAGCTCACCATGGTCGTGGTCCACGAGATCTGTCACCAGGTGAGGTGTCCTCAGCGTCAGGGCTTCCACGTGGCTCCTTTGGAAGATCTATGATGTTTCACAGTAATTGTGTTTGGGGAATCGATGGAAGACAATCACATGCCATTAACTGCAAAAATGACTGCCAGTCGGGAATCTGATCCTGGTTCGGACGCTCCCATCTACGGCGTCTGGAATGCCGTAATACAGGTTAGCGCTAGTGCCTTTCAGCACCTCTCAGCCGCAGTTTTGTAACTGCGGATGCTCATTGATGATTAATCTAGGCCAGGAAGGCGCCCTCTTGAGGTTAATGAGGGGATAAGAAAGTGAAGATCAGATTTAGCTTTCATCCTGAGGAGCCCTTCCAGTGATTAGATCCACTGGAACAGCATCACACTCAAAAAGGCAGCTTCTCAACTAACTGCCTATTATCACTTTGAAATGTTTGACTACGTGCTTTGGAATTTTTAGTTAGAATAATGTAATCGTAGAAAGCTTTTTAATTTTATCTTTAATCTGGTAGGGGCAG
Organism: Paramormyrops kingsleyae; assembly: GCF_048594095.1. Classification (NCBI taxonomy): domain Eukaryota; kingdom Metazoa; phylum Chordata; class Actinopteri; order Osteoglossiformes; family Mormyridae; genus Paramormyrops; species Paramormyrops kingsleyae. The sequence continues at coordinate 25,097,872 of NC_132799.1, forward strand.
CGGTAGTGTTTGCCACCACTTAAACCACACATTTGCGTGAGGGCCCCAAGGTTCGTTCCCCTTGTTGGTTGAAAATGTAACTACAGTAGGGGGACGGAGGGGGGCCTATAGTGTCTTTATCAATGAGGCCTCAGAAACGACAAACTGATCCCTAAAATTTCTTGTGAAATTGTATTTTAGAGAACCATGCATGTATTTTCCATAGAGAGCACATGAAAGACATTTAATCTGGTTCTGTGACACATACTTGTTGACAAGTAGATACCCACCCCCCTCCCCCATCAGATATAAAACTATGGAAGATTTGTGACTCAGAAATGTACTTAAACTGATGACTCAGTGGAAAACATCAGAGAGATCACTTTAAGAAGCTCTGTGGTTTGTTTATATTGCATGGTTAATGTTTGCATTTCATTTTTCTGATGTTTCCTGGTAGGAAACAGAACACTCGTTTGCTCACTTAAACCTACGTCAGAAAGCAGATTGGTACCGATTGCATTCAGTCTCCTGCTCTGGGATAATGAAATGATAACTGAAAGTCGTCATGGAGACGGAAGATCCCAGCAGCGGAGGCTGATTGATTACATGTGGCAGGGAAATGCAACTGGCAATTTCTCCAGCTCAAGATAACCAAATTTCTCTTCAGTTTGCATGCATTTATTACGAGTTTATCTCACGGGTAAAGTTACTCAATTTATTTATTGAATACCGCTACCCCATAAAAGCAGCTTCAAAGCAACTGTAAAGTCTGTTGATGGTTATTAGATTTATTGCTGAATGTTTGCAAATTTGTGTGAATTTAATATTTGTGCGTGGCGGGAAATTTTGTACCATTTGTGAGGATGTGAACCATGTTTGTTGCAGTGGCTGCACATCCCTTGGTAGAGATGTGCGTCTTGAACACCTGTCCATCACAGGACAGTGGAAAGCGGGAGCAGACCGGCTCTAACTCAGGAAGCACGTGCCATTGTGCTGCCCATCTGGAACGAGATGCCATTTTTAATTAGATGTGGGAGGATATTCGTTTGCTCTCTGATGTCTTGGGAACCTACCGAGATCCGACATTAATAGCTTTGTTCTGCCTCCAGTTTTTTCTCTTCCATTCTACATGTTTGGCGGAGAGGAGCGATATAGTCCCAGATTCCATGCCTGTTTGTTTCTCTAAAAGATTAAGCATCGCTACTGGAGTGTACGTGACATCTGAACGTTAATTGATGCGCTTTGTAGTAAACAAGATGTGGCTCCCTGGGCAAGTGGTAGCTAAAGGCACGTTCTTATCCTTAACTAACAGACTTGCCTATCAATGTATGGATATATATATATATGTGTGTGTGTATTGATATATATATGGATATTTGTATTTGTGATGCATGTAAACTCTACCGAACATGCTTCAAACTTATAATCAGAGAACCTTCCAGCCTGGGGAGTGTACATTCTGTGGTACTGGGCTTTCTGAGCCGGAGTCGAAAGGATGAGAAGAGGTCAGGAGAGTCATATAATGAGCTTAGTTAACGAGGTTCTAAGGAGGGTACCCTGGATATGCAGGTCCCCCTTCTTTTAATGATTATACAAAAAAATCAACACATTATACAAGCTTAAATAGTCCAAGATCATTAAAATAATGATTAGACTCCTCTGCAAAACTGACTCGATTTTAGTGCAGCAGCATGGCTGATTATAGCTAGTCATTGAACCTGGTAGCAGGTAGGTGACCACACAGGCCTGTCTGTCCTGACAGGGGAATAAAGCATGTTTCCACCATCAATCTGCTGTAGGCCTCGAAACCGGCAGCTGGCTAAGCTGAGAGGCAGAGCATCCTGGCCCAAATTCTCTTGATTGATAAGGTGATTTGTAAGGACCCATCTCTCCAGCATTTTGCAGTCCTGGCATTAACATAGTAATTCATTTGTATATATATTTAAAGGTGATGTGATTCAGAACAGTTGAGGGTTCAGTTTGATTACCATTTATCTGGTGTAGGGTCATGGTGGGGTTGCATGGGAACGGGATATCCGCCGTAATCTGCGGGAATGGGGATAGTGGGAATACAGAGGATATCCACCCTAATCTCCAGGAATGGGGATAGCTGGAATACCAAGGATATCCGCCATAATCTGCGGGAATGGGGATAGCGGGAATACTGAGGATATCCACCATAATCTCCGGTAATGGGGATAGCTGGAATACCAAGGATATCCGCCGTAATCTGCAGGAATGGGGATAGCGGGAATACTGAGGATATCCACCATAATCTCCGGTAATGGGGATAGCTGGAATACCAAGGATATCCGCCGTAATCTGCAGGAATGGGGATAGCGGTAATACAGAGGATATCTGCCGTAATCTGTGGGAATGGAGATAGCTGGAATACCAAGGATATCCGCCGTAATCTGCAGGAATGGGGATAGCGGTAATACAGAGGATATCTGCCGTAATCTGTGGGAATGGAGATAGCTGGAATACCGAGGATATCCGCTGTAATCTGCAGGAATGGGGATAGCGGGAATACTGAGGATATCCACCATAATCTCCGGTAATGGGGATAGCTGGAATACCAAGGATATCCGCCGTAATCTGCAGGAATGGGGATAGCGGTAATACAGAGGATATCTGCCGTAATCTGTGGGAATGGAGATAGCTGGAATACCAAGGATATCCGCCGTAATCTGCAGGAATGGGGATAGCGGTAATACAGAGGATATCTGCCGTAATCTGTGGGAATGGAGATAGCTGGAATACCAAGGATATCCGCCGTAATCTGCAGGAATGGGGATAGCGGGAATACTGAGGATATCCACCATAATCTCCGGTAATGGGGATAGCTGGAATACCAAGGATATCCGCCGTAATCTGCAGGAATGGGGATAGCGGTAATACAGAGGATATCTGCCGTAATCTGTGGGAATGGAGATAGCTGGAATACCGAGGATATCCGCTGTAATCTGCAGGAATGGGGATAGCGGGAATACTGAGGATATCCACCATAATCTCCGGTAATGGGGATAGCTGGAATACCAAGGATATCCGCCGTAATCTGCAGGAATGGGGATAGCGGTAATACAGAGGATATCTGCCGTAATCTGTGGGAATGGAGATAGCTGGAATACCAAGGATATCCGCCGTAATCTGCAGGAATGGGGATAGCGGGAATACTGAGGATATCCACCATAATCTCCGGTAATGGGGATAGCTGGAATACCAAGGATATCCGCCGTAATCTGCAGGAATGGGGATAGCGGTAATACAGAGGATATCTGCCGTAATCTGTGGGAATGGAGATAGCTGGAATACCGAGGACATCCGTGGTAATCTGCAAGAATGGGGATAGTGGGAATACCAAGAATATCTGCCACAATCTGCCGCAAAAAACTTTATTAGGTACACCTAGCTCGTACTGAATAGGACTGATTTTTTATTGTACACCTAGCTAGTACCAGGGAGAACCCACTTTATTAGGTATACCTAGCTAGTACCAGGTAGGACCCACTATTGCCTCCAGAACTGCTTCAAGCTTAGAGGAGTTGTAAATTCTGACTGGATGTGGAGCACCATTGCCTTACATATCCAGGGTTGAGGGTTTGAATGTGTAAGCGTGGAATCCGCACGTTCTCACCATGTCCCGCAGGTTTCCTACAAGTACTTTGGTTTCTCCTGCAGTTGGACTAACTGGTGCCTTTACTCCTTCCTAGGTCTAGGCTCCTGTAACCCTGACCGAGCTGTAAATTCTGCACATGAGGCCTTCCTGGTAGCTTTAACAGGTCTGCCTATTTTCCGCTGACCTCTATCATTAAACAGATATTTTTGGCCACAGAAATGCCACTGATTGGATGTTTTTGCTCATCACACCATTCTCTGTAAAACTGCAGTCATTGACATGAAAATCCCGGGAGGGCAGCTGGAACTACCCTGGGTGGCACCAACAGTCACGGCATCTTCAGAATCCAAAACTCAGTCAAAACGTACCTTATCTTCTTCACCTTGTCTGCATGATGCATGTATTGAGTTGCTGCCACATGATTCACTGTTTGGCGGAGCAGGTGGCTTGTGCCAACAAGCCGGTGTACCTAGTAACCTGCCCATTAAGTGTAGCATGGACCTGATTGGATACAGATATGCTTCATGGACCTGATTGGATACAGATATGCTTCCCCATCGGAGGGTCTGCGGCTGGTCTGCATGTTCACAGTCATGGAGTGTTGACTTAGGGAGAGGCTGTCCCTCTGCCCTCACAGAAGCTACGGTGATGCACCTTGTAATCCTGCGATGCCACAAAACCCAGCAAAAAAATATAATATTTGCATTTACATTTTTATTCATTTAGCAGATGCTTTTATCTAGAATCCAGCACATTTTGTTGAGAAAGCAGGGGCAGCTGGTCCCTGGATCAGGGGGAGATTAATGAAAGATCCATCTTTTGGACACCAATAAACGGGCCATTTTGTCAAATTGGTTGACCATTTTTTGTTTTTTTTTGTCAGTGCAGTTCCCAGAGATTAAACCCCATTACGCTCCAAAGGGGTCCTACTGGGTCTTCAGCCATTCAGTCAGAGTGTACCACCCCCCTCCCCCGATATCTCAGCAGCATGGGACTCTCTGACCCGCAGTCTTCTGCCTCTCTTTTCCCATCACTGCGGAGAACCGAACCTCTTACATTATTCATGTTCTTTCCATCTTGCTCAAGGGTACGACCATGCGATCACCTTAGTGGTCTGTGTCCATAGCTGCCCAGTCAGCTCACTTTACATGCTTGTCTTATTTATGGCTGTAAATGCAGATAAAGTGCAGTGTAATTACAACCACGCCTTGCAGTTTATGAAACACAGGAGTGCTGGTTCCTTTGTTAAGGAAACCTATTACAAACATTTATCAAGAACAGGGGTTACAATGGGGTGTTGATTTGACTAATAGTTGCTTTTATCCAGATGGAAAGGTTTCCTTACTCAACATTATGTCATAAAGGTGCTGTGGAGAGTTCATTAGAGGTGCACAGCTAATGCGGCAAAGTCAGACTCTGACACAAAGTCAGCCGTCAAAAGAGGAATCAGGCATGTGTGTGTGCATGTGCGTGTGTGTCTGGACGTGTCTCTCTCTCTGTGTGGGTGGGTTATGTATATATTACATTATCAGGACCGAAGGTCCCCAAAATGTGATAAAAACCTGTTATTTTGATGTTGTGGGGACCATTTTTCAGTCCCCACAAGAGGAAACTCAATTTTATAAAAATCAGTGACTGTAATAATAAAGCTAAAAATGCTGAAAGTCTTATATTTTCTTTGGTTAGGGTTGGGTAGGGATTAAGGTCGTCATTGTTGGGATTAGCATGCATACATGTACTTTACAGGTTTAGGGATCTCTCTCTATGTCTGGAAGGTTGTGGGCTTGAATCCCAAAGCTGGCTGGGTAACCTGAGGCCTGTGGCTGCATTTGCTCCAGGACTGCTGTACTGTATGTTGCTTTCGATAAAAATGTCTGCTGAATTACTGTAAACGTGTACATTCCTTCCCTACACGCTTGGTAATTTTTTTTATTAATATGGTTGTTTTTAAGCAGAAATCCGAGGTTGTTCATGGGTACAAAGGCTTAAAGTGAACACACAAAATGGCGTGCGATGTGGATGTGATGGGACCTGCTCTTGTTCCTTTGAGGAAGCACAGCGTGCTCAGTCCGCTCTGACCCACATAGCACTTGACAGCCATATCTGTATTTAGGGGACAACTGGGAACAGACTTGGGGCGTAAATGGGATAGGGTCGCTTCTTCAGATAGGATCGGAGTCGCTAAATCTCTTGCTTGCCTGTGAAGAAAATTAAGTGAGAAGCATTAAAGTTTCAAAGCTACTTCTAGCTGAAATGGGCTCAAGAACCAATTTTGGTCAATGACAGGTTGGTGCATTGGCTCACCGCTTGAATATTAGCCATATAAATCTCAGATAGCAAACACAACTAGATATATAGAGAATATTTGCTAGAAGGAGTCGATGTCCTAAATCATGTTGACTGGATGTGGAGCACCATTGCCTCACATATCCAGGGTTGAGGGTTTGAATGTGTAAGCGTGGAATCCGCACGTTCTCACCATGTCCCGCAGGTTTCCTACAAGTACTTTGGTTTCTCCTGCAGTTGGACTAACTGGTGCCTTTACTCCTTCCTAGGTCTAGGCTCCTGTAACCCTGACTGAGCTGTTAAAGGATGGATAGATGTAACATAGCATGTAGTCATTTTGAGTAGATTACTGTAGATGGTTCCTTTCAATGTGACCTTCTGAGAATCAGCTCTTCTATGTACACGCCCACACAGGCCTTTGATGTCTACAGAATGTAACCTCCACTCTACGCCTTGGTCTCTCATGCTTACGTTCTGCTTTGATGCATTTTGGGTTCTGCCGGGTGTGATAATCTCTCAGTGTTTATTTAATCATAATCTCTCCACAGTTAAAATAAAAATGATCGGAATATTACATTCAGTGGATCAGGATGATAATGCATGCACATCATCTGCTTTGTTAGACGGTGTCGATCAACACTACGTATGTCTGGAGCAACGCTAAGAAGAGCCACGAAAATGACACTTAATCATGTAGATTTGACTGCATATACAAAACAGGGGTTTAATAGGATTGCAACAGCAGCCCCTGTCAGAGAGGCACGCAAATTAAAATTCAATTAAAGATGAATAATGGCCCCTGTTTTAGCAGGTTCTGTCTCAGTGACTCATGGTTTTGGGGTTGGGAAGCCCACCTGCTTTCGGTAATACTGACAATAATAAAAACTCCAACCTGATATAGTCAACATTCATTAGTATTTATGTGTTAATTTCCCAGTTTAGGGAAAAAAATTAATGAGTTCAGTCTTTAACATAAGATGCTGATCATTGCAACCGAGCTCACACACTCAAAATAATCTGTGTCTGTAGACTTGAACGTCATCTTTGGGGAGAATTGCACATCCAGAAAGTGAGCTGTGAATGTTGGAAGTCTGATCAGTGTCGATGCTCTTGGTCACTGCTAAGTTTGTTCAAGCGGTTGATGCTTTTGCTTCTTGTCACCTGTTCGTTTGGTTAGGGGTGTGTTTTTCTCCTCTTGTGTATGTTTTCATCTTTCACCTCCTGTTTACCTGTGGGGTTCGAGAGCCAGTCTACACATCCTCGGCCGGCGATCATGTTGAATTCTTATTTTCCAGCTGACTGCAGCACTAACTACAGTATTTGTGCTGACATTAGTCTGGAGAGGATGTTGCCTTATACCTTCAGAAGATGTTTAAATGATGCACCAGACAGTCGTTTGTAACATTTTTGAGAATGGACGTAAACAGGAGCATTAATATTGCAAACTGAATTTCAATTTTCTCCTCCAAAATATCTGACAAATAAAGAAAATGAATGTGTTCATCTTTCACCATTTTATATCCAGTCCGTTGACGGGTTACAGCTGTATGGCGTTTAGTTACAGTGGGGAAAGATACTTGCTATTTGTGGTATTAGCAGAAATGTTGGTTCTCCTGGTTGACATTCTGTGTTAGCCTGCACTGCGTTAGTGTTCACTGGAGTCCAGCATGTCTTCACAGATGAATAATTAAAACATGTCGACAGAACAAGTTTTGCTGCTTACCTGATTATCGTGCCGTCGTAATGATTGAGATGTACCAAATAATGGCCACTTTTTAAGTACATTGTGATGGAGGCCGGAAGCTTTGCAGGGTCTGATATCAAGCATATTGCAAAGCAAACTGCAGTGTGTTTTGCTTAAGAGTGTCTCAGCGGAAGAGATGGTGTTGGACTTACAGAGCTCCGTGTAACAATCTATACGAATCTATATTTAACAGGTTCAGGGCAGCAGCCAGAATGGATGCCTGGTTTTTATTTGTGCCTGTGAAGTTTGTTTGCCAGCCGACGTTTATTATTGGAATTCGGACGTCTCTGGTCGGCAGTTGTACTCAAATAAGACTAAACAAGAAACTCGCCTCCCAACATGTTAAATGTCAAATGTTAGTACTGGGGAATCAGGATGTCTACATTCAAAGATATATAACTGAATGGAACTAAAACAATGTAAGGCACCCTATACAGAAATCCGAATGCAGGCTGAAGCCGACATCCAAAAGCCATTTTATCTTTCTGTGACAGGACACAGAGATGCCTGAAATGACCGTTAATTTTATTTTTTAAATAAATAGTAAATGAGGCTTTTGGAAGTGATTCCTCTTGGAATACCTGTGACATGTTGTCATGCTAGGAAATAAAACCTATTTTGGTGGGAAAAAACCCAACCATCAAATGGACTTCTTGCAGAATTTGTGGGAACTTATTCTCATTTGGTCATATTAAATTAATTTAAGAATTTCTGCTTGCAGTATCACATACATAAAAATTCTAAGTAACATATACAAGCAGTCGGTCCTGCCTCCATACTTTTTGCTTTTCAGGATATTATTTTTTGTTTTTTTTTTGTCAGTGCAGTTCCCAGAGATTAAACCCCATTACGCTCCATTGGCAAAATAGGCTTTGATGGTTTGAAGAGCAGATGGAAAATGACCCACTCAATACTTTTTCCCAAAGATTTTTCCCCAAAGGATTTTCTACTATCTTTCTAGTGAGTCAGACAGCGAACATGGAACAAAAAGGTTTTTTTGTTTTTTGTTTCAGTCCTGAGTTACAGCCTCATTAGGTTATCAGTCCTATCTGACAGGAGTCATTTCAGCAAGGCGATTTTAAGCAGGAGTTTGTGGTAAAATGAGCCATGCTGCTTTCTTCTTGTGTTTAATTCCGCGTGACTTTCTCCTCCAGTGGTTCGGGGACCTCGTGACCCCGGCCTGGTGGGAGGACGTGTGGCTGAAGGAGGGCTTCGCACACTTCTTTGAGTACATGGGAACCGACTTCCTCTTCCCGAAGTGGAACATGGTAGGTGGACGGGCTGCAGAGATAAAACACACAATGTCCAACACCTTCCATGAAGGAGGACCTCTGTTCACCTGTGAGAGGGTGGGGAGGTTCTCTGTTCTATTTTAGAAAGAAAACATGTGTTTTCAATGTTTTAACCATTGTTTTTCAATAAAAAGAGGTTTAAAAGAAATCCATAAATTGTCCACTGTACTTGAAAGCATGTGTCCTGTGATGGACTGGCATCCCGTCCTGGGTGTCCCCTGCTCTGTGCCCTGTGATGGACTGGCATCCCGTCCTGGGTGTCCCCTGCCCTGTGCCACCTGGAGCAGACCACAGAATCCTAACCAGGATAGGCAGTTGGAAGATGGATGAATGTGTGAGCCTGATATGTCAAACTATGTTTATAGTCAGGCGTAAATGAAGTTTTTGACGATTGAAATTTGGTCACCCATAACCACATGACAGAGACATTATCGATGACATGGAGATGGGACTTAGGGCCTGTGTCTGCACAATGCAGGGTTTAATAATGCAGTGTTGACAGACTGTATAAATCATGATGTTTTTGTTGATTACATTTGCATAGAAATAGCTTTGAAGATAACGAAGCTTTTTGCCCTGAGATAGAATGGATACGGTTGCCTTGGGGACTCTGGTCACACTTGGCTGCAGAGAATAACGTAGAAATTGATTGTACCCCTGCCCTTTTGACCACGTCTGATGGTGGAAAACTCTGGGACACTTCTGAAATTTGATGCCATTTGAATTATTCTGCATGTATGTTTTGCTGGACACAAGCAACATTTCTTGTCTCCTTGATCCTTAAGGTCCAGAATAACCAGGCTGAGGTCTTTTCAAACTGCTGTGACCTACTTTCTCTTATTAAATGTAAAGGAAATATGCGTATACTGCCAGGAACTAAACCAGGGGGCCCATCCTAATCAGTACAACAGCTGTGTTTAAATCAATCACTTTTATTTTGTTGTAAAGAATTCAGTCACCAGCCACTGAATATAATTCTTAAATGAATCAGCAGTTGAATCAAGTCGAAGTAGTTTTATTGTAATTTTTGATGTGTTCAACAATCAGTGATATGAAAATGTATTTCTCTTGCTCATAGTGCAGAACATAATAAATAAAGGTTTGGACAGTGTGGTAGCTGTGAGGCTGGGGATCTGTAGGTTGCTGGTTCAAATCCCGTGAATGCCTGGAATGTTTTCTACTCCACTGGGCCCTTGAGCAAGGCCCTTAACCTGCAATAGCTTTGTCCTGGGTATGATGTTAATCCACATCCAGCCCTATAAGGACGTCCTTCTACTTACAGGGAAATTTTTGGGGGTTGGTGGGGATTGACACTCTAGCCGCTGGAAAAAAACTTACACTGGTCCATTTGGAGTAGTGTGGTGCTGAGGTATCACCTGCCGCATGGCTGCACTCAGGCTCTCATCCCTGAGGTGGTTTGTCATGTGGTGTGTGCGGCAACGCACTGTATCAGTGCATGCTCCTTACACACTGTATCAGTGCATGCTCCTTACACACTGTATCAGTGCATGCTCCTTACACACTGTATCAGTGCATGCTCCTTACACACTGTATCAGTGCATGCTCCTTACACACTGTATCAGTGCATGCTCCTTACACACTGTATCAGTGCATGCTCCTTACACACTGTATCATGCACTGCTCCTTACACACTGTATCAGTGCACTGCTCCTTACACACTGTATCAGTGCACTGCTCCTTACCCACTGTATCAGTGCATGCTCCTTACTCACTGTATCAGTGCACTGCTCCTTACACACTGTATCAGTGCATGCTCCTTACACACTGTATCAGTGCATGCTCCTTACTCACTGTATCAGTGCACTGCTCCTTACACACTGTATCAGTGCATGCTCCTTACACACTGTATCAGTGCATGCTCCTTACACACTGTATCAGTGCATGCTCCTTACCTCTCTCTCTCTTCAGCACTGGAAGTCGGGGTTCAGCTGTGACCAACACTGACCCCCCGGAGCCGCTGCAGTGCTTCAAAATTTCATACAAGTCTTTGTAGGTCAGGTATCTTAACAATGTTGCTGTTTAGACTGGCAAATTCCCATGCACACACATGGTCGCGGCAGCTGAACAATGAAAGTGCTCTCCCTCTGAGACTGGCTGTGTGGAATCACGCTGGGGGGCTTCCTGCCAGGAAGGGGAACGCCAAGCCAGGCTCAGAGACCCCGGGAACAGTGAAGTTTTCATATGCAGGAGTCTCCAAAGGCCCCTTTACTGAAACAACACAGTGCATTCTGGGTAGAAAAGGGTGGCATTAATCACGTAAACAGATTAATGCGCCTTGCCTGTCCCTCCGCTCTGGGGCTGCGGGAACGCTGGCATCTCGCCTCTGCTGTTCCTACTACATGTAATCTGGGTGATGTATGTAGTTCTGAGGACCGGGTCCTTAGGAAAGATGCCAGTGGCTGGTCCCACAAAAGCAGTGTCTGTCAGAAGGCACTGGCATTGTGTGAGGGTTCAGCCTGAACAAAGAGGGGAAGAGATCTCACGGTCAAGAGAACAAACACCAGCAACACCCCGCTGGGTAATAACAGCATAATAAATTACTCATCATGTCAATGAATGAAGTTAAGCTTTGATTAGAAAACAGCACCATGTCCGATATTGTGAGTTGATGGAGGCAATTTATTAGGCAAGCAGCTGAGTCAGTAGAAGCAGCACCTTTGGTAGGGTGGTACCCAGGCTGCCCGCGGTCCAGTGCATCCATTCTTCATTCTGTTCATCCAGGTCAGAGCAGACCGTGAACATTACAGACCATGAACATTAGACCATGAACTTCTACTGAAGTTCTGCCGGTACTTTCTGTCTCCCATCAGGGCTAAATGTGTGAGTTTGTTTCTGCGACAGATTTTGTGCCTGAGAATCTGGGCTCTTTTTGTGTAGCTAAACGTCTTTGCGGAGCAGCTCGGTAAGCTGGGAAGAAGGAAGACAGATTTGCATCAAGATGTGGTGGATTTTTAATATTTTTTTTGGATGAGGTCCATGACTGGTGGAATTTTCTCACTGTTTTTAATAAATTCGGGGAGAACGAGAACAACAAACAGCTCGTCCGCTCGTCCTGGTTCCCCGTGGGAGGTGTTTCCTGTTCTCGCCCCCTGTTGACAGAACAGGGAAGCGCAGGCATCCTGGCCATACAGACGAACAGCAAACTGGCCGCTTTTTTTCTGGTGTACTTCATTGGCTGAGCACGTCGTTTGTCACTGATGGGTGCATTTATGGCTGAGTAATGTCCCCGATGAGACGCTACGAAATGACAAGCAGGTGTTACTGGGCATTAGTGCGCCCTGTGTTCTACATAAGTAGCCATCTTTAGTGGTACTGCTGCAAAGGCAATTTAGAGACGGGTCAACGGTGGGTTTGAGCGTGAGGCTCATGGTGGGTATACCGCTCGCAGAGCCCCAACAAGGAGTCGGGTTTGCATGGATCTTTTTTCATGGTGATTGATCACCAGCCTGAAATCTGCAGGCAACTCGGGTAGAGAAACTCGGCTCATCCTGACTGGACTCATTACCTTATTATGGTTAAATATGGGCAGCTGCGTGGAAATGGGAGGACAGGGCAGTTTGATATATTCTCTAATTCCAGAGAGTCATGGTCCTTTGGCTCTGTGCTATTTGAGCACGTCGTCCTTCACCATCAGGCCACCTGTGTATGTATCTGATACCGTTCAAGCAGAAGATCACACTGTATCTGCTCACAGAAATGGTCTTTTGCCTTTGTTTACAGTGCGAAAGCTATGGGACACTCTGCCTGGCTTTTGTGGTGATTTAACGCCGGATTCCCGTGCCTTTGCACCTTCTCCGTTTTCAGGAGAAGCAGCGCTTCCTGACGGACGTCCTGCATGAAGTGATGCTGCTGGACGGCCTGGCCAGCTCTCACCCCATCTCGCAGGAGGTCTACCAGGCTGCAGACATCGACAGGGTCTTCGACTGGATCGCGTACAAGAAGGCCAGTGATGACCCCCCATCCTTTCTGCTGGCCTCTGCATGTCCTGGGTTCTGGTGTGAATGGGGGGGTGGCGAGGTCTGTTAATCCAAAAGCTGTCAGTGTGGTTGGGACAGAGGGATTCTCGATAAATCGGAATGAGAAGTGAATTTAACAGATATTAATAATCGCCTTGGAGGAGTGATTACACAGCCAAAAACGTATCTCAGCAAATGCAGAATTGCTGTAATTGCCGTTGTCACAAGATTAATGCTTTTTTATTAACTTCTGCAAGGTGGTCACTGCACAGCCAAAAATGTCCCAGAAGTTTCGGAATTATACCGAATTGGCCCGACCGGCAGTATCCTTGACAGAGAACAGAATTGCTGTGCACATTGGCAGTACCGTTTCAGAGGTGGGCCAATAATGCTGGTTACTCTTAGCAGGGCCTGAAGCTCATGTCTGGCCGGCCATTATTTATGTTACACCCTGCGATCTCCATGACGATCTCCATGACGATCTCCATGACCAGGGATAGTTAGAGCTTCTGAAGCTCCCTCCCCATGGCGACTCATCCACATGCCCGTCTTATTCTAGCAAAAGCCTTGCTGCTTCCCATTGGTCGTCTAACCTGTCAATCTGTGGTGGGCGTTGCCCACGTCAATGGTACGTCACCATAGATTGGCTTGTCAGGATCCACCCAGGTTGGGGATCAGTGCGGGCAGAGACAACAGGCAAGGTGAGGTGAGATATTAGGGAAACATGTCACTGGTCCGTGGTTTTGTTCAGTTTTGTATTGTTATTGAGTCTGGAAAGTTCTCTCCAGGTTTCAGCCTGCTGGTTTGTTTGTCTTCTATGGGGGGGTGGGTGTGTTAACAAATTGTATGATTCAGAACTGTTCCGCTGGTGCTGCACATTGTATCGGTGGATGTCTGGCCCAAACGGCACAGATTGGCGGACATCCTTCTGAGCAAAGCTGCAGCGGGGCGCAGCCCCCTCCTAACGGGTCTCCCTCTCTGTCTCCCAGGGGGCTGCCCTGATCCGCATGCTGGCCAATGTGCTGGGCCAGCCCGTCTTCCAGAGGGCACTGAATGTAGGTAAAAAGCGCGCACTGCTGCCATGGCAGTGATGTCCCAGTGCTTACAGTGTGCGGGTGGCTGAGCGCGCACTGCTGCCATGGCAGTGATGTCCCAGTGCTTACAGTGTGCGGGTGGCTGAGCGCGCGCTGCTGCCATGGCAGTGATGTCCCAGTGCTTACAGTGTGCGGGTGGCTGAGCTCGCGCTGCTGCTGCCATGGCAGTGATGTCCCAGTGCTTACAGTGTGCGGGTGGCTGAGCGCGCGCTGCTGCCATGGCAGTGATGTCCCAGTGCTTACAGTGTGCGGGTGGCTGAGCGCGCGCTGCTGCCATGGCAGTGATGTCCCAGTGCTTACAGTGTGCGGGTGGCTGAGCGCGCGCTGCTGCCATGGCAGTGATGTCCCAGTGCTTACAGTGTGCGGGTGGCTGAGCTCGCGCTGCTGCTGCCATGGCAGTGATGTCCCAGTGCTTACAGTGTGCGGGTGGCTGAGCGCGCGCTGCTGCCATGGCAGTGATGTCCCAGTGCTTACAGTGTGCGGGTGGCTGAGCTCGCGCTGCTGCTGCCATGGCAGTGATATTCCAGTGCTTACAGTGTGCGGGTGGCTGAGCATGAGCATCCGGCTTCACCGATGAGTGAGACTGTGGCTGTTCCCTCCGCCAGGTTTATCCTCACACAGGGTAACCATGGAATGTCTCGTTAAGGGTCAAATCAAGCACAAGTGTTCAGACGGCGAGTGGCTCCGTCCGACTGGTCACACATTCAAAGAAGAAATGCAACAGAAAAAACATCCAATAGAAGCCTGAATGATTCTGACCTAAATTATCTTTCTGGGACACTGTTTGGAAATTTAAGAGCACGTTTTACATTCTACAGCAAGCCGCGTTTATACATAGAAATAAATGGCGCAGGACTGAAACGTATCATAATTTTTCAGCTAATGCATTACCACTGGATTTTAATACCCCGGTAAACCCAATATTCAGTGGTCTTCTCAATTACAAAGATGTGTATTTAACCCTGAAAAAACATGCTAGGTTTGGATTTTTTCTCCCTGTTGAATGAACACGGATACAAGGCCAGTCTATTCATTTATGCAAATTTACATTTTATCTGTCAGCCTGACCTGCTGGTTCTAGTGCTTCATGCTCTGACACTGTTGCACAGGATGGGTACAGACCCCCCAGCCCCCCACCCCCGAGGAGGTATGGGCATTTTGTATACTCGTGCATCCATGTCGACGGCCGGAGTGGTGCACTTAGCACATTTAACAAAGACCTGACATTTTCAGCAGAAGCTCTAGGGGACCAGGATGCCTCCTCAGATCACAGCTGAGATACCCACCCCTTTGTCTTTGCCTATTCAGGCAGAAGTAGGCTCACTGTCACATCAATAAATATTCCACTCTTTTACATTTCATGCCTATAAATAAGGTACTTGGTCACACAGGTACATTTAACAAGCCTCTACAAACACTTGTTAGAAGCACAACATTCAAGTCTAATCCTGAGGTTGTACGGTCAGTTTGACCCTCTCACTATACAAGAATGACGTCCTGCTCCAAATCTGTGCTCTTACGGTTTTAGATACCTCCTTAACAGTGAGTCTGAAAGTTTTTAGCTCAGCTGAAGAATAATTTATTGGCCAAATGATGGGTTATGTTGTTGCACTCTTCATAGCTTGTCTTTGAACAAGTGTGGTAGCTTTTGCTTGTTTTTTGCAGGGACAGAAGACTCATACTGAGAGGTCAACACTGTATTTGTAATATTCATGCGTCGCGCTTGTACTATATTTCTAAAAATGCACCTGCACTTAGGAATGTACATCGAGGTTCGGGATGATTCATATGGGCTGCAGTGAATGATTAATCCAGCCAGGTGCCAGCAGGGGGCAGTGTGACCACAGGGGGCCGTGTGACCGTAGGGGGCCGTGTGACCGTAGGGGGCAGTGTGACCACCTCCAGTGCACAGATCCCCCCTGGTGCAAAAACAAATGCTTATATGCATGCCGGGCTCTCCACAGGGCTGCGTCCTGGCTGTGCCCCCTGGGTCAGCGCCCCCGTCAGTGTTTATGGCTTCCTCGCACATAGACGTGCCCCCCCACCCAGAGGCAGGCGTGCTCCTCACACGACGCCTCCAGATTTTAAGGAGGATCACATTGTCGCTAAGCACCACGCGGCCCTCCCCTGCCTGGATGCCCCACAACAACCACAAATGAACGGTCACATCTCAGCGCCCTCGGTTCGGGGTGGGGGGGGGAGAACAATCAGAGCTTGTCTAAGTCCATGTGGAGCTTTAGGCGCAGCCTGCAATTCCCACCCTCAGGTCATAATAGCCAGGTGTTGTTCTTGCCCCACCCGATATATCAAGAATACATCGGGTGCATCCTTGCAAAAGGAGACCAATCAAGTTCGTTCTTGGAAGGCAAAATAGCCAGACCATTCTTGCCAAGACCACAAGTACGATCTTTGCATTTTTGGTATTGAGAGACGCCCCGTGTGGCCACTCTGAAGATGGCGCCCTAGACATTTACACCTCTTTGGCTCACATTCCAACCTTCGCCGCTGATTGATTTATGTGTAACACCTCCCTGTTTGTAGCTCTTGTGAATAAATACCCTGCTGCTGTGGGTAAACAGCCCCCATCTGGGCGAGAGAGGACAGTGAGCCCGTTTGAAGCAGGTCTGGATTAACGAATTAAAGAAATAATCAGAATTAAGCGTCGCATCTGAACGAGGTTTTATGCAGCGTCGCTATAGACAGGAGAGAGATTTCTATAGAAATATGAGAGATATATGCACTGTACAGCCTTTGCCCAAAGAGTGAATGAGCTTTAGAGTTTAAAATAATACATTCAAAGAGAGATTGCCCTGCTTTAGAGTTATTTTAATTATATTTTCCCATTTAACTCCATAGACAGCTGTGAAGTCTATTGACCTTGCAGTTATTTCCCCATTAAGCTGGGTTTCTATGCGTTATCAGTCAGGGTGATATGAGTAGCGCAGCCCATGCTGCTAATTGCCGAGGCTAAAATAGCAGAAGGCTAAGATAGCTCATGTTTATGAATATGCGTGTGATAAATGCAGTGGCCTCCTCCCACCTGCCTGCACTGCACGGACCGGCACTCCTTCTTCAGTGCGGACTGTGAACCTGGCACCCCTGCACTGTGATCTGACCGAACAGCATCCCCAGAGCCCGAGCCTGAGCCTTAAACTCCTCAGAATTAATAACACGGTGCTTTCTCTGACTTTCCAGCCTGCTGTCTTAGGCAGAATAGCTAAACACTGTCAGGTCTCATTACGTGGAGTCAGTGGACAGAGACGGAAAAACAGATTAGCTGTAATCTGTCTGTAAATATGGAGATGGTGTGGATGTTCTCCTTCGAGCAAAATGTCTAAATAGCCCCCGCGTTTCTTTGGTAAGTCATTTAGAACTGCAGATTGCTTACAGCTCCTTGTAAATCAGTTTGGAAACAACCTTGGTAATACACAGACAAAAAATATGAATTATTTATATGGAAGCAGACTGTAGTATATTGCAGAAGTATTATATTAATGTGTAAATTATGAAGTCACTCTGCCTGGATTCATGTTCATCTGAAGAAAATCACAGAGAGACAGAGGAGAAATATGTATTTTTATTCTTCCACTGCATTTTGAATGAATTTGCTCTGTGACTTGATCCCTGGGTTTATTGGGAAGACGATGAGCTGACTGTAACGTGGAATGGAACAAGACAATAAGCACAAGGGGTGGGGCCATGCATGCATGGATGGATGATTCTTATTTTTAAAATCAGAATAAGTCTATGATGTTCCACAGGTCTGTAAGGAAATTAACCTGCCTGAATGGTATTGCAAGAAAGCTTCTATTCTGATCTTAAGCATTGTAGTGTGTTACTTTGATCTGTAAATTCATACTACTTTGCACCGAGGGTGTCATTAGTTGTAATGTGAACACAGTTTAAAAGGAGTGGAATTGGAGCGACACTCACACTCCCAGAATCCTTGGGCTCTAAGTGTCACCGGAACATTACAGGGCACATTTCTGATCCCATCTGCTTAAAACTGATCTTATGTGGACCTGATAATTCATAAATGATATCACAAGTTAAAATATTTATTTTCCTAATTTAATTTCAGGATTGCATTTGGAAGATGTCCTCACAGTGATTCCTTACATAGGGAGACACTGACACCATACAACACGGTCATTAATTACGCATTAAAACATACAAGCTGTGAGTCGCTGAATATCTATATTATTTCAATATGTGTAGCCTGTTTAGATGCACAAAGCGGAATATTGGGCCCATTCCATGCAGCAGCGTTCAGGCTAGAAAAGGGCGTCAGAGCTCCAGTCATGGAAATATGGAGGGCAGCAGGTTCTCCCGGGATCTGAGCAAGAACAAGCCAGGCTGCTGGCATCTTCTGCTGCCCGTCTGGTCCTCATCTAGGTCCCGCCTCCTCTGCCCGCGTCTTGCCGTTCCAGTGCTCTCAGGCTGTAGGCTGATCGTCTTGGAGTCAGACACCACATGTGCAGGCATCGGACTCGGCAGCGGAAACCGAGACCAAAAGGCAAACTTCCCAATCCAAACAATCCGTGCAAATGATCTTAACTTCAGTGTCAGTTTCACAGTGGCACGGCTAACATATCTATTGCCAGAATTTGCGTTGTTTTTCCGTGGTTAAATACAGTTGACCAATTGGTAGCACAGCCAATGAAACAACCATGTTTCGATGGGGGGGGCTTGTTTCGACGGGGGGCTTGTCGATGCTGTTAGTAGTTGCTTATTAATATGAACCAACTGTTTCCAATAGCATCGCTTCTTGCATACAGTTTAAATCATGCTGCCTCAGGTATAATGTAGGTCACTTAAAAAAATAACATCATACCAGTAAGTGAGGTGAGGTGATCTGCTCTTAGAGGGATTTCTTCCATAATCAGTGAACATAATTGCAGGGGGACGTGAGAAGATGATATGCCTACATTTCAGAAGTTATCAGCGTGTTTGGAGGGATGCGTTCTGAGTTTTGGATTAAGGGAGTAGAAGTGGCATGTAGGAACTCATTAATACCAATGAGGATGGTGCCTGCCGACCCTGACAGCGATCCTATACCGGGAATATCTGCGCTGCTGACAGTGTTCCAGCTAATCGTTTACTGGAAACTACTGGTTTCTCAGTTGGTTTTCACGGTTCGAGTTTCTCATACACTTTTTGGAGGGAAGTATGTACTGACAAGAATTTTCACGCTCGTATTCAAAGTGGCTCAGCACAGTAGAACTCGGAACACTTTATCGCCAGTATGTGCAAACATACCAGAATTGGCTGAGGTTTGCTGCCAAACGCCACTGACTTGGACGTGTAATTCAAGGAGTATTTTTTTGTAACACTGTGTTAACCCTTCACTTGCATCTTATGTATAATTTATCATTCGTTTGTGTGTATTTGCACAGACGAGTATTTAAGAGTATTATTAAATATGAAGTGCGTGTTTTAATTAGTCTCCCTTGGTTTCAGGACTATTTGAGGACCCACATGTATGGGAACGCTGGGCGAGATGACCTGTGGAACAAGTTCTCTGAGGTAAGTCTGCATCTCTGTGATGAGCCAAGACGCAGACTGTCACTGCTGGTGTCTGTGAGGATACTGATGTGGTTTTAATGTGGGTGTTTAAGGAGATGGGCGGCATCGAGGACCTGCCGGCTGCAGCACCCTCTTCCGAAACAAATGTCTGTTTTATAGAACTTATTTTTCTTGCATGGTTGATCCCAATGGAAGGAGGAGTGAATAGATGGGATAGAGATGGGCTGCATCTGGGAAATTAATTAATTAATGACAAATGGGAAATGGCTGGCAGTGTCGTGGCAGCTCACGATCATCCCACTGACGTTGCAATTCGCAGCTGCATTCTTCTTATCAGCAGCTGATCGAACTGTGAAGTATTTGTTAATTTCTGAGTGATTGGTGTAGCCTAAGTGTCAGGAACTAACTGTGCTGTCCGGACAAACAACACGCAAATAGGCTCGGACCGTGTGCCCTTCTTCTGAGCCGCTTCCACAGCCCTGTCTTCACTGCGTACTCGTAGCCGGAATGGTCTCTGCAGGCTATTGCCTGCATAATGAAAAATGAAAGGGAAAAAAATGAAACGAAGCCACATTTGGCATTTGTACAAGAACAGGTACCTTGAAATGTGTTTTTTCACATATCATGCCCTCCTGCTCACCCATCATGCTCTCCTTATGGAGGTGAAAGAGGAGCTTGGGGTCTGAGCACAGGGTCAGGCTTTTATCCAGCACCCCTAGGCCATTTTTAAGGGCGTAAAGGCCTTGCTCAAGGTCCCGTCGGAGATGTGGCTCCTCTCCTGATCACAGGCCTAACGTGCAGAGCCACACACCGCCCCCCCCACATGAAGGGTAGACTGTGCTCCTCCGCTCCTCCTCTGCTGATGTGAGTCCTGTGCTCCTGGCCAGACGCTGCTGCAGGATTCTAGAATGTGCCGACGTGTAGAGGAGGTGTTACCGCTCCGAGGGTGGAAGCATGTAAGCATAAAGAATCACGTCTTGTACCGGAGAGCCATCCCAGTCCTGCCATCCCAGTCCTGCCTGGGAGTAACCAGTAAAGACAAGGAATGCCCAGTAAAACCACATGACGCACAGAGTGGAAATGGATTTGCAAAACCAGTAGGGGGAATTGAAACTGGAATTTCGACATGGTGAAAACACACGTATGAAAAACAAGTCGCTATAAGGTTGAGGATGGGAATAACACCCCCACACCTCCCAGCCTATGGGAAAAATGTGTATAATTATAGAAGCCAACACTTTGAGTTCATGCCTACCTGTGTGAAGGGGTTCAAATCACATGTGCAGCCCCAGAATGAGTGTGAGCATGAATAAAATGTAAATTGTATCCAGCAGCAATAACACTCTCAGACAGATGAAGCAGCCAGCACTCGACATCATTAGCTCTGCTTAACTGCCATGGCAGTTGTTTCTCTCTGCTCAGATTAACACGACCAGCCTGGGTTATAATTGATTGTGTCCCCCCGTTAGAAGAGTCATGAGAAAGAAAACACTCTGGCTTTCTCATATCGTTAGGAGACTGTGAGTGAGTCAGACTCTACCAGGCTGCTTGCTGGAGATGCCTTTCCAAGCATACAGATCACATGAGTCATGGTCGATGTTGCATTTACGTTGATTCATCTGGGTTGTCATCCCATTACATGCCCCACGTGATTCTTCACCGTTCATTTTTTTAGGGGTCTTCAGCGGCACTCTGTGTCTCAGAGGGTTCGGACGCTGTGCCTGTGATCAGAAGGTTGCTGGTTTAAACCCCAGGGTTGGCAGAGTGACGTCACTGTTGGCCCCCTGATCGAGGCCATTAACCCAATTGCTGACTGGTCCTGCTTTCTCAAAAAGATTCTCTGTCATTTTGGATTAAAGCCTTTGCTAAATAAATAAAATGTAAATGTGTTTTTTTGAGAATTAAGGTAGAAATATACTCCTTTTATCAATGCATGACTTCTGGCTCTCATGCTCTTGGATGAAAGTTCCTTTAACAGTTTTATAACAACCTGAAAAACCTGCTCAGTAGGAAATGACTTTTTACAGGCAGTAAACTCAGGCAGTGGCTCTGGTCGTGTTCCCCGGGAGTCAGCCTCATCTCCTGTGACTAAACACTGGTCCTGCTTACAGGAGCTCTTCGGTAATAGGCGTTAAATTCCAGCCCACTCTCCTTATTTACTCAGAAATAGTAATGATTCACCTATTTACTCAGAAATAATAATGATTCACCTATTCACTCAGTAATAGTAATGATTCACCTATTGACTCAGAAATAGTAATGATTCATCTATTCACTCAGTAATAGTAATGATTCATCTATTAACCATCATAAGCACCTGTGACCCATTAAAGGCAGGAAATCACATCCATCTTGATACAACGTTGCTCATTAGATTGTACCAACAGAGAACTTGGGAAGCTACGTGGGAAGGAACTTTTTGGGTCTGAAAAAGTTGCAGTTTGGTTGAGCCGTGCCACATAACTGTATCACTAGAAGTGGCTTACTGGCCTGTGTTCTGCTCCCTGTCCCGTAAGGCGATGCAGAAGGAAGGGAAGCACATCAACATCAAGGAGGTGATGGACGGCTGGACGCTGCAGATGGGCTATCCTGTGGTAACCATCAGCAGAAACGAGAGTCTGGACCACAGCGTGACCATCAGTCAGGAGCACTTCCTCTACCATGCTGATGCCAAGAGAGCGGACATGAAGCTCTTCAACACCAGGTATCTCCATTCCCAGTTGTTGCCTTGATCATATGAGGCTGGATATCTGTGACCTAGTACCCAGTACTTAGCTAATGCAGGAACACGAGGAAATGAAGTAGTAAAGGCACATTGTTTAGTATCTGTTTAATTTTGGCCAAAGTTTGGCCATTTTTGGTCAGTCGCCCTACCTTCCAACCTGTTGTCATGTATGTTTTTAAACTTCCTACCACATAAGTTTATTTTTAGAGTTGCTGTGCTTTTATATATGTTCAGCTCTCCTGCGTTGGTCTCTGTTATTTGAATGTGTTTGAAAGATACAAAATCTTTATTGACCATGTGCAACAGGTGCACTGGAGTGCTTAGTCAGCCTCACACGGGCAGCTTCACTCGGGCAGCCTCACACGGGCAGCTTCACTCGGGCAGCCTCACTCGGGCAGCTTCACTCGGGCAGCCTCACACGGGCAGCTTCACTCGGGCAGCCTCACACGGGCAGCTTCACTCGGGCAGCCTCACTCGGGCAGCTTCACTCGGGCAGCCTCACAAGGGCAGCTTCACTCGGGCAGCCTCACTCGGGCAGCCTCACTCGGGCAGCCTCACACGGGCAGCTTCACTCGGGCAGCCTCACACGGGCAGCTTCACTCGGGCAGCCTCACACGGGCAGCTTCACTTGGGCAGCCTCACTCGGGCAGCTTCACTCGGGCAGCCTCACTCGGGCAGCCTCACTCGGGCAGCCTCACAAGGGCAGCTTCACTCGGGCAGCCTCACTCGGGCAGCTTCACACAGGCAGCCTCACTCGGGCAGCTTTACTTCGGCAGCCTCACACGGGCAGCCTCACTTGGGCAGCTTCACTCGGGCAGCCTCACTCGGGTTGCTTCACACGGGCAGCCTCACTCGGGTTGCTTCACTCGGGCAGCTTCACACGGGCAGCTTCACACGGGCAGCTTCACTCGGGCAGCCTCACACGGGCAGCCTCACTCGGGCAGCCTCACACGGGCAGCTTCACTCGGGCAGCCTCACTCGGGCAGCTTCACTCGGGCAGCCTCACACGGGCAGCTTCACACGGGCAGCTTCACTTGGTCAGCCTCATGGTGCAACATGGTGCATAACAAGATAAGATAATAAGTGCACCACAATACATACATTGCAAAACAATACAAGACAGTGCAAAATACAGACGTTGCAGAAAAGCTCAGTTAGTGCAAAACAATATAGATTATGGATATGACTGTTACAGGAAATATGGGTTTTGGACATTCAACTGGCTGGGGGATGGAAGCTTGAAGCTTTGAATCTGGCAGTCAAAGGGTAGCGGATGACTCAGGCACTTCATACCTGTCACCCTGTGTCTCATCATGGACAGCTTTGCTGACCTGCGGTTTCTGCCACTAAATATCAACATAAAAGCAGTGCATAGGGACCTTGTTGAAGGCCGGCTCTCATTAGCAGCCCTGCTGAGGCATTTTAGTGCGATCCCAGACCGCCCGATGGGGATTTGCCTGAGCCGAAGGCAACGGAAACATTTTGTGCCGAGCGCGGAAAAAGGGGGGCCGTGTCATTGTTAGATCTGAGACCGGAGGGTCATTGGAGTCCATTAGACGTCAGGTTACCATTCTTTGAGTGTTCAGCTGGTGCCTTTCGTAGCTTCCACATCCTGATATAAGACTATTTTAGTACATATTGTTCGATTTATCATACTTATCTGTTTATGTAAATATTGCTGTTGCTCAGAATCTGATGTTTGAGGTTTATGTATATGCTCACATGTTTGCTTTTGGGCCAGTTTGATTAGATAAAAGGGGCCAAGCAGGAGGTAGAGTGTTTTATTTAGTTTGTGGGGTGCTGAAGGATGAATCTGCCTCCATCCACCGCTAATTATTTGGAAGATGCTCCATCCGCCTTCAGGTGAACCTATACCTTACAAAGGAAATTATTCCCCTTACTGGGGCAAATTTTTTTAACCTGCTAATGTTTAATGAAGGGTCCCTTCAGCGCATCTCTGAAGGGTGGTGACAGTGGGTCCGCCTGTCCGTTCTTTATTGATGCATTTACCGCGATGCACATGCAGTGAATACATGCTGTACCTTAAACAGCCTGCTATCGTCAGCGTGGTTCTGTAAGAGCTCAGACCAGGGCAGCTGTGTGAGCCTGCTATCGTCAGCGTGGTTCTGTAAGAGCTCAGACCAGGGCAGCTGTGTGAGCCTGCTATCGTCAGTGTGGTTCTGTAAGAGCTCAGACCAGGGCAGCTGTGTGAGCCTGCTATCGTCAGTGTGGTTCTGTAAGAGCTCAGACCAGGGCAGCTGTGTGAGCCTGCTATCGTCAGCGTGGTTCTGTAAGAGCTCAGACTAGGGCAGCTGTGTGAGCCTGCTATCGTCAGCGTGGTTCTGTAAGAGCGCAGACCAGGGCAGCTGTGTAAGTCTGCTATCGTCAGCGTGGTTCTGTAAGAGCTCAGACTAGGGCAGCTGTGTGAGCCTGCTATCGTCAGCGTGGTTCTGTAAGAGCGCAGACCAGGGCAGCTGTGTAAGTCTGCTATCGTCAGCGTGGTTCTGTAAGAGCTCAGACCAGGGCAGCTGTGTGAGCCTGCTATCGTCAGCGTGGTTCTGTAAGAGCTCAGACCAGGGCAGCTGTGTGAGCCTGCTATCGTCAGCGTGGTTCTGTAAGAGCTCAGACTAGGGCAGCTGTGTGAGCCTGCTATCGTCAGTGTGGTTCTGTAAGAGCTCAGACCAGGGCAGCTGTGTTAGCCTGCTATCGTCAGCGTGGTTCTGTAAGAGCTCAGACTAGGGCAGCTGTGTGAGCCTGCTATCGTCAGCGTGGTTCTGTAAGAGCTCAGACCAGGGCAGCTACACAGCGCTCTGCTAGGAATGGTGTGGATGCTAGCAGATTGGGTTCAGTCACTCCGCAAAACCAGGACGTCTGCACCATTGCTGGTGTCCTCAGTATATCTACGACACTTTTTCAGCATTATGAAATCACTTTAATGGTTTTAAACAAGTTAGAAGGCTGCTTCACTAATGGTGAAATGGTGGGGAAATGTCTCGAGAGTCAAAAGCCACAAATCGAGCACTAAATATGCTAGAACATTTATTATATATTAGCATTGACTTCAGGGAAGGAGATGTGAGTAAGACAGAGATTAACATTAAAAGTGCCTTTCTTACTTAATTGGATCCAATTAAACTGATTTATGCAGACATTTACTCCGTCGAACTAGAGGAAAATTGTATTAGACCGTATTGTGATTAATGTAGTTAATTTACTGCAGAAATACAAATCTAGGAGAATAAAAAACTAGATAGTAGAGTGCTGTTTAAAGCAGACACTCTCTGTTTAAAGCAGATAGTGATCTATCATAGAAAAGCACCACAGCAACTGGGAAATTTGCCATTCACTTAATCACCGTAACCTCTAACCCTACACATCCCTCCATCGACACATCCGACACATCCCTCCATCGACACATCCAACACATCCCTCCATCTTCTGATGACCCGAGTCCATGTTCACGTGACGATAACCGGCAGGTAGATCCCAACATCCCCCCAGCTTCCGGGGGTCTCCTCAAAGATTGTAGATCGATGGCGTTATTTAGAGGCCGACAAAGGGCAGAGCATTTTCACACGCGCAAACAACTGGTGTGGAAGTCACATGTCTCCCCATCTGCAGAGACCTGAACCCAAAGGAGATGATCAATTTTCCATTACAGGAGAAGCTGAAGGGGGAAAGGAGGAGGAATTCAGGGCTGACTAAAGCGTCTTCTTGTCACACGCTTGTATTTCTGCATACCGAACTTCGATTTGCAGAGAATGCTAAAGAGTTTCTGGAAAAAAGTGGTAATACTTTACTTAAAGCTGTCATCTATAATGCTGTATAGATACCTTCAAAATGTATTATAATTGTCATAAGCATTAAGGTTGCTGTGTACTGCACTATGAAGGCATCTATTGCACAGCATAGATGAGAGCTTCATAAAGCATTTATAATGCATAATAAACATGGTTATCATGTGGTATGCCTTTTTATAAATATGTTTAGCCATATTTATAGTGCATTATGAATGCATTATAATGTGTTTTCAATGTGTTCATAGATTATTAACCTACAGACAAGGCATTCGTAAAAAGTATTACCGAAAGACTTCAAACACCTTCTCAGATGGTTAATAGCCATGGTTCGTGTGTGTGCCCTGTGATGGGTTGGCGCCCCATACTGGCACATTCCCTGCTTCAGATCCCAGTAACCCTGCATGAGGCAAGCGGGTAAAATAATGGTTGGATGGATGATTTGCTGACAGTGCAACACAATCTAATTAATAAAGATTTGGTAAGAACTCAGATGGTTGAGGTCCCTTTTACTGTAGGCCGACCATGGGTGTAACGAATGTTTTGGCACCAGGCCTTCGTCAGTTTCTGAAATGAAGCATATGAAGCAGGTATACATTATGGATGAGAATGACGCTGTTTCACACTAACTGGCTTGTGTACGTGCACGTGGTGAAATGACAGAGCAAAGCTACGGCATTCCTCTCTGAATGAACATTAGCGATGGACAATTGAAGGTCAGTGTCCTTACCCTGTCTGTCTGGCATTTCTTGTACACCATGGTCCTTATTTATGCACATACATTAATTATCTGCAGAAACAGGTGCTGTAATACATGGCGTATACAGGTAAGCACCCAAAACTGCCAGAGGTGATTGACTGTTACTTACAAACTTGTCATTAACTGATAGTCTACTCCCTGCTTGTTTCGGTGGAATTTGATTACTATTATGAATTGCTTATGATTTTTCGTAAGCAAGGCTCCACATTCATGCAGTTTGAGCTGACAAAGACATGGTTAGCCTGGGCTTGCCAACCTGTGTGCCAAGGAGAGCCGCCCATTGGATCTGGCAGGGGGACCATGATCACTGTCAGCGCCAGCCAAGCATTAGAGCTATCGGGTCCTCCTTGCTGCCAGCCTCTTCCTTGGATGTGCGTCTGGGAGGGAGGCGCAGTCGGCTAAAGGGAGGAATCCCATTAACGTTTTTTCAGCTAACAAAGGCTAAGGAATCGATAGCTGTGAATGTGTACGGAAGCCTCCGGATCGTAAGCGGATGCTCTCCTGGCGTTCTTTGATTCTAGGTGTTCCGTCGCGCATCGTCTCTTTGATTATCCCAACTGCTGATATGAACTGACTTCTATTTTTTAATTCTTCTCTCTCCCACCCCTTTCCCCCTACATCACAGCTTCCAGTGGCAGATCCCATTAACCCTTTCTGTGGGCAACTCCACTCATGTATCCTCAGAGTCAGTCATTTGGGTGTCTGACAGGTCAGGTGAGTAGGAGAAGATACTCATCACACGCATGATTACCTCTTTTTGTTATCTTAAAAAAAAATGCCAAGGCTATAAGTAAATGGCCTTCACAGTAGACATATGTGTTCTTGACTGGAATAAAAGGCTTATGTTGATGCCACTCTTGAAAACTGGCTAACTAGTGATCTTTGACAACTTAAATCAACTTTCAGCTTTCACAAGTGAAATCTACTTTTTCAGTGGCCCTTGAAATATATAGTCTGATTCCTTTTCTTGCTCCTGACCATAAGTCTATGAATCAAACTGTAGCATTTTATGTCTAGGTGCACGTGATTCAATTAAGACCAATTCCTGGTAGAGCGTCACCCTTGACCACAGGTGCCCACCTCCCTTAATTGTTTTTTTTGTGTTCCTGGAGAATAGGATCCGAATCTATCATGGAAAATGTAGTTTTATTCAATCTCATAAAAAAAAACCATGTGTGATTTTAAAAAATTGTGCTATCAGAAACCTGATTGTCGTTATATCTGTTACATGTGTTTATTTACCAAATGACAGTGTCAAAACCAAAACTAGAAAAATGTGCAAGGAAGGACAGAAAATTGCTGCACAAAATCATTGTGAGGCTTTAAGCAGTGATTTACTGCTTAGCTAGGTGTGTTTCTTCTGAATAGATGAGTGCTTTCAGCTCCAATCAGCCCAGCCTCCTGCTGACTTAAGTATACCTGAGTATATGTATTAGAATGATCTGAGCCGGTGACATTTCATGGTTCCATTTACAGCATTTTGAAATGGGACATGCTCTCTAAGGGATTATTATATTTTTTTCCAGCCTTACACCTTTAATTTAAATGTGCTGCTGGGGTATATTTGTAACTGTGGACTTCCTAGTGGCAACTTTAATAGTCATTGACGCATTTTTCCAAATTACGGGTAAAGAGCGTATCCAAGAACGTATCCATGAGCGTATCGAAGAGCGTATCCATGAGCGTATCCAAGAACGTATCCATGAGCGTATCCAAGAGCGTATCCATGAGCGTATCCAAGAACGTATCCATGAGCGTATCCAAGAGCGTATCCATGAGCGTATCCAAGAACGTATCCATGAGCGTATCCAGGAGCGTATCCATGAGCGTATCCAAGAACGTATCCATGAGCGTATCCAAGAACGTATCCATGAGCGTATCCAAGAACGTATCCATGAGCGTATCCATGAGCGTATCCAAGAGCGTATCCAAGCGCGTATCCATGAGCGTATCCAAGAGCGTATCCAAGATTGTATCCAAGAGCATATCCATGAGCATATCCATGAGTGTATCCAAGAGTGTATCCATGAGTGTATCTATTAGCGTATCCATGAGCGTATCCAAGAGTGTATCCATGAGTGTATCTAAGAGCATATCCATGAGCGTATCCAAGAGTGTATCCATGAGTGTATCTAAGAGCGTATCCATGAGCGTATCCAAGAGCGTATCCATGAGCGTATCCAAGAGTGTATCCATGAGTGTATCTAAGAGCGTATCCATGAGCGTATCCAAGAGCGTATCCATGAGCGTATCCAAGAGTGTATCCATGAGTGTATCTAAGAGCGTATCCAAGAGCGTACAGTATGCATACATTGGATAGAAAATGATACAATGTGCATCCATGACTGACACACGTGAGTGAAACTCTTTCCCAAAGCAAAGAAATACGAGGAATTGCGGTTATATGGCAGCGATGGGTACTTGTGAACAACCACAACCCTTGGCGGCCCTGAGCAATCGCACTTATTGTGAATTACTAAAGGCGACAGGGTTCTACCTGTTATTGGCGGTGAGGGAACATCTGATGTGGTGCCAGGTGGCGTCGTTCATCTGAACAGGTCTCTCCCTTCCAGAGCTGCACAGAATCAGCCTGCTGGGAGAGGGCACCTGGCTACTGGGAAACATCAACCAGACCGGCTACTTCAGGGTCAACTACGACCTTCAGAACTGGAAGCTGCTGCTGGAGCAGCTGATGAGGAACCCTGAGGTAGGGTTAGCCTCAGACCCCCTGCCCTCGCCTGGCCCACTTCCATGTGGGACTTTGTTTTACGCCATTTCTTTCCTCTGCCACCAGATAATCTCTGTGGGGAACAGAGCCGGCCTCATCGATGACGTCTTTAATCTTGCCAGGTAGGTGGATGTTCTCTGAATGTTCTCAAAGCCTGTCTGGTGTCTTCCATGACCATTCACTGATTAAAAGCTGGACTGGGTTCTTCTCATCATCGCTTTTCCTGTGCAGGTCCTGTTGTACGTGTTTTTTCATGGGAAGCTTGTGAGAAACGACGAGGATCGGTTCCTCTTTAGTTAATACCTATTTTGTAAAGTTTGAAATATTAGTTTCTTGTCTCTTATGCTAAAGGTTACGGAAATCCTTAGCTGCCAAGTCTGATGGATTTCCTGTCAGGCGGATGTTTTCTGGAAGATTCAGGGAGTCTTGCTGCTGTGAAATGGCTTTTTCATGGATTTTGTCATAACATAACATAGATTTCTCATTTGTGATTTGGTTGGCTGGTGTGCGTATAAATGTTGCTGCTCTCATTTTGTAGCTCGGCTGTTTCTGTTTTGAACAGTCGTGAACACAAACTCGGCCATTACGTTTGACACCGAGTCCTCTTGAAACACTTAAACTCGCTTCTTCTCAGGCTGTAGCATCTATACACATGACGGGGTCATGTGACACCATATCTGTACACCGTAATGTGGAGCTAATGAGTCAAAGTGGCACGCTCTCGTCCCGTTGCATGGGAGCAACTGTAATTGCGAGATGTGTCGTTCGGCTGCCAGCATTTGCTAGCTAATGTGTGGTTAAAGAGGACAGCCGTTCATTACAGCGGCCGGTGGCAGATTTAACTATAATTGTACAGGAAAGGTCAGACCTGGAGCTGGTGGCAGTCTGGAAGAAACACCCTGTACTAGCCGAGCTGCAAAATTAAATGTTAGATTGTGTGGCACCTTCAAATGCCCCCCCCCCCCTCCCGGAAGCTGAGGCCTTTGACACCACTTTAAGAAAGTGAGTGTAGCCAGATTGAGCTGATGGGCCCCTTCGAGGGGGAGGGCCGTGTTTTATTTATGCTAATATGATGCGGGTTTGTGGATGTTAAGTGACGTCACACTCTGCCCTGACAGACGGGGTGCGCCGGTGAGCACCGGGGAACAGAAAAACACTCTTTATCCATTAATAAATAAAAAGATCAAAGCAGCGTCATTTAGTAAACGCTGAAGATGGAGAAAGACAGGCCTGTATGTGTACCTCTGAGCACAGCATGAAAGTCCCGGAACAAAAATCAGCATCTGACCCTCCTGTGGAATCAAAACAGTGTTCAGTCCAGATTTTGAATGAAGATATGGAATAAAAACAAATTATTTTTCAGCAGCAGGCATGGTTTTTAGAGAAAGTTTGGAAACAGGAGCCAGACTGGGAACACCGTATTCAGAGGAACGGTCTGCCCTTCCAGATGTTTCCGTTTACTAGGATACCGTTAGGGGGCGTTAAGATGTAAATCGCTGCCCCCGAGACCACCAAAGGGTCAAGGCCATTGCAGGCTAATTTGGGTCAGTTGTTGGAATACCATATATAAAACATAATAAAGCGGTTTTCTCTCTGGTTTAATACACCTTTAAAAGAAAAACAAACATATGCACATTAATAGTATGTAGGGTATTAACATCCTGTGAGATCCTTACAGTCTGACAGCTTGGAGCGGTTATGCAGCAGCTGTTTAGCGGTGCACCCGCTTCCTTTTAGGGGTGACTTTGGCCACTACTTAGCTGCTAATTAAAGGCGCTTTGATATCTCTGCCTGTGCGATATGTGTCTAAGCAGTTCATGGATGCTTTAGTAGCAGCTGCAGCAAACCTCAGCGTCTGCTCAGGTCCCTTATCGTATCCGGGGACCCGTGAAAAAAGCCACTTTGATGCCTGTCAACCCCCCGTCTCCTCCCCCACTCAGGGCTGGGTATCTCCCCCAGAACATCCCCATGGAGATCATCTGCTACCTGCCCCAGGAGAGGGAGTTCCTGCCCTGGCACGCGGCCAGCCGCTGCCTCTACCAGCTGGACAAGCTGCTGGACCGCACCGACGAGTACAGCGTCTTTAGCGTAGGTTGAGCCCTGGGAATGGGGACCGACCTGATAGCTTTCTCCATGTTTACTAGGGCAGGTTCTGTTGGCCTGCTGTTCTATAAGCTACCAACGTCGGATTTCACATAATTCCCTATTACGCCACATCATGGATATGAGTACAAGACAGTATTTAGAGAGCATCAAAATTTGGAGAGAGATTTCTGCTAATTTAAGTGATTCCAAACTTTTCCTACATTCCCTTGATGTCATTTACTTGACCAGCCTTCCTGATATTGCTGGTTTCCGTTCCCTTAACTGTCTTGCACCTGTTCCTGGTCACTCTTTGAAAGCTCAGCCTAGCTAAACACTCCTTGACAGCAGTTTGCTCGTGATATATTTGCCTCACTTGTACATCGCTTTGAACAAAACCGTCTGCTAAATTAATTTAAGTTAATATATGTATGCAGATTTACTGTCCCCTGGAATAAAAAAGCGCTGGATTGGACTGCATGTTGCAGATTAAACAGACACCCAGAGGCCTTTTTCCACTTTTGCTTTTGCATCTTGGAAATTCTCGTAACTGAACCACCCCCAGTTTGATGACCAGGCTGGCTTGTAATTCCACTTACTGCTGTAGCGGAGTGATACTTGATGATTCATTATGAACTACGGCACCCAGCAGGAATAAATACATTTTAGTACTTCATTTATACACTTATTATGCTTAATTACATTTTTAAAAGAGTTTGTGCAGGATACTTTGATTTCCATTTGCGAATTTAACCTTAACACCCGAGCGTCAGTGTTTAGGTGCATTAACACCTAAACACGCCTGTTTTGCGGATTTGCTTCATGGCCTTCAGTCAGTCTATGTTTTACTACCCAACAGGACTATGTGCTGAAGCAGGTGGCCTCTGTGTACCACCGGCTGGGATGGCCCACCAGCTTCTCCAACAGCTCCATCATGCACGGCGCTTACCAGACCCAGTAAGGCCTCTGACCTTTGACCCCTCGCCCCATCCGAGCATGGGGACAGAGCCGCCGGTCATCACCGCATCTCTCTCCTGTGTCCCCAGGGAGTTGCAGAGGGAGGTCATCATGCTGGCCTGCAGTTTTGGGAACAAGCATTGTCACCGGCAGGCTGTGTCGCTCATCTCCGACTGGATATCGAGCAACAAGAACAGGTACGGGAGGGCAGGGGGCCTGGCCGTCTGGGGCCGTGCTGGACCCCTCGACGGTAATTAGTCTCATCTAGCATCTTAGCGCTTATTTAGCTGCAAGATGGCGCCTTCTTTATTCTCTTCGTTTGCAAACCAGCTCAACGGAAGTCTTGGCTTTCAAAATGCATTTCTGTGAAGTCTTTAGCATTTGCATTCCTGCTTCACATTCATTTGTTTAGCAGATGCTGTTGTGTGGATCAGAGAGCAGGATCAGCCAGTCTCTGGAGTAACTAGGGTTAAGGGTCTTGCTCGGGAGCCCGACGGTGACATCACTCTGCCGGGATTGGAGCTGGCGACCGTCCTATCAGAGGCACCGTGTACTAACCTGCAGAGCCACACAGCGCCGCTTTTACCCTTATATGACTGATGCTTTTTTAAAAACCCATTTCAGCAGCTTGCTGTAATCTGCTACAGGCTAAGTACTCTTCCCAAGGGCTTGACATCTCTTCCCCCCTCTGGGCTTGATCCAGCACCCTCCTGTCATCATGCTAACAGCCACTTGGTCTGCTCCCACTCTTTCCCCCCAACGCAGGCCTCTAGCGAGTATCGTGAGAACAGGAAGAACACGTAACTGCGGTCCTCGGTGCAGCCGAGGCAGATATCGGGGCAAAACGGGGTCAGTTCTACCCCAATGTGATGTGTTACCTTCTTATTAATATTAGCGCCGCATGATATGGTAATACCAAGCGTGCCCTGCAGAGGGAGGAAGTACAAATCAGCCCGCAATCTGTAATGTAGAGGAAACGCATTCTTCACACTCAGAGAGTAAGTGTACCAAATGCAACACATTTGATCTCAGACACCCAGCAAATCAATTAGCGCAGCTCAGAGGGTTCTGTGATTGTCAGGCAGAGAAGCCGTTTGATGTTTCGTACATCAACGCCTAATGATCACTGGGGCTGCTCTCCATCTTTCTGCATCAGTCCAGCTCCGAGTTTGTGATGAGCTTCTCTGGTGGGGGGGGGGGGGGGGGGGGTTTGACGTAAACAGAACAAGGACGACGTCTTTATTTATTGGTCTGTGCAATCCTATCTTCACTGTTGGGCGTTTGTTTGATACGCTGATGTTCTTCAGCTTGGGAACATTTCTGAAATGAAATTGGTATGGAGAATGAGAAAGAGCAGGTTTGCCATCTCTTGATTGGTTCTTAATCAGTTCGGAGTGATCATACATCATTTGCGTCAAGACCCACATTTTGGCAAACGCTTGTGTCACCTGGCACTGCTGTGCCTAAACGGATGCCACTCCCTACATCGGCCTGTGATGCTCTGTGCGGGTGGATTCTGTCCCATGGCGCCTATTGGTTTTTGTAGGACAACTGGAATTTCATGCCTCGTCCTGTAGATTAGGAATGTCCAGAAATGTAGCAATACTGCATCTGACAAATTCACTAAATGCCAAAGCCATGTTCCTGCATCCTAATTAGAGACAATGTGATGTCAGTTGTATCACAACACTGTGAATGCTGATTGCTTTTTTATGATTAAATGTCTTGGTGACGTCACCAAGATGGGAGAATGAGAAGACAAGTTGAGGAGTTCTGCCCAAAAAATGTATTTTAAGGTTTATATAGTCCCTGGAGTAATCGGGAGGTTTGGGTCCCGCTTAGGGGTGCAGTGGTGGAATCAGCCTGTTGACTCTGGGATTTGAGCTGGCAACCTTCTGATTACTGTCTGGAGTCCACTGTGTGAACCCACTGAGCCACAGGCCTACTGGTCCTCTGTGAAACTTTTCCCCGGAAAGTTATCCATGATTTCTTCCCCTGATCTCAGTGTCAGGCCATATCATCCATTTGTAAGTGTTGTAAATTGTCACTTCAAGGAGCAGGCAGTATTGATGTACCGCCCGAGACATGGCCGTACCTGCGATACTCGCATTACAGAAATCGACGATGCCCTTGACGGAACATTCCAATGATTAAAAGGGAGAACGGGGGAGGGGGGGCTGAGAATGTCCTGTGACTGCAGGAAAAGCAGCCTGGACAATCAATGGCTTAAAAGCATTTTAATTATTTCATTAGAGGTCCCTGTTGTTTGCTAAGTGGGAAGAAACCAATCTCCGGGAGGTCTGGCCTGTAATGGCCTCTTCTGTCAGTTTTTCTCTGCTCAGGTCAAACTTGGGAAAGTAACAGCTGAATGTAAATGCTTTATTTCCTATTTAGAACATGCTCTGATTCTTTGAACATTGTTTGCACTGAATTTTTTGTAAAATACAGCATACAATGTTTGTTCCTATAGAATCCCACCCAACGTGAGGGACATTGTCTACTGCACCGGAGTGTCACTGATGGACGAGGACGTCTGGGAGTTCATCTGGATGAAATTCCACTCCACCACTGCCATCTCGGAGAAGAAGGTGCTTCTGGAGGCTCTCACCTGCAGTGACAACACCTTCCTGCTGAACCGGTGAGTCCGGCAGCAGGTCGCAAAGCTGGGCTTTAACTGAATGCCGGCCCATTGAGTCCGGGCTAAGGAATCCTGTGGCGTTTGCAGTAGATATTTCTGAACATTGACTTACAAAGCAATCAATGAGGCAGTGATGTAGATGCCACAATATATGAATTTGGAATACATTTTGTTTTCTGTGCTGGATTTCATTCTGTTCTAGAATTTTAAGTTTTTTTTTTTTTTTTTTTTTTTTTTTAGTTTACCAATTTGTTTTACTACTGAGGCTGCTAATCTATGAGCAATTAAAGAAATATACTTTGAAACAGAAACAGGAACATCCGGTTTTTATTTAGGGTCAGTTAGTCAAATTATATTAGTCTTATTATATAGTATGTATTTACTGTACTGTGCTGTACTGTACCTCGAGCGTCACAAAGTAGTATGTGTTTGTTATTACGAACTACGGTATTTAACTCAAATTTTTAACATATTACGCTTCATGGGAATCCTTTCATAAGTATGAGTTGTCAGTAAATTCTTACAGATGTTCTTAACACAGGGTTGTATGTACACTCTTTGAGGCATTTTGTACGCATTTTATTCATTGGAATAACTTGCTTTAAAATCATTGATTGGATTAGAATGAAAAATAATTCTGTTTTCACAGTAATTCTTACATTTAAATTGTTCATTTAATTATGGAAAAAAAGTTGAACCACTTACAAAGGTCAGTCATCTGAATACTATCTGTCCCTCCTTTTTAAGATGAAAATGCATTGAACTGATTTTACATCATTCATTAATTCAGCTCTCGGAAAAAGACTCAGTTGATTGACACAGGAAAGAAGCACTTATTTAATTTCTTATATAATTTTAAGTAGAAAATTTACAGTCTTAGGTAGATGTGGCATATTTCAAGAATTAAAAGTATGCGCTGTTTCTATTCTCAGCTCAACAGGATGATGAGTGAGCATACAGATGTCCTACATTAATTAATTTTAATAATTACGAGTGGGGGAAAAAGAAACATTGAACTTTGGGTTAAGCTTTAGTGCAGAATCCCTTAGGAGCAGTTTGAGATTCTTACAGGTCACCTGATCTCAGGTCAGCGGGATACAGATGAAGGTCAGTTGAAGGTCTCAGTTGAAGGCTTTGGAAGAACACTTCAGTAGATACAGTAGCAAAGTAACAGCCATTATCTCATCCTGGGGCTCTTCCAGCCAGAAGGTCCCTGTTACGCTGTCTGGGAGGTCCCAGGATGCTCCTCTTCTCGGTCACTCAGGAGACCAGGAGTTGCAGGTTCCTCAGCCAAAGGTTCTCAGCACCACTGACTTGTACCATTGCCATTTGATCACCTTTGTGGTGGCGGGGGGGAATGTTCAGGTGTGACACGCTAAGACAGTTTATGGCTTTGACCCCAACCTTAGCGATCTGCACCTACTCCAAGGCCCCTGAAACAAACTATCTGTAGTGCGTGTGTGTGTGTGTGTGTGTGCGCGCGCATGCGTGGGTCCATGCATGTGTGTGAGTGCATGCATGCGTGTGTGTGTGTTTATGCATGCGTGGGTGCGTGCATGTGTGTGTGTGTGTGTGTGTTACATTGTCTCCTATGCCTTCTGCGATGAACTCCAAGATCACAATGATCCTGCAACTATTTAAGCAGTTAAGAAATTTAAGTTATTCATTCTTTTATATTATTCCACACCTAAGCCTTTCTCAAATAAAGTCTATAAAATCATGAATATTGCAATTGTTTCTTGAGTAAAAATCACCACAGGAGGAATTTTCAACTTCAACTTGTAATAAGGTCGTACATCGCATTCTGCAACAGTAATTAAATAATGTCGGTGCAAATATACATGATAAATATGGGCATCTTAAAAACTATAATTCAGTAACGTGTTTCCTCTTGAAACTGCATCAGAATTAATTTCCTTCTGAATATGAAATCAACAGCCATAATCTGTAAGTAATGAGCAATATCTCTATAATTTGACAAATTAGCTTTAATAAGGCTTTTCCCCCACTGCTCTCAGGCTCCTGAATCTCTCGCTGGGCACGGATCTTGTTCCTGATCAAGACGTGATAGATATCATCATACACGTGGGCCGGAATCCCCACGGAAGGCCTTTAGCCTGGAGGTACTTCAGGGAGAAGTGGGAGATTTTGAACGCCAGGTACGACTTTTCTCCGTTATACACATGAGTCATTAATCTTCCCACCGTTTCCCACCGCTGGCAGCAAACTTCCATGAATACTGAAAGGCAGATGTTCAAACAAATTAATCAGACGAATTTACCGCCTGG
This sequence comes from Paramormyrops kingsleyae, assembly GCF_048594095.1. Classification (NCBI taxonomy): domain Eukaryota; kingdom Metazoa; phylum Chordata; class Actinopteri; order Osteoglossiformes; family Mormyridae; genus Paramormyrops; species Paramormyrops kingsleyae. The sequence goes on from NC_132799.1 coordinate 25,135,364, forward strand.
TTGACTTTCATGCAATCTATCGGCATCGCTTCGATGAGTCTGGAATTGACTGAAATGATACCAAAATGTTTTGCAATTAATGTAAAAAGAAATATCTATAAAGCAACGGGAAAGTTAATGATCAACACTCTTAATCTTGACTGTTGTAATTCACACAATAGACTAACCCCGATTTTAAGAGCAATGATATAAAGGCCGAAATCATCTTATAATCAGCTTTCAGTTAGAATAATAATAATATTTATTTATATAGCACTTTTCATACATGGAATGCGGTTCGCAGTGATTCACATATGAGATTAAAATAAACCCAAAGACAGCTCACTACAGTACAAGTCAATGAAACTACAGTAGGATGAAATAAATGTAAGTAAAATAAATAATCAAAATAAAGCTAAATATACGAACAAATAAAATACAATAAAATATAAATAAGAATAAGAGATTAAAGTTATAAAAATATAAGCAAGTAAAAAATGGAAATAATGAATACTGTACTTTATGGATATAGCTGTCACGCCCAGCCCCGCCCTGCTTGTCTGCTCCCTGCGTTTCCCTCAGCTGTGGCTGATAATCAGCCGCGCCTGAAGCTCCTTAGTCTTACCTCTTGTTCCTGCCCTCTTGTTAACCAGCCACAGCTGCCTTGTGTTAGTCATGTATAAAACTGACTGCTAGTCCTGTGCTCCCTGTCTGGTCATTGCTCCCTGTCCATGTGTGCTGCCTAGCCTGTTCACCCCAGTAAACTCCCCAGTGAGGGGTTGTACTTGCTCCCAGTCTGCGTTTGGGTCGTCCTTCCTCCGCTGCATCGTGACAATAGCAGCAACTTCTCTAAGGGCTTCTGCCAGTGTCTTCCACAGTTTTGGAGCATAAAAGCTGCAAGCTATCTCACCACCATATTTGTGTTTCACCTTCAAAATAGGACTGGTAGATCGCAGAGTTCTAGTGGGAGTATAAAAGGTCAGAAGGTCGGTAGCGTACAAAGGTGGTGCCCACAGCACATCTGCAGGTCCTTGAGCAAGACCCTTAACCCCCAGCTCCCTGGGCGCCCCAATAGGTGGCTGCCCTTCATGGACAACTTACTCTACCAATAGCAAGTTGAGGGAGGCATAAAAACAATTTCCCCACGGGGATCAGTAAAGTATCTAAAAAAATAAATAAGTAAAAGAATCCTGAAATCTGTTCTAAAACTCACAGGTAGGCAGCGGAGGTCATACGGATTGGTGTGATATCATCTGTTTTCTTGGTTCTTGTTAATATTCTGGCAGCAGTATTCTGAATTACTTGTCATGTATAAGTATGTTTTTCTTTACACAGATATGGTGAAGCGCTCTTTATGAACTCGAAATTAATCAGCGGCGTTACAGAGTTTCTAAACACAGAGTCGGAACTTTCTGAGGTGAGTGTATTTCAGCAAGATGAACTTCACCGGCCTTAGAAGTCACCATGAGTGTCGGTCGCGGACAAATGAGTGGACTAATACCTAGATCTACGTGGTGGATATGCTCCACGATATGAGTGCACACTCTCATGTGTTCCCTCCCGCCCCCCACCCAACCCCCATGTATAGCTGAAGGAATTCATCCAGGACAACGAGGGAGAGGCCAGCTCAGCCTTAGCCCGTGCCGTGGAGATCGTGGAGGCCAACGTGAGGTGGCACTGCCACTACCGGCAGCAGTTCTTCCAATGGCTGAGGAAACGGCCCAGCAGTTAATGCGCGGAAATGAGCTGTCCATGCAGGAAATGCGCGGAAATTACCTGTCCATGCAGGTATTGCGCGGAATGACCTGCCCATGCCACCATATCACTAAAACAAAGAGTAACCTCCTCGGGAATTGGACCTGGATTCATGTCATTTGCAAGTGATTAATTGGTCATTTTGATTTAAAAAATTAATTTTTTAAATTTTACACATTGTGAACAGAACCCTGTGTATTGGAAGAAGGCATTTTTATTCATCCAAAACAGACCTCCCTGGCCCAATGAGGACTACGGTTGTGAATTTCTGCATGGTGAACATTTTTCTGACGACTTACCCCTCCTACCTTTTGCATGGCCGTTCATTCTTTTGCCTGGTCCAGCATCCTGTCTTCTGACCTCAACCCAGTTTTGTAAACTTGGAATCGTTCCCGTGTACCACACAAACAAACAAAACAAAGAATAAAAGTTGAAGAACTATTGGCAAAAGGATTAAAACGGACACTTGTGCAGCTGCTACAGGCAAAGACGTCAGTGACAATCAGTGTTTCAGGACAGAGGGGGGAAAAATCACAACCGCTGAGGGAAAATGTGCTTAAATGAGCGTGACTTCCACCATACGACAAGTCAGACAGCTGCCGAGTGAGAGGATGGACGCAGTGACGGCGACGGGGTCCAACATGTGACACATTCCTTCTGGGGCAAAAAGAGGAGAAATGTTGGAAGAAGAGGTCCCTCCTTTCCATGTGAAGCAAGGAGGTGCTCAAGGTTCAAGCTGCTCTGGTCTCTGGGGCGCGCTGTGTGGCTCAGCATGTTAGAACACTGTGTTCGCAACTGGAAGGCCAGCAGAGTGATGTCATCGTTGGGGCCCTAAGCAAAGCCCTCATGGGCCCCCAACTGCTCCTGGGACTGACTGACCCTAAACCCCCCCTTCAAAAAAAATGTTTGTTTACTAAATAAATAAAATATAAATATCTATGATTGTGGGGATGTCGATGTGTGTGTGTGTGGAACGCGTGAGGGATTGTTTGATTGGGTCAACCAAGTGTTACCGTGATGACAGGGTGTGGGGTCAAAGGTCAGCGAGTGACCTTGTCAATCCCACACTCACTTTGACGGGTGATGAGCCAAACAGCCCCTTCTCGTCAATGTTTCACTTGTATCCATGATGTCCAAGCTACATTTTTTTTATACCTTGAAACTCAACCCCATTGCCAAACTGTATGTTAAAATGTGCAACTACTAATTATTTATGTATTTATTTTTAAATGCGACTGTGTTTTCTGCATATAATGCAGACTACCTGTGAGGTTTTAATTCTGAAGTGTACAGAGCCACTGTCTGGTTCCTGGACATGTGTGACTACTCTGGATTTCTGTCATTGTTTTACCTTTTTGTTACAATGGCAATTAAATTTCTCCATCAAAGGAGAGCAAACAGAAACATCTGTATCGTAAGTAATTTGTCATTCATTGACTAATTCCCCATTTAAAGGGCACAGGAGAAAACTGAAGGCGAAACCTGCTATTCATTATCCACAAAGCATGATAATGGTGTTTTTATGACAGAGTAATCAACAGAGTGGACAGAAACAGAGAATAAATGGTCCTGTGTTGAACATAGATCAGGTGTTGAATTTGTGTGGTTATGTGGAGCATAGATCTGATGATGAATTTGTGAGGTTAGGTGGAACATAGATCAGGTGTTTAATTTGTATTTCTAAGTGGAACATAGATCTGATGATGAATTTGTGAGGTCAGGTGGAACATAGATCAGGTGTTTAATTTGTGTTTCTAAGTGGAACATAGATCTGATGATGAATTTGTGTTTCTAAGTGGATCATAGATCTGATGATAAATTTGTGAGGTCAGGTGGAACATAGATCAGGTGTTTAATTTGTGTTTCTAAGTGGATCATAGATCTGATGATGAATTTGTATGGTTAGGTGGAACATAGATCAGGTGTTGAATTTGTGTTTCTAAGTGGAACATAGATCAGGTGTTGAATTTGTGTTTCTAAGTGGAACATAGATCTGATGATGAATTTGTGTGGTTAGGTGGAACAGTTACTTGGATTAGTTCCTTAGGAATGCATTTCTTCACAAAAATTTACAGGGACACACAAAACACACAAAACACAGCTTTCAAAGAGAAGTCAAACAATAGATGGTGACTAGATGAGATTTCTTAGATGGTTAGTGCTCTGTAAGAGAGGAAGGATGTCTTCGTTTCAAGGCATCCAAAGACATTTGTGTCCCCTGTTATGGATACTTGAAAAGTCGTCCTGATGTCACAAGTTTCCTTTCTCATCTGACGCTATGTCATGCAACCTATTAACGATCCTCTTTGCTGCTTTTTACACTTTAAATCTGTTTTAAAAGCCTTTTTTTTGGGGGGTTGACTGTCCTCATCATCGAAGTGAAGTAGTATTTCTGAAAGGCTTCTGATAAATAGCTCTACATAAGAGCATCTTCGCCATTTCGCTTTCTGCCCAGTGATAATATGGAGGCGTAAATGCAGACGGAAAGAGGGAGTTGTCAGAATTTATTTCTGTGATGTTTAATAATTAATAGGTATTATAATTAAAATGTATGCACGCACAGTACATAGTAAGACTGAAGAGCTGAGGCATCACTTGGTGTATTGGGCCTGTATGCAGGATTTCCCGTACAGAAATATGGAGTCACTGCCTCTGCTTTTATCCAGGGGCTAAGTACTGTTTGTACTTTAACTAAAGAAGTTTTTGTTGCCTTCTGGAGACCGATTGCCTGATTTTTTATATTCAACAGAAGCAAAATTGGATATGTGTCATTACGGAGAGTAAATGGATCTTGCTTGAAGGATCTACTGTGCGTGCTGAGTTCTCTTAAGATCTCACAGAACATAGTTCATGGAGACAAATACGTGTAGCTCATATGCACCTGTCTTTGAATCATAAAGTTCAATGCTGGGTGGTTGATGGGACGCGAGTGGAAATGAAATGATGAATTATTCGTTACAGCCTCCAGACCCTTGAAAGCGTAACTGCAGGATTGACTTTCCATGTTATTTCTATCGTGATGTTTAAAACCCAGCTACTTTAAAGGCCATAAATATTAAGAACATGCTAAATTAGTAGCATTTCTTGTTATTGTCAGTGACTAATCAAATTAGTACTAGTAACTGAATATTTTTACTGTACTTATTTAAAACATCCTCCTTTAGTCTCTTGACACCACATATCCCTGTGAAGTTTGTTTCACAAATAAAGTGGGCGAGCAGATTTGGAGGCTCTTATTAATGATTTATTGTAGAGACATTTAACTGTGATGGTCACAGATTGCGAGTCAGAACGAGTAGATTTCCAGGACTGAGAGGCTGGAAGCCAATGATTTTCTGAGATAAGTGGAAAAGATGGCAGGCAGACGAGACTGCGGCAGACATATCAGTCCTTGGTGATTCACGTGTCGGGCTGCAGTCAGGCTGGTTAATGTCCTCCTGCGATTCGCACAGATAGTTACATCACACTGGAATGAAATCTATTTAATGGAATTAAAAGTACCTACTATGAATACAGGGCGAAAAAAATGATAAATCCATTGTGCGAAACATTAATAAACTCAGCGGGTATGGGGCAGAGTTTGTCTAAAAATCATTTCATTTCATTTGAAGCAAAATGAAACAGTGTTACTCCTGAGATGGCAATTCCCAGGGGAGCTGAAACGCTGTTCGATTAGTGTTCGCTTAAATAGACTCTCAGCACAGCGTCTCCCTAGATGCCTTTTGGATTGACCAGCTTCAAATAATGAGCTTGACCAGAGGAAATTTCTTTGTGTTGAATCAACATCAAAAGAGGTTACGATGCATAACCGGTAACAGCCGGTTTAGCAGGTTCCAATCAAGATTAAAGAAGAATAAAAAGGTGCATCTGATCATGAGAGATGTCATTAGAAACTGGCACGGAAAACACAGCCACCTGTAGCAATGTAATCCTGTTTAAGGCCACTATGTAAATCACCACTGTCAGGATAGTACCTGTAGTCCAGGTTTAGCGCCTGCAAATCATTTGGGGGGTTTGAAATGATCCCCTTATCTGGCTTTTCTCTTATTGTGCAACCGGCTGAGGAATTTGGATGGAAAATAACTTATCTAAACCCCAAGGTCTTCATAAATCCTTTAAACCAGGAAACACTAGCACTTCTGAGGTGGCATGGACACTTAGAGACTCGGCAAACAAAGAGGCATGTAAATCAGAGAGAGGTTGCTGTAGGTTTATCCCAGGGGATTAGCTGGAGAGCTCGCTAGGCATGTGCTTCCTGGGAAAGGCTCTTGACTGACTGTGACCCTTATGGATGGATGGATGGATGGATGGGTGATCTGTTGATGGATAGATCAATGGACAGATAGCTATAGAACAAAAAAGCATCAATTCGGCTGAAGTGGACCTAGTGAAATAAACCCAGAGAGACCATGGAAATATGGCAGAGTCCAGCCCGGCTTCACCTCACTGGATTGTGACACCTTATTAAATTGAACAGCCAGTTGACTAAAATAGTTTATCTATAATTTACATTTGTGCTGTAAGAAACCTTTCTCTTCCTGGCCGAGAACATATTCCCTGCACACAGTGAGCAAATTGTACTAAGAAAAAGAATCTGGCCGTTGTTGCTGGTCTCTCTTTACACACACTTTCCTGGTCTCCCCAAAAGCCTGAGTACTGTGAGAACATGTTGGACATTGGTGGTCTTGTGGGGGGGCAGTATTCCAGGATTTTGCTCCAGTAAACAGCAATAACTCAGTGACTGAAAAGGACATTTTTAACCTGGAAGATTTCGACTGCATCGTCCAGCTCAAAATGCATGACAAGAAACTCATAATGGCCAGAGGCCAAGGACTTGCTTGATAAGGGCCAGAATCATATGGAGGGGATGCTGGTTCTTTGCTGTAGGGGCACTTAAGCCCTGATAATCGCTGCATAGTCCAAGACCAGTACATATACCCCTTGGTGTTATGCTGTGCAGAAGACCCGAAGGTTATTCATGATAAACAGCTTGACAAAGATCTCCTTCAGGTTATCAGTGGTTAATCCTCCCTACTGGATGGGACTTCTGTGTTAGTGGCTCCCAGCGTAAATCTTATAGCCATGCAGTACAAACCAAATGTCAGAAAATGGACGCATCGCAATATAACCCAAGGTCCCTCTCATGTCGGCAAACGTGAATTTGCCTGGGCAGCTGGATCTGCCTTGTTGGAGCTCAGGAGTCACACTGTGGGCTGGTGCTGCATAAAACAGGCCAGAGTTCAAAGGGAAGCTCAACCTCAAACTCCCTCAGAGACCAAAAGTCAGGCTGCTGAGTCAAGATGAAGGGTGATCAGGGCCTCCAGATCCCTCCCTGCGTCTCAGCAAGCGCCCTCCTTTTTAGGATTCTCCACAGGTGGCTGGTGGAGAATGGAAATCCTGTGACTGAAGCAATAAGTGCAGAACTTACGGGGCATCCAGCTTGAGAATAGGCAAAGACCAGGAGGAGCTGACATGGGGGAAAAACAAAGCTTTCAGACCCCACTGTGAGGGAGGGGAATACTAAGGAGAATCACCATACGGGACTGGGAACCGAAGCTGGGGAGCAGAGAAGGATCATGTGAGGGTCTGACATGCTGCTGTGGGGTAGTTCTCTCAGCTTCCAGATGCTCTGCATATGCTTTATGACAGCTGGAGGGTGACGGCAGCTCTATCTGCTGATCACTGAGGTCCTCTGTTTAGCACCGGCGGCCTTGAGCTGCTCAGTCAGAAGGTTCTCTGACTGGCAGTGATGTGACACCATGCCTGCTTAAAGGGAACAGTAGCACATTTTCATGTATTTCTTCTAATTTATCCTGCTGTGATGTTTTCAAGCTTCCACACAGTCGTGAGGAAACAGCGAACGCTTCACTGGGTCGGCCGTGAAGGAGTGTGACAACACCATGTGATCTCTACCTCAAAGTACGGCAGCAACAGCCAGATCCGTGAAGTGCGAAGCCCTCGGGTTTGTAGAAGGCTCCTTCATGTGATCAATATTTAATTATTAAAAGTCCATTGTGTGTACACAGGTCTGAAAGAATCATTTCAAAAGCCTGCCATTATCAGTTCATCTTTCACATGTTGCAATTTAGAATAGGGAATAGCATAGCATAGTGATACTTTATTGATTTCCCGTGGGGAAAATTCTCTTTTTATCTATTTCATCTTGCTCTCCATGACACACACAGACTAATGCAGTTGAGATCTAGCTTGGGATCACAGCTCAGGGTCAGCCGGCATGCAGTGGCCCTGGAGCTGGGGGTTAAGGGATTTTCCCAGCTAGCCTGTTCAGCGAAGGATGTACTGTATGTTCTCAGTCACACTGGAAAGGTGATCAGTACCGCTGAGCGGATGGTAATCAGTCTGCAGGTCAGTGAGCTGAAGACAGTGTGAAAGTGCTGCACAGCAAAGGCCGGCTACACTGCCCATGTCACTCTGCCAGAGGCCTGAAGCTGGACGGCCTGGAAGGTCAATGGAACCCTGAAGGATGAAGAGAGACGTCAAGCAGGGGCGGTTCTCAGGGGGGGCAGTGCCACCATGACAACAGGCATGGCCCCTTCAGTGCCCCCCACGTGAAATGATCTAGAACCGCTGCTGGTGTAAAATGCTCTTCGGTGTTCAAAACATTAGTCCTTCCGATAATGGTTCTGATAGATGCAAAACTTCTTTTAAACAAAACATTAAGTTAAATTTTAAATTATAATAATAATTAAAAAGGCATACTTGTGTTGTGCAGAAAGACTGTATTGCTCTCCGAGTAAAGCTTCTTTCCCAAAAAACAACAGAAGAATCAAAAACAAATCACAATATAGCAAAATTATCATGTCACTACAATATACAGAAATTCTAATATTAACATTAAATAAATTCCCAACATAATCACTCGGAAATATTCCTAATTATGGCTGTTACAATATGTATGTGCCTGTTGCATGAAAGGGCTTCCAAGCTAATCATGCATTTTAAGTCAGTCATATCAGGTACATAAGAACCCAGAAAAAATCTATGTGATTATATAAATGTTCACAGATAGCAGGTGCTGCCTCCGTTCTAATATCACATTTCCTTCCTGCCTGAATAAGAAACAGTGCTGATACTTTGTTTAACATGCTGCAGCATGGTTTCACCAGTACCCATCTGGACAAAAGAAATCAATGCATTTAATTGAAGAAAAACAGTAGGCAGAAACACATGTATATTAGTCCTAAATATATAGTAAATCTGTTACTGATCTGCCCAGCCACCAGAGGGCAACCTGATACATTCTTGCTGCACAACATCACAGAATGAGACCACAAGGAAGACAAGGTGTTCCCGCCAAAACCAGGATATGGCCACTAATTACACTGAGATCCAATTTAAACAGCCTGCTGGACTGTGTTCAGGATTGACCGTTCTCTTAAATATTCTGGGAGAATAGTATTCGGTTCAGCTGAGCCTCCGCACATGCCATAAGCAGGCTAAAGGAGGGGCGGGGGCGAGTCAAGCCCCAATGGCCCCAAAGGTCACGAAGACACCTTACAGGGAGCCATCGGTTACCGAGGAAGACCCAAGATGGTGTGGATACATGGGATGGTAGCATCATCTTTTCATCTGCGTTCACACTCCGCTGCCTCAGTCTCCCAAACCTTTGTCAGGCTATTTTCAAAGGCAACAAAAAATACAAGTTCAGTCCATTGTTCTTTTATGAAGCTGTAAGCACAATTCTGGACATGCTTGGGTTCTGGCTATCTTGCTATGTAAGCCTTTCATTGGCTCATGCAGAATTTGTATTTTTGCAGAAGGTATGACTTCTTTCCCCATTATACAAGCGCTGTTCATTTGCGCTCTATATGCAGTTTTCAGCCCCCGAGCCTTGAAACTCTGCTCATTCGCAGCCGCATGCATCTGAAATGTACGTTTTTTTTCCGACTGACACAGGAAAAATGGCCTGACACTCGACATGTTTTGCATGATGGGCTGCCCCGCATCCCACAGCTCTCTGCATCTGCAGTTTTGCATTTTGTGGTTTTTAATGTTTGAATGTGTATTTTCTTGTCGGTTTACTTAACCATCCATCCTCACTCGCTCACGGGTGATTATCTGCTTGAGGCTCATGCTGAATATGTCATCTAATCACATAATGTGTGTTTATCCCAGTGACCCTGTACTGCATTGCAGGTTCGAAGATGGATGGATGCTGGCTGGTTTCCGAGGGTGACGTTCATTGAAAGAAAACAAGGTAGAATTAAGTGATGTTTTTCAGATTTCTGATACTATTATCTGCATTTACATTAGACTGAATGCTCTACGGTTTATATGCTGCACAAAAAAAATCTGTATATGTATCCTGCAATTGAAATGTTTTTGAAACCATTAAAGTTGTAACATGAAGTTTAAAAAAAGCAATTTTTCAGTGCAACTGAATCTATGCAGTTCTCATGTAAGTATCAGGATTCCCCGAATGCTCTGTGCTGAAAATCAGGAACTCAGAATGAAAATGAGTTTTTAGAGTAATGTGACTGATCACACGCTTGTTAGAAAGGACAGCATCTCTGCATTCGCTGCTGGATCTGATTGCCTAGATTAGGGTGACCATATTTAGCTTTGCGGTAAAGTAGACAACAGGGGGTAGGACGTCAAAGCAACACAGATATGGCCACAGAAAGCTTTCTGACTGTGGAAAGCAACTGTCAGCGTGGAACAAAGCGAGACTCCGGACATTTCAGACATTTTTAGGTCCCACAAAGAGGACAGGTCTGGGATAAAGAGGCCTTATGATCACCCTACTAGAAGTGTTGGCACCCTAGTCCTGATACACTTGAACTCCTGGTGTATCAGACATGTAGTGAGTCCAGATCGGGTTTGTTACCAATGGAAGTACAACTCCTCCACCAAATAATTTACAAATAGTTTTGTGAGGCGTCCCTTCTGCCTCTTAGAGAATTGCCAATGTCACCATGCCAACAAGGAAGCCTTAACAGGCCATAATATCACTTAAGAAATGTGTCCATCCACTTATGTTTGTCTTACAAATTCCTGACCGTAAAACACTGGTATATATATTTCATCAATAAAGCATTTTCCGCAAAGCACACTGAAATCAAAAACCACTTTTCCTCACTCCTACAAATGTAAGTTCATTAGGTATAAAAGCACATTTTTTTGCATTAATCCTAGACGTGGCAAAAAGACAGACGACACACATGCTTGAAAGTCTCATTCTGGTCTTTCCATTTGTTCAAGGTGAACCTGACTGTGATGCACTTTTGAGTGTAATATCCCAATAAGCTAAACTGCGATTCCATTCATTGCAGAAAAAAATCTGTCTGTTTTATGTATTCCCAGGTAATAGCTTTATGCATATAATTTATTTCATAAGTTTTTAGTGCATTTCAAAAAAGTCAGATGTAAGTACAGGGTCCATTTATGAGGAGGTATTTTGAGGAAAGGCATATCTAAGCTTTTAGGTAAAAAGCACTGCATGCAGTGTATATATGGGGCGGGGGGGGGGGGGGTTGTTTCAGGAGGGGGGTTCAGACGACTGGGCTCAGTTGCTTTGTTGCCTTTTCTTCTTACAAAATGTACAAATTGGTGTGTATCTTTTTTTGGCCATTGGAAATCTGAGCCGTGCTTTGATGTAAATCCCAGGTTCCACCTCCTCTGCTTTCCAGCTGTTTTGTCTCTGACTCATTCTTTTCATTCTCCAAAATAGCATTTTTGTTTACTTTAGATTTTAACGTTCCCTCACCCTGCGATTCTTGAAAAGTCCCATCCCAGTCACATGATTCTGCTCAGGCTGTAGGCATCCACCTTGTCAGATATTTAACAAAGTAGATAAACAAATTAAATAAATTAAGCAATAAGCAAAGAATATATAGAAAATTAAATAAGCTGTATATAAAAATATAATTCATAAGGCAGTGTGCGAATGACAGTATATACAGTGTGCATGGTAGACAGTGTGTAAATGGCAGTATACAGTATACAGTGTGCATGGTAGGCAGTGTGCGAATGGCAGTATATACAGTGTGCTTGGTAGGCAGTGTGTGAATGGCTGGATATACAGTGTGCATGGTAGGCAGTGTTTGAATGCCAGTGTATACAGTGTGCATGGCAGGCAGTGTGTAAATGGTAGTATATACAGTGTGCATGGTTGGCAGTGTGCGAACAGCAGTATATACAGTGTGCATGGCAGGCAGTGTGTAAATGGTAGTATATACAGTGTGCATGGTAGGCAGTGTGCGAACAGCAGTATATACAGTGTGCATGGCATGCAGTGTGTAAATGGTAGTATATACAGTGTGCATGGTAGGCAGTGTGCGAATGGCAGTATATACAGTGTGCTTGGTACTGTAGGTAGTGTGAGAATGGCAGTATATACAGTGTGCATGGCATGTAGTGTGAAAATAGCTGGAAATACAGTGTGCATGGCAGGTAGTGTGAGAATGGCAGTATATACAGTGTCCAAATGGCAGTTGTTGCTATAAATATACCAAATGCAATATATTTCTCCATGATGCAAGTTGACTTTAATGTTGACATGATGGAGTGACACCAGTTGACAGCCAGCCGTAAAAGCATCACTGGGCTTGTCCAGGTGGGGAAGCCTGGTGGCCAGAGGAAAGACACTCCTCTCTGTTTTGGCCATCAGACTGAGAGAAACATTTCCCTGATCTCAGCAGGGCAAACAGGCAGTTACCGGGATGGGTAGAGTCCTTGTCACTTCTGATGGCTCTAGTCCTGCAATAACTGGTGCAGATGTACTGCGGGGGGTGCAGAGTTGATCTGGAGGAGAGCTCAGCTAAGCTGGACCACTGTGCAGAGCTCAGTGTTCCTGTACGCTGCAGTTGCCATACAAGGATTTGATGTTCAGTGACAGGATGTCCAGGTAGTATCCAAGCAACGGGCATCACCACAAAGCTGTTCATATTCCGTCTGAATGGTGTTAGAAATCTAAGGCCAGTCGACTTTAATACGGACAGGTAACACTGGAAGTGAGAGCTTCTCTAATCAGAAAACAGAAAAATTGACACCCCGGCCAAAGTGTTTAGAAGTTCAGGGAGACTAAGACTCCTGGGATGATGATCAGAATCAGCTTTATGAACACATGCAGTCCGATTTTCTGAAACATGAACATTTTCACATTTGGTTTTGTCTGTTAGCAGGTAGTACAAGCAGCTTTAGTTTTTATGGTTATGTGAATCTAATAATTTAATTACCCAGCTTTACTGGGAGGGGACTATCCAAGCAAACCTGAATAAGTCTCCTGTCATGCTGTTTCTCCTTTACGTTCTGGGCCTATAACCTACAGTATAACACAAAGTTACCCTGAGCTGGACTGGGCTCCATATTTGGATGGATCACCCTCAATGGGAAAATAATGTGTAATTGGTTCCTAACAGATGGGACAGAATTAAATTAGGAATTTAAATGACGTGAGTATTAACAATCTCCTATGAATATAGAACTATTACACATGTCAATATTAACCGCAAAATTTAAGTTGAAAGAATTAATAACTTAATATGCAAAGTTATTGAAGGCGTCAAACTACCATTTTAATTATTCTTTAATTAAGAGAGAAATTCAAAGCAATCAGACTGCACACAGACTCCTCGAGCATGTCTGATTTGTGTGCGATGTGATCAGTGCCACACTGCTCCTTGCTGGGTGCAGATAGCCTTTCTGTGCCCCATAATGCACTTTGATAGAATGAGCTTTTTGATTGGCCCCCACCAGAGGGCGGGAAGAGCAGCTAACTGACTCCCAGGCTGCAGGGACCAAGCTGACAAACATTCAGCACATCATAGTTTGCTTGACTTCGATATTCCAGAGATTTCCTTCTGTCATAAATGTCTCCTTTGCTTCTTTGATCCTCAAAGAAGCTGACGCAAGTCTTATCATGTCGGCCCTTCCCCGGCAGACAGCTTTGTTTAATATAGAATGAGTAGGGTTGTACACAAGGGCACAAACATCGCTTTGACTCATAATAGCATCTTCAAGAGACCCTAAGGAGCACTTAGGTCTGTAGTGTTGTGATTATCAGGACATTACCGGCAAGTTCTCATCTGCACTTCCAAGAGGCCGAATCACATAACAGTAAACTGGTATTCAGCAGAACGGCTATATTTAATGGCAATGTGCTTGAATTAATTTTATGCTCTGTTATTATGAAATTAATAAAAAGCTTATGACATTTTAAATTAATCAGAACCTAACTATCCCTGAAATTATACAGATTTTTTACCTTTTCCACTCAGAAAGAAGCAGAATGAACATAAGGCAATGTTACATTTTTGTGACTTTGGCTTGTTTTTGTAGAATTACAATCACTAGGCCACCATCCATCCAACCTGGTAGCGCAAGTCACATAGATGTTCAGTGCCCCCTCCAGGCAGAACATGTGTTACAGGTTTATATTTTCCACTTTTCCTCCATAATCACTTTATGTGGCAAACAGACTGATACTCAGTAAAACGATTTAAATCTGTGTTTATCACCGGAGTCCGGAGGGACCCCCCTGGCACTGCGTGATTTTGCCCCCCCCCCAGGTTCTCAGTGTTTTTGATTCACTGGTGCTGGGAGTTGGGAAGGAGCAAGAATGTGGACCATCTGCGGTCCCCAAGGACTGGGTTAAGAGACACTGATTTAAATGAAATAGTGAACTAATTGTCAGCTAAAGCCTCATCTATATTACAGTGAAAGCAGCCAGCTCTCTGTCCCCCAAGGGAAGTTATACAGCGCCACCCCCCCCCCCACCCCCACTCCTGCCCACCACTCCAGGGAAAAACACATACATATGCAAAATGAGCTCCTTGTGTTTTTATAATCAACTGAGCGTCTAATTGTTATCATTCGTTCCCCTTCTCTGAAACGGAATCGTGCACGGGACTTAATTGAGCTCGAGCACGGGACTTAATTGAGCTCGAGCACTCAGGTGGAACAGTGACTGTCAATAACATTTGCTGAATAACTTATGCAATTCTGCTCCTGTGCCAGCTCCATATAAAGTAAATTATGGCTTAATTCCTCAACTGAGTGTAATGTATGCCGGCCGGAGACTTTGCTCAGATTGATATCAGGGGAATTACACTAAAGTAACACTGAGGTGTAAACAGAACGTGTATGAAGTAAACAAATGATACCTTTTTTTGTACTCTGAGTGCTAGGTGCCTGTGTATGTGAGCATGGTCTCTTTGGGGGGGGGGGGGGTGTTGCAATTAAGTGCCATTAAACCATGTCCTGCCATTATGACACCATTAGCAGCTCTGGTCGACAGACGGAATCGAAATCTGCGTTTGTGTGTGTGACCTTGGAAGGATCTCAATGTGAGCCACCAAGCAGACGTTCAGCAGTGACGTCCCGACCCAGCGGCACACAAGCCGCCCGTCAGCACATGGCGAGGTTAAAAATGACCGTGAAGACACACGTGCTCTTCAGCGCGCTTGCTGGTGATCATCAGGCATGTGGGGGGCCCTTTTGCCCAAATGATGTAAATCCAAGGGCCTAGGGTTGCTTTCAAAATTGGTGGGGGTCTAATCGACCCCAAACCTCCCCCCAAAGACACACAGTACTCCCCGTGACCTCAGCCACTGTATCACCTCATTCTCCAAGGAACCTCCACTGGTCCAGTGGCCGTGGTGAGAAAGCCTTTGATCTGCAGAGTCCATGGGACAGGCGTTTTATGAATTGTCACCTTGGCGTCTGTATTGTCGCTGCTCACTGAGGAATGTCACTGAATGAGGCTCCACCCATAGCTCCCTGCACCCCAGTTTCCACAGCAGCTGCGCTGGTTAATTCCCCATTACTGGAGAGAGACTCAGGATTCTGATAGAATTATTAACGGCTGATTAAATGTTCAGCAGCTAATTATGCGTATAGTTATTACATTCTGCTACAGGTGTTTATCACTGTTTGACATTAGACATATGACTAACAAAGTTATGCCTGTGATATGCTACGACGTTTATTTGCTTAGAAATTCCCAGATGCTCTTATTATGTATCAATGTCAGACCTCAGTCATACATACAACCTTGTCTTGCCTATTCTCCTCAGAATTGTTGGTTACTACCAAACATTTTCAACGTGAGCTTTTGCATTTATCAGTGATAATTAAATTAATTCAGGGGATGATGAGACTCTGTCCATTTTTCTGCTGCGTCTCGGAGAGTGAAAGCACACTCTAGCCTTCTTGTGCAAAAAGCCGTTTTTATGGAAGATGACAAAACGATCTTGTCCTTGCTTTCAATGAGAGGGGATCCTAAGATTTATAAAACCCTGCCACCTGCTTAATGGGTCAAGTCATGAGGTCCTTTTATCTTTCAAAAAGAAAAAAAAAACACGGGACAGTTTATCCATCTCCTCCGTTTAATATAAATATATTTTTTTATGACACAAAATGTAAGATTAATTCTTTTGTGGTTTCTAATGTTTGGGATGCTTATTCACAAAAAGAACAGATACCAAATATCGCCAGGAGAAGTGATTTGATATGAGAGCCCAGTTTACACAGAGAGAATGGATACGCAGACCTGTCCTGCTTCAAATCACCTGTAAGGCAGCAAAGAACACCGCTGGATCCACACTGTGCATTAGGGCATTGTGCTTGTGATCAGGAGGGTGTCGGTTTGAATCCTAGAGTGGCCAGATTAGTTTCACCATTAGGCCCCAATTCCCCCTTTTTCAAAAGCAAAACAAAAGCAGAATGCATAGTGCTTTGTATAAAAGCATCTGCTGCAAGAGACAAAATGCAAAAAAATATGTAACATGCCTGAAACATTTTGTTTTAAAGGGAAAATCACAAAAAAATGTTATAAAAAGAAAACTCACTGTGACCTTGTTATTTAATGTGGAAGCCAGGATAGATACCATGAGCCCGCTTTGCTTAGACACCCATCTAAAAGACAGCCAGGTGCCTCCATCTGAAGGCTGATCATGCAACACACACCCTGTTCCTTCTACATGCAACACACACCCTGTTCCTTCTACATGCAACACACACCCTGTTCCTTCTACACGGCTCCTTCCTAATACATTCAGGCAGCCTATCAGTAAATCCCCACCCGCGACCTGACCAGGGTAAACATTTGGAAGATTGATGGATGGATGGATAGATGGATGGATTGATAGATGGATGGATGGATGGATCGTCCTATTGATCGATCGATAGGAGATAAGGCTGAACCATCTGGAAATTTGGATAGTATTTTCATTTCAGGGTCATGGGTTTGGACGAGGCCCCAGAACCTATCCTGTGTGAGTGTTTGCCAATGGTTTGGTCCCTAACCTACCTATGGGGCACCCTGAGGTACCCCTCTGCTCCTACCTAGGTAAGCACAGCAGTTACTGGAAATAGATGGATCAGTGGAATGGCTGGGATGCTTCATCACAGGATAAGAAGTTAAATTCAATTTTATTTAGTGTGACAGTGCGGAGGGAGCCTGCAGAGGCTTTGCCACAGAAAAAAAACAGTCTTATCAAGATGGAGGCTTCCTGCTACACCTAGTGCACAGAAGTGATGGATTTCATTCCGTTTGTCTTGCAAAATACTGACTCAACCCAAACCTTAACTTGACTTACACCATACGCATTAATAGTGAAAAAGTAAAGTGTGTGCGCTGAGTATCATAGTACCTTAAGGTACTCAAATATAATATCTTGTAATGTTATGTAATGATTCTTCTTGTGGCGCTGGCTTTAGGTCCAGCAGCATCCTGCCACTTTTAGATCAGCATCGTCATTAAAGCCTGCGTTAAGCTTTTTGTGGGCTGATATTTACCACCTGGGAATTAAAGTAAAAGCATTAGTGATTACCGAACTTCTTAGTGAACAAAAGCTGATGTGAAATCTGTGCTTATTGGGGTAATTTTGTCCCAGCACCCTGCTGTCTTGTGATTGATCCGATGAAAGACTGAGTTCAATTGGTAGGACTGCGGCTGCTATGGACACAGAAGGCCTCTGGGTTTCGGCCTGGGGGGCCCGGCCTGGGGGGATGCCCAAAAGAGAAGCTACCTCAGTGCTGAAGAGTGCGAGCAGCTTTCAGTTTCATACACTTCAAAGTAATGGGGAAAAAAACCATTCACTCAATTAAGTTCATCCAATCGATAAGTCAATCCCCATGTCCAATACAGAATGGATGCTTTGGTTTGAAATAGAAAGTGTCTCCTTCAGAAATATGGCTTGTGAAGAAAATAGATGGGCTTGTTATTGTAACTGTTACCTTAGTTTAATTAGATGGCTCATTTATTCAATGTAAATTAGATTTTTTTAAACTGAAATAAGTCAGGTTAAGTAACCTTATCAATTGTACGACAGCAGTACCCTCTTGGGATTTAAATTGCTAGCCTTCAGTCCATGTCCTTAA
The DNA here is from genome assembly GCF_048594095.1 of Paramormyrops kingsleyae. Lineage (NCBI taxonomy): Eukaryota > Metazoa > Chordata > Actinopteri > Osteoglossiformes > Mormyridae > Paramormyrops > Paramormyrops kingsleyae. The sequence continues at coordinate 25,153,442 of NC_132799.1, forward strand.
CTGCTGTGTAATTACATTTTCCAGAAACACAGGCAAGGCCTATGCCCTCACTGGATGCCAGGAAGTCATGTGACTAAGTCATGTGAGAAGTCATGTGAGATGTGGGAATTTAGTGTTACCCAGCATCAGCTTTTGGGCGTGTCTTGTAGACTCTTCACTGCAGAATAAAATTTCTCTTCGTTCTACCCTGTCTGCCACATTGTGGATAGACAGTAACTGTTACAGTCCACCGAAGTGTGGAAAGGTCACCTTGCAAACGAAGTGAAATGTTGATGTCCGTTGAGGTGGGGAATCTGAGCTGTCCCTGAAAGATTGTTCTCCCTTGCTTGTCAGTGGGCTCAGTGGCACAGTCCATTTGGACAATAAACATGCCATTAAAACAGCCCGGCCTGGAATATTCCAGAAATGACATAAAAATAATCATTTTCACTGTTTGTGCCAGCAGCTTCTGATTCAACAGAGCGCCAAGCTTTCGCTCTTGGATTGCATTCAACCAAAATGTCAAAAATATTATCTAGTCCTTGATGTGGGCTGCGCTATGCTGTTAGGGTGAGTGGATATGGATGCCAGCATTACTCCTGCTAGCTCTTCCCTGGGTAATAACCTAAATGGGTTTTCCCAAATATCCGTCCATGCTTCCACTCTGTGTTGCACTGCTTTTGAAGCTGAACATCACAGATAAACATTGAGATGGAAATTATCCTCTACACGCATCTGTAATAGACCTATTTTCTTCATCTGCCATTTGAAACATTACCTGAGGTTGCCAGAGGCTGCCTTTGTACTTTAAAAAAAGACTTTATCTTATAGGTTATTTTGCTTGTCACTCTGGAGATCCCGTCTGCATGGATAGCTGTCTGTGATAATCACTCACCTACACCCACCTGCATGCCTGTACCTACCACTGAGGACAATGAGGTCAAGCTCTCAGTATTTTTTCTGCAGCTCGCTTAGGGAGGGGTAACCCTTTTTACGTTGGTATTTTAAAAGTCCTGTGTGTGGCCCCGCCCACATGAAGGTCCCAGGCCAGCATGCGATCTTCACCGCTCTGCAGCATGGTGAGGGAGCAGCCAGAGGGCTTCTGCAGTAGCGTAGATACGAGCCTCCAGCTGTGGCGAGATTCGTGGATTCAGAGCAGAGGTTCGAGTTGTTCCCCAGCGCTGAGAATCGGCTTCTTAGCGAAGCCGGCTGCAACTGTTAAGCAAGAAGCTTTGCAGCTTGTGGTCACGCTGGTGTCATTCCTATGTGGTACCATTTCGGTCCAACATGTTGGCACACTTCAGATTCATGAGTTGGCCAAGGCGGCTGTGAGAGTTCTGAGGGGTCGGGCGAAGGGAAATCGTCCAAAATAGCAACGTCGTCATGTGGAGACACAGCGTAGATCCCACTGCCTTCCATTCAGCAGCCGATCCTCGTACCTGCAAAGTCGTCAGTGTCCAGTCATGCTTTGCCAGTGTCGATTGCCACCCTCACCCCATTTACTGAAGTTCTCATCTATGGATGTGTATATCCACACTTTGCAAACTTAAACATAACTGCAAACAGAGTTGTGGACAAAAAAAATCCCAGATGGGTATACATCTACTAAACTCTCCCAACAATATTTTGGCACACCATAAAATGTCAGTATGTGCGTGCGAAGATGTCTGTGACCTCTATAGAGTATCTCTGTATCTCTGTGTCTCGTTCTGTTACAGCGTAGTGACATTCCTCACTTTGATAGTAATTTATTTAATCATCAGCATACAACACTGAAACATGGCAGTGAAAATGACACAATTCTGGATGGGAATGAGGATGAGAAAAGTTGCAATATCCATATTTTTAGTTGCACCACAATCAAGAACCAAAAGACAATCCTGGTATTGAAAAAATAAATAAATAAAAGAAAAAAATGTTTATTTATACGATATATATGTAGAGAACCTTGTCAGAAATTGTAATATGTATGACAATTTGACTTGCATCCCACCCAGGGTGTATCTCTGCCTTACATACTGTGCTGTTGGGCAGTGGCTGGGCTTCGGCTGGGCAGCGGCTGGGCAGCGGCTAAGGACACCCATGACCCTGTCCAGGATAAGGGTGAAAGAGGGATGGATGGATGGATGGATGGATGGATAAATATGACATTGTAATTTTATCATTTTATTATCATTATTTTACCTTGGCAGTAAATAGTGTGATGGTTCGAGGTTAAATGAGGCTCCTTCTTATCCCAGGAGGAGCTCTGCTATAAAGGAAACTGAATTTCTTTTGAAAAATATCATCCCAAATTAATAGATTTCATCACTTTCCCTACTGACAATTTTCCCTTTTCCATATAATGGAATACCTTACTGGAATAATGGGATACCTTACTAGAATCCTGGGATACCTTACCGGAATACTGGGATTCCTTACCGGAATACTGGGATACCTTACCAGAATAATTGGGATACCTTACTGGGATACCTTACTGTGAGTGCCATATGCAGCATCGACATTACAGCTGCAGCATGGTGTCTCTAAGGTCTGGCTTTTTACTTGCAGGGTATGTTCATTGTCCTCCAAAGATCCCCTTCTGATTCACCGAAAATCAAAGTACTGACTCAAACATTTTCAGTAATAAGGCATGCCTCTCTGTGAGCACGGCGACAAGCTGTGCGACCTCACAGTAGCAGGAAGAGTCAGGGTCAGAGCCTTTGTCCCCGTCGGTTACTCGGTGCAGACACTGTCCAGGTAACCGCTCCTTTGGAATCTGGATTCTCACTGGTGGGAATCCCAAAGTAGGGAGCAGCTTTTAAATACAAGGACATATCTCTTCCCAAGTGTAAATTCTACAAATAGTCAAGGAGTAACTTCACCAGGTCTCAAGTATAGTTTGAAGTAGTAGCACCTGTGCAAATTAAAGCCATTTCCTAGATGGCACATCCTCATTGAATGAAAACTGTTTTTTTTTTACATTATCTTCACCATTGCTTAAAATTGCTCCTGGGCAGGACTGGAATTTTCCAGTGAAATTGCAATTTCTTGCAAATCAGTTGCAACAGAATGAACCATGGAAAAAAAACTGTGTCTGACCTGTTTTTTACTGCCTATATCTGGCCTTGTACAGCATTACATTACGGTGGCACTCCCACATGCAACTATGGAGTTATGAACTCAAATTTTCCGAAGTATTTAATACTTCCGAGTTGTGTTTAATAGTTCTAATAACTAATAACCTGCATGTATGTTTAGTACTTACTGATGTGTGTAAGTTTGCGTAAATCTCAGAGACAGTGATTAGTTTGTTTATTTATTCATTTTTGCCTAGCATATTCCATAAACATGTTTGCTTAAACTCAATCATCTCACTAGTAATTGCCTGGAAGAGCTAATATGTTTATGAAAAGGACTGCCATCCCAGGAAAGAAAATTAAATGTCAAATCATCGACTGCTGCACACAAGCAAATGGGAGGTTATGCTGAAATTATGAATTGTTTTGACAACGTGAGATACCCGCAGGCAGGTGGAAAGGAAAGGTTCTAGAACAATAAACCAAAGTTATAGAATAGATTAAAATTACACAGAAAGGGGACCACAGGCCAGTATATGACTGATTTTCTTTCCCACCGATTGCCCCCTAGATGCATTGTGAGATATGAGAGACGTGTTTTTTTCCTTGGAAGCCCAAAACATTTCTAAGGTCTAGTCAACCAGTGATGTTATTTGTTCATAATTGATACATGGTTCATGGACTGATTACTGAAACAGAAAGCAAGTCAATGTTTTTTGGGACTCACTGACATTTTTATCATATACATAATTTAATTAAATAAGGAACATTCAGATTATACATAAACATCTACCTCTTCCTTCCATCCTTGTGATCAAATCTTAAAATTGGGACAGTGTGAATTGGAACTTTGTCATCTTGTTCACTTGACCTCCTCTGCCGCCCCCTGGAGGATGGGCTCCTCCTTTGGGTCTGGTTAGTGTTAGGGCTTCCTCTGCCGCCCCCTGGAGGATGAGCTCCCCCTTCGGGTCTGGTTAGGGTTAGGGCTTCCTCTGCCGCCCCCTGGAGGACGGGCTCCCCCTTAAGGTCTGGTTAGGGTTAGAGCTTCCTCTGCCGCCCCCTGGAGGACAAGCTCCCCCTTCGGGTCTGCTTAGGGTTAGGGCTTCCTCTGCCGCCCCCTGGAGGATGGGCTCCCCCTTTGGGTCTGGTTAGGGTTAGGGCTTCCTCTGCTGCCCCCTGGAGGACGGGCTCCCCCTTTGGGTCTGGTTAGGGTTAGGGCTTCCTCTGCTGCCCCCTGAAGGATGGGCTCCCCCTCTGAGTCTGGTTTCTTCCTTCTAGGGATGCCCAACTCCAGTCCTGGGGGGCCGGAGCCCTTCACATTTTTGGGTTTTCCCTCATTTAACACACCTGATTCAATTCCTTGTGCTAATTATCACACAGCTCTTGAGCTGAATCATTTATGGTGGAACAGGGAAAGAACTAAGCTACACAGGGCTCCGGCCCCCCAGGACTTAGGCAGTCCTGTTCTAGGGGGTTTTTCCTTGCCACTATTGCCTGACATGTCCTCCCGGGAATGTTATAGTTTAGAAACTGGTGAACTATATTAACCCAGTACATATTTAGATTTAGAATACATAATTATTATACATAATTAAATTTATTTGATGAATTGTTTGTTTCTGAGAAGTTTTTTAGTTACCCTGAAATGTATCCTGTTTTTTAAATTATTTTCTTTAGCTAAAAAATAAGATTTAAAACTTAGAGATATAATTCCCCTGTGTCAGTTTCACATAACAAGGAGATGGTGAAAATTTCTGTCTCTATTCTCTGTCCTCTGGCCAATCAAAAGCATCAGGATTTATTCCCCCAGGAATGTCGTCTTCTTCACTGTGGCAAAGCAGATTATCTGTTCTGCTGCTGTTACGTGGGGCTAAGTGGTTGAAGGCACTACTTGCTGTTTATTATAGAATTACACCTAATTGTACATTATAAATAAGGCTTTCAATGAAGTCACCATTCACTAAGAAAGACCATAGAATGTTCTGAATGAAGGGGAAAAAATATTAAATAATTTATGTAATGTGTATGGTGGCATAGTGGCTACATTTACATTTTATTGATACAGTGAATGCTGTTATTCAAAATGACATCATTGAAAAAGCAGGGGATTGACACTTCCTGGAGTCAGTTGGGGGTTAAGGGCCTTGCTCAGGGACCCAATGGTGACATCACTCTGCTGACCCTGGGATCTGACCTTCCTATCATAGACCCAGTATCTGATCCCACTGAATCACAAACCACCCTGAAGTCAGTTAGTAGTTGTCTCACATGTCCATTTTTGTGTATTATGATATGGCCTAACCTCGATCTATGTACAGGAGGAGTGTTGCTAAAGTGTCTTGTGTGTCCTGTGTGTGTGTGTGTGTGTCCTGTGTGTGTGGTGTCCACAGACATCTCTTCAGGATCAGCTCTCTGGCATGGCTCTGCACAATTCGCATCACAATCATGGTCATTCTGATTCATAGGATCACCATTATTGTCCTTTTGGCAGGTCACCAGTGCGATGTCTGTGCATGGCACAGACTGGGCGGCACCATCAGGGCCATTGAATGACCTGTGACTTAATCCTGCTGGAGTCTGAGAGACCCACACATGCGTACGAGCAGCCTCACCCAGCACAGCGTCTGTCGCATTATCTGATGCAGTTTATTATTATCTCTATCCCAACTAGGGAGTCACTCTTGTTCCCCTATTGGCTGCAACAGGAAAAAAACTTCTACAGGAATAAAACAATTGGCCAATCATAGAGCCAGATTGTATTAGTGCAAGTGGGAGAGACCACACTCTCCCCTGTTAGGCTTTTACCCCACATTACAGCAGATCTGCAGGGGATCGTTCCCATAGTGGAAAGCACGTGGGTCGATGCAAAAATAAAAGACTGGAATACTTCAAGTTTGGCGTCACCCAGTCGGAGAATAAATAATGACTGGCATCTCCACCCAGGCGTAACATTTCACTCATTAATTTATGCAAACGTGTGCGGAGCAGCGTGAATGGCAGGTAGCGATAGGAGTCCGAGGGAAGGGGAGCTAATTAAGCATTAGTGATAGTGCCCCCCCGCTAATTAGCCTCTCCTGATTTCATTTTCTAAACCATCCTTTGTTTCCGGAGTTCAGAGGTTAATCAATTAATGGGAACAGTCTGAGGATCTTTCCTTTCCAGCACCACAGAAGCTAATTGTTGGAACATTTCGCACACAAATTCACAGAACCGCTTTACGGCGGATCAAAGGAAGAGGGTTCTGTTTTAATAATGCCTAACCTCATTAAACGGGACATAATATTTCACCTTAATTTATTTTATTGTGCATTTATGCCTCATTCAGTTTTATTAGCCACGATAATAATATACATCTTAGACTTTAGAGGAAAGGGGGCGTCGTTACCTCCGGTTCGCATCATCAGTCGCTGAATTCATGGCCAGCCAGACCACATAAAACCCCACAGTGACAGAAACCTCTCCAATCAGCCAAATCTCTACGTTTCACCTCAGTGCTGTACGTATTTTCATATTCCATCTACGTATGTTATACGTATTTATATAGAAATCGTTGTATGCGGTACTTTTTATTGTCGATTTTTGTCTTTTTGTATAGTTGTTTACTGTGTCATTATAAGCAATTTCTTCCGGGATAATGGAAGTATTATGATTAACCTTTGTAAGGTACTGAACTTGTTTCTTACTGAATTAGGTTGTTTCTTTATGCTTCCGGTTTCTGGAATATACCCTAAATATTCGCCCTGCCTGTGCATAGTCACATTTTGCTCTGGGCTGTTTCTGACCTCTGACCTACGATTCGTGCCTGTATCCTGAAGTACAGTTCATTAAACCTGCTATCCCTAAGTTTTATATCCAGACCTCTTCCATTACAGGAGACTTCTGTGCAGTAGCGCTCTGTACGTACTGTTAATTGTAAGATCTTCGCAATACGCAAGCCAACTTAGATCGACAAGGTACAATATTGATTATATGTAGATCAGGAAATTGGGTGTTACAAATATAAAATGCGGTCAAGAATGAGATTGGCTGCAGGTCAGTTGTTAGAAGCACAGTTATGTGCATGATTAGGGTTGAGACATAGTCAGATTTAGAACAGAAGGAGAAAAGGGAGAGGGAAATAAGATGCAAAGAACAATGGCAAGTGTCGTAGCTTTATGTTCAGATATATTGTTAGAATTCAGCGGAGACACAACAACACCAGTGTGAACTTCATGAGCGGTACTAACCAAAATAATAAGTAAATCTGGTGAGCTAACTGCGTGAAGCCCTACTAAGCCTGGCCCTAACCCTAACCCTAACCCTAACCTCACTCCCTAACTATCCACAAAACAGGGACAATACCATATACATGCAAAAGTAAATGGCAGCCACTCCTAACAGCACTTACATGGAATATTTGCACATTACTTACAACAAGCAATCAAGCCAAAATCGAAATCCAAAAGAAATAATCAGCAGCCAGAAGTGAGGTCAAAATACACAGGACATCAAATCACAATTAGTCACAGAGTCAAGCCAAGAGCAGTGAAAGCTCCATGGATCTTTTTTATTCCGCTGCAGGATGAAGAGCGGGGAACAGGAGCGAGTGATGAAACTGGTTTTTTAATTCCAGCACAGTGTGCAGATGGAAATGCGGAACACTGGGAATGGGAATTGCTGGAATCTGAAGTGACAGAGACACACAGACCATAATAGCATTGATATCTAGGCAAATATATTATTTATATTTGGGTATTTTGTGCAAACATCTAGCAGCTCCCTGTGAAAATGGAACATAGCGTTATCTCCTAGCATATACAATAACTCCTGTGGTTTAGCTGACCTGCTGTTTGGAGTCCAGAACAAGTTTCAATAAAACATGGAGTCACAAATAGCAGAAATCAAGTAAAATCTTCCTACATGCTGGCATCACGCCTGTTAGTGGTGATGAGTATTGATAAGGAGCCCTGCTGTGCATAGACGCTGTGCAGCCTTTCCGCATCCTTCACGTTCCGCTTTATTCCAGGAACCTCCGTTGTTTGATGGTGTGAAAAGCCTCGTTAGATTACAGTCAGGCCCACTAAGTGTAAACAAACCCGCCTCATGACCTGAGGCTGTTTCCCAGTAGGTACTGGGACAAGAATGAGTGATTAAAGTTGTACCAGGTCTGCCATCATGATTGGAGCACCAAACTAATGTCTGCAGATATGCCTCTTCTTCCTCGAGGCGTTTTTTCGTAATGATGTCCTGAAGGGCTTTGAAACAGAGATCCCTGACGTTTTCACTCTGCTTCTTCTGTTTGCAGATTTGGCTGAAGTATTTAAAAAGTAATAATAGAAAAACCAGGGGTTTGTACAAAGTTAAAAGAATCACTTGTCATGTAAGTACATTATTACTGTTAAAATGTACAACAAGCTAGAGCATCTGAGATTTTTGTTGTTGTACTGATGGACAGGTGAGGGGTTTGCAGTGGCTCCCAGCAGAGGACGTGCAGAGGAACTCAAACCAACGGACCCAATGAGTTTGAGCTTAAAGAGAAGTATTATCAGCAATCAGTGCAATCATGGATTGAGGAGCTTGTGACTTCTCTGTTACCAGTGATGTGCAGGGAGGTTTGACCTTTGACCTCAAGATTATCAGCGTTCCTCTGATTATTCAGTTCACATTTAATTCACTTCCTTGGAAGTTAACAGATTAACAGATGAAGGGACATTTTTTCTCTTTCCTTTGTTGATATTTGAATGTTTTTGATGACCCACATACAAGGGCGTAACTTTGGCTGGAACATTGGGGGGGATTGAGGTCTCCACCCATTACGGGGGAAACATGATTATTGGGGGGGTTGTATTAGTTGGTTTTGATTTATTAACGCCCCCATCCCCCCATAATTTACGCCCATGCCCACATAGCAAGATGAGTCTGAACCGTATCCGGGCCAAATGTTCAAAAATCCCCACAGATCCAAAAACCGGGTCTTTTTTTGTACAGCAGACCAATACTGGTCTTAATCCTCTTTCTGGATTAGGGTTAGGGTTAGGGTTAGAGCCATGTATGGGCCAGATTGAATTGAATGTTACTGAATCTGGCCCGTATTTGCACCAGAGTCAAAATTAAATTCAGAGGAGGGTACACTCTAAAAACTGCTGGGTTAAAAACAACCCAATTTGGGTTATTTTGGTAACCCAGCGCTGGGTAAAAAAGGGACTAACCCAATGCTGGGTTATTTTGACCCAACAAGTTGGGTTACACGTTTAACCCAGCATGCTGGGTTGTGATTTTTAACCCAACTATTAGTTAAAAATGACTACACTGCTGGGTTGAATGTAACCCAAAATGGGTCAGAAATTTAATCTAGAAACTTTGGTGATTAAAATTACTAAAATAAAAACAATTCTACAGCAATACATACTTCAGTAATGGAATTTTATTTATGACAAAACATGTAAAAAATGTGTCCATATGAATTTAAGACATTTTCCCATCTCCACCTCAGCATTAAGACAATTTCTATTAAAATGTATCAAACTATCACAGAAACACTGTGACTGAAGTCAGTAACAATGCATCAGACTGAAGTCAGACAAATTAACTTTAGAAAAACACAATTTGAAATATGAAAACTTTTCATAACATTTACATCATGCATAAACATTAATATATCCTGAGATATACAGGAATCATCAGTAAGAATCAATTGCAATGTAATTGCAGAGTAGAGGAAAAATAGAAGTATGTAGAAGTAATAATGAAAAAGCGATCTAACTGACTGAAGTCAGAAAGATTAACTTTAAAATACAAATTTGTGCATAAACATTAACATATCCTGATATATATAAATCATCAACTGAAAAAATATGTAGAAGTAATAATGAAACGGCATCAAACTGACTGAAAAAACAAACAAACAAAAAAACTTAAGAAAATACAAATTTAAGATTAGGAAAAAATAGGAAAACATTTGATAACTTTCCCATTAACAATTATGTGCAAACATCAATATATCCTGAGATATAAAGTGACTGAAGTCAAATTTACTTCCAAGAAAATATGTATTTAAAATATGAAAACATTTCAAACGTCCACTGCAGCAAGTAATGTACTTTGCTCAAATGCTGTGCCATTTATTATAGCAAAGGGTTGAAAGCAGTGGTTGTCTCCAAGCATGAGAACATAAGAAAATTCAATGGACTCTTCTGAACGAAGGTACTCAGCCATATTGGTCCCAATCTGAAAAAAGGAAAAATAAATAAAAAAGAAATGGTATAGATTCATTAAGAACTCAAAAATGTGTAAAAGTTAAATATCCTTAGAGCTACCTTCAGAACACCTAAAAAACCTTTAGGAGCATTAAAGACCATAACACACCAAGCTATCAGCATTAGTTAACCACTGACCATGGCCTTAGCACTATGCTTAGAAAATGTCCGTCGAACATGTTTAGTTTCAAGCCTCCTTTAGCCTGAGCTGAGCTCAGACATTCCCGCCTGCATCAAACCATTTACAGGATTAAAGAAATTACATGTTCGTAGTAAATTAACATCGTTTGCTGTCGAATGTACAACTAAGTCAAACGAATTGAACGAAATGTACCTTACAAGCAGAGCGGGAAATTTATGTGGATGTGCTGACAAAATCAAATTACTTAAGTAAACTCCGCTATATCAAAACCGTATCTAACATATACAAAAGTAATATTTAAAAATTTTACGTTATCCTTTCCAAGGCGGAGCACGGCCGTCGCTTAGTCGTTAGGTAATCTCAGTTCAACTGACCGAAAGCCTAAAATTTGCGTGTATATATATTATACAGTAAAGCAAATGTTTTATTTATTATGAACATTGTTAAATACACACTGAATAACTTAGGTTTCAGACAGAATTTCACTGGCTTCCCTCTAAAGACGGTGCAAAACTCCATCAACTCTCGCTGATGTCCCTGGATGTTGACGTGACGTGCGTGCTCTCTTTCACGTCCGCGTTCCCAACCCAGCACTGCTGGGTTATAGATCAAGACCGATTTTCAACCCAAATTGGGTTAAATCAACCCAACTTTGTTACCCAGCAGTCTCAACCCAGCATTTGGGTTGAAAAAACAACCCAGCGTTTTTTAGAGTGTATAAATGGGGATGGTGAGTGGCTCGGTGAGCTAAGTCTTTGTGACCCTGGTCACAGGGTTGCTGGTTTGAGCCCCAGCCTCAGTGGTCAGTCTATGGAACAATGGAGAGCGAGATGGGGTTGTTAAAGAGAAGCACTTCAATGTGCCTGTGCTGAATGAAGCATGTTTCTTTGTTAAATGCAGCTCAGACTCATTTTCCCAGCTGGACTCCTCACCATTTCTGCTCCAGGATCCTGCTGTAACATGTTCGGCTGGTGATTGGCTCAGTGGTATAAGTCTCTGTGCTTGTAAGCAGGAGGTTGCTGGTTTGAGCCCCAGCCCCAGGTGATGGTCACATGTCTGTGGGCCCTTGAGCAAGGCCTTTAACCCCCAGCTCTGGGGGTGTTGCTGGAGTAAATAAGATTGAGTTTGGTGAAGAGAAGGAGTATCAGTGCGATTAAAAGTGTTTATTAAGGTGAGCTCCAAGATCCCAGCTAGGATCCTGGAGCATAATTCAAACGTTTAGACACTAGAATACTGTTCATCACATACCCCACCTTGTTCTATACAACAGCACCCCTGCAGCTGGGGGCTAAAGGCCTTGATCAAGGGCCCACAGACATGTGACCATCACCTGGGGCTGGGGCTCGAACCAGCAACCTGAATGAATCTGTCCCAAGCTTTCTGATTCATGTAAGCGGTTGATCTCCATAACCCTGATCACATGATCATAGCATTGGTCCATTGTGCAAAAAGACACTGGGCCAGATCTGGTTTACAGATCGGCGGTGATTTCACCCGGATGCAGTTCAGACTCATCTTGCTTGGTGGGTAGAGCGATTTGTTGCAAGTCTCCTGCAAGAGTTCAACCTGAATGATCTAAATAAATATTAAATAAAATCTACTTACCAGGCATAAATGGTTTTGAACCACTAAATTACCATCTCCCTATTGTGGACTATTGTTTAATGATACAACTCTAATTAATACAAATGCTACTTCATTAGAATGACTATAGTAAAGCCATTTGTTTCTAAGGGACTGAATAATTGAGTCGAAATTATTGGAAATTATTTGCAATAAGCCCAGGTCTTGGTGCTGACAAATTTCCATGCAGATGTTGGAAATTAAATTAAGGTAATAAAACTACAGTCAAATGGTTGCATTTATTCATGCTAATCTATGTCAATTTGCATCAAGCATAAATCTAAATAGATATTTCCTGTAAAAAAGAAGGTTTAGTATACGTTCGAATATTCATCATTACCATATGTGTTAGTGTTAATAACATTCCAGTTTGGGTTTTTATCTAAATCCCCAGAACCATGAACATGCAGATAACAGCTGGCAGCTCAGCGTTAACTGCTAACTGAGAGGTACTGCTCCAGTCCTTCCTCAAATCCGAGCCGCCTTTCAGTATTGCGAGTCGCACGCTGCCCTAATCTGGACTGGACCACCTATTACAATGTGTCAAGACCAAAGATCCCAGAGAGATTAATGGAAACTCGTTTTGCAGGATTTTATGCGTTCCTTGCCCAGGAAAGGGGAGCCGACAGTTCAGTGTGAGCAGCATCACTGCAGCAGCTGCAGAGTGCTTAAGCGAGGTGTCTTCTGAGACTGCCCGAGTGGTCAGGGAAACGTCAGAGTGCTTAAGTGAGGTGTCCTCTCAGACTGCCCAAGTGGTCAGGGAAACATCAGAGTGCTTAAGTGAGGTGTCCTCTGAGATTGCCCGATTCGTCAGGGAAACGTCAGAGTGCTTAAGTGAGGTGTCCTCTCAGACTGCCCGAGTGGTCAGGGAAACGTCAGAGTGCTTAAGTGAGGTGTCCTCTCAGACTGCCCGAGTGGTCAGGGAAACGTCAGAGTGCTTAAGTGAGGTGTCCTCTGAGATTGCCCGATTCGTCAGGGAAACGTCAGAGTGCTTAAGTGAGGTGTCCTCTCAGACTGCCCGAGTGGTCAGGGAAACATCAGAGTGCTTAAGCGAGGTGTCCTCTGAGACTGCCCGATTCGTCAGGGAAACATCAGAGTGCTTAAGCGAGGTGTCCTCTCAGACTGCCCGATTCGTCAGGGAAACGTCAGAGTGCTTAAGCGAGGTCTCCTCTCAGACTGCCCGAGTGGTCAGGAAAACGTCAGAGTGCTTAAGTGAGGTGTCCTCTCAGACTGCCCGATTTGTCAGGGAATGTCAGAGTGCTTAAGCGAGGTGTCCTCTGAGACTGCCCGATTCGTCAGGAAAACGTCAGAGTGCTTAAGCGAGGTGTCCTCTGAGACTGCCCGATTCGTCAGGGAAACGTCAGAGTGCTTAAGCGAGGTGTCCTCTCAGACTGCCCGATTCGTCAGGGAAACGTCAGAGTGCTTAAGCGAGGTGTCCTCTCAGACTGCCTGATTCGTCAGAGTGCTTAAGCGAGGTGTCCTCTCAGACTGCCCGATTTGTCAGGAAAACATCAGAGTGCATAAGCGAGGTGTCCTCTGAGACTGCCCGATTTGTCAGGAAAACGTCAGAGTGCTTAAGCGAGGTGTCCTCTGAGACTGCCCGAGTCATCAGGGAATGTCAGAGTGCTTAAGTGAGGTGTCCTCTCAGACTGCCGGATTTGTCAGGAAAACGTCAGAGTCCTTAAGCGAGGTGTCCTCTCAGACTGCCGGATTTGTCAGGAAAACGTCAGAGTGCTTAAGCGAGGTGTCCTCTGAGACTGCCCGATTTGTCAGGAAAACGTCAGAGTGCTTAAGCGAGGTGTCCTCTCAGACTGCCCGATTCGTCAGGAAAACGTCAGAATGCTTAAGCGACGTGTCCTCTGAGACTGCCCGATTCGTCAGGAAAACGTCAGAGTGCTTAAGCGAGGTGTCCTCTGAGACTGCCCGAGTCATCAGGGAATGTCAGAGTGCTTAAGTGAGGTGTCCTCTGAGACTGCCCGATTCGTCAGGAAAACGTCAGAATTCTTAAGCGAGGTGTCCTCTGAGACTGCCCGATTCGTCAGAGTGCTTAAGTGAGGTGTCCTCTCAGACTGCCGGATTTGTCAGGAAAACGTCAGAGTCCTTAAGCGAGGTGTCCTCTCAGACTGCCGGATTTGTCAGGAAAACGTCAGAGTGCTTAAGCGAGGTGTCCTCTGAGACTGCCCGATTTGTCAGGAAATGTCAGAGTGCTTAAGCAAGGTGTCCTCTGAGACTGCCCGATTTGTCAGGAAAACGTCAGAGTGCTTAAGCGAGGTGTCCTCTGAGACTGCCCGAGTCATCAGGGAATGTCAGAGTGCTTAAGTGAGGTGTACTCTCAGACTGCCGGATTTGTCAGGAAAACGTCAGAGTCCTTAAGCGAGGTGTCCTCTCAGACTGCCGGATTTGTCAGGAAAACGTCAGAGTGCTTAAGCGAGGTGTCCTCTGAGACTGCCCGATTTGTCAGGAAATGTCAGAGTGCTTAAGCAAGGTGTCCTCTGAGACTGCCCGATTTGTCAGGAAAACGTCAGAGTGCTTAAGCGAGGTGTCCTCTGAGACTGCCCGAGTCATCAGGGAATGTCAGAGTGCTTAAGCGAGGTGTCCTCTGAGACTGCCCGATTTGTCAGGGAATGTCAGAGTGCTTAACCGAGGTGTCCTCTGAGACTACCCGATTTGTCAGGGAATGTCAGAGTGCTTAAGCGAGGTGTCCTCTGAGACTGCCCGATTCGTCAGGAAAATGTCAGAGTGCTTAAGCGAGGTGTCCTCTGAGACTGCCCGATTCGTCAGGGAAACGTCAGAGTGCTTAAGCGACGTGTCCTCTGAGACTGCCCGATTCGTCAGGAAAACGTCAGAGTGCTTAAGCGAGGTGTCCTCTCAGACTGCCTGATTCGTCAGGGAAATGTCAGAGTGCTTAAGCGAGGTGTCCTCTCAGACTGCCTGATTCGTCAGAGTGCTTAAGCGAGGTGTCCTCTCAGACTGCCCGATTTGTCAGGGAGACATCTGAACTGACACGGTATGAAAAATTATGCAATTCAACCACAAAAACAAACGCAGAAGTGAGATGGCAAGCATTGTGTCTCTCTGCAGCCTGTCGATACTTTACCACACCTCTCGGATCGACGTGTTGGTGGAGCGCAGACGTCTGGATAACATCAGGCTGCTCGGTTGTCCAGGTGAACCTGTGACTAGATCCTCACAAAAGAATTAACCACATTCAGAAAATGGAGGCCACTTGGGTGGCTTTGGGTGATAACACCGGTCTGGCGTGTAAAATTGATTAAGCACACAGCAGGGGAACAGCTGTCTGTAGCCAGCAATATTGATATTACATGACATAGACTATATACCGTGTATATTGGTGTGCTAGATATGCAGGAGATCATTCTAAAACGGACAACAATTTCCCTAGTGAGGAGTATTTTCCTAATGCCGAAACAAGTTACTAGTTTAGCTTTTTTTTCTTGAAATTGGCTAGAAAAAAATAAAATCATCCTTCGCTGTAAATTCGACATATGCTACAGGAGAAGATCCATTTTGGCCGTCAGTGGAAAAATGAGTCACCAGCTGTCAGGAATGAAAGTTGTGCTCCGTCACCCTCTTCTGAAGACGCTACTCCTTCCGTGCTCACAACACTCATGCACTGGAAAGCTCATAACCTTGAATTATGGGTATTTTTTGGCTTATCAGTCTAAAGTTAATTGCGACTTCAGTACAATGGTCCCTCATTTTTTCTTCAGGCGGGAAAGGAGACTGTTCTCATTCTTTGTGACCCTAAGATGGAGCTGTTAAACATATCTGAAGAGGCCTCAAGTTTTTGTCCGCTGTATGAGTTATTTTTTGGCTTTTTTGTAAGCTTTTTCATTTTTAAAATGATCCATCCATAAACAGTGGGTGATGTTTCTCAGATGCCACTGGGCTTGTATCCAAAGCGGTTCTGTAACTTTTATGCAGAATTCATACATAGTGGTTTGGCAGAAATTGTACTGCTGCCGGACATGATTAATAGACTGAACTTTTGTTTTGAAAGCTTGGTGCATTTTCACAAACAAATCCCTCAATTCACACCAGCTTTATGGAGATAGACGCCATTTCCCTACAGTCTCATAAACACTCGGCAGAATAGTGGTTATTTTACATTGTAATGTGCTCCTCTGACTGCTACATGATAACATTGTTTTCAAACAACTTGCTAAGCAGGAAGGAAGCAGTGCATCATGGGATGCAAAAGTACCTTTACCTTCAGATGAAGGGAATGGGCTCATCTTCCTCACAAAACTATGAAGACACCTGCAGCTTAGATCGTTAGGGTAGGTCTGTAGATGACTTCTTTATTCATATTTACATATAGTTCTCCATCCACACTGACTTTTTCTAGGTCTGTATTCAGAGAGGAGATCTCCATTCATATTTGCTTGTTCTAGGCTCATACAAGGGTTCTCCATTCGCTCATATGAAGTTGTGGTCAAGGATGACTCATCATCTCACCATGCGCTGGCTGAAGCATCATGGGAAAGCCTTTTCACTGTGACATCTCAGCCAGTGGCATCAGCCTGTTGCTATTTATAGTCAGAAAAAGACACGCCACTACATTATGGCTCCTTTGGCTTTCCTAGATATGTCGATGGTTCTCAGCAATGGCTTTGTTTCTGAGCTTGGCAAAGACACGGAAATCAGGGGCCTTGAGGAGGACCGTGGGCAGCCGGTGGTGACGACGTTTGTGTCTAACCTACAGCTAGATGGTCAGGCTTTAAACCGCTACGCCACCCACAATATACCTGAAATTGCAGGAAAGCCTTCGGAAAACTGCTGGAGATAAAAATATACATCAACATTTCAAATGTCCACTGGTAGCCATTTTATTTATTCAGTACAGAAGATAGAGACTTAACTAAACTGAGGTGGAATGTAGGTCATAGAAATCACCTCGGTGAAGATCCGAAGACCATCTTTAATAAAGAAAAAGCAGCCAGATGTAAATATCAGACATTTATTATTCAACAGCTCCTCGTGTTGATTGCCTTGTCCTTTCTGTCCAATTCCTGTCTACTGATTTCCTGATTTTTATATATATATATATATATATATATATATATATATATATAATGATATGCACCCATCAGGACTGAGAATGTAACATTTCTATGCACGGCTAATAAGCATGTATTTTTCACTGGAATCCGCTGCTTATCTTTTTGCTGGGACCTCAGAGGTTCAGCAAGGTGCATTGGCATGTCGGTGAGTGGAGAGCAGCAGGCGAGGCGCAGACACGCTTTGTGATGCCATCGCGGTCCTGGCTCTCTCTCATTACGGCTCAGTCCTTGACAGTTGCCAGGGGACCGTCGTCTCGTTAATGATGCATTGATCTTCTGCGCTGTCGTGGCTTGAATTACTGATAGGCCCGGACGCTGGGCAAGAAGTCTAAGTTTAGAAAAAGAGCCACCGTTCGCCCCGTCTCCTCAGTCCTGTAGTGTTTTATGTCCGCAATCCACAGCTTTCTGCAGCGCACTGTCCTGTTTACACGCTGTTCTCCAGGTCATTACAGCCAAAGCATTTTTACCGCATACAGCTGAATTCAATTATTGCTACATCACGCAGGTGCCGCTGAGAGATGCTCTTTAAGATGATGTGCCAGCCATCGACAGATAGACAGGCAGAGAGATGATATTAAACTTAGACTGAGTTAGTTTAATCCATGAGGGGAAATTAAGGTGCGAACAGCAGTTACATTAAGCATCCAATCCACCCAAAAGTCCTCTAGGTTATTATCAGAGGACGTTTTGGAGCCACCAGTAGAACTGCCCCCTCCTCCCCCTGTCTCGATTTGCCTTTCCACTCCTCTCCATCCGTTTAATTCTCCCGTTTTATCTAGAGGCAGGGGGTGGGGGGGCTTGCCCTGCTTATGCACCTCGGCGACTGCCGACAGCTGCCCCCGGCTGTTTACCCTTCACGGTCTTCTCTGTCCGCTCATTAAAAGGCAGTCACGACGTACTTAACACTTTACTCGGGAAGCCCTGTTTGCACGTTTAATTACAGAGTCTGTCGTCCACCTCCTCACTCGGGCTTGCCGGCTGCTCCGAGCGCCGTTTTTAATCGGCTGTGCGGCATCTCCGCGCATCTGCGCCGTAAAGTGCCCTGACCGCCGGCATTCTGCTGCCTCTGGCTGGGTCCAGCCGCGCTTCAGCGAGGAAGCCGGGGAAACTTTTTTATAGAAATATGAAATTAAAATTTCATATTTATAATTCTTTTTTACCGTCAGCAATAATAATGAACTTGGCCATTAATATATCCAGCAAAATGAATACAGCTTCTTAACAAGCTTTGAAAAATGATGCTCTTATAAGTGCAATTCATTCCGAGTACGGAGGCCTCTTAATAGGCCTATATGTCAATGTTAGGCGTCCTCTGGATTTATTTCCTTTTTATATTACCGTTAACTTAAGTTTTCTTTATTCGTGCTATAGGCCTATAGATATTTTATGACCAGCTATTAATTGTGTATTTAATAGTTGTTCAGGGTGGGAAAATATTTTTGAAATAGTTTTGTGCTCCTTTAATTGCAAGAAGGTTTGCGTTCCCTCTCATTACTTTACACTTGCCCACTTGCTATTTGCTGCAATCTGACGGCAAGGATAAACCTAAATACAGTAATACAGACAAGTCCGGTTAAGTGCTTTAATTAAGCATTAAACTGCATAGGACATTGCACACCATGTAAGCGAGAATACCATGGCGGAATACCCGCAAGTGGGTTCGGGTTTTAACCCTATGACACCGCGGAAAGTTATAGCTTTATATTCCGGCTGTAACATCTTTCAGCAAAAGCAAGCAACAGCCCTTGGTTTTCCAGAGTTCTTTTAAGATAATTAACATTTCAATGTTTGTGAATGTACTATAAGGATCAATAGCCCAGCTCTCTTGATTACAAATTTAAGTCACTAGCGGAGAATGGAGACGGTGCAATTATTAATAAATACGCATAAAAACATAATATGAAAGTTACATGGTGTGCACTGTTCCCCGTAGTTTAATGCTTAAAGCTCACTTCACTGAAAATGTCTGTATCGTTCAGGTTTATATTGATTAGTCCATTAATCATATATTTTGCACTTTAAATGGAAAAGTGGAAAAGTTTTGCCAGGGATCACAAAACTATTGCTAATTTTTTCCCAACCTGACCTGGTTGGGGCTCCGCACTTATCTTTCCCTCTTATTTCACCTAAATGGAGACGAGAGACTGAAATGTCCTAATGTGGGAACGTGAGAAGTGCCAACGTGAGAAGTGCCCTGACATCAAATGGCGCGAGTCTGAAATGTTCCCCAGGTTCACGTGCATGGCTAATCACTGAAGCTTCCTGAGCTCGACTGTCGAAAAAAAAAAACTACTTGAATTAACCTCAGAAATAACAAGGCAGTTCATCTGAAGAGATCTGAATTACAACAAGTATAATAAATTGAACCTTGACTGACTTCGTTAGTTTTGGGATTAGCCTGACATGTCTGTATATAGATCCCACAGCAAGTCCAGGCCTGAAAGGCCAACACTGTCCTGTCTGCTTTTACTCCTTTCCCGTGATCCTGATCTGCTCCCCAATTCCATAGTTACAATAGACGTTTATCAGCATTTGCCATCAAACCAAGCAGAGCAGCTCATTTTCATTTCCATCAGCTGACTATGTTTTCAGTACTCTGCTAATTTTGGTGCATCATTAGTCAAAGAGAATGTGAAGGGGGGTGCACTCATTGGAAGGGAAGTGTGGGAAGGGCTGGCCTCAGTTCTGGAGGATAGAATTCTGATGTGTGTGTGTGTGTGCGTGTGTGTGTGATGTATGCATTATATTGTGGGGTCCAAACTAGAGCCTTAATCCCATTACTTTCTTGGTCAAAGACATGTTCTCACTATAAACACAGTAATGCTGTTTCTGAAATACACAGTGAACATCTCGACTGCTCCAAGATAAAGGTTGTTTTTAATGTCTAGGGAAGACCCAGCACTGTTGTTCAATCTTGTGCTTTTAATGTGACTTTTACAGACATCAGAGTTGTGCCTTAGAGCTGTGAGCCACGGAAGTGGGGAGTTGAACAGCCGTGCTCCGTTGTTGAAGGTTGTATGTTAAAATTCTGTTCAACAACTGAACCTGTCTCACTTCATGTCGGGGAAGAAGGTAATTGTGTTTTGGGGCTTGAGGAAAGTGATCTAAAAAGGTTCTGGAAGATACCGTCAGCAAAATGGCAAAATCTTATTCGTCCGTCTGTGCTGTGATTCCAAAAGCCTGATTTTGTTTAATTTCAACTCGAGGTCAGTTACAGGTCCTTTCTACCCAGGAAGATCCATGATAATTGGTTGATTAAATGGATAATTGGAATCTGCTGAGATGACCATCTTTTCGTTTGAGCAAAGCATTATATTTGATTTGCCCTGGGCTGATCTTTCTTCTTATAATCAAAGTTAAATTTCCTTGAAAGGTTAATCTCATGCTGCCACTGCCGTCGTTCTGGCGGGAACGACAAAGATGTCGATGGGGGACAATTTGAGAGAAACGTTGCTTGTAAATGTTTATGATGCAAACAGTTTTAACGTGTTTTATTTACATTTGAAGGTCTATATGATTAATGGCTACTTTGTGACTGCGTGTACTCAGAACTCCAATATTTTCCCAGAAAATGAATTTTAAATGTTTTTTTTAGACTTAATTTTATATATATTTGAAAAACTGCTTATGACTAATGGGAAACTCAGTGGCTAACACCATGATGGGGGGGGGGGGGGTCAAATCGTGGCTTCATGTAGAGTTACAGGCTTCCTCAGGTGTGTGTGTGGTTTTTTTAATTAGGCTGGTATCACATGTCATTTATTTTTTTTACAATTATATTGTGATCGCAAGATGCAGGACAATCCACTTCCAGCTTACCAACACCGGGACCTTTATTAGACAGTGAACTCAAAGAAACAAGAAACAAAAGGGGAACAAGTGGGCAAAGTTCTAAGCAAAGCCAGGTTGGCACAAGCAGGGAACATCCAACAGAAGACACAGACAAGCACATTCAGGAAACAAGTGCATTATCAGGTAACACAAACAGCTAACGTGGTCAGTGACTGACCTAGGTACAAAAACAAGAACCAATACAGAAAAACATGAACACAAGAACAAAATTCACAAGGAGCAACAGATGTCCAACATAGCCAGCCTTGCACCTTCAGTGGTTAGGGATGCATTGTTGTCAGCCACACACACAGTGGTTAAGGTTGTAATAGGAACTGTGAGAGGAGCTAGACATAGGGAAACAGAGAGAACAGGATGGCCAGTGACACCTGCTGGCCAAACAGAGTAGTGACAGACACAATGGGATGAGGTAGTGACTGACCCTGACAGACATTCATCCATTTCTGAGACCTGACTCAGTTGCTGCGAAGAAGATTCTATCCTGAGTGCTCAATCTCAGCCAGTGAAATGAACCACTGATCCATTGCAGCGGTTGTGGTGCTAGGGGGGGGGTGTTCATGAAAGTGGAATGGTTTCTAACAGCCAAGTGGCTGAATGCCCAGAGAAAAGGAAAATATAATGAGACAGTTTGCACCATGTCAATAAAGAACTCAAAAAAGGTTCAATGCCAAACATAAAGCTTGATGTTACGGTCACAGAGCATCTCAGTGCTGAAACTGGCATTTATCGGTAAATCCATCTTATCCCCGGCACAGACATAACCAGACAGACCCAATGACCTACCCCCATCTTCCCTTCTTCGCCTCCCCCTCCTGCCCATCCGGCCCTGTTAGCATTCCCTGCACTCCCTCTAGGCTGTTAAAGTCCAATACTCGCTCCTCATTTGTTTCATTCTCTGCTCATTGTAAATCAGACGCCTTCGTGGATGGATCTAATGAGACGGGGAGGATGGTCCTAATAGATGAGCCCGGAAAGGTCCGTGGGTACAGCGCGGCATGCCCCCGAAATGCCCGCAGGCCAGATCGGCACCAAGCGTGAGCAGTGTTCAAAATAAGCTCACTTGAAAAACAAATAAATTAAACATTTATGCCATCCTTTACCAGAGACTTAATTCTCCATCCCTCCATCCATCCATCCATCTTGTCTGGAAGGAGCCTGGAGTCTATCCCAGGCAGCACACGACATCAGGCTGGGGCGTACGCTGGACCGGATACCAATATCCTACCTTTGTTCTTAATTTAATGATGGGTTTAAACAAACAGCTGGAATACAGATGTAACATGTTTGAATTTAAGGTCATTTACCAAGCAGCCATTGTCATTTGATTAATATGCGTTTTGCTACATGGTAAATGGTAAATGGACTGCATTTATATAGCGCTTTTCTACTCCTACAAGTACTCAAAGCGCTTTACAATTTATGCCTCACATTCACCCATCCACACCCACACACACACACACACACAGATGTTCTGGTAAATGACCCCCCAGGGTCTGTGCTGAATGTCAGTAGGGGGGGTGCAGGACCTGAAAGAGCAGCAGCCTTCTCAGGGCAGCTTAAGGAGAATCAGTCTATTCAGGGTTAACAGTTCAAGGTGATTTTTCATGTCACGTCACATTAGGCTGAACATATTTTCTTTCCACTGCTCAAATCCTTATATCACACCTCATTTCCACTTTGCAAACACTTCATTTTTGCTTTAGTGGAGTGTGTCAGAGAAGCTTGCACAGGGAGCACACAGCTCACCCAGAGGACTTCAGAATTCAGCTGATAGATAATTTGACTTTGATGTAGCATAAGATCCGTGGGCCAACATGCATATTTCCTAGTCCTTAGCTAGGCTAGATTTGACTGATAGCGGGTGAATTATCCAGCTAATGACTCATGTAGAGAGAGTGCTGTCATGTCATCTCCTATGCGGAGCATGTTTAATGACTCCAAACAAGAAACGGGAAGCTTGTGGTAATCTACAGTCATGATCTACATTATTAGGAGCCATGTGACTTTAATTCACATTGCCTCGAATATTCTGGAAGGTCCTTCAAAGGTCCTTGCAACACACTCCCACCTCTACAGGTCAAAGTTGATACTTGTTGAGTTTTCTTCATTAGATCAGAGGAATATTCTCATTTGAAGGGGCAAACCTTCTAATACCAGCTTCTCAACTGTCCAGTAGGGCACCTTTGAAAGAAAAAGTGAGCTTGAATCTGTTGTATCAGAAGTGGCATTGAAGAGGAGCCCAGCAACATGATGCAATTTGAAATGCATGGATTCTTGCAAAGTAAGCTCTCTCTATGCATTTTTTGTGGCTCTTGCTGTTTTGTTGTCAGCAGAATCTTGCCATCTTATGCCTGGTTCCTCCTCATTTGTTCTCAGCATCCTCTCACATCTTGAGGTTCTCTGTACTGTTCCATCCAAATGGTGGTTCTTCATTTTATAATAAACCAATCTTGAAAGTTAAGTTTCAGACTGAACTCCAAGTGCTTTTGAAACATTCCTTTCAATGTAATTGTCCCCCTGTTGATTCTAATACAGAATTTGTATTTCATGACTAATTGTAAAGTAATAAGACACCTAACAAAAACCACTAGCCATCTAAGGAGACCTCAGTCGCAATATGACTTCGCATGAGGCGCTGAGGTGTGGCAGCCTTTTCCCCTTACAGCTTCACCAATCGATTCTTATGTCTGCTTTGCGTTCAGGTCCTATGCAGATCTTTTGCATCCTGCCAGAACACCTGAAACCAGTATCTTTAATGTGGAAAAGTAATTTGTGAAAAGGATTTCCCATCGTGTGGTTCAATGTTTCATATCAATTTCACATGTCAAGATTAAACTTTATTCAATACTTTACAGAAAATGTTTCCAATTAGCCCCTTGAAGGAGTTGTGACCAGGAAAATCTCTTTGAGATCAGA
The DNA here is from genome assembly GCF_048594095.1 of Paramormyrops kingsleyae. NCBI lineage: Eukaryota > Metazoa > Chordata > Actinopteri > Osteoglossiformes > Mormyridae > Paramormyrops > Paramormyrops kingsleyae. The sequence continues at coordinate 25,177,332 of NC_132799.1, forward strand.
AAATGAGGATTGCTCATCCACATCAGTTAATTTCTAACAAATTGCTCCTATTTGCGTAGGGCAACTCTTGATGTCACCCCACAAGGTGACAAAACTCTGCTAAGTGATACTGAAATGAAAACAATTATGCTTATAAAAGTTGTTATGCTTGTGAGAATTATGCCATATATTTCATTATTCTTACTTGTATACTATTTTTGGAAGATGCTGTTATCCAAAATGACTTTCAATGAACAAACTGCACCCTGGGTAATTAAGAAGTATGCGAATGAAGAACAGAGTAGGAATCTGTTGAAAAAGTCAATACCAGACTACACTTGGTACTTGGAGAGAGGCAATATGCGGAACACACAGAATTGAATAGTCTATAGTTACAGCTCTGGATGATTTGTTTGTCAATAGCTAATCAATCTGTAAATACCGAATTAATCTGAACAGGTAATCTTTATTTAGCAGTAGAAGATTCCTGGGTCCGTCGACTTTGAAAGCCTCATCTAGCACAGTGATGATGTGCGTCAAGACCAGGTCGGGGCGCCGTGGAGCAGAACAGGAGGAGCTGAGATGTGGACATGGAGGTGATGACGGAGGCCTTGGCTGCCAGTTGGGGTTGCCCCAAAGCCGTCTGCAGCCAGAATAAGCTGAGTAAGCAGTCTGCTGCCTTGATACCACAGACATGGACGCAAATAGGCAGATTGTTACAAGACAGAAAAGAACAATTGAGGCAATAATTAGGAAAATCTGACTTTGGGCAATCCTGTAGAGATACACAAAGGAATTTTCCATCAATCTTCTATACCACTACAGTGCAGAATCGAGATGATCCTGGTGTCTATCACAGGGCACACAGTAGGGGAAATATGGGGACCAAGCACAGTTACACACTAGGGGCATTTCAGAGACATCAACACACTCAACTATGTTTATGGACCCGAGTACCCAGAGGAAAGCTGAGTAACCATGGTAAGGGCAAAAAAGCACGAGGAAAGAGTGCTCCCCCCTGAGCCAGAGGAAAATGGGACCAGCTGTAGAAACTCAGAGTAGATTTCTATAGTGAGTGAACAATTTACAGGCCCCTGGGGGACTTTTCCGGGAAAGACAGGCACATTTCCTCCTTACCAAGGGAATGCAGATATTGGCCCATGAGAAAGAAAACTCAGAGCGAATACAGATGGTTTCCTCACTCGTATGAACAATTAAATTACTGGTAGAAAACAAATTGTTTTAATAGTCCAACTACACATTTATACGCAGAAGAACCATTCAGTACGGAAAGTCCCCGTACCGCTAATGCTGCCTGCATTACTTAGCAACCGGGACTTTCGCATCTTTCAGTATTTAGCATCTGCTGCGCTGATGCCCACCATTTCATATCATATGCTGTCATTTTCCAATATTAATACTACATCAGACAGAAAGGATTGTACCGTTGATTGAGTGGAGTGTGGAAATTTCTGGAATGTTTCAAGGTGTCAAGCACCTGGTAGAGCTTACCATTCCTAGCACATTCCAAGACTTCATCTCGGTGTAATTTAGACAGTAGTAAAACATAAATGTCAGGATCTGTCCCAGCCTTGTCTGTCATTTCCCTGTTTGGCCAGCAGGGGTCGCTGACCATCCTGTTCTGTGTTCCCCTACTGTCCCTTGGTTTTGCACCCTATTGTGTTTCCCTGATCTGCCATCAGGCTGAATGGGCTGAGAATGCAGCTAATAAATGAGCATTCCTGTGTCATTGGTTCGAGGCTGGCTTCTGCCTCAACGATGTTGGATTTTTGTGACTAGTTTTAATATTAAATGTTTTCTTGTGTTTTAGTCCCTGGTTTTCCCTGCCTGTGTTCAGCTTTGTTGTTGTCTTGTACTTCCTGAATCTCTGTGTTGCCCTAATCCCTAGTGGTTGGATTGCCCTCACCTGTTCTTCGTTGCCCATAGTCCCTTGATGTGTGATTGACTCGTTATAACCCTCACCTGTCCATTGTTATGTGTATTTAAGTGCTTGCCTTTATTCTGTTCCCCTGTCGGTCATTGTGCTTGTTCCTGTGTTGTCCTCTGCCTTAGATCTTGTTGTCTACCTGCTGACTCCAAATGGTCCTTCCTGGTTTCTTGGAGAGTTCCATTTCTTGTGTTTTGTTTTTTTTTTTTTGGTAAATAAAGTACCTTGTTTTGTTTGAGCCACAATGTAGATTGCCCCTCCGTCCTTCACCATGCTTGTCTGTAACAAGAAGTGCCTTTCCATCATCTGACAGAACCAGCACAGGCAACATGGAAATGGTCAGTTCAAAGTCTTGATTATGTAAGTGCTCATCCGCTCATGACTATAGTCTGGGCTCGGTGCCCAAGGAGGGAAATGATGAGTAAGACTTAGTCTGGTTCGGAAAGGGGAAATTAGCCACGTGTAACACACTGTGCTGCTCTGTCTACACACAAGCCTTGTTGCACAATGGTGTCTCTGTAATCATACAAGAACACCCAAGAGTCTCTGCAGCCACCCAGTCATGTAATTATCCTTCCCTGCTAATGTTCACTAAAATCCTACATAATAAACACAAACTGGGAGGAAGATCGTGGTTATTTATAGATCTGTGACACGAATGGGCAATAAGACGAAGAGTCTGGCATAATAATCGATTGGTAGTTAACATTATGTGAAAATGCCCACGTAAGATTTACTATTGCACTTGGAAAGAAGTTGCAAGTTTTATAGTTTTAGTTACTCAAGTCTGTATTGATTACATGGTAGGATTGAGCATGCATAGTAGGATGTAAAACATTGCTGACATTGCGGATTAGACCTTTGCTAATCTGGTTCACTTGCCCCTGGTTTCCTGTGTAGATGTTTCTTGATTTGCTCTGTTGTTAAGTCCCAGTAACTCAAATCTCGACACCGTCCTGAGACCCAAGCTTCTGTGTTCTGTCTTTTCCCAGACTCACCTGTCCTTGCCTATTTTATCCTCACCTGATGAAAGCGTATTTATTTTTCACTTTTACGTTGTGTCGTTTTGTCTCTGTCCCTGCTTGATCCCCATTTCTCCAAAAAAGAAAAATCCATTCTCCCAGTACACCTGTGACCAGCTGCCCGATTCCCACATTACTATATTTGCAGATATCCCGTCCACAACCAGCCTCTCCTCACAGGCTCACAGAGGACTTCGACTCCCCTTAACATCCATCCTGTACTGTGTTTCTTGTTCACGCTGCAGGTTAATTTGCTCTTGTCTATACATGTTAAGTGGACAGAGACGTCTTTTTAGAGCCCATGTAAAATGAGCAAAGAAATTGCAAAAAATACCACTGACCAGAAATGGCAAGGTGACAGCTATTTCCCCCCTCGGTGAATATCCAGCAAATTTAGTTGCTGTAATGAAAGAGCCAGTGACTCCGATTTGTTGAATTATATACGTTGAAATGTTACTTCAGTATGGTTTGAGAGGACAGCGCCTCAGGACCATGGACAGCAACTAAAGAAATTCAGGAACAAACACTAGGGGGTGCTAGATTGTCCATGTGAAAATTTGAGTAAAACAAATCTATAAACAAAAAATATATGACTTAGGAAATATAACCAAACACATCATCCATCCATCTTTGAACGACTTATCCTGGTTAGGGTTGCAAGGGGGAGGCTGAAGCCTATCGCAGGCAGTATATTCCAATATTATTAAAGCACTAATACACTTCAGTTGTTACTTATTTCCTTCAGCAAAGAAAGGTTTAGCATTCAAAGAGAAACATGCAAACATAATAAAAGCCCTGGCTACACAAAGAAATGCAAATTAGGAATAGGGACTTTTATTATATGGATAGAAGTATCCCTCAAAGTATCCTGCACACTTCAAAGCCACCTTTTGGGAATGTATCTAATGGCCGGGATTGATGTGCCCGTCGGCTTTCATTTCCATTATCGTCGCTTCACAGTTTTTATGCGACTGTAACCGTAAGAGGATCACATCCATACACCAGCTTGTATCAGGAGGAACAAGATTACGGCTTCATACAATTTGGAACACTGTTGTTTTGACAGGACTCTCCATAGTTTACATGGTAATGAGGTAAACAAATGTGCACATGCCAATTTTCACGCAATCTGCCTTGAACGACTGCGCCCTCTACAGGCCGCTCTCTCTGACTGTTGTGTCCTGATAGCTCAGTACTCGAGGCTCTGGGCCTACATTTGTGTTTGTAAGCTACAGTGCAGTTCCGAAATGATATTTTTTTCTCCCAGGTTTCAACAGTTAACACTATTGCAAGTATCTGCGTATTTGAGGCAGAGTTCCACATAGTAGCACCAAAAAGATTACAGCTGACTTTGAGTACCTGACAACAGTAACTGAGCAGAAAAATGGAATTTAAACATACTGTACCATTTGGATTGGATTTAGCAAAATAAAAAACAGGTGTTTCTCTAAAGAGAATATCTTCATTAGGAGGTGTTGTGTAGAGGTTATGTACTTGTCATTTAAGCGGGTGATTTAATAACGACTTTGAATTATGGGCTAAATTTGGATTTTAAATGCAGGCCTTTTAATTATGGTGATTATGTGTCGCTCACAAGTCTTATTACCCTGGCAGTGACCCGCCCATCGCAGAGGACAAGTGCTCCACGGCAGAGTAATTCCCATAGTGCACCACATCATAGTGGTGGGCTTGTTTGGCAGAGTAATCCCCACTGTGCACCACATCATAGTGATGGGCTTGTTTGGGGTTAGAATGGGAGACTCACAGTCAGCATCACTGGACAGATGAAAAGTCATTGTCCTTGTTGGGCCGTGACTGTTAGTATCTGTATCTTTCGCAGGAGAGGGAGGCGTTGGAAGGCTTGATGTGACCCAGGTGTTTCAGCTATAATTTCATTAGCGACACTCCAAAGCTTCCGGAGACTTCTACTGAGCATCTGTTGAGTCTCATTCAGCTGAAGTATCACCATTTTGTGTTGCAGCTATATATTGCTAAAATATTAGAGAAAAGAAAACTGTATTTTATTTTAAAGATTAATATCCATACGAAAGTTAAAGGAAAGTTAAATAAGGAACTGTCCTAACTAAATGCTCCAGCAGTGCTTGCATCGATGGGCTCAGTTTTGCACTAAAAGAAAACCTAAGTGTGAGAATAGCTCCTGAGAATCCCCAGGTATGTGGCTGGTGTTAGTGCCGACACACATTTATCTGCATTTGACTGTAATGGCATCTCATGCACACATGGGGGCAGCATTTGGCTGTGTATAATGTGGGCAGAAAGAATGTTGACTTACTTTGTCCAGTTTGTATGCCATGCTTGCTGTCATGGGGGGTCCCCCTGCCCCCGGGTGGATGTTTTTTTCAGAAGCAGTGGACCTTGGCTTTGTGTTGGCAATGGAATTTTTGCCACTGGGAAAAACTGCAGGGCATCCTTGCTGTATGCTGTCATTTAAGATTTAATGCGAGAAGCTGTACTTAAAGAAGAAGAGTGTGGACTCAGTATTGCAGCACAAAACATCAGCAACCCTCCGTAAGTTTCTGACACCGCACTTATAGAGGAAAATGAATAAGATAGAGAGAAGTCAAAGGATGGAGTGCAAAGGTGGAGCTGCAGCTAAATATGCTGATGCAGTTATAAAGCCTGTGAATTTATATAATATGTGACACATTAAATATCACAGCAACATCCACAAGCCTGAGAATTACGGACTATGGACATGCATATTTTTCAACAAAATCATTGTTGACGAGGTCCTGATGCAGTTTAACTTTGACGTGTAATATACTAAGCGCATTCTAAAGGAGGGGGTCCGTCTAGCCCCTCTCAAGTTTGCACGGTCTTACAGGAAATCTGCACGGCTGAAAAATCAGGGGTTTTCCGCAGCCCTGACCAGGATAAGCGGTTAAAAGATAGATGGGTGGAAAATCAGGAGAGAGTTTATCAGTGTTACGTGCCGTAGTTTCTAGGGGAAGCCTACAGGTTCTCCGGACCTCCCTCCCTCGTCGCCATTCGCCGGCTGCATCTATGCTCCGCCTCCCAGTCCAGACCCCGCCCACGTCTCCTCCGATGTGCCGCTCGTCATTTCCGGGTCCTGCGAAAAAAAGGCCACAGTTCGCACACCTAAGGAGCTCTGTTTATTGTTGGATTGTATTTGGTTTGCTTATTGGATTTTGCTAATTTGTGTATGAAGGTTTTGGTTTTCGGATTTTTATTTCTCGCCCTTCGGTACTTTCGCTTTGGTTTGATTTGTTTTCTGGTTTCTTTGATCTCTCGCTTGTTTTCTACTACTCTTTGCCTTAAGTTTTCCCTTCGGTACCGTTGCTCGTGTTTCGTATGTTTGATGTGTGTGTGTTCGTACCAGGTGTGTAAGGAGTGACTACCTTTTTGTTTTTGCGAGTCGTGGCGATTTATTGTTGGTTTGGTTAGGGAGCTAGGTGGTAGTATTGTCGTTTTGTTTATACCTTGTTTATCTCACGCAGGATTAGTTTAGATTTGGTTTCGTTCGGTAGCTGTGTTTTGTTTGTTGTGTTGGCCATTGTCACTTCCGAAGTCTGTTACACCAGTGGCCTGTACTACGAAGCGGGGTTACTGGCTTATCGGGGTAACTTATCGGATTTAAGGTAGTCTGGGCAAAATGTAAGCGAACGAATATGAAGTCCATTTAAACTGTGGTACCTTAAATCCGACAAGTTTACCCCGATAAGCCAGTAACCCCGCTTCGTAGTACAGGCCACTGGTGTTTGTGAAAGTGTGAAATCATGACAAAACAATAACAGACTGATACAACCAATATAATAGAACAGAGAGAAACTGATTATCAAACTGGAATCCAGTTACAGAGGGGAAAACCTGAACTGTGGTGGGAAGACTCTAAACAGGCTGAGACAACAGAGCAACAATGTAACACATCAGCGCATCTCACAGTTCAGAATAAAGAGCTTATAGGAGATTTTATTGGGGGAAAAAGACCCGTGAGAACGAAAGCTGAGTTTCCCAAGTAAAAAGACAGGGGCAGTAAATGACAGTGAAAGGGGGGAAAACGGCTCTAAATAATGTCCTCAAAAATAATGATAACAGCAGAATTCTTATGTGTAACATTGTGGAGTCGAAGAGATTCATTAAGATTTTTTGTTATATTCTGTTTTGCGGGTGTGGTGTCCAACTGTATCTGGGCTGGCTTTAACGCAGCAAACTGTGGACTTTCCCGTGTTGTGGATATAGTGTGTTTATTTATGGAAATGGGGCCATAATTTAAATGTTACTGTTTCAATCCCCAAGGGGTATTTCTGGAATTTCTGTTTTGTGGGTTTATAAGGGATTGAAATTGTACAGGGATGCTGTTCATGCTTTTCATTTCCATTTCATATTAAGCCCAATGTGACACTATGGTCAAACAGCTTGAGTGATTTTGTTTATCCTGATAAATATGAAAATGAAAAATCAATGTGATAACTAGCTGTTTACATTTTCCTGCACCCTGTCAACAAACTGTATTTTCTAATAGGCTTTATACATAGTGCTGTAAATGAACTGAGTATGGCTTCTTCCTTAAATTGTTGTTTAGGTTTTTTTCTATTTTCTGGTAGGCAGAAGGACCTTGTATTAGACAGCGTGACTGTGTCAGACAGCGTGACTGTGTCAGACAGCGTGACTGTGTCAGACAGCGTGACTGTGTCAGCCTGAATAAAACCCAGAAATTATAGGGCTTATTGGCAACACAGAATGGGATTTAACTTTTACTTCATCCCACAATACTATTATTGTGTAAAATGAAAGGCCGTCATTATAATATATACTAGGGGGGGACATGTACCCACAATATTGAGATGTGCTCACAATGTTCCCCCAATATATATTATAATCATGGCCTTGCCCCCCCCCCCCCCAGTGTTGACTCCATGGCTGCAGCCTTGGAAAAGTGTGTCAATTGCTATCTTAGTCTGAGGAATGATATCAGTTACACAGTCATTGTTTTGTGAATATCCATTGGGGTCATATGTTAAACAAATAGGAATAGCTAATTTTGATTCTTTTTTTAAAATAAACATTTCAACATTTCAGAGCCAAAGAACATCATGCTTCTGAAATATTTTTAAAGGTCAGGCCTCATGCTTAATTAGTCACGGCAATATCCCAACAAAGTGGAGAAAGGCCAGTGAACACGTGCAAGCCCCAAACCAATCTTGAATTTCATTTAATGTATGAACTCAAGAACATAAGATTGAAAATAGAAAATAGAAAGTACAGGTGGCAAAACAGTGCACAGATATAAACACTTCCTACATGGTACTAAAAATGGTATCCCTCCGCAATGTGCCGGGGCTAATTCTTTTCCGCTTCTTGCCCTAAATAACAGAGGTAAGTAGCCCCGCCCCCTTCTGGTCTATCCAGGCTATTATAATCAAATAATAATGAAAACATATTTGGAAAACTTTCCTAGAAAAAAATATGAATCAGTTTATAACATTTGTCAGTGTGACAAACCTACATTTACCTTGGTATAAGAAAAATGAACTTGAATAATCATACATAATTATAATTAAAAAATTGTTCCAAACGGCATGTTTCCGATTTTATTTGAATTGAATATAATTTTAGTTTAAATAATCATAGAGACATATCAGCTCTTAACACTCGCTTATGCTATCTAGGCAGACAGGTTATAAAAGGAAGTACTGGTTTTTTATTTTGTAGCAAAACAGAAATTACTGGTGTTGTGATGAATTTTCTGTTCAGAACAAAGCATATGCTTCACTGGGCCATGCTTCACTGGGCCATGCTTCATTGGGCATTTCATGATCTCCATTGCTTTAAATAAATGAGTCCAGCTAATGGCGACATGAAACATGGGCTTTAGTGTGAAATTCAGCTGCTGAATGTATTAGAAATCAAGATCCACGGAGCAGGAACTGGTTTGTCACTAAATGTCTGAGCTCTAGGTTCGTGTTTATAACAAAATGAGTGCCGTCTTTTTCTGGAATAGCCCTTATCCTGTTTGATGGTCAGAGCTTTTCTGTCCTAGTTTGTCTCTATTAGCAGTACAGCATCTGCAAAAATAAGATGACCTCACAGCACAATAAACAGGGTCAAATTTCATCGATCTCAAGCAGCTTCTGACCAGATCAGAGATTTTTCTTTTACTTGTGGTGCTTTTCTCTTCAGTGTGAACTCACGGCAAATAAACAACTGAATTCAATGGATAAGCAACAAACTCACCCTGCTGTCTCCTGCATCACATACAGGGCTTTCCGTCCTCTGTGTGGACATTGTCTCAAACAGGACTGAGATAGTGTGTAAGTGGAGACACCTAGATTGCTCCTGACCTGTTATGTTACAGAATAATTAGGAGATTTGGTGAATGTCCATTATTGCGTTTCATTTCTTTATCAGACACTTTTATCCAAAAAGTCATACATTTTGAGAGAGCTGGGCCAGAAAAACCTACGAACAATGTTATGAGTCTTGCTTGGGGGGCCAATGGGCGACTCCACCCTGCCAACCCTGGGATTTAAACCGGCAACCTTCTGATCGCAGGCAGTGGCGTAAACCACTGAGCCACATACCAACCCTTAGTTTGTATCGTCACTTAACAGCTTTATCACATAATCATTACAACACTGGGAATGTTTAGATGTTTGTCTGTCTTGTGCAGTAGGAAATACACACATAGGTGCAGTATCAGTACAACGCTAAGACTGCAATGACTTAATACGGAAAGTAGTTTTATATATATATAACAGCAGCGCAGACGTTCCAAGGTCACCTCAGACATGTTAGCGCTGAAGATGTTTCATCCCAGAGGGCCACAGCCCTGAGATCTCACCCGCAAGCCCATCTGCTCCTACAGCTGGGGGCCCAAATCCCAGTTTGGACGGGAAAAACTACGACATGCAGAAGCTATTGTCTCATATCTAATAAGTGGGTTTGTAGTTTTAAAGCCATTTATGAAAATGGGCTGCACAGAGCCAAAGTGAGACTGATACCTTCTACTGAGAGCGATAAGCTGCAGACCAAACGACTCCCTTTATGGTAACTGGACAAGACATGTCCTCTAAATTTCTGCAGGAAGAATGATGATACGCATCTAAACACGCCGCAGAAGGGCAGTGTCTAAACCCATTTAGCTCAATGGAGAACATCTGCTGCTCTTCCCCAGACAGTATTACACAGGAAATAAAGACGCATGGTGACTGACAGGGATCTGGAGCATGTTGCTCTGGCCAATCAGAAACGGCGACCTCCTGTGCACCAGGGGGCAGTGTCACGGGGAGCTTTCAGCACCAGGCTTGGAGATCAGCCATGAAAACACTCATTGCCGCTCGTCCCTTGCCATCTGCACCGGGAGGGAACCAGGGGACAAACAGCAGCTTTAGTGCCATAAACAGAGACAGCAGAAGTCGTGCAGCACATAGGCGGTTCTAGACCCTGTTTTGGGGCACATCACGCACCCTTTTTTATCTCAAGCCCCTGAAAATCCACCCATCCATCTGACTGCTCATCCTAGTCAGGGTTGAGCACAGGCAGCACTGGGCCCCAGGCTGGGGACACCCTGAACGGGATGCGGGTCCATGGCAGAGCACACATACGAACACGTACATGCATGCACACTAAGGGGAAGTAACAGGTGAAAATCTACTTAATCACTTGCAACTGCAAACACGCTCAGATCAAAGGCGGTAAATGGACCCCCCCCCCCCCACCCTGTCGCACACTAAGCCACCCTGCCCCCCCATTAAGTTTCAGATCAACGATAATATTCCATTCCCCCCTACGCCTGCCAAACACGATTCTGCTGATGACTGAGGATATCAGCATGAGGCATGAATGGAATGCAGGTGATGCTAAAGGCCGCAGACTGACCCCCCAACCCCCACATTCAGCATCTCACTGTCTGCATGTGTCCTGCTGGACTCTCACTGTCTGTGTCTCACTGTCTGCATGTGTCCCGCTGGACTCTCACTGTCCGTGTCTCACTGTCTGCATGTGTCCTGCTGGACTCTCACTGTCCGTGTCTCACTGTCTGCATGTGTCCTGCTGGACTCTCACTGTCCGTGTCTCACTGTCTGCATGTGTCCTGCTGGACTCTCACTGTCCGTGTCTCACTGTCTGCATGTGTCCTGCTGGACTCTCACTGTCCGTGTCTCACTGTCTGCATGTGTCCTGCTGGACTCTCACTGTCCGTGTCTCACTGTCTGCATGTGTCCTGCTGGACTCTCACTGTCCGTTTCTCACTGCCGAAAGCTAATGTCTGTTACTGTGTATCTGTCTCTCACTTTAGGAATGTCCTCAGATCCTTGGGAAGTTCTTACATTCTTGTGTCATGTGGCTCCGTTTGCCCTCCTGCCTGGAGCAAGTCCTACACAAATGTGAGAAGATTTCTCAAAATTCAAAGGGGAGATTTTTTCTGCACACTGATTTTAAACAAGAGCTGAGTGCAGAGGCAGGAATAAGCGACACAGGAATTTCCCTGGTCGGAAACAGGTTTCCCTTCCACATCCCTGGTCGGAAACAGGTCTCCCTGAAGCAGGATAAAGCAGAAACATATCCTGCTTATTTCTGAACAACAAAGCAGCTTCGGAGGGCTGCCCTACACTCCTCTTACAGTGTTTGGGCATAATTACACTCAATGTTCATGTAAATAAAATAAATACCTGTAAAGGCAGATTAATCTGAATTGGCTGAAGGCTAAATCTGCAGGTTACACTTTTAGTGCCCGGTGCAGGTGTTGTGAAAGAGGATGACATGACCTTTACTTTTATGATATTATGTTTCTGCAGGGAAGCTGAACGCAAAGGGCATCCTACTGAAGGTGCGCTTACAAACAAACAATCAGGTCATGACCGACAGCTATGTGATATCAGGGGAGGTTACATGTAGTAGACAGTGCAGAATGTAGCTCTGTGGATTAGGTGCAGGTTGTGGGTATGAATCCCATGGCCAGTAGAGTATTCGTATTTACTGTTAGATAAGTATACTACCTGAGTAAGGTCCTTAACCCCCACTGCCCCAGGGTCTCAGCTGACCCCCATATTTCCTCACTTCGCAATGGACAGAAGCATCCACCAAAATGGCACAAATGTAAATAACCCAAGAAACCTTTTTGTTTTTAACATGATTGTATAACATTATCAGAGATAAGTTACTCAAATTATCTTTTACGCTGATATACGCGAAAAAGGTCGCCGGCTTGATATACACTCACCTAAAGGATTATTAGGAACACCTGTTCAATTTCTCATTAATGCAATTATCTAATCAACCAATCACATGGCAGTTGCTTCAATGCATTTAGGGGTGTGGTCCTGGTCAAGACAATCTCCTGAACTCCAAACTGAATGTCAGAATGGGAAAGAAAGGTGATTTAAGCAATTTTGAGCATGGCATGGTTGTTGGTGCCAGACGGGCCGGTCTGAGTATTTCACAATCTGCTCAGTTACTGGGATTTTCACGCACAACCATTTCTATGGTTTACAAAGAATGGTGTGCAAAGAGAAAAACATCCAGTATGCGGCAGTCCTGTGGGCGAAAATGCCTTGTTGATGCTAGAGGTCAGAGGAGAATGGGCCGACTGATTCAAGCTGATAGAAGAGCAACTTTGACTGAAATAACCTCTCGTTACAACCGAGGTATGCAGCAAAGCATTTGTGAAGCCACAACACGCACAACCTTGAGGCGGATGGGCTACAACAGCAGAAGACCCCACCGGGTACCACTCATCTCCACTACAAATAGAAAAAAGAGGCTACAATTTGCATGAGCACACCAAAATTGGACAGTTGAAGACTGGAAAAATGTTGCCTGGTCTGACGAGTCTCGATTTCTGTTGAGACATTCAAATGGTAGAGTCAGAATTTGGCGTAAACAGAATGAGAACATGGATCCATCATGCCTTGTTACCACTGTGCAGGCTGGTGGTGGTGGTGTAATGGTGTGGGGGATGTTTTCTTGGCACACTTTAGGCCCCTTAGTGCCAATTGGGCATCGTTTAAATGCCACGAGCTACCTGAGCATTGTTTCTGACCATGTCCATCCCTTTATGACCACCATGTACCCATCCTCTGATGGCTACTTCCAGCAGGATAATGCATCATGTCACAAAGCTCGAATCATTTCAAATTGGTTTCATGAACATGACAATGAGTTCACTGTACTAAAATGGCCCCCACAGTCACCAGATCTCAACCCAATAGAGCATCTTTGGGATGTGGTGGAACGGGAGCTTCGTGCCCTGGATGTGCATCCCACAAATCTCCATAAACTGCAAGATGCTATCCTATCAATATGGGCCAACATTTCTAAAGAATGCTTTCAGCACCTTGTTGAATCAATGCCACGTAGAATTAAGGCAGTTCTGAAGGCCAAAGGGGGTCAAACACCGTATTAGTATGGTGTTCCTAATAATCCTTTAGGTGAGTGTATAAACCTTAGTCTAGTGAGCTAACGTTAGTTGGCAGGCCAGAGAAATACGCCGCTCTGCTGTTATTTGGAGCGAAACCTGTTTGTATCTCATGTAGCAGAACGACGTCAAGCACCTACAATAAATATCTGTCTAACTTTACCACAAATTTGACAAACATACGAGTGGTATATACATACCCTGGTTAATCCGGACGTATGCCCCCATCCCGTATGTGAACCGCGGATTAACTACAAAGTTTAACCAGGATAGTGTGAAAGTTTTATTGCCGCTGTCACTTTTTAAACTCAAAATCATTTCTCACAACGAGAGAATAGCCTGCTTACGTGTGAGACATGGGGAATTTTAGATTTTCAGTTGGCGTTTATAGTTAGACAGCGCCCTCTACAGGATTCTAACGAAACGGCGTCCCCTATTTAGGGCGCTACGGGTCCTGTAGCTAAGAAGCTGGCGAATCAGTAGCCAACTTCAGCCTCGTATGTCATCATTTTCGGTTCAGTTCGGGCAGTGAGAAAAATTAAATGCAAAAATACAATGTCCACTACAATGGGCATAAATGAATAGGTCGGGTCTCAGGAGGTTACAGTTTATTGGTGATCCTTCGGTGCCATCTTGTGGACATATTTGAAACTGCCATAATTCACTTACCTTTTCCAGAATGTTCAGTTGTTATTCCCTTTATTGGTTTACTTCAGAACCACGCCCACAGAGAAGTATACTGGACTGGATGGTGCTTACTGTTAGTTGTACTGTAACCAATAAATAACTTAAACCCACCTCGGCTGTGATCCCAGTGCTCTGACCGGCACTCTTCTGAGAACACTACCTCATCCGGAACCACGATTTCATTAGTCCACCTAATCCTCCCCCACAGGGATGTTTACTGAATAAGACAAGCGGTTACAGAAAATGAATGGATGGATGGATGGATGGATTGGGGTGTTTATCACTACAGCCAAAGATGCAGCCAAATCGGGTGGTCCCCTATAAAACAAGGGATTTAGACATGATTTAGTTCATTGAGATTTTTATGATGCGATATTTTTACATAAGATTTAAGATTTATTTTTACATTGTGCAAACCAGCTTTTCATAGGATTTGTCATTCAGAGACGTCGGCAGATGCACTGACAGCCACGGCTGGCCGATAAAGGGCGCGAGGGTGCAGTGGGATTCTGGATATTCTTTGTCAAATAAACGTTTTGCAAAGAAAAATAATGATGTGATATATAGCTTCATGTTCATCTCCTCACTCTAAGTATCACTTCTTGTGCGCTAAATAAATTCGCCCAGTCAGTGCAGCAGCGCAGCCATTTGCTGACGTGAGATATGCAGTAAATAAAAATCAATAATAAACTGTATGGAAATGGGGAAGTCATGCCGATCCAAGCCACTCCCACCCCACCTCGCAGTTGTAAACACTGAGATCACAAGAACAAATACAAGTGAAAGTGTTAGACAGAGCGGAAAAAATGTCTGGTCAGGAAGTCAGCCTTTACAACGAAGAGGAGCTGTTCGTTCTGGATATTATACCACTTCTCAATGAGGGCATCATTTGCTTTAACAATCTTTCGATCATTGTATTTACTAATGAAAGTAACATGAAGAACAAATATGATGAGCTTCGCTGTTTAATTATTAAAGGGAAGGATAATTTTGTGCAAGCAGAGCAAAGAGCTTCTGGTATTTTAGCAAGTATAGATAAAGAGTGTGAGGAATTAACTCAACAGAAAGGAAAACTGCACCGACAACAGGAAGACAAGAAAACTGAATACAAAAACCTGCAAGACCAGCTTAGAAGTCAGCAAAACATGCTGCGTGAGTATAAGAGATCATTAGAGAATGCAAATGAACACTTAGATGCGACAAAGGCAAAAGTTGATGAGACGCAAAGTAGAATGGAGCACGATGAAGCTGTGAGGAACGCTGGGATCGGTCTGATGTTCATTCCGCTTGTTGGAACCATAATTGGTGAGTAATACATTTTAAGTCCACGGCGGCTGCTTTCTCCTTATAAAACTACCTCCAGGCTGTCCTTTGATTCACTCTCATTTGTTTGTGTATAACACACAATAATAATACCTTATTTAAATTGGTTTTATTCATAGGAGCCACCTTGGTTGGGGTCTATCAGACAGATCTGAACAACGCAACAGAAGCTAAAACTCAAGCTGAAAGTGAAGTGCAAAGCTGGGAACGTGAAGTGGCAAGAACTTCTCAGAGTGTTTCTGACTGTGAGACAGAGATCAACCAGAAGAAACAGGAGATTTCTCAAGTTAATACCAGTTTGGAGGTGTTAGGAAGAACCATAGAAGACGTGACAAAGCAGCGCTTTGTTATAGCTGATATCCAAGAGAAGTTCAGGAACGCTGTCAGGGGTTTGACCGATTTAGCTGGAATAGCTACAGTAGGCGAGATACAGACCAGGAAGTTTATTTTGTTTGAGCCCCTCATGACAGTACTAGAGGAAATCTTTAAATGTATTCTGCAAATGTCAGAGAAGAAGGGTCAACTCCAGTCTGTCGAAACAACTTTAAAACCAATACAAAGTGCTTTTGAAGAGAATGTGAGGAAAATGAAAGCTTTGTGTGACAAAGAGAATGATTACTGGTAGGAAATAAGTAAAATACTCGTATGGTTTTATAAAAGTCTTTAAGTCAAAGTTATATTAAGCTAAATATGTATGTATGTATATGCATGGCGATTAATGTGTGCAAATAAATACATTTTCATTTAAATTGCATATGATTAAATTATTAACCATTGTATTAATTGTAATTAATGCTTTTACATATTTCACAAAATCACTGCAGGTATTGAACACAATTAGCTTATTGCTATTGATTTATAAGCAAACAGTAAATGAATTTTGTAATAGTTGTTCTCTCCAAATTGTGTGAGATTGTTGTGTAGTGACATGAGTGGCACGGTGTAGAAGAGACATTAAATGCAGTAGTGGGCCAGGGGAGTGAGGCATTGTGGGATTGCTGTCATGCGTTGGGATGGCATGAGGATGTTGTTATGGAATTGGTTCTGTGTGACCTTGCTTCACAGCAGCCTGCACACTGGCTTCTCAGGCCAGAGACCTTGGAGAGACGAGCAACAGGGCACATCTGCAGGGGGAGAGGAGGAGCACCTGCAAGGAGGGATTCGAGATCCTCCCGACTGCTTAGGCCGATATGCTATAGCATGCTGTAGATTTAGAATTTAGTTGCAATATGTGGTATATGTAGTATGTTATATAGTATATGGTAGAATTCATGTATCTATAGTAGAAGAGCTATCCTTGTGTTAGAGCCATAGCTGATAATTGCATTTCATTGCATGCAATGACTAAAAATTTGCTATTTATTTTATTTAGTATTCTTAGGGGTGAATATGTCATTCTTAGATTTCGTTATAGTAACTCAGTTAACATTTAAGTTTAAATTAAGACCACTATATTGATAATTTTGGTATGGCCCTTTTTTGTACGTAGTCACGTCCAGTATTGATTTTTTTTTTGAAGAGAAGTGGACGGAAGGAAAAGAATTAGCCATTGCGGAGCAAAACAGTTTCTTTTTCCCTTCCACATTTACTACTAGACACAGTAAACACAGTGTTTTATGTTTCAATATGATTAATGAGCACTCAGCTTCTAATCTGCTAAGTCTCCTCCCTCTTACATTTACTTTTATTTTCTCTTAAAGCGACACACAGGTCAGGCCTGTCATACATTGCAGGCATACAGCTGCCAAGCAGCCAATTAGGCATCAGTGTGGCTCGGCTGAACATCCAATGAATGACCAGAAACAAGTGCAACTTCACATCGCAATAAGAGCCACACAACACATTACAAACATTACAGGAATCTAGTAATACAGCCATTCAAATCAACTGGTAACCAGCAGCTATAGTGAGTGTTTTGGTATCCGAATGAGACGTAATGATTCGTGGATAGTACCTAGTGCGCTGGAAATATAACATTATATAATGTTTTAAAGAAGTACAAATTCAGAAGAAATGAAAAATATTAAGTTATAGCACTATTTATTAGAAAATGCATTACATCATTCTGAGAATTCTTAATTTGGATTTTGTTCCAACTGAAATCCATTACTAGTGATAAAAAAAACTCACCTGCTCTTTAAATACATTTTCCACCAAAGCTTCAATCGATTTCTAAAAGCAATGAATGGTGTCATGACCTGCTTGTCTGATCCTCCTGTGTGCCACGCCTCCCTCTTTACCTCCTGTTAATTCCTGATTCTGATCAGCTGTTTCCTGTTTACTCCTGTGTATTTTAGTGGGAGCTAGTTTCTCCTGTGTAGTTACACTGTCTGTCAGTCAATAAACGCTGTTTTTTGGACTCCCATCTCCTGGATTTGCCTCCCCGCTATCTGTTCATACACAAGACGTCCATCCATCCATTGTCCAACCCACTTATCCTACTGGGTCGCGGGGGGTCGAACCCAGGTCCCAGAGGTGCGAGGCAACAGTGCTAACCACTGCACCACCATGCCACCCCTACACAAGACATGACAGACTGTAAAGCAATCACCACTTTGTAATGTTGCCATTCCTTCTCTTTGGGTGTCTTGTCTGTCGTCTCAGTGTATGCTCCCAACATGGTAAGTGATGTGTTGATGAGTGAGACATTCTATACCAACTTCACTGGGTGGTTGATGGGTATCCACAAGGTGACACTCTTCTGGTCATGGGTGACATGATCACTTGCTTGTCTACCAGCACCTGGATCTGCTTCCCCGCTACCCGTTCATACACAAGACGTGACAGACGGTAAAAGATGTCCCCAAAAGTAGGGAAATTTCAGGTTTTACTACACTTTGGGGACAATTTGGTCCTCAAATGTGATCTATGCAAACCCACACACACGCACACACACACAGACCTCTTCTGTAAATATGCATCATAAAAGGGTCAAATGTAGATCTAATAATGAAGGAAAAAAGGCAGAATGTGATCTATAGACAGGAAGGCAGCTGTCACAGCAGCTTATGAGAGCCAGGCTGTTCACAGGTCAGTGTCTTTGTGATGTTACACATAAGAATTCTGCTGTTCTTATCATTTTTGAGGACATTATTTAGAGCCGTTTTCCTCCCTTTCACTGTCATTTAATGTCCTGTCTTTTTACTTAGGAAACTCAGCTTACGTTCTCACAGGTCATTCCCCCCTAATAAAATCTCCTATAAGCTCTTTATTCTGAACTGTGGGATGCGCTGATGTGTTTCATTGTTGCTCTGTTGTCTCAGCCAGTTTAGCGTCTTCCCACCACAGTTCAGGTTTTCCCCACTATAACTGGATCCCAGTTTGATCATCAGTTTCTCTCTGTTCTATCATTATATTGGTCGTATCAGTCTGTTATTGTTTTGTCATGATTTCTCATCGATCTCCTGTTATTACTGTCTTGCACTTTCACATTCTCGTTTTGTTTAATATGCCATATTTTTCTGGATCCATGGTAAACTCTCTCCTGATTATCCACCCATCCATCTTTCAGCTGCTTATGCTGGTCAGGGCTGTGAGAATCTCCTGCATGATTTCCTGTAAGACCGTGCAAACTTAAGAGGGGCTAGATGGACCCCCTCCTTTAGAATGCGCTTATGTATATTACACGTCAAAGTTAAACTGCATCAGGACCTCGTCAACAATGATTTTGGGGGAAAATATGCATGTATCCATAGTAGGTAATTCTCAGACTTGTGGATATTGCTGCAAGGATGTCAAAGAGTATGCATAGTTTCCTTGTAGCTGTAGCTCCATGCTTTTATGGACTAAGTGCGTTTTACGGACGTAGTTTACCTTTGGACACATTACAGTTGTAAAAGAAAAAAACGATTGTATTACGATGTTATTATTAAATATGATGCCTTGAGAAATACCGATTTTACAGAGCTTCATAAAAGCCACAAGTTCAAAAGAAATTATGTTGCATTTTAACAAAGCAAGTCCAGTTTTTTTTATAATTATGCTGTATCCCACTGTCACGATGAATGTATGTATGCTGCTGTGCTGAGAGATAGATTCTAAAATTAACATAATCGGCTTTGTGTGTTAAGGGGCAACGTGTGGCTTGCTCGGGTAACCTGTGTGCCTGTAGGTCGCCGGTTCAAACCCAGCCTCATCAAGTCTGCGGGTCCTTGAGCAAGGTCCTTATCTCCCACCTCCCTGGGCGCCCCAACAGGTGGCTGCCCTTCGCGGACAGCTTACTCTACAAAGAGCGAGTTGAGGGAGGCGTAAAAAAGACAATTTCCCCACGGGGATCAATAAAGTATCGATTATTATCTCTGTCTCCCTGTGCTGTATTTTCTGATTTACCTATTTAGATACATGATACTTAACAGAATTTCTTCATCATACAAGGAATGTATACAAGATATATACAAGGAATTACAAGAAATGTAAATCGATTTCGCTTCGGGACTCGATCACAATAATAACCTTGCGGTGAAACACGTGAGATGAGGCAAAGTCCGGCTAAAACTCGGGGGAATCCCGAAGCTGGATGGACTGCGCCGGGGTGACCTGCCGGGAAATCACCTTAAAGTCTGATATAAATAAATAACGATACCATATCGGATATGTAATTGAACTTCAGGAAGATGTACCGCAAAAACGGTCAGATACAAATTTACCAATAATAGTAATCTTCAACGAAATGACGTAAGGTTCTTTACTGATGGTGTTGTGCTGTAAGAGATGCATTCTAAGACGAAAACATAATCCGCTTTGTGTGTATCTCTGTCTCTTTGTGCTGCATTTTGTTTGTCATTCACCGGCTTAGATACGTACAGAAAGGCAGGACACGAAAATTAACAGAAGCTCTTCAATACACAAGAAATTCACGAGATATTCCAAGAAATGTTAATACCTAAATGCGAGGGGCTCACATACACTTTTTTCTTCATGAAACGTTATGTTATCATCTATAAGTAAATAAGTACAGAAAACAACCCACTGTTTCTGTCCTCGTAGTCTCCAACAGTGAGTTCGAAATCACGGGCTCTACCACCTATACGAGCTCCGGCTTCCGCCCACTTCACCACAGAGGCTGGTAACACAGCCTGCCCTGTATGTATAAATCGATATTTATTTCGTGGTTCGTTTTTCCTGAGATACGATCTTTTGACATATTTTTGACAGTTTACTGAAAAGCCTCGGTGCTTCAACAAGGTTTCATCTCCCCATCACTACTCTTTAGTTATATGTGCCTGTTATTATCTTTTACAACAATTGTGACAGACAGTTGCCAATGGATAATTTGGAGTATGTGAATGTGCGTAATTGTGAAGAGGGATGTGAAATTGGTCAGAGGTGTTAATAAAGCTGCTACTGCAAACTGAGTGCAGAATAGGGAACAATGCTTGTGCTTATGAGAGGGCAGTATGCGTGTCCAGAAGGCAGATTCAGGAACCTTATTTAGGTTATACCTATTTGATTGATACCTTTGGAATAGGAATAGGATGACATTGTGTGATTAGGATTCAAGAGTCCACAGAGATTTAAATGATCATTATGTATTCGCAATGCATGATTCGATCTCTAGCGTAAATCCACATAGTCGATTGGGTGGGACTTTACACATGACGCTTCAAAAGTCATGAATTATGTCATCATAGGATATACATAGGCCCTACCTGTCAAGTTTTGGATTTGAAGATAAGGGAAATTTTCCGGCACCCACCGCGAGCCATCCCACCACCCCAACCAAGCTCCAGTATCCCTTACATTTTAAGACAGGTGTACAAGAAATCTAAAATAACCACTTGTCATTTACATTTTATTACACATTTTCTTTTAATTTCTCATGTTCACTCGTGTGGCTCTCTGGCATTCACTAATGACTTATTATACACATTTGTTGCAGACTTTGTATCCTTGTTGAAGTCGTCACAGAAGGTGAAAGTAACGTTGTTTTTCGCACACATCATTGCCATTTTAAACTCCGCATTTATGACCTGGTTAATGTAAATGACCTGCAGACTACTGCAGGTGGCAATTCTCGCGAGGCTACTGGCAGTTCAGTATGGAGAGGCAGATGCTTTTTTTTAACTGATATTATAATACGTTAGATTTACGGGAAAATACAAATACGGAAGGACGGTGTCACGTTCGGCTTAAGGCGAGCAGGGAAGCAGGCGAATGGAGCCGGACTGACGGGCAAACGGGGTTTATTACAGGATGACAGACAAGGAAACAGGACCCACGCATGACACTACAATGACTAATCTGGGGAAGACTGACTCAGACAAGGACTAAATACACAAGACAAGCTAGACTTAACAGGACACAGGCAATCACAATTAGGGCTGAACACGAGGTAACGAGTTGGGCGTGGCACACATCGGGAGCGGACGGAGCGGGGCGTGACATAACCCCCCCCCAAAGGCGCGCACACCGGGCGCGCCCGAGAGGAGGCGACGGACGAGACGGAACCGGGGAACAGGACCTGGAAGACAAAGCACAACATCAACCAAAAACAGGGAACAAGACAGAGACACAGAACAGGAACAGGGACGAGACGAAGGACAGAACCCGACAAAGAACAGGGAAAGCGGACAGGCAGACAAGGAAGGGAGACACAGAAGGGGAGAAAGGCGGAACAAAAGGGCCAGGAGTGAACGAAGGAGCCAGAGAGGGACGAGGAGCAGAGACAGGCGGGACAAACGGAAAGGGAGGAGGAACAAGGGGAGCACGAGGGAGCCCAAGCGGGCGACGGGCAGCGGCCGGAGGGGCCGCAGGGGAGAGGGAGAAGGGAGCAGGAGGGGACCACCCACGGGCCAAGGGAACGGGACGAGGGAGTGACGGAGGGGACACGGAGGGAGCAGGAGGGAACACCAGTGAAGGCAGGCAGAAGGGGGAAGCCGCGGCAGGCGGAGGCGCAGCCGAAGCCGGGGAAGGCGCCGTCCGACGCCCAGCCGGAGCAGGGGGCCCCGGAGGCGACCGACATGGAGCCGGAGGCGCGACCGAGGACCGGCACCGCGGATCCAGGGGGGGACCCGAAGGCGACCGCCGACCCCGAGCCGGAGGAACCGCAGGCGGCCCCGGAGCCCCAGCCAAGGCGAGCGAGGGCGAGCCAGGGGGCAGGGAGGGCGGGAACCGGGCCCCACGCCTATGGCCCCGTCCCTTTCGGGACACTGACAGGCGGGGTCCTGGGGGGCGTCGGCCTTGCCGGGGTAAGGGCGCGGGAGTCAGGAGGGAGGCAACCAGCGGGGCAGTCAGAGCTGCGGGCGTGGCCGCAGGCGGAGCAGCCGGTGCCGCGGGCGTGGCCGCAGGCGGAGCAGCCGGTGCCGCGGGCGTGGCCGCAGGCGGAGCAGCCGGTGCCGCGGGCAGGACGGGAGAGGCGGCCTCAGGCGGGGCCGCGGGCAGGACGGGAGAGGCGGCCTCAGGCGGGGCCGCAGGCAGGAGGCCAGCAGGGGGCGCCTCGGCGGGTTCCACCAGCACGCGACCAGCGGGGAGCGCCACAGCGGGCGCCGCCATCACACGGCCAGCAGGGGGCGCCACCGCGGCCACCACAGGCAGTTCAGGAGCCGGCAGGACAGGCGAGACAGGCAGTTCAGGAGCCGGCAGGACAGGCGAGACAGGCAGTTCAGGAGCCGGCAGGACAGGCGAGACAGGCAGTTCAGGAGCCGGCAGGACAGGCGCCATCCTCATGCGGCCAGCAGGGGGCGCCGCAGCGGGCGCCGCCATCTCGCGGCCAGCAGGGGGCGCCGCAGCGGGCGCCGCCATCTCGCGGCCAGCAGGGGGCGCCGCAGCGGGCGCCGCCATCTCGCGGCCAGCAGGGGGCGCCGCAGCGGGCGCCGCAGCCTGAGTGGTGGCAGCTGCAGGGACTGCAGGCAGAGCAGGCAGGACAGGCGGGTCAGGTGGGTTAGGCGGGTCAGGCAGAACGGCGGAAGCTGCAGCAGGCGGTGCCGTGGGCAGAGCGGCGGCAGCTGCAACAGGCGGTGCCGCGGGCAGAGCGGCGGCAGCTGCAGCAGGGAAGACAGGCAGGACGAGCAGGTCGGGCGGTGCTGCTGGCATCGCGGCGGCTGCAGCAGGTGGTGTTGCAGGCAGGTCGGGAGCCGGCAGGAGGGATGCCGAGCACGTCGGCGCTGTCCCTTTAAGGGCTCTTGAGACCCGGGGAATGCCGTCTCTAACGGCGCGTATGCCGCCGTGCCCCAGACGCTCCGGCCGGTAAGAATAAGCCTCCAGCGGAGGTGGCTTCTCCGCGTGGAAGCTGGCAAGGCGGGCAGAGGCGATGTCATCCCAGGCGGGCGGTGAGCTGTCATGCTCCCTGGGTAGCTCCCAGGCGGGGAGCAGAGAGCAGGCTCCCAGGAAGAGAGACGGGGCGGCGTCTTCTCCCTTTCCCCGTCGTCTCTTCTTCTTCCGCCGGCCGGAACTTACAGGAAGAAGCGGGGTTTGTGCGGCAGAAGCCGCTTGAAGCTCAGTCTTGCGCTTTTGATTATCGGTCCTTTTCGAGACCGGGACGGTGGCCGGTAGCGAGTCGGGGGGCGGTTCCCGGGTGGCATACCCCGGGTGGGGTAGCCAAACTGCCGCTCTCTCCCTCAGCTGTCGCAGGTTTTCGCCCACCTGCTCGAGCAGCCGCTCCTCGCCGGTGTGGAACCTCCTATCAAGGAGCTCCCAACAGGCACCCACCAGCCGATGGGCTACGGGATCCGGGTGACGATCCAGCTGGTTAGTCCACCCGATCACCTCGTCCTCTATGGGGAGAATCTCCCCGGTAGCGCTGAGCTTGTTTCGGAGATTAGTCATTCTGTCACGTTCGGCTTAAGGCGAGCAGGGAAGCAGGCGAATGGAGCCGGACTGACGGGCAAACGGGGTTTATTACAGGATGACAGACAAGGAAACAGGACCCACGCATGACACTACAATGACTAATCTGGGGAAGACTGACTCAGACAAGGACTAAATACACAAGACAAGCTAGACTTAACAGGACACAGGCAATCACAATTAGGGCTGAACACGAGGTAACGAGGTGGGCGTGGCACACATCGGGAGCGGACGGAGCGGGGCGTGACAGATGGCGGGAAAGAGGGGTAAAATGCGGTAGTTTCCCGGCCAAAACGGGAGACTTGACAGCTATGACAGTACCTGTAGTAGGCTACTGCAGGTGGCAGTTATCTCGAGGCTAGTGACAGAGCTCAGATTTTTTTGGGGGGGATGTTTTTTTTTTTTTTTAATAACGCAGGTTAAAATACGGGAGATTTACGGGAAAATACTAATACGGGAGGACGCCGGGAAAGAAGGGTAAATTACGGGACTTTCCCGGCCAAAACGGGATACTTGACAGGTATGAGGATATAGCCTATATAAGCACCGACACCGGCTCTCATCAGGAGCAGCTCTGCGGAGTTCGGTCAGCGACCAGTCTTTCCGGTTTTGTTTCGTCGCACGGTTTTCGGCTCCTTAGCTGCGGACTCTCCCGGGCCGTCCGGACTTCATCGAGCGAAACTCTACTCAGGTACGAGGGGCTGGACCAGCTTTGCCCGGCATCCTAGCTGGCGAGATCGGTGCAGGACCCATCGATGCAATGTGTGGAGAGTACGAGGGATGGGATGGTTATTACGATAAATAGGTGCTGCCCGTCCATCGCGCTTCCTAAATGCTGATTCTGGTCTACAGGTATGTCTTGAGTATGTAAGAGTACGTATAGAAGATGGAAGGATATTATATAGGCTATACTACAAATTTAGAAATGGAGCGCTTAAATATTTACGTCCAAAGGGTGATGTTGTTCAAGAAGAGCTTGAATTTTACTGGTGTTTGGATTATGTTTTTAAGTAATAGAAATTACAATAGATGCTTAAATAGACGGGGCGGCACGGTGATATAGCGGTTTGCGCTGTCGCCTCCCTTCTGTGGGATCAGCGTCCGTGTCTGCGCTCTGTCTATGTGCGTGTAGTTTGCATGTTCGGATCCCCCCCGTGTCGGCGTGGGGTTTTCCCCACACTCCAAAAATCAGTTGGAGTTACCACATTGGCCGTAGGTGTACATGTATGAGTGACTGGTGTGTGAGTGTGCCCTGCAATGGGTTGGCGCCCCATCCTGGGTTGTTCCCTGCCTTACATCTGTGTTATTGAGTAGGGCTATGTCATTTGGCCCAATAAACACTATCGGGATAAGATCCAAAGCTCGCGATCCAGAGATAGGAAAACGACCCTAATCAAAAATAGAATTTCAGTTCCAAAATATGATCGAAGTCCTATAGGATTATACATTATCCCTATTGGAATCTTATAGGATTTTTTCTCTCCACTTCCGCTAACTGCTGCCCCTGTTCCATTAATGCATGCTTGTGATTTAATGGAGGTGCATTTGTTCTAGGATTCACTGAGCAAACACTTTGCAGGTTGGTGTTTATTGTGTCCATACCTGGTGTTTATATGGCCTTAAACGGCACATAGTACAATTATGTAAGGTGTTTGCTACTATCCGCAATTTTCGGTACCCATGGAGGGATTTGGAACTCGTCTACCTGTGGATACCGGCGTACGACTGTACTATATTTGTGCATATTGTTTACCATCCTGTCATTCATATTGAATTGTTTCATTAAAAGCTCTACGGCTGTTATTTACACAGACTAAAATGTAGGCCTGTCACATGTGCTGATCATGGTATTCTTACGCATGTGACATTTTTGCCCCACTTTAGCTTTTTTCCTCTATTTTACTCTCTACCTCAGTCATTTCTGGTGCCAGTATTGTTACTTCAAGTTGCAATTGTAGAAAAATTGTAACTTACGCTGACTTTTGATGTGGCAGATCTTTGCTGGATTCAGCTGCGGCTCGGGCTCTCATCCGGGGAAGGCATTCGATTTCCTCCCAGTGTACGAGTGGGTAGACAGAAGCACTCACCCAAATACCCCCATCATTAAATCTTTAGTTGCCTTCCTTGCATCACCCCACTTGATGTTGGCATACTGGGTTGACGATATTGTTGCATTAGGTCCTATATGAACCTAAGAATGACCAAAGTGAAAACACAATAATTTTGATAAGCATTGTAGCCAAGCAGTGCAAGCATGTTGCAATTCAATTTACATCAAAGGATGGATATGAAAGGAAGTCACTTTTACTTGGGCCGGTGATGTAATACTTTGTCTTCATGTTGCTGGTGGTAATGAATAATAATTTGTTCTGTGTCCTAGAAAATGAAAATGGTTAAACTCTCATGCTGACAACTTTGTAACATCAAATGTCATCTGAAAAGACAGAAGATTAAACACATTCAGCTCAGTGACACCTCACCAGAAGGTTGGGGAAATGGGGATCGAGGTTATGACATCATGATTAAGGAACTTTACCAATTAAGGTACTGATAGGACACATGTTAAGAAAGATTTAATTTCTTCTAATGCTATTGAATTTAAGAAAACCACATTTGTTCAGAATGCTAAACACATTACCTTTCAAGTTCCAGTCATAACAAGTTTGCCGATTCTATCAATTTTTTCTATAACAGCATAGAGTGAAGTTCAGCCAGTTGGTTGGCAACAAAGCCATTAGATGCAGATACTGGATACTATAGTGTGTATGCAGTGGCGTGCACAGACATTTTGGGGGGCAAGTGCTCCAGGGGGAAAAAAGGGCACTTTTTGCATATGTGGAAAACCTTTTCTTTTTATAATAAAAAAAACGCACAGGTTAAATGCAATTTGACTTTTATTTCAAAACATTCTCTAAAAATAGACCAAAATGTATGAGAACGAATAAGACTGACTGTGGTCATTACAAGAACAGGGCAGAATGGTCGTTTTCACAGGCAATTGGGAACTGCCTATTTTTCCTTTAGCAAATTAATGTGTTAATGTTGCCAATATGTTACACCAAAAAAAATTAACATGTCTAACCAGTGCTTCTCAAAACTTTTAACATGCACCCCCAACACCGTACCCTTCAAACTACCAATAACAACGTCACTGTTCTGTCACAATCAGGTCACAACACAGTGCGTAAATGTCTGCGAGCATCGCTGAGTCAGTAACAACCAGTTAGGCTAAAGACTGCATCTTTAGACAGTTGGACGGTGTTCTAACTTTCTCACAGGAGACACCTACTAAAGACAGTCAAAGACATTAATTTCAATCTTACCAAAGTAGGACAGTAGTTGACGTTAGTTATATGGAAAGGCTAATCCACAAAAACGGAGAAACGTCCATAATTCTATTATTCATAATCATGTCAAGTTTTTAGGTTTTTCTGCAGTTCCATCTCTAAAAAGTGTGATGTCTTCCCGTCACTGACTTCAGTTTGAAAACTTTGTATTTATTCACAGATTTCCGTGAGATCATCCTAAAATTTGTAACGAAAAATGGGCTCAAAAGAGCCCTCTGCCTAACGGCATGTAGCCTATAGCATAACGTGATATTTTCAATAGTGTATGCAAAAAGGTCGGAATTGATGGAGAGTGGGGTTGCCTAAATGGTTTAGGTTACATTTTAAATGTGTCGTTTTTTTGTTTATCCATATGGATGGATGGAGGGGGCAAGCTGGCAAAGTTTGTCATGTGCAGTTTCTGACAGGCTACTTCACAACAAAACAATTGCAGGTTGGTCTTAGAGGGCAAACAGAATAATTTCACTCGATTCATGGGTTACCTGACTGGTTGGGAAGGGAAAGAGCTGCCGTGTTGTCCGCCGTGGCTCCCAGTCGCTATAGTTAGCCTACTATGCCTACTCCAAGTAGTCCTATGTCATGCCGCTGCTACACGCCTCACAACAAATGAACTGCAAGCGTGTTCACGTGACACGGTGACAGTGAAAAAGCGACAGGGTTCGGGTGTCTTTGAAGAAGGGGCACAAATCAAGCCATTATTTTCACACCTTTTTAAATCGCGCAGCTTTAAAAAAAAAAAAAATCACGTCTTTCAAAAGGGCACTTTTTTGGACTGAGGGCAAAAGGGCAAGTGCTTCAGCACCACCTCGTCTCTATCTGTGCACGCCAGTGTGTGTATGTGAAAGAGAGAGAGTAAGTGAAAGAGACGTGGTTGACAGAAGTAGCAGCAGTGTCTGTAATGAGTGATGAGTACTACAATTCCCAGGATGCTTTGTAAGGGTCAGTGGAAGGACCGGGAAAATAAATGGTTACCTGCATGTTGGCAGTACCGGGTGTCTGTGTCTCATATATGCATAACATTACATGGTGTCAGAAGCGGGATTTCTTTTTTTCTTTCTGAAATACAGTGCAAGCGTTAATGTACCTCGCGCTTCATTGCTGAAAAAAAAAAAAATAATGGCTTTAGCGGCTGTGCAAATGGCTCTTCCGGAGCCTTTCAATTTTTCCAAACCGGCTGAATGGCCACGTTGGATACGACGATTTGAACGATTTCGTCTGGCTTCGGGTCTGAGCGGGAAAGAAGAAGACTATCAAGTGAATTCTCTCCTCTATACTATGGGCGATGACGCAGACGATGTATTGGGAGTGCTGCCGCTGCAGGACGCCGAGAAGCGCAAGTATGACAAAGTAGTGGAAGCATTCAGTAACTATTGTGTGGGGAGGCACAACATCATATTCGAGAGAGCCCAGTTTAATAGGAGATGCCAGGCAGACGGGGAAACTGCAGAGGCATTTATCACAGCTGTACATAAACTAGCTGAGCACTGTAACTTCGGGGAATTAAAAGAAGAACTGATCAGAGACCGTATAGTGGTTGGAATTAAGGATAAGAGACTGTCGGAGCGCCTGCAATTAGATCCGGATTTAACGCTAGCCACGGCAATCCATAAAATACGACAAAACGAGACCGTTAAAAAACAGCAGGTAGTACTACACGGACCGGACACAAGAGGGGGGGCTAACACAAATGTCGATGCAATTAAAGGAAAACTAGTACAGAAGAAATCCTCCCAGTTTTATAATTACAACAGAAATGACAAGAAAATGACTAATAGACACAAGCCAACGATTCAAAAGGATTGTGGCAGATGTGGCACAGGGCGGAAACATGCTTGGAAGGACTGTCCAGCAAGAGAGGCCGAATGCCGTAAGTGTCATAAAATAGGTCATTTTGCTGTGGTATGTCGCACATTTACGGTGGACACAGTAACAGGATCAGGAACAGTGTGATTTCCCGTCTGAAGATTATGTATTTTTAGGGGAAATTTCTTCAGTCACGGTTCAGGAATGGATAGAATCTGTGGAAGTGAATGGTGATGTTATCCATTTTAAATTGGACACTGGAGCAGCAGTAACAGCCATTCCAGAATGCACTTTTGATATAAAAAGACATGGAACCCTTGGTACAGCACATAAGATATTGTATGGGCCTGGACAAAATCAGCTGGAAGTAAAAGGGTGTTTTCAGGCTGAACTGACAGCAAAGGGATGCAGCTCCACCCAAGAAATATATGTGGTGTCAGGACTTTCTAAGCCACTGCTGGGGTTACCAGCCATTACAGCCCTGAACCTGGTGCAGAGAATTGAGTCCATCACACAGCCAATAAGTGACTTCATAGCTGCCTACCCTTCAGTGTTTACTGGACTGGGGCTGTTACGAGAGCCGTACCGTATTGAGCTGGTGAGTGGCGCTGCACCATATGCGCTGTCCACGCCCCGACGAGTACCTCTCCCTCTCCGCACAAAAGTTAAAGAAGAGCTTAACAGGATGGAGAGAATGGGCGTCATTTCTAAGGTGAACAGGCCTACCGAATGGTGTGCAGGGTTGGTAGTGGTCCCCAAACCAAGTGGTGCAATACGTATTTGTGTTGACCTCACAAACTTAAATAAATGGGTTAGGAGGGAACGACACATTCTTCCGGCTATAGACCAGTCATTGGCTCTGCTTTCAGATGCACAAGTCTTCTCTAAATTGGATGCAAGGGCAGGCTTTTGGCAGATCCCTCTCACAGAAGACTCAAAGCCTCTCACCACCTTCATCACTCCATTTGGGAGATACATTTGGAATAGCGTCCGCACCAGAACACTTCCAAAGGCGCATGACCCAAATACTGGAAGGTCTGGAAGGGGTGATTTGCCATGCGGACGACATTCTAGTCTTTGGACAGGACAAGGAGGAACACGATTTGCGTGTACACCGAGTTCTACAGAAGCTCCAGTCTGAGGGGTTAACTCTCAATGAAAAGTGTGAGTTTAGTAAGTCAGCATTGCACTTCGTGGGTCACAAAATCACCCACAGTGGCATAGAAGCCGATCCATCCAAAGTCAAGGCCATTCTTCAGATGCCAGATCCAACATGTATTGCGGATGTACGCAGACTGCTGGGCATGGCTAACTTCTTGGCCAAATTCCTCCCAGAGTTATCCACTGTCACTGCACCATTGAAACAGCTACTTAAACAGGAAAATGAGTGGTGTTGGGAAGAACAACAACAACAGTCCTTTCACAGACTTAAGGAACACTTGAGTTCTCCCAAGATTCTGGCCCGATACTCACCTGAAAAAGACACTAGAGTTGAAGCCGATGCTTCTTCGTATGGCTTAGGTGCAGTGCTTACACAGAAACAGCAGGATAGTACATGGAAGCCTGTTACGTATATATCAAGAAGTCTGAGCGATGCAGAAAAGCGCTATGCACAAATTGAAAAGGAGGCTTTGGCGGTCACGTGGGCCTGCGAAAGACTGTCAACATACGTAATGGGCCTACACTTTACTATATTCACAGATCACAAGCCTCTCATT
The DNA here is from genome assembly GCF_048594095.1 of Paramormyrops kingsleyae. Taxonomy (NCBI): domain Eukaryota; kingdom Metazoa; phylum Chordata; class Actinopteri; order Osteoglossiformes; family Mormyridae; genus Paramormyrops; species Paramormyrops kingsleyae. Next base: position 25,208,339 of record NC_132799.1, read on the forward strand.
CCTCTTCTCAGTTCCAGAGGCCTTGATGACTTGCCACCGAGAATCCTTAGATTCCGCCTTCGTCTCCTGAGATTCAGCTATGATATTCAGCATGTTCCAGGAAAAAACCTCATCACAGCTGATACGCTCTCCCGAGCCCCCACCAGAGAGGGACTGACACATGCAGATGAACAGCTGGAAAAAGAGACTCAGGTCTTTGTGGACACAATGGTGTCTTCCCTGCCAGCAACAGAGACTCGTCTGACACAAATAGCCAAGGCCCAGGCAGCCGATGAAATCTGCAGGTCACTGAAGATGTTCTGTTTGTCGGGCTGGCCTGACAAACATGCAGTGAAACAGGATCTCCTGCCCTTCTGGCATGTCCGAGGAGAATTGACAGTGGCTAATGACCTCCTCTTAAAAGGAGACAGGATTCTGATTCCAGGAGCATTGCAAAATGAGATGCTCGAAAGGATTCACGAGGGCCACCAGGGCATTTCTAAATGCCGCACCCGAGCCCAGCATTCCGTATGGTGGCCGGGCCTCTCCTCACAGATCCGCCAGATGGTTGATCAGTGCACAACTTGTCAGGAACACAGGGTGCCCCACTATGAACCACTGCTGCCCACCGTAGTCCCCAGAAGACCATGGGAAAAGATTGGAATGGATCTTTTTGAGTGGGAAAAGAAAAATTACTTACTCATTATCGATTATTTCTCCAGATTTATTGAGGTGGCACACCTTAGAACAACTTCATCAGAGGTCACAATCAGCGCCCTCAAAGACGTCTTTGCACGTCATGGTATTCCCGAGGAAGTTGTCTCGGACAATGGTCCTCAATTCCTGTCAGAGGTCTTTCGTCAGTTTGCCAGGGTTTTGGACTTCAGACACACTACAGCAAGCCCGCATTATCCTCAGGCAAATGGGGAGGCGGAGAGGGGGGTGCGTACAGTCAAAGAACTGTGGGCTAAAGAGAAAGACCATAGCAAAGCGCTGCTTGTCTACAGGTCCACACCACTGCAGCACGGCTTCTCTCCCTCACAACTGCTTATGGGCCGACGATTACGCACAACCCTTCCCCAGATGTCTGGTAACCTGGACCCTCTGTGGCCAGACATTCAGGAGTTCCGGCGAAAAGATCGTCAGGTACGGCAGAAACAAGCACAGCACTACGACTCTCGCCATGGCTGTCGTCCACTTCCCAAGCTCCACTCTGGGCAGATGGTCTGGCTGGCAGCAGAGAAACTGTATGGATCTGTTGTGGGTCCAGCTCACACTCCAAGGTCCTACCTTGTGGAAACTGAAAGTGGGGGAATGTTTAGAAGGAACCGTAGGCATTTACGGCCCTCGGGTTTTGTTACTAGCTCAGGGCGGCTTAGTAAGGCTCCTGAAAGACTGAACTTGTGAAAAAAAAAAAAAAAATACAGGAATAGGAGAAGTGTGCTAAATGATTATTTCTCTGGATGTTATTGATGACTATTCCTGAGGGGGTAGGATGTTTTATTGGTTCTTTTCCAGTTACTTAGTTGCATGTTCTTCTCAAGCAATAGTACATGTTTAGATACAAAGGAGAATGTGGGAATATATATATATTCTGAAGGAAGAATGACTTTGCTAAAAGGGGGAGGTGTAATGAGTGATGAGTACTACAATTCCCAGGATGCTTTGTAAGGGTCAGTGGAAGGACCGGGAAAATAAATGGTTACCTGCATGTTGGCAGTACCGGGTCTCTGTGTCTCATATATGCATAACATTACAGTGTCCCTGAAGCCATTTTTATAAGACTATATGACAAGTGCACATGGAGCTACCTTGCTCTAAATAAAGGTACGGGAATCTAATGAACTGAAAAACACGTTTACTATCTCTAGGGGATGCTGCCAAATTGTTGTACAGAGAGAGAGAGAGAGAGATAGAGAGATATAGAAGCTATGCAGGCAAACCTATTTGTATGGCATGAGCACAAATGATAGCAAATGAACTGCAACACTCCTCACAATTGGTGTGGTAAATCTCCAGCCTATTCACTTCCCTTAGAGCAAAAATTAGACACTTGAAGTTTGACCAGATAAAGGATCATCATGCAACTTTCCTTTCCCAATAGTGAACGTCACTGGTGAGTCTTTCTCATTACTGCAAGGTTGTTTGGACTGTATGTTAAGGGCCTTAAGTAATGTGAGCTGAAATGCCTTATTACTAATGCCACTCATATCTCTGTCTCCACTTCTGCTTAGTGCTGCTCCTGTTATCCATCCATTTTCCAACCCGCTTATCCTACTGGGTTGCAGGGGGTCTGGAGCCTATCCCGGAAGCAATGGGCACTAGGCAGGAAACAACCCTGGACAGGGGGCCAGCCCATCGCAGGGCACACTCACACACCAGTCACTCACACATGCACACCTATGGGCAATTTAGGAACTCCAATTAGCCTCAGCATGTCTTTGGACTGTGGGGGGAAACCGGAGTACCTGGAGAAAATCCCACGACGACACAGGGACATGCAAACTCCACACACATGTGACCCAGGCGGAGACTCGAACCCAGGTCCAGTGCTAACCACTGCACCACCATGCTGCCCCTAATGCATGCTTGTGATTTAATTTAGGTACATTTGTACTAGGATTCACTGAGCCAGCACTTGGCAGGTTGGTGTTTATTGTGCCCCACCTGGCATTCTGTGCCAGAGACACCATTGCTGATCAATTGTACAGTATGCCTGAAATATTAATGCGGTGCGTATTGTGATGCAGCAGAACGAAGAAGCTCACTGCAGAGTTCAGCTGGCAGCAGCTCACTGCAGAGTTCAGTTTTCAGTCAGTCTTCCAGGTTTTATTTCATTGCGTGATCTTCTGCACCTTAACTGCGGATTCTCCACGGCCATCCGGACTTCATCACGTGAAGCTTCACTCAAATCTAAGGGGCTGGACTCACTTTGCCCAGTATCCTAGCTGATGAGGTCATTGTGGGACCTATGCAGGGTGTGGAGAGTCCGGAGCCCGTCTGAGAAGGATTGGGATGGATATTACTAGGGGTGTAGGTTTCATACTAACATTGGGGGAGATGGTGTATCAGGGTCAGACCTACTGAAAAGATCAGGTTTACTTGGGGGCTGACTTTTTTTTGAAAGACTGGCATCGGGGCTAAAATACTCGAGGCTATAGCCCCGACTGATCAGACCTAAGCACGTCCCTGGTCAGGGGTGTGACGTCATGTCGCATTATAGGCAGAGGCGGACTTTACCATTAGGGAAGGTAGGCGACCGCCTGGGGCCCCCGGGTTGACAGTGTAACTGTCCGTTAGCAGCTTCTGGAAATAGCGAAAGCAGCTGGAAGCATTTGTCAAGAGAAGCAAACATGGCCTTTTATTCTAAAATACCATTATATGATACAACGTGCTGTTCCAGATAAACAGTGTGAGCAAGATCCTTCAGAGCCCTAAAGTTTCAACTAAAACACTGACAAAAGAAACTAAGAGAGTGACAGAAATCCTGCAGGCATATCGAGATCATGGCCTCACCTGCGCTACAACAGCTGCCAGAGAGATAGCAGGAAAGCTGGAGGTGGAGATAAGCTGGCCAGAGGTACATCAGAGAAGAACAGCAAGACAGTTTATGTATGAAGGAAGAGAGCAAACAGAGTCAGCTCCAGAGGAGCATTTTAAAAGGGAGTTCCTCCTGCCCCTTGTAGATGCAGCCCTTGTAACAATAGATGGGAGGTTCTCACTTATGGAAAGCTTCTGTGAGCTGCATGGATTTCTCTGCTCCCTTGACAAGACGAAAAGCACTGAGCAGGAAGGGAAACTGCATGAGTGCTGCCAGAGATTGGAGCAAAGAATGAATGATGTAGATGCAGAGGATCTGAAGCTGGAAGTGCAGGCTACCGTTAGTTCTTTCCTCACTCATATCTCATCGCCGTTTGAGATGTCTGATTACATGTATAAGGAGAATATTCTTGACATGTACCCTGATTTGAGCAAAGCGCTAAGACTGTTTCTCACTCCCCCTGTGACTGTGGCTTCTGGTGAGAGATGTTTGTCATCCCTGAAGCTCATTAAAACATACTTCAGGTCATCCATGTCACAGGAAGGGCTGTCTGTACTTGCTGCTCTTTCCATTGAACATGAAGTCAGGAGGTCGTTGGATATAGAGACTGATAACAGGATTTGCAGAAGCCAAAACTCATAAGATCACATTTTAGTCAGTTTCAGCCTGGGATCCCCTTCATGTACCCTATGCAAATAAGTCAAGTTGATAAGTGAGAGAAAATGAAAAAAAAACCTCTATAAAAGAGACAGACAGTAAAAGACAGGGCAGGCTAACAGTGTATTATATAGAAGATTGTATTTATTTCATTGTGTTTCCTTTCACAATCTGTATCATTCTCCTCTCTTTTAGGATACAACTTTCAGCCAAGAATTAGCATAACACAGCAGCAGGCAGGTCCACTCATATAAGCTGTGGGTGATAGAAACTTGAAACATACTGAATAACGTGAAACTTCATTAACCAAACAGCTGATCGACACGCCACAGGAGGCAGGAATTTATACGATGGAAGGTATTTCGCATGACAGGCTCAAGCAAACCTTACAGCAATCAAAGCCTTCATTATATACATGATGACATTTAAGTGTTTTCATATTATATATATTATATGTATGTTTTTTGTGCTCCATAAAATCACAATAAAAATACATTCATTCATCAAAAGTACTTCAGTTAAAACATCTTTGTTGAAATCTAACAATTTCCGTTTTCTTACAGGGATGAAGACAATGGGAGACTTAGTGAAAGCTACCAAATCAATTTCCAAGGCTGAGGATTACAGAGATGACATCAAGCTGATAATGCAGCCATATGCTAACTGGGAGAAGTACTTGGTACCTGCCCCAGTCTCCATAGCCATTCTGGGAGAGCTGGTCTGTATCTCCTCTAATGTAGATTTCTCCATCAACAAAAACCCTCCAAAAGATGGCTTTCAGTACATCAAGTACCCAGACTCATTCCGAGCCTGTCTTATGCAAGTGGCTAATTCTGGATGGGCGGCATTCAATACGGCTCACACGAACATGGACCAGATCCGTCTCCACACTGCCAACGTGCCAGGTTACATCAAGACTTCAGTTCAGATATTACTACAGGATAATGATGAGCTGGTCCAAACCCTCCTCCCTGACCAACTGGAGAACATAGCTACTATATCAGACCAATGTGTACAACTGGCTGATCAAACAGAGAAAAAGTTCACCTTTGTTATTAATCTGATCCAAGAACTTTTAGAAGCTTGTATAAATGCAAAGAAGGTATATGGTGATGATCTGGAGAAAGTCAAGCGCAAAATTGAGAAGAACAAAATGAAGAAGGAGGATTCAGAGAGAGCCAAAGAAAGGGCTCTGGAAAGTCTTGAGGACATGAATAAGCAGGCAGCAGAGGCACAAAAGAGTTTTGATACAGCAATGGATTCACTGCCATCTGGGTGGGAAGTGATTGGCATGAACTTCGTTGAAGGACTCACAGATGATGTATTAAGTGCTCTGAACATTTTTACAAATATAGCAGCAACAGTCGTAGAAGTAAAACTAGGAGGTCCAATGATGTTTGCACAGAGCAACGCGTTTTCCAAATCAGGGCAGCTTCTGGGTCTGAGTCGAACCTTAAATAGCTTTACAGAACCAAACCAAATTAAATGGTCTGATGTATTTGACCAAAATGAGGGGAAAGCAAAGACATCATTTCTCAGTAAACAATTTGAGCACATTAACACCTCAGTGGCCAGTGAAAATGACTCTGAAGCAAAAACCAAAGCTATAAATATCTGCACAAAGGGTACGAACCTGTGCTCTGAGCTCAGCACCATCGCACCTGACGGGAAATGCGATGATGGCAAGACGAAAGAAATGATTGGAGGAATCCAAAAGCTGCTGAAGGAAACAGAGAAATTTGACTCTGAGAGCAAAGCCTTCACAAACACACCAGCTTTTACACCCGAACCCCCACAGCAAGCTAAAGAGAGTGGCATAAAACGGGCAGGTGAGATGGCGGTGGAGAATGCCCGTTTCCGCATAGAGCAGAGTCGAGTTCAGCTGGAAAAGGCGAGAGAGCTGCAAAAACAGAGTCTGGAAAACCTGGAGAAAAACCAGAAGGAGCTGACAGAGATCTTAGTCACACTGAGAAACTGTGAAGTAAAAGAGATTGACTTCAACACCACCATTAAGGTGCTGGTTGAGGGTCTAAAAGCCATGGGGAGAGTGAAAGAGCAGTGGGAGAAGATGGTACGCTTCTTTCAGATGATCTCAAGCATCATTAAGACCTGCCTTAGTAGATCTCTGGATGATTTTGTCAAACAGTCTCAGAAGGCATCTCAGAAACATCTGTCATATAACTCAAAAAAGTTCATGAAAGACCTGATCTACCAGCAGGCCTTTTATGCATCGAATGTAGCCAGTTTGGTTAACATGATCTCAGGGACCTACGTTGAGATTTCAGACAAACATCTGATGGACAGGATCAGCAGTCTGGGCAAACTCATGGCTCTCGATACCAGCAAACCAGAATTCAAAAGTGAACGTGTAAAATTAGAAAGTGCCTGTGAAGATGCTCAAAAGGCAATAAGAGATCTTGTGATGAAGAACAATGAGAAATTTGAGCAAAAGACAAAAGAGAGAATGGAGAAAATTGAAAGGGAGCTAAAGCCAATGTTACCCCCAGTATCTGAGGAAAAATGAAAGAAATCAAAGGCATAACAGAATCTGCATTTAAAGAAATGAGCCAGGAGGATGAAGATCAGTTTGCATGTAGATTCTATTAAAGCATGAATAACTCAAAAAGCTGCAGAACACATACATTTCAGTATTATAGATACACATGCATTTCAGTATTATAGATACACATGTATTTCAGCATTATAGATACACATGCATTTCAGTATTATAGATACACATGCATTTCAGTATTATAGATACACATACATGAGCACAATATACAGCCTCCACATAACAGTCATTAATGCTAGGAAAGGTAGCTATGCTCTTACAATTTATGGGACACATTATTGGTACCAGTGGCATAATTAGGTCAGATTTTGTTAAACTGCTGCTGTTTGAATTTGCTGCCTTGTGAAGTAATGTGACTCTGGGGATAAAACAAAACAGTCTGCCAAACGAAACGCATGTGTTACAAGATTTTAACATATGGAGAAAACCTCTTTCCAGTTAAAGTGGCAGGTCTGTGACACCAATCAAGTTCATCACAGCTTATCGAGATCCGCTTACAGGAGAGACCTGGAGTCAGACTGACCTCACTGTCAAAGGTCAAGGAAGAAGAAGACGACGACCCAGGGGTCTCATCCAAGATTTTTGCTGGATACATATTTGCTATAAAGTAATCATGTCTTTGCATGCTTTGAGCAAAATCATATATACATGTACTTTTATTTGCTAAAATACAATCGTTAGTAGTTACCACCATAACATTTTATTAATGAGCACTTATACATCAACCAGCCTGTAACAGGGGAAATGTATTTTAACGATGTAGATCTAGGCAGCCGGATCAGAAAGCTTGAGCCACCACAGGGCATCCATTACTGTCTCTGATAATAAAGCACTGGGAACCAGTCACACGCTCCTTTCCTGTGTTCTGATTCATTTTGAAGGTAGCTACAGTGCTGGTTACTTTAATATTAATATGCAAAGTGGCATCTTATTTGGGCAATTTCGGTATAGCAGGGAAAACAGACTTTGTTCTGAGATTATTATTAAAAGTGTAAACACAAATGGAAGAAGGTGTAAATCAAAGGCATTGTGCCCGTCGATGTGTCTAAATAACAAGGCAGGCTAATTCACCTATCTAAGGCACCTAAGGCAGGGGCTTAAATACACTGATACTGAGGACTAACAAAGGCAGGGGCTAAAATACACTGATACTGAGGACTAACAAAGGCAGGGGCTTAAATACACTTACACTGAGGACTAACAAAGGCAGGGGCTTAAATACACTTACACTGAGGACTAACAAAGGCAGGGGCTTAAATACACTGATACTGAGGACTAAGAAAGGCAGGGGCTTAAATACACTGATACTGGGGACTAAGAAAGGCAGTCGCTTAAATACACTGACACTGAGGACTAACAAAGGCAGGGGCTTAAATACACTGACACTGAGGACTAACAAAGGCAGGGGCTTAAATACACTGACACTGAGGACTAAGAAAGGCAGCGGCTTAAATACACTTATACTGAGGACTAACAAAAGCAGTCGCTTAAATACACTGACACTGAGGACTAACAAAGGGCAGGTGTGAATAATCCACAACAACCAATAAAAGAACAAAGCAGGGAAACAGGCAACAGGTGGAATGAACTACAATAAATGAGCACTGGACAAGAGAACTAACCATGGAATAGAGAAAACACACTGGGGTTAAAAAGCAAGGAATGGTCAGAGAACGAGGTCAGGCAGGCGCTGAACCTGACAGTAGCTGAATTTGCTTAGATACCACAGACAGACTGTCTGCCTTGCTCCAATCATGCACACACTCCGATGAGGTCTCAAATGAGTTAGCGTATTACATGTGTTTTCAGCAACACATTCAAGTTCAGTACAAGAGAGCCGACAGACCTGTCTTGGTTATGTCGGCTTCTCCAAACTTTGTGTAATTTATTCAGGTCAGGTCAGGTCAAGGTGGTGAAACTCCTCAGGATCCTGGCTGGTGACCCCCTCAGGCAGACACAGTCCAGTCCCACACAAATCCGGAAATGACCATCCATCTGCCTCAGCAATGATGATTCTGCAAGCCGGATCACCCTCAGGGAAACGCACCACATGGCTGTAGCTCCATAACTGACGCTCCCTCACAATGCAGGTAATGTGCTTCATTCGGGACTCCTCTAGCAACCGCTCAATTGACAGAAAGTCAAACCAGCGGTACCCAAGGATTCTCTGAAGAGACACAATACCAAAGGACAGTCTGCTGTGTTGGACTCTCACTGTCTGTGTCTCACTGTCCGCATGTGTCACTTTGGACTCTCACTGTCTCCATGTGTCCTGCTGGACTCTCACTGTCCGTGTCTCACTGCCTGCATGTGTCCTGCTGGACTCTCACTGTCTGTGTGTCGCACCGTGGTCCAATGGGAACGTTACGTCATACATCACACCACTGTATACCTGTATAGAGTTAACGGCTGTGATATAGATGTACGATACTGTTTTAAAGCCTTATTGATTACATTTCCCCAGATGTTATACGTTATAAAACAATGGGGTATGTTGGGGCTTTATGTATCATGTTTGTCACGGTTATTTACCTTGTTGTACATGAATACTTTTTCTGAACTCTAACTCAAAGACCTCTTTGTTAAATTTTAGTAGGCTTTGCATTTTGTAAAACAAAAGCACTTTTTGCATTTTTTAAAGGAAATTCCTCTTGCTATTTGCTTCTTCTTAAAACAGACCATCTAGTAAAGAGCCAAATGAGATGCTGACGAATCCCAAAAGACAATTAAAACATAGATGTGAAACAGTACTTCCTCATACATCAGAAGGTTTACATTCATTATCCCCTAAAGCAAGTCATGTCAAACTGTGGGAGGGCAGGTGTTTCAGGGGACTGAGGAAGGCAGGTGTTTCAGGTGACAGGGGGAAGGCAGGTGTTTCAGGTGACAGGGGGAAGGCAGGTGTTTCAGGTGACAGGGGGAGGGCAGGCTTTTAAGGTGACTGGGGGAGGGCAGGTGTTTCAGGTGACAGGGGGAAGGCAGGTGTTTCAGGTGACAGGGGGAGGGCAGGCTTTTAAGGTGACTGGGGGTGGGCAGGTGTATCAGGTGAGTGAGGTTGGGCAGGTATTTCAGGTGACTGGGGGAGGGCAGGCTTTTAAGGTGACTGGGGGTGGGCAGGTGTATCAGGTGAGTGAGGTTGGGCAGGTATTTCAGGTGACAGGGGGAGGGCAGGCTTTTAAGGTGGCTGGGGGTGGGCAGGTGTATCAGGTGAGTGAGGTTGGGCAGGTATTTCAGGTGACTGGGGGAGGGCAGGTGTTTCCAAGGACTGGGGGGAGAGCCAATGTTTCAGGGGACTGGGGGAGGGCCGGTGTTTCAGGGGACTGGGGGAGGGCCGGTGTTTCAGGGGACTGGTGGAGGGCCAGAGTTTCAGGGGACTGGTGGAGGGCCGGCGTTTCAGGGGACTGGTGGAGGGCCGGCGTTTCAGGGGACTGGTGGAGGGCCAGAGTTTCAGGAGGCTGGTGGAGGGCCGGCGTTTCAGGGGACTGGTGGAGGGCCAGAGTTTCAGGGGACTGGGGGAGGGCCAGAGTTTCAGGGGACTGGGGGAGGGCCGGTGTTTCAGGGGACTGGGGGAGGGCCGGTGTTTCAGGGGACTGGTGGAGGGCCAGAGTTTCAGGGGACTGGTGGAGGGCCAGAGTTTCAGGAGGCTGGTGGAGGGCCGGCGTTTCAGGGGACTGGGGGAGGGCCAGAGTTTCAGGGGACTGGGGGAGGGCCAGAGTTTCAGGGGACTGGGGGAGGGCCGGTGTTTCAGGGGACTGGTGGAGGGCCAGAGTTTCAGGTAAGTTTGATACCAGTTGTTGCAACATGTATAATTTTTGCTGCGTTTTGTTTTGTGGAGAAGTTTATGATAGAAAGCACCACATTAATAGACTTGAACCCTTGGTTTGTTTACACACTGTGAGAGTAAATCAAGGTTTTTAGTGTTATGTCCCGGTCTAGGTATGGGGCATAAACAGCGATAAGGTTCGGGAACAAGGAGTCGGGAGGTAGAGGATAAGGAGGTGGGGGAATAATTATATATAACACCCAAGGCGTTGATGATGGTAACAGAAAAATGTGTATTTGGGGAAAAGGTGAGCTTCAGGAGTGACACCGGCCAAAACAATAAACAAAACCAAGTGAACTAGCTACCCGCGTACTGATGAAACTTCCCTAACCCGAAAGAAAAATAAAAGACATGCGATATGCTAACACTTTCTAACCACAAAAACAGGGACAAAAATGCTGTACACGCAAAAAAACAAATAGCAGTCACTCCCTACAACCTATACACCGATACACACACACAAATATATATATGTAGTATTTACACAGGCAACCAAATCCAATCCGTAATCATAATAAATAAACATTTTGAAAAGAAAAACAATTGCTAATTTAAGTATGTGTGTGTTTTAAGGCACAAAGATGTGTAATATATAGAATATACACTCACCTAAAGGATTATTAGGAACCATACCTGTCAAGTTTTGGATTTGAAAATAAGGGAAATTATCCGGCACCCACCGCAAGCCATCCCACCCCCCCAACCAAGCTCCAGTATCCCTTACATTTTAAGACAGGTGTACAAGAAATCTAAAATAACCACTTGTCATTTACATTTTATTTTCATTACAAATTTTCTTTTAGAAAATTCATGTGGCTCTCTGGCATTCACTAATGACTAATTATACAGATTTGTTGCAGACTTTGTATCCTTGTTGAAGTCATCACAGAAGGTGAAAGTAACGTTGTTTTTGGCACACAGCGTTGCCATTTTAACCTCTGCATTTATGACCTGGTTAATGTTGTAAATGACCTGCAGACTGCTGCAGGTGGCAGTTCTCGCGAGGCTACTGACAGTTCAGTTTGGAGAGGCAGAGGAATTTTTTTTTTGAATGATATTATAATACGGGAGATTTATGGGAAAATAGTAATACGGGAGGAGGGCGGGAAAGAGGAGTAAAATACGATAGTTTCCCGGCCAAAACGGGAGACTTGACAGCTATGTTAGGAACACCTGTTCAATTTCTCATTAATGCAATTATCTAACCAACCAATCACATGGCAGTTGCTTCAATGCATTTAGGGGTGTGGTCCTGGTCAAGACAATCTCCTGAACTCCAAACTGAATGTCAGAATGGGAAAGAAAGGTAATTTAAGCAATTTTGAGCGTGGCATGGTTGTTGGTGCCAGACGGGCCGGTCTGAGTATTTCACAATCTGCTCAGTTACTGGGATTTTCACGCACAACCATTTCTAGGGTTTACAAAGAATGGTGTGCAAAGGGAAAAACATCCAGTATGCGGCAGTCCTGTGAGCGAAAATGCCTTGTTGATGCTAGAGGTCAGAGGAGAATGGGCCGGCTGATTCAAGCTGATAGAAGAGCAACTTTGACTGAAATAACCACTCGTTACAACCGAGGTATGCAGCAAAGCATTTGTGAAGCCACAACATGCACAACCGGATGCATGCACAAGGCGGATGGGCTACAACAGCAGAAGACCCCACCGGGTTCCAGTCATCTCCACTACAAAGAGGAAAAAGAGGCTACAATTTGCACAAGCTCACCAAAATTGGACAGTTGAAGACTGGAAAAATGTTGCCTGGTCTGATGAGTCTCGATTTCTGTTGAGACATTCAAATGGTAGAGTCAGAATTTGGCGTAAACAGAATGAGAACATGGATCCATCATGCCTTGTTACCACTGTGCAGGCTGTTGGTGGTGGTGTAATGGTGTGGGGGATGTTTTCTTGGCACACTTTAGGCCCCTTAGTGCCAATTGGGCATCGTTTAAATGCCACGGCCTACCTGAGCATTGTTTCTGACCATGTCCATCCCTTTATGACCACCATGTACCCATCCTCTGATGGCTACTTCCAGCAGGATAATGCACCATGTCACAAAGCTCGAATCATTTCAAATTGGTTTCTTGAACATGACAATGAGTTCACTGTACTAAAATGGCCCCCACAGTCACCAGATCTCAACCCAATAGAGCATCTTTGGGATGTGGTGGAACGGGAGCTTCGTGCCCTGGATGTGCATCCCACAAATCTCCATCAACTGCAAGATGCTATCCTATCAATATGGGCCAACATTTCTAAAGAATGCTTTCAGCACCTTGTCGAATCAATGCCACGTAGAATTAAGGCAGTTCTGAAGGCGAAAGGGGGTCAAACACCGTATTAGTATGGTGTTCCTAATAATCCTTTAGGTGAGTGTATAATGCTAATGGAAAGTCCTATACATTGAATTTGAGAGAAAACAACTGTTTATATGTAAAGCTGTATTTGTCTCTTCAACCCCGTTATCATCTTCAACCCTGTTATGCTAGTCACACCTACATTTTCATATATTATTTTCTTAAAATGTTGAAAAAATTATTTAATGTTTGCTGATTTGTGTCTAAAATATTGAGCGCTATCATATGATCATTGATTTTGATTACAATTCTTTGTTAAACTAAATTTTTGATGAAAAATGACAAGATTGCTTTCACTTATTAGTTACATTTCAGGATTTAAGAGAGTAAAAATGTGTGATTTTGTCATTTTTCTATTAAAATTATTGAATTAGTATGGGAGACATCTGATTATTGTAAACATATTGATTTCTTTTGAAATACATTTTATGATAATATTCAGAGAGCCTCCAAAGTGTGCATAACGGGGTTGAAGAATTACAGTCACCACATCTTGAAAATATGATCAATAACAAAAGAAAACTAATGCCTGAGATGGGAAAATGCATTTTTCTGATAGTTAAATATATCCTTAATGATGGATGGGATATACATACAAATAATACATTTTGGTAAAAAATGTGAAAATATCCAAGTCCAATTTTAACCATTCTCATGGAATGACTCATTTGAAGAGCATCAGGGTACATTTTAAACAATGCGTGTGAGGAGAAGTGAGAGCCATCACAGTAATCATGCATTTTGCCATCTGTGTTCTTATTCTGAACAAAGAGGTCCTGTATGTCCTCATGTTGGAATAAAAACTTCAGTGTTTCAATGACTGATACATACTGGTATGTATCTTCTGCCAAAACCTGTTTCATCTGACCATTTTTTCTTACAGTATCTGACCTGTGACCCAGAAAAAATTCCTGTGGTTTAACAAGGGAAAATTTCTCAGTGAAGTATTTGTTCATTTTATATTTTGTGTCTACATCTTCAAATATGTTTTGAGCACTTTCAAACTCCTTCATTAATGCTTGAACAGCCTCATTGTCTTGTGGTACATCCAAGCTACTCAACAAAGAAGCAGTTGACTGTTGCAAACTGTCTACAGTTTTTCTCAAGCAACTCCTTTGTACAGTTTACACTTCTTGTAACATCTGTTAAAGTAATATTTGATGATGCATACATCTGTGCCACAGAAGAAGCAGCACATTCACCAAGATCAGCATAATTTCTTAAGTTTGATACTGCACCTGCTACATCACTGGGCATCTCCAAAACATCAGGAACTAGATCATCAGTTTCAACTGAACTGTTTGATGTCTCTCCTTGGTAAAAAGGGTGAATTCATTCTCCACCATCAGTAAACATAAACATATTCCAACCCATTTACCAGAGGGTGGCATCTAACAATTTTTTGAAAAAGAAAAAGAAATGTAAAAATTTATAAACCTTTTTTTGTATAGTTTTTCTATTCAGTTTGACTGAATTTTAACCATTCTCATGGAATGACTCATTTGAAGAGCATCAGGGTACATTTTAAACAATGCGTGTGAGGAGAAGTGAGAGCCATCACAGTAATCATGCATTTTGCCATCTGTTACATTCTGAACAAAGAGGTCCTGTATGTCCTCATGTTGGAATAAAAACTTCAGTGTTTCAATGACTGATACATACTGGTATGTATCTTCTGCCAAAACCTGTTTCATCTGACCATTTTTTCTTACAGTATCTGACCTGTGACCCAGAAAAAATTCCTGTGGTTTAAAGGGAAAATTTCTCAGTGAAGTATTTGTTCATTTTATATTTTGTGTCTACATCTTCAAATATGTTTTGAGCACTTTCAAACTCCTTCATTAATGCTTGAACAGCCTCATTGTCTTGTGGTACATCCAAGCTACTCAACAAAGAAGCAGTTGACTGTTGCAAACTGTCTACAGTTTTTCTCAAGCAACTCCTTTGTACAGTTTACACTTCTTGTAACATCTGTTAAAGTAATATTTGATGATGCATACATCTGTGCCACAGAAGAAGCAGCACATTCACCAAGATCAGCATAATTTCTTAAGTTTGATACTGCACCTGCTACATCACTGGGCATCTCCAAAACATCAGGAACTAGATCATCAGTTTCAACTGAACTGTTTGATGTCTCTCCTTGGTAAAAAGGTTGAACTGAGACAGCATCCATTGAAGATGGTGTAGAATGAGATCTATGCAGATGCTTTGAAAATGAATTCCAGTTATAATACGTCCTTGGGCAGCCATCTTGGCTACATATAATTTTCAAGTTTTGTCCGTCTGATAAGCAGTGTATTTGACGAAGATGCCAAATGAGGTTTCTCACCTCTGTGAACACAGACTCTCTACATTTTGGACAGGTGAACATTTTACTTGCATGCTTTAATCTGTGCAATCAGCTCCAGTACTTTGGTTTTCCTTTGCGTGGACAGCGGCAGGTCATAGACAAACTCAAAGAAGGTGAAGACGGAGCCAAGTGGTGCTGGATAGGACAAGTTACATACCCAGTACAGTTTGAAAAGTTTATCCACAGCACACGTCAGGCCATCATTCAGAGGAATGGTTACTTTGTCATTCTTAGCAACAATGACGTACTGCCTGGTTGCACTCTTTAGATCACCAATCATCAGCTGGGGTTGGTGTGTTGTGGATGATGCTTCAGGATCACTGCAAAGTGATGCAATACTTGTTCCAGGCTTGGAGACAGGGAAGACAACGATAGATTTTTAGAGGAGTAATCAGTGAGGTTTAGAAAAATGCTTTCCTCAGGTAAATACCGTGTGAACTTGACTGAACACATACCAGTGCAAAATCAACCAAGTGCGTAATAGCTGATTTAAGGCTGCAACGACTGGCACCAACTGGTGGGAGCAGGTGTGTTAACACCACAAGGGCAGTGTAACAACCCTCATCTAACAAAGAAAAGCAAGATGTAAAATTATTCAAAATACAGAAATGTGTTATTCAATCAATTATGAGATGTACAACAAAAATGACTGTCTCTTTTGTGAATGGCTGAAATCAGAAATGCAGAGACTAAATGCACCTCATTTGGCTTATATGTGCAGCTAAGATGGTTGCCCAAGGCCACATAACTTAAATTCTCTTTACAACCATCTCCATAGACCTCATTCTCCACCATCAGTAAACATAAACATATTCCAACCCATTTACCAGAGGGTGGCATCTAACAATTTTTTGAAAAAGAAAAAGAAATGTAAAAATTTATAAACCTTTTTTTGTATAGTTTTTCTATTCAGTTTTTAACATCCACTTACTTGTCATCTAAAGACACTAAGGAGAACTATTAATTTGATCATCCTTTTTTTTCTTACTTTCTAGTAGTAAATGTGAGGGGGGAGGGGTTTGTGTTTATGGAAAAATACCTTCAGTCTTCTCTTCAAAATCCTTGAGCAGAGAGGACATTCTTGTTTCCAGGGCAGCCACTGATTTGAGTTACGGAATGATACTGGCTTCCCATTTTCGTAAAAAGAGATCCGTCTTTCCTCTTGTAAGCTTGCCAAACTCTAAGTCCAGCTTACATAGAGGAGAGGAAAAAAAGTATGAAAGTTTAAAATAAAGCACAAAATGCATGAAATGAAAAGTACATTCTGCCCACTTGGTAGTTGTATGGCTAAAATCACACCTTACAGTATCACCTAGAAAGAATGCTAAAACATTTCTGTTACCCACTTCCACATCAAGCTTACGTACACAGTGAAACATAACCGTTTACTTGGAGTGGTATTTGAATACAAGTCCATTATTCCCTCATTTTAGCTCTGATTTGGGTCCCATCAGACCCTGAGAAAAACATTTGACTTTTTAAGCTGATGTTCAACTTTCCAGCAGCCAATTTCTTATTTTATCTGTCTACTGTTCTTCTAAGATTTTGGATAACGTGAAAAGTGATGCTCATTGTAATAAAAGCCCAGTGAATAATGATCCAACTCTGAAATTATAAAACTTTCAAAATATTCACTAGGAGCTCATAAAAATACCTCCATATGTATCCACTCCAGTTACATACTTTGTATGCAAAACACAATTGAGTGGAGAAAGAGTACATAAGCCATTACCAGGGAACCAAGCAACTTACCAGACTTGGCACGTCCAAAAACCGTGGATACTCGCTCAATATTTCAGCAACAGTGGGGAGTCCTTGCTAATCCAGGCTCTGCGACTGGTGTATGTTTCCTCCATGCATGCCTGACATGATAGCTGAAAGGTTCTCAGCTGAGGGCCGCAATCTATTGATAAGGGTGACCCACTCATCTGTGCTGCTGGTATTCCCATCCTCTCGCCTGAGCATCTTGTCTTCACTGCAGTCATCTGTCACTTTTCGCTTCCTATAACGCCTCTGCCCCTGTTCGAGATTCCGTCTAAGGTTGCGCAGTTTAGTCTCTAGGAATCCACAGGACAGACTGGATCATAATAATGCTCCTGAGGAAGAAAGGACATGTCAGTGAACAACACTTCCCAGCTCTCCTCAGAGGTATATGGGTCACAGCTGAGCAATTTTAACTGAGAAAAAAAGCTCTAATAAATAATGAGATAAAGGTTAAAAGATATACAGTTATCAAGTAGGTGGGAACGAGTAATTATTATAGTACGCAGTGGAATTTACATTATTAAAATGCTAAATTTACTTACAAATCCTTCCCCCTGTCCTGCCACTTGGACACTCAGGGATGGAAAAGTGGTGATGATGCTTTTTGCTACAGTCAACTCCTCTGCATTAAGAGGGTAACTGGAAAACAAAGGTACCCTTTCTTACTTTTGTGCACTTCAACATTTTTAAAGGGAAACATTCATTGCAAAATTGTAAAGTGCAGTGAGGTGCTATACTTACTAACCACACTTCTCCACCAAATCCCCTATGCAAGTCTTCACAAGAAGCTTCCTCGATGGGACTGACAGGGTACCCGTAGTCTCATACTCCTTAAGAATCTGTGGGGTTTTCCTCTTAAGCAGTGACTTTAGGGGTTGACTTTGTTCTTCTGTGGTAGTGGTAGACTGTGTAAAGGCAACACCAGACACTTTACCTCTCTGCAGTAATCTTCAAAGTCATGACAGCCAATTTCCACAGAGCACAGAAGCATGAGTTTACTCAAAAAGCTGCAGCAGAAGGTGGATTCTTAATCACCGTGATAATGATTCAATGACTAAAAGAAATTCTGAATAATATTTAAATTGATTTCATTCTATAGTTGCTACTTGGTGAATAAATCTGATCCTGACTAATAGTTAATAACTGTTAAAACACATTTTATGACTTAGGAAACTGGAGAAATGCAAAGTGTACCTGATTTTGACTAGTCTCCCCAAGAGAGGTTTCCATCTGTGGCCCTCTGGCTGACAGGAAGATATGGAATCTATCAAAGTCCTTAACGTCTACCTCACTGTCAACATCAATATATTCCATGAAATCTGTGTTATACTTTAGCAACCTATCAAGCACACAGCCCACGTGATGAGCTTGGCTTTGACCTATGATATCTTTGGCACTGCTGACATCAAGATTTTTTTTACAAATCTCTTTCTTATCTTTAAAAGTGGTTACAAGGACTTTGACAGATTCTAAGTTGTCATATGTGTGCTGAAAAAAAAGAAACACATGGCTAAGTGAGATAATTTGCATGGTCAAGACCAGTGTTGGGGAAAGTTACTTTTAAATGTAATATATTACAATACTGAGTTACTCCCCCCAAAAAGTAACTAATTGCATTACTTAGTTACTTTTTATGGAAAGTAATGCGTTATATTACTTTTGAGTTACTTTTGCGTTACTTATTTCTTACCTGGCTAAAGCTTTTTGTTGTTCAGGCCTTAGAATTATTATTTCATTTTCTTTTAAAAACACATATATAGAATAATAATATAGAATTATATAATATTCTCAGAACTTTCAGAGCTATGCATGCCATTTAAAAAAAACCTCAACATTAATTATTGAAAGTTGAAAATTAATGTGTTTGTTAAGTTTTTATTTTTGTTTTGGTAGGCTATGGCCTACATAAAGTAAATTCACTGTCCAATGAGATAATAAAGAGTGCAATATAGGCTAGATAATTGCCATTGTGAAATAAGTTATATTAGGGCAAAAGACAGATCTTAAACATTTAAAATGTTTAATAACTTTTTAGAGAACAATGAAATTGTACTACTCAAGTGATCTGAATTCCTTAGTTCAATTTTTATCAGATTATTCGTCAGCCTATGTGTTTCTATGATGCTTCAAAAACATTATTTCTCTGTTCACGCTCCACTTAATCT
Organism: Paramormyrops kingsleyae; assembly: GCF_048594095.1. Taxonomy (NCBI): domain Eukaryota; kingdom Metazoa; phylum Chordata; class Actinopteri; order Osteoglossiformes; family Mormyridae; genus Paramormyrops; species Paramormyrops kingsleyae. Next base: position 25,227,550 of record NC_132799.1, read on the forward strand.
GCCAATGAATTCAACGATCTTATCAGATCTCCAGCCGCCATGTTTCAAACGATCTAAACGTAACGCGCTTCCGCCAATCCCCGCCTTGACGCAATGATTGCCGTAGGGTGGGCGTGGTCAGCTCGGAATGCATTTTCAAAGCAGCACTGAGTGCGTGATTCTACGTGACTACGTTCGTTTTAATTAAATATTTTTTTAAGCAAATTAATTAAAATAGAAAAGTAACTCGCGCTACTTTTTTAAAAAAGTAACTCAAATATTGATGTGTAAATTTATAAAGTAATGCGTTATATTACTCGTTACTTAAGAAAAGTAATATTATTACGTAACGCACGTTACTTGTAACGCGTTACCCCCAACACTGCAGATAACACCAAAACAGTTCAGTAGTGCTTGGATGTGAGATCTACAGAAATACAGAATTACAATAAAATACTGACATGTTTGGTGAAAGACATTTATTTATTGATTTATTATGATTTATTTTATTCGTCAGGAACAGGCATCCATGAACAGTGACGTTGATATAGCCATGGACACATCTGTCTGACGGGACAAGAGAGGGGAAAAATGCAGATCCTCGACCAGAGAACGCTCAACAGATAATATATAGAACATTTTCACATGTTTAACAAATTAACAATGAAATTAATGTTAACATTAAGAACAATACGATTTCGGACAACCCGTATTGTACTGACTGCGCAGTTGCACCGCAATGCCAAGCTCCTCGAATTTCTCTTTTGTTTACGTCCGGCGGAATCCGCATTTTACCCTCACCCCTTGTTTTCTACTGCTCTTTGCCTTAAGTTTTCCCTTCGGTACCGTTGCTCGTGTTTCGTATGTTTGATGTGTGTTTGTTCGTACCAGGGGGGTATTCCAGAAAGCTTGGTTAACTTACCATTTGGTAAATCTTAACCTCTGGGTTGATAATAATAATAATAATACATTTTATTTAAAAGCGCCTTTCAAGACACTCAAGGACACTGTACACAACAAATGATAAAAAAAACAAACATAAGAGCAAACAATTTACAAAATCTATATAAAACAATCCAAATTAAAAAGATAGAATAAAAGAAAGGTTATGTTGGAAAAGCAAATTTAAACAAGTGAGTTTTGAGCCTAGATTTAAAAAGAGAAAGAGAAGTAATGTTTCTAATGTCTGGAGGAAGCGAATTCCAGAGGCGGGGAGCAGAGCAGCAGAAAGCTCTGCTCCCCATGGTGGCAAGACGGTGAGAAGGGACAGAGAGAAGAAGAGAGGAAGAGGATCTGAGGCAGCGTGATGGAGTGGAGACCTGAACCAAATCAGACAAATATGGAGGGGAGAGGCGGTGGATGGCCTTAAATGTATACAGAAGGATTTTGAAGTTGATGCGATCTTTAACCGGGAGCCAGTGAAGCTGCTGCAAAACAGGGGTGATGTGGTGGATAGAAGGGGTCTTGGTGATAATACGAGCAGCAGAGTTCTGGACAAGTTGTAGCTTATGGATGGATTTCTTAGGGAGACCAAATAAAAGTGAATTACAGTAATCGATCCGGGAAGTGACAAGGCTATGGACAAGAATGGCGGTGGCTTGTGGGGTGAGTGATGAACGGAGACGATTAATGTTGCGCAGATGAAAATATGCGGACCGAGTGATATTATTGAGATGTGAATTAAAAGATAAAGTGCTGTCAAGGATGACACCAAGACTTTTCACATTTGGGGACGCGGAAACTAAAGAGTTATCTATAGTAATAGGAAAATAATCAATTTTGGATAGTGTTGATTTAGAGCCAACTAGAAGAAACTCTGTTTTATTACTATTAAGTTTGAGAAAGTTTGAAGAGAACCAAGATTTAAGTTCAGCTAAACAGAGGCTAAGGGAAGGTGGAGGAAGAGTGAAGTTTGGTTTAGTGGACAAATAAAGCTGGGTGTCATCGGCATAACAGTGAAAATGAATATTATATTTACGGAAAATATGACCAAGAGGAAGAAGGTAGATAATGAAGAGAAGGGGCCCCAGGACAGATCCCCAAACCTGCATATACCCCAAACCCGCATACCATGAGTATGTCGGTTCCAAAACACCTGAGAAGAGTGTTCAATCAACCTCCTATTGCTTACCCAGAGTTAATGCGCGTGCACCGTGCATACATAAAGACGTTTTCAATTGATCGACGATTCGAGTCAGAATGGAAAATCAAAGTGAAAAAAAGAGAGCGGCATATTCACAGAGGCGGAGTTGGAAGTTTTAATGCACGCATATGAGGAATTCAAGCCAATAATAATGAAACAAAGCAATACGGCTGCATCGACTAAAGAAAGAGTTGGCTTGGCAAAAAATAACGGACAGAGTAAATGCGTGTGTTTTAAATTGCAAATTTGACATCGCCTCCCCTTTTATTATAATGCAAAATAATTAAACACGTAACCCTTCCGCATCCTTTTTACTGTTAAATCACTATGAGAGCATTTACTTTTCCTGCCATTCATTTCTTTAGGTTAAAATAACAATGTGTATCGACTAGGAATATATGGTTTCTTATTTAATAAGGTGTAATCCTTCTGGAGCCAGAAGAACTTTGAGCCAAGTCAAAATGAAACACAAAAACATTCTGCAAAAAGGTAATTGATTACACGATCACTTAACTATTTATTAAACACGATTTAGTATATTCTTTCTGTCATATAGCTAATAGAAAAAAGGCTGAAGCCCGTCTAACTGGCGGGGGCCCACCACCACCTCCCCTCACCCCATCTGAGGGCAACCAGTGGTAACCAGCATTGTACTGTCCTGTAATGATTACCTATAGTTAGTGGAAAAAAGTAATGAGTTTGATGATTTTAACAAGGCAAAAAATTAAGGATACAAAATCAAGTTACCTGCACATTGATACTATGAATAGATTTCCTCCGCTATCTCGCTGTACTTGTATAGTGAAAATAAAGACATCTATCTATCTATCTATCTATCTATCTATCTATCTATCTATCTATCTATCTATCTATCTATCTATCTATCTATTAACATAGTCTCCCTCATTTATTGAAGGAGCTTTAATAGGAATGTAGGTGCCATCAATGCACCCAATTATGAATGAATGAATGAATGCCTTTTATTGTCACTATACATGTATTACATGTATTCCAAATTACATTTGGAAACCCTGAAATAGAAAGTCATACTGTATAGGGAAGTATCAAGTGTGTGTGTGTGCAGGATGAATACATGTAGGCTATAGATATAAATAGTATGACTATATATTAAATATGCATCATAGAGAGTAAGCTGCTATGGTTACGTACATACCCAGAAAGTTAACCTCCGTTTTTGGAACCGAAAGTTGAGGTTATCCACTAACTTACCGTTAAACTTACCCGGGTATGTCACATAACCTGCTTTCTGGAATACCCCCCAGGTGTTTGTGAAAGTGTTAGTGAAAGATAAAAAAAACATGAAAAAGATCCCTCTTGTTTCCCGTGTTCCCTTTCCGTTATTCCCCGCTTGTCTCGTCTTCACCTCTCCCTTTCCCTTACCTTTTTGGCGATCCCCAACCCTAGACTGGGGATCGTATAACACCAGGGATCCAGAAAAATATGACATAAACCCAGCAAATTACACAAGGAAAACGAGAATGGGAAAGTGCAAGACGGAAATAACAGAAGATCGATGAGAAATCATTACAAAACAATAACAGACTGATACGACCAATATAATGATAGAACAGAGAGAAACTGATTATCAAACTGGAATCCAGTTACAGAGGGGAAAACCTGAACTGTGGTGGGAAGACGCTAAACTGGCTGAGACAACAGAGCAACAATGTAACACATCAGCACATCTCACAGTTCAGAATAAAGAGCTTATAGGAGATTTTATTGGGGAAAAAAGACCCGTGAGAACGAAAGCTGAGTTTCCCAAGTAAAAAGACAGGGGCAGTAAATGACAGTGAAAGGGGGGAAAACGGCTCTAAATAATGTCCTCAAAAATGATAACAGCAGAATTCTTATGTGTAACATTGTGGAGTCGAGGAGATTCATTAAGATTTTTTGTTATATTCTGTTTTGCGGGTGTGGTGTCCAACTGTATCTGGGCTGGCTTTAACGCAGCAAACTGTGGACTTTCCCGTGTTGTGGATATAGTGTGTTTATTTATGGAAATGGGGCCATAATTTAAATGTTACTGTTTCAATCCCCAAGGGGTATTTCTGGAATTTCTGTTTTGTGGGTTTATAAGGGATTGAAATTGTACAGGGATGCTGTTCATGCTTTTCATTTCCATTTCATATTAAGCCCAATGTGACACTATGGCCAAACAGCTTGAGTGATTTTGTTTATCCTGATAAATATGAAAATGAAAAATCAATGTGATAACTAGCTGTTTGCATTTTCCTGCACCCTGTCAACAAACTGTATCTATGTCAGACAGCGTGAATGTGTCAGACAGCGTGAATGTGTTAGATAGCGTGACTGTATCAGATAGCGTGAATGTGTTAGATAGCGTGACTGTATCAGATAGCGTGACTGTGTCAGCCTGAATAAAACCCAGAAATTATAGGGCTGATTGGCAACACAGAATGGGATTTAACTTTAACTTCATCCCACAATACTATTATTGTGTAAAATGCAAGGCCGTCATTATAATATGTACTAGGGGGGGACATGTACCCACAATGTTGAGATGTGCTCACAATGTTCCCCCAATATATATTATAATCATGGCCTTGCCCCCCCCCCCCCCCCCCCAGTGTTGACTCCATGGCTGCAGCCTTGGAAAAGTGTGTCAATTGCTATCTTAGTCTGAGGAATGATATCAGTTACACAGTCATTGTTTTGTGAATATCCATTGGGGTCATATGTTAAACAAATAGGAATAGCTAATTTTGATTCTTTTTTTAAAATAAACATTTCAACATTTCAGAGCCAAAGAACATCATGCTTCTGAAATATTTTTAAAGGTCAGGTGAAGACTTTAGTAAGCTTCACATCACGTTAATTAAAAAATGAATGTGATGCCTCATGCTTAACACTAGAAAGACTGACTGGGTCAATTGACCCAAATCAAACAAAATCACTGCTATTTCTCATTGAAGTTCTTGCTACAAAAATCTGAAAAAAGTTAGCTTCAGTTAGCTTTCGTTTGACAGCTCATGCATATTTTGGCCAAGCATTTGCCGCAAACAGGACGCTTGCACGTGTCACAGGTAGTGACAGTTTTGTTGCGTTTACAAGCGACCGTGACTTGACAGCTGACTCTTCTCTCAAGTTGCCCTGTCGGTGATGGTGATATGACTATTATGTTATTGTTATTATGACTTGGTTATCTAATTCATTTGCATGACATTACGTCAATTGACCCAGTCAGTCTTTCTAGGTATATACTGCTGTAAAATACTAATTTCACCAGCAACTTCATTTGTGTTACCATGTTCTGTTCAAGAATGATAAAAAAAATAAAAGTCAAATTTTTTCAGATTTTTGGAACCATCCTACATGGTACTAAAAATGGTATCCCTCCGCAATGTGCCGGGGCTAATTCTTTTCCGCTTCTTGCCCTAAATAACAGAGGTAAGTAGCCCCGCCCCCTTCTGGTCTATCCAGGCTATTATAATCAAATAATAATGAAAACATATTTGGAAAACTTTCCTAGAAAAAAATATGAATCAGTTTATAACATTTGTCAGTGTGACAAACCTACATTTACCTTGGTATAAGAAAAATGAATTTGAATAATCATACATAATTATAATAAAAAAATAGTTCCAAACGGCATGTTTCCGATTTTATTTAAATTGAATATAATTTTAGTTTAAATAATCATAGAGACATATCAGCTCTTAACACTCGCTTATGCTATCTAGGCAGACAGGTTATAAAAGGAAATATTGTTTTTTTATTTTGTAGCAAAACAGAAATTACTGGTGTTGTGATGAATTTTCTGTTCAGAACAAAGCATATGCTTCACTGGGCCATGCTTCATTGGGCCATGCTTCACTGGGCCATGCTTCATTGGGCATTTCATTATCTCCATTGCTTTAAATAAATGAGTCCAGCTAATGGCGACATGAAACATGGGCTTTAGTGTGAAATTCAGCTGCTGAATGTATTAGAAATCAAGATCCACGGAGCAGGAACTGGTGTGTCACTACATGTCTGAGCTCTAGGTCCATGTTTATAACAAAATGAGTGCCGTCTTTTTCTGGAATAGCCCTTATCCTGTTTGATGGTCAGAGCTTTTCTGTCCTAATTTGTCTCTATTAGCAGTACAGCATCTGCAAAAATAAGATGACCTCACAGCACAATAAACAGGGTCAAATTTCATCGATCTCAAGCAGCTTCTGACCAGATCAGAGATTTTTCTTTTATTTGTGGTGCTTTTCTCTTCGGTGTGAACTCACGGCAAATAAACAACTAAATTCAATGGATAAGCAACAAACTGTCACAATTTCAGTATTACAAATGCCTTTGGTGTTCATCCAGAGGGTAATCCTTGGGATATATAAGGATGCTCACCCTGCTGTCTCCTGCATCACATACAGGGCTTTCCGTCCTCTGTGTGCACATTGTCTCAAACAGGACTGAGATAGTGTGTAAGTGGAGACACCTAGATTGCTCCTGACCTGTTATGTTACAGAATAATTTGGTGAATGTCCATTATTGCGTTTCATTTCTTTATCAGACACTTTTATCCAAAAAGTCATACATTTTGAGAGAGCTGGGCCAGAAAAACCTACGAACAATGTTATGAGTCTTGCTTGGGGGGCCAATGGGCGACTCCACCCTGCCAACCCTGGGATTTAAACCGGCAACCTTCTGATCGCAGGCAGTGGCGTAAACCACTGAGCCACATACCAACCCTTAGTTTGTATCGTCACTTAACAGCTTTATCACATAATCATTACAACACTGGGAATGTTTAGATGTCTGTCTGTCTTGTGCAGTAGGAAATACACACATAGGTACAGTATCAGTACAACGCTAAGACTGCAATGACTTAATACGGAAAGTAGTTTTATATATATAATATATAACAGCAGCGCAGACGTTCCAAGGTCACCTCAGACATGTTAGCGCTGAAGATGTATCATCCCAGAGGGCCACAGCCCTGAGATCTCACCCGCAAGCCCATCTGCTCCTACAGCTGGGGGCCCAAATCCCAGTTTGGACGGGAAAAACTACGACATGCAGAAGCTATTGTCTCATATCTAATAAGTGGGTTTGTAGTTTTAAAGCCATTTATGAAAATGGGCTGCACAGAGCCAAAGTGAGACTGATACCTTCTACTGAGAGCGATAAGCTGCAGACCAAACGACTCCCTTTATGGTAACTGGACAAGACATGTCCTCTAAATTTCTGCAGGAAGAATGATGATACGCATCTAAACACGCCACAGAAGGGCAGTGTCTAAACCCATTTAGCTCAATGGAGAACATCTGCTGCTCTTCCCCAGACAGTATTACACAGGAAATAAAGACACATGGTGACTGACAGGGATCTGGATCGTGTGTCTCTGGCCAATCAGAAATGGCGACCTCCTGTGCACCAGGGGGCAGTGTCACGGGGAGCTTTCAGCACCAGGGGAGCTTTCAGCACCAGGCTTGGAGATCAGCCATGAAAACACTCATTGCCGCTCGTCCCTTGCCATCTGCACCAGGAGGGAACCAGGGGACAAACAGCAGCTTTAGTGCCATAAACAGAGACAGCAGAAGTGGTGCAGCACTAGACCCTGTTTTGGGGCACATCACGCACCCTTTTTTATCTCAAGCCCCTGAAAATCCACCCATCCATCCGACTGCTCATCCTAGTCAGGGTTGAGCACAGGCAGCACTGGGCCCCAGGCTGGGGACACCCTGAACGGGATGCGGGTCCATGGCAGAGCACACATACGAACACGTACATTCATGCACACTAAGGGGAAGTAACAGGTGAAAATCTACTTAATCGCTTGCAACTGCAAACACGCTCAGATCAAAGGTGGTAAATGGACCCCCCCCCACACCCTGTCGCACACTAAGCCACCCTGCCCCCCCATTAAGTTTCAGATCAATGATAATATTCCATTCCCCCCTACACCTGCCAAACACGATTCTGCTGATGACTGAGGATATCAGCATGAGGCATGAAAGGAATGCAGGTGACACTAGAGGTCCGTGTCTCGCTGTCTGCATGTGTCCTGCTGGACTCTCACTGTCTGTGTCTCGCTGTCTGCATGTGTCCTGCTGGACTCTCACTGTCTGTGTCTCTCTGTCTGCATGTGTCCTGCTGGACTCTCACTGTCTGTGTCTCGCTGTCTGCATGTGTCCTGCTGGACTCTCACTGTCTGTGTCTCGCTGTCTGCATGTGTCCTGCTGGACTCTCACTGTCTGTGTCTCGCTGTCTGCATGTGTCCTGCTGGACTCTCACTGTCTGTGTCTCTCTGTCTGCATGTGTCCTGCTGGACTCTCACTGTCTGTGTCTCGCTGTCTGCATGTGTCCTGCTGGACTCTCACTGTCTGTGTCTCGCTGTCTGCATGTGTCCTGCTGGACTCTCACTGTCTGTGTCTCGCTGTCTGCATGTGTCCTGCTGGACTCTCACTGTCTGTGTCTCTCTGTCTGCATGTGTCCTGTTGGACTCTCACTCTCTGTGTGTCACACTGTGGTCCTGGGGGAGCGTCATACATCACACTGCTATATACCTGTATGTGGAGAGTATGACAAATAAAGGCCATTTGAGTTGACGGCTGTGATATAGATGTACGAAATCTTTTTAAAGCCTTACTCCAGCGTGGCTGAGCTCTCATGCAGTGATTACATTTCCCCAGATGTTATATGTTATAAAATAATGGGGTATGTTGGGTCTTTATGTATCATGTTTGTCACAGTTATTTACCTTGTTTTATAGGGATGCTTTCTCTGCACTCTAATTAGACCCCTATGTTAATTTTTTTGTAGGGTTTATGTTTTATAAAACAAAAGCACTTTTTTGTATTTTTTAATGGAAATTCCTCTTGGTATTTGTCTCTTCTTATCAGGGACCATCTAAGAAAGAACCAAATGAGCTGCCGACGAATCCCAAAAGACGTTAAAAAACACAGAATGTTTACACTCATGATCCCCTAAAACATGTCATGTAAAACTGGGGGAAGTCCCCTGAAACACCTGCCCTCTTCCAGTCACCTGAAGCACCTGCTCTCCCCCAGTCCCCTGAAACACTTGCCCTCCCCAGTCCCCTGAAGCACCTGCTCTCCCCCAGTCCCCTGAAACACTTGCCCTCCCCAGTCCCCTGAAGCACCTGCTCTCCCCCAGTCCCCTGAAACACCAGCTCTCCCCCAGTCCCCTGAAACACTTGCCCTCCCCCAGTCCCCTGAAACACCTGCCCTCTTCCAGTCACCTGAAGCACCTGCCCTCCCCCAGTCCCCTGAAACACCTGCCCTCCCCAGTCCCCTGAAACACCAGCTCTCCTCCAGTCCCCTGAAACACCTGCCCTCCCCCAGTCCCCTGAAACACCTGCCCTCCCTCAGTCCCCTGAAACACCTGCCCTCCCGCAGTCCCCTGAAACACCAGCTCTCCTCCAATCCCCTGAAGCACCTGCCCTCCCCCAGTCCCCTGAAGAACCTGCCCTCCCCCAGTCCCCTGAAGCACCTGCCCTCCCCCAATCACCTGAAACACCGACCCTCCTCCAGTCACCTGAAACACCTGCCCTCCCCCAGTCCACTGAAACACCTGCCCTCCCCCAGTCCCCTGAAGCACCTGCCCTCCCCCAGTCCCCTGAAACACCTGCCCTCCCCCAGTCCTTTGAAACAGGGTCCCATGGTAACCATGGTAATTTAGGCCTGCGAACAAGCCTGGTCCGGTCCAGGCTAATGCTGCATTCCATTTGCCCTCGGAACTCGGATTCCGAGTTTTGAAGCCGGAAGTGACGACATGCGCGCTTCCGTTTCTCGGAGATCCGAGAAATATCTCAGAAAGCACAGAGGATCCCAAGTTCAGAATCCAAGATGGCTGCGCCCTTTATCAACAAAAGGGAAAATTGTAGTTTTATCCTGTTTAAGCACTACTTCTCATTTGTGGCTCATTAAATCGGTCGCACACACTATACCATCCAACTTATCTGTGGACATGTTGCTACAGAGTTTTATACATGAAGCACTGCGCGTAATGTGTTATCAAGTGATATTGCTAACAATGGCTACCAATTAACCGGGATAGAATTGGATTTCATGATTAGTCGTATTATTTGTCGGATTCAAGGTAGTTCGGGCTAATTGTAAGTGAACGAAGATAAAGGCCATTTAAACTGAGGTATCTTAAATCCGACAAGTTGTCCAGCTAAGCAAAAAATCTTGCTTTTTCAAATGGGTCCATGGTATTGCTACTTCTGTGGCAAATGGAACGCATCTGACTCGGTTTTCCCGAATTTTTAGCGGATGTGACGTAATCTCAGAATTCGAAAATCGGACCCCGAGGCAAATGGAATGCAGCATCGCTGTCTTGCTTATGCTGCATTCCATTTGCCCTCGGAACTCGGATTCCGAGTCAGATTACAAGTTTTGAAGCTGGAAGTGACGACATGCGCACTCCCATTTCTCAGAGATCCGAGAAATATCTCGGAAAGCACAGAAGATCCCAAGTTCAGAATCCAAGAGCCGGGCGAGAGTTCAAAACCAGAAGAGCAAACAACCAAAGCAACAGTACCAAAAAGGGGCGAAGCGAAAGTCGGAATCCAGAAACAAAAACAATCATACACAGTAAGGCAAAGCAGTAATCATAGGCAATCAAACAGGGAAAAAAATGAGCAAGAGCTCCAAAAGTGTGTGTACTGTGGCTTCTTCTTCTCTGGGGACCAGAAACAGGAACCGGTTGCAGATGGGAGGCGTGGCCAAGTCCGGGGAGGAGTCGAAGGTCCGGGACGGAGTCGAAGGCACGGCGGATGAATGGGCAAGTGGGCAAGGCGTCCGAAGAACCTATAGGCATCCCCAAATTTACAGTACATAACCGAACTTACGGCACGTAACATAACATTTACGCAACTTATGCATTTAGTCTGTCTGCAATTCATTGCCAAGCCAACTCCCTGGCTGTGTTTATGGCCACAGTATTGCCTTTTTTTAATGATTACATCTTTGTATTTTTCATACAGCTCCATCAGCAGCATTTATTCTGCGGCGGAAAGAAACACCGCCCTCGTTTTACAGGCTTTCCGACTCATTTGTTCGATCTATCGTTCATCAATTTATGTGGGCTTCTTAAATATCGCGGGTGTGCACACTAAGTGAGACTATGCAAGTCTATCTTGAATGAACCTTCATTAATTAACACTGAACTGTGTTCGTGGAAGGACGTGAGGCTAAGTTTAGACATAGAGGTAGGTTGAGTCTGACTTTTTTAGGAAAGTCTGCCTTTTTTTTGCTACTTTCATGGAATACCTCCATTGATATTCATGCACATGAATTTGGCTTAAGTAAAGAAAATAAGAACTATATATACATGCGTGTTTATTCAGCATCTACACCCTTTCTGCTTTTTATATATTGTTTTTTTATTGTGAATAGTCAGGCTGAACATTTTTGTTGAATACAATCTTTCAGTCAAATAACGTAACCTTGAGGCAGATTTATTATCCGATCCCATGATTCGTTGAGTCATATGGTCAGGCGCAAAAAAAAGACGAAAAAAATAAGTGAATCATAGAATCGGTTATAGAATCGATTCATTACAACAGATAGTTCAAAAGAATCGAATCAGTTAATTGAGCAAACTTCCCAAGATCTTCTGTGTTAAGATCTTCTGTGTGATGCATAAGTGCTGTTTGTCCATGCCTGTGAGCTCTGCAAAGCACATGTGGACTGAGAACACTGAACTACGGCAGCTAAAAGTGGATCGACTTGGTCTAAAAATGACAGGACCGGAATCCTGTCCAGGAGCCCCTTTGCTGCCTATTGGTGGCTGAGACCGCCCCCCAGGACGCTGCCCAGGATAAGCAGTCAAGAGATAAATGGACGGAAACTGAAGCCCCATCTTAAATTTGCATTTAATAATTATAACTTATAGCATAAAGACTATAAACAGGTATTAGCCGCTGAAATTTGACAGGTTTTATTTACCATTATAGCTAGAAAATCCTGCATTGGACTGATGTTCCCTGCTTTCTGCCCTGTGCTTACTGGAATAGGCTGCTGGCCCACCATGGTCCTGTACGGATAAGCAGTTATGTTTGTTCCATTGGTTGGAACCTTAGTTAGTGAGTGATAAATTTGGCCACGTTTTCTTTCCATGTAACATCATGTTTATCATGCATAAGGTATTGCAAAGTTTAAAATGACCCAGTATCTTTTAAGGAGAAAAATGTTATTCAAAGTATTATTCAAGCCAGAAAACAAAGGAATCTTAAAGTTATTGTACGTGCTGTTAAACTAACAGACCAAACCAGGTGGAGTGTGATTCATATTTAGCTGGAAGTATCACAGGTTTGAGTCGCAGGGCAGGTGGCTACCAGCTTCAGGGCATCTGCAGAAAAACACCCTTAATACTGTCAGACATGAGTAAGAACTGATCTGGGCTGCGAACAGAAGCATGTGACCAAGGGGTGGGAGGAGGAAGCTTAGGGACTGTTTTAGGGAGCAGGAGTGCTGAGGAGCACAAGGGAGACGCAGGTGTGGGATTTTGTTCAGTGCCTGAGATAAAAACCTGAACTTTTCTATAACTGGCAATGAGCTTGTTGCTCTGTCTTCTCCCTTATTGTCTTCCCACTGTGATTTGATGGACTGGGCAGTTATATTGTCTTGTGTATTATTTTTGTGTTTTAATTTTATTTTATTATTATTATTATTATTATTGTTTTACAGGAGGTGGCCTGTATTGGGTCTACCAGAAAAGTCTGAATTGATTTTGGCCTGAATTGATTTTGGAACATCAACTGACAAGTTCTGTGCAGAGTGTGTCTGACTGTCAGACACAGATCAACCAGATGACACAGGAGATTTCTCAAGTTAACAACAATTTGAAGGAATTAGACAGAAACATAGCGGCGATCACACAACAGCGCTTTGTTATAGCTGATATCCAAGAGAAGATCAGGAACGCTGTCAGGGTTTTGACCGATCTAGCCGGGAAAGCTAAAGTAGGTGAGATACAGACCAGGAAGTTTATTTTGTTTGAGCCCCTCATGACAGTACTAGAGGAAACTTTAAAATGTGTTCTCCAAATTTCAGAGAAGAAGGGTCAACTTCAGTGTGACGAAACAACTCTAATACCAATACAAAGTGCTCTTGAACAGGTCAGGTTGGGGAGCATGCGCTGATGCAGCGCGTCGCCACACCCACCACACGGCGAAACTCATCGGGATCCCTGCCATCGATCCCCCAGGCCGACACACGGTTCAGGTCCACCCTCCAGAAATGGGCATCCATCTGCCGCAGCCAGGTGTTACGTAGGCATCCCCAGGGCCCGGTCCAGCCCCTTGGGTCCCCAGCAATGAGGATCCTGCAAGCCGAACCGAATGTGAGAGAAATGAAAGCTTTGTGTGACAAAGAGGATGATCATGCTGATAGCAGGTCAGTAGGGCATGTTTTCATAAGCCTCTTTAAAACAGGCATTTTCATTGTCTTTCTGTCCATAATTTTTGCGAAACTATGCTTGTATTTATGGGCATGACTTGTGACGTGCAAAAAATACTTTTTATTCTTCCCTGGAAATTGTACAGTAGTGCAATACCAAAATTTTGGACCTATTGATCGCTTTAATTTTAGCACATGCTTTTATATAATTCACAAAATCATTGCAGAGCTTGTATAGAATGAATTTGTTTCCATTGATTTATAATTCAAACAGTGACTGCACTCTTTTTTCCAGTCAGATTTTGTGGTGAAACAGTAAGATATAAGAGGCAAATGTTTTATGTTCCAAAATGGTTAATGAGCAACATTTGTTTGGGGGGGGGTGATCATCTGGGGAAGTCAATGAACACTATAATCAATGACATCTCTCCTTTTAGAAAGTAACTGACACATGTATATGGTTATTATTCCTTGAACAGAGTAACACTGAGGTACAAATTCTCTGCATTAACAGAAAAAATGTCCTTTTTAACATACAACTGTGTTATATCAAATCCTTTTTATTGCAATGCTATAAAATAAATATTTCAAACTGGAAATGGTTTTACATTGACTTTCAAAATGCTTCTTTCAGTTTCTGCTAATATGTGAAGGTTTTGCCATGTAATGAGCCAGCCTAGTGCAGCCAGCCACGAGAAATGCACCATTGCTTCCAGTCTCCCTTCTAATGCACTACAAACTTGTTTTACATTTTGTAATTATTAATTATGGGTGTGTAAACCCAAGCCCCAACCTCACTCCTGACCTAAAACAACTTCTAGATCTGCAGGTGTACCGCACGAAATTTCACCCCCGTCAACCTGCTTGTTATACTGGGGCATGGCAGAGACAGAGAAAGGGTGATGATCCGCAGTGCTGCTCCAACATAAAGTTTATTAGGAAAACAGAACACAATGGGGAAAAGCACAAATAAAGGGACCACAAGGGGACCAATCAGAACTTAACTAAAGAAGCCACAGAGTAAATATACAGGGGAACAGGCTTCAGGTAATTAACAACCTAACAAATGCAATGATGCAGTAAGGAACGGAAAGAGAGCAAGTACTTAAATACAAAGATAACGAGGACTAACAAAGTACTAACCTCCAAAATGAATCAGTAACTGCTCTGAAAGGAAAACAGGAAAGGATTGTGTGGCTGATTAGCAGGGCTTTATTATCAGAGACAATAAACAATATTCATCTTTAATCAGATGCCCTGTGGTGGTTCAACTTTCCCAGTCCGGCTGCCTAGCTGTAATCATTAAGATAAATTCCCCTTCTACAATCTGGTTGACATTAAAGTACCCATTAATACTAGTTTATGGTGGTAACTACTAATAGTATTTTAGTGAATAAAAGAAAATATACAAAAGATTTTTTTAAGCACACAAAATAAGACATGAAATTATACCAAAAATGTTTCCCGCAAAAATCTTGGGTGAGACCCCTGGGTTGTCATCTTCTTCTTCCTTGAACTTTGACAGTGAGGTCAGTCTGACTCCAGGTCTCTCCTGTAAGCGGATCTCGATAAGCTGTGATGAACTTGATTGGTGTCACAGACCTGCCACTTTAACTGGAAAGAGGTTTTCTCTATATGTTAAAATCTTGCAACACATGCGTTTAGTTTGGCAGACTGTTTTATTTTATTCCTAGAGACTTTAGTACTTCACAATACATCACAAAACAGCAAAATTAAAAGCAGTTAAAGAACATGCGATTTACATAATGCAAATGTTAAAAATGTCCAAAAGCAAATGTATCTTTTCTGGCATTGATGTTATGTGTATGTGCTCATGCACGTGTATCTTTCTAATATTCAAACGTATGTGTTTTGTATAGTATAATACATACTATAATAGAATCTTCATGCAAACTGATCCTCATCCTCCTGACTCATTCCTTTAAATGCAGATTCTGTTATTTCTTTGATCTCTTTCATTTTCTCCTCAGACACTGGGGGTAACATTGGCTTTAGTGCTCCTTCAATTTTCTCTATTCTCTCTTTTGCCTTTTGATCAAATTTCTTGTTATTCTCCCTCACAATATCTCTTATTGCCTTTTGAGCTTCTTCACAGGCATCTTGTAATCTTAGGCGTTCAGTAATAAAATCTGGTCTGCTGGGATCCAGAGCCATGAGTTTGCCCAGACTGCTGATCCTGTCCATCAGATGTTTGTCTGAAATCTCAACGTAGGTCCCTGAGATCATGTTAACCAAACTGGCTACATTCGATGCATCAATGGCCTGCTTGTAGATCAGGTCTTTTGTGAAGATTTTTGCATCATATGACAGACTTGCCTTCTGAGACTGTTTCCTAAAATCATCCAGAGATCTATGCAGGCTGGTCTTAATGATGCTTGAGATCATCTGAAAAAAGCGTACCATCTTCTCCCACTGCTCTTTCACTCTTCCCATGGCTTCTAGTCCCATGACCAGCATTTTAATGGTGTTGTTGAAGTCAATCTCTTTTACTTTACAGTTTTTCAATGCGATTAAGATCTCTGACAGCTCCTTCTGGTTTTTCTCCAGGTTGTCCAAACTATCTTTTTGCTCCTGTCTTGCCTTTTCCAGCTGAGCTCTACTCTGCTCTATGCGGAAATGGGCATTCTCCACCGCCACATCACCTGCCCGTTTAGTCCCACTTCTCTTAGCTTGCTGTGGGGGTTCGGGAGTAAAAACCGGTGTGTTCGTGAAGGCTATGTTCTCACAGTCCAATGTCTGACACTGTTTCAACAGCTTCTGCATTCTTGTAATCATTACTTTTGTCTTGGCAGCATCGCATTTCCCGTCAGGTGCGATCTTGGAGAGCTCAGAGCACAGTTTAATAGCATCTGTGCAGATGTCAAGTACGGCCTTTTTGGCTTTACAGCCTTTCTCACTCTTCACTGAAGTTTGTATCTCATTATATTGTTCCCCCAAGTACGCTGTCTTTGTTTTGTCTTCCTTTTGATCGTATATCTCAGACCATTTAATTTGCTGTTTGTCGATAAAACTGTTCAATATTTCAGCCAGTGTCAGAATCTGCCCTGATTTGGAAAGTATGTTGCTCATAGCACCAAAGTCATCATTTACACTGGTGTTTCTGTTTTGCTTCCTTTCATTTGCGAATTTTGCTATGCTCTGTGTCATATTCGACAGAATATCTATTATACCTGGTGAATGCTGTGTGAGCCCTCCTACAAAGTTCATGCCAATCACGTCCCATCCAGATGGCAGTGAATCCATTGCTTTATCAAAACTCTTTTGTATGTCATCTAAACGTTTATTCATGTCCTTAAGTGTTTCCTGAGCCCTTTCCTTGGCTTTCTCTGAATCCTTCTTCTTTATTTTGTTCTCCTGAATTTTACGCTTGACTTCTTCCAGTTCATCACCATATACCTTCTTTGCACTTATACAAGCTTCTAAAAGTTCTTGGATCAGATTAATAACAAAGGTGAACTTATTCTCTGTTCCCTCAGCCAGTTGTACACATTGGTCTGATATAGTAGCTATGCTCTCCAGCTGGTCAGGGAGGAGGGTTTGGACCAGCTCATCATTGTCCTGTAGTAATATCTGAACTGAAGTCTTGATGTAAGCTGGCACACTTCCAGTGTGGAGACGGATCTGGTCCATGTTCGTGTGAGCCGTATTGAATGCCGCCCATCCAGAATTAGCCACTTGCATAAGACAGGCTCGGAATGAGTCTGGGTACTTGATGTACTGCAAGCCATCTTTTGGAAGGTTTTTGTTGATGGAGAAATCTACATTAGAGGAGATACACACCAGCTCCCCCAGAATGGCTATGGAGAATGGGGCAGGTACCAAGTACTCCTCCCAGTTAGCATATGGCTGCATTATCAGTTTGGTATCATCTCTGTAATCCTGAGCCTTGGAAAGTGATTTGGTAGCTTTCACTAAGTCTCCCATTGTCGTCTTTTCTGTAAGGAAACAAAAATGGTCAGATTTCAACAAAGATGTGAAGTAGTCTTGATAAATGAGTGTCTTTTTATTGTGCAGAGCACAAGCAACATACAATACATATAAAAACACTTAAAAGTCATCATGTATATAATGAAGGCTTTGATTGCTGTAGGGTTTCCTTGAGCCTGTCAAGCGAAATCTCATCCATCGTATAAATTCCTGCCTCCTGTGGCGTGTCGATCAGATTTTGGGTTTCAGGTTTTTCGGTTATCCCCTTTAACAGGGCAAAGCACAGAGGCATATAACCATTTTTTTAATTAAAGGGTCAGAAAAAACATACAGCAGGGTGACGACAAATTGTTGGAAAGGACAGACAGAACAGAGAAAGATAGGAAATAATAATAATAATATTAAAATCAACTTTAAAAGAATACATTGACAGAACCATTAGGCGATACCATGTAGACAGCTGAAGTTGCATTATAGACTTTCCTCTTGTACTGGGTGTCAGCATGTGTGTGTTTGTGTCTTTTTGTGTGTCAGGGGAGATAAAAGTGATACATGGGGAGTAGAGATGGAAGAGAGGAGAGATAGGAGCAAAAGAAAGATTGATGTTAGGAGGGTTGTTGTTTGGCCAACCCGGACAGTCCGGGCCCACCATGCCCTGTGAGCAGGCCAGAGGGAGACCAGGGGTCTCCAACTCCAGTCCTGGAGAGCTACTATCCAGTAGGTTTTCTATCATACCCGGCTTCTGATGAACCACACTAGTTCTCAGGTAAATACCAGGAGCAGGTGTGGCTCATCAGAAGCCAAGTGGGACAGAAAACCTACTGGATAGTAGCTCTCCAGGACTGGAGTTGGAGACCCCTGCCCTAGACTTTCTGTGAACAGTGTATATAAAACTAGGGGTGTGGGTATATGTGTAGTATAGATATGCTTATAGAGGTACTCAACTTTCATAGTTCAGTGCAATTTCATTACAGCATGGAAGAAAAGAAAAAAGTTTTGAAATTATTTATACTAAAAACTGCAAATACAATTAGGAACAGTTGTAAACAGCTGCAATGTGTCTGCAAATGGATGTGAATAACAAAGCCTATGAGGTACTCATTTGTAGACTGTAAATTTTAAATTTAATTTAAAGCCTTAAATGCAAGGGTGTTAAACATAAATAATAAAGTTAAAAAATAAATAATAAAGTTACAAGTTGAGGAGGCCATTTGATTTGGCCCATCGAGCTCCCTTGGAGGGAATTAAACTAATAATTTAAAGTTGGCAGGATATTTTGAAGTTCAGATTTGAAGGAATCTAGGGTCTTAACTTGCACTACTATACCTCTTCAGGCAGACTATTCCATACTCTAATTACACGCTGTGAGAAGAAGTTCCTTCTCAGATCCAAACTAAAGTGTCCCCCTGCTAGTTTCCGACTGTGGCAACAGGATCTTGAATTAGATTTTTTAATTTATGTTGAAGTAACGATTTGGCTGAACAGCATCTAGACCTATTAGAATCTTATACTGTATACCTGGATCATGTTCCCCCTTAGTCTCCTTTGCTCGAAGCTAAACAAATTTAGCTCGGCCAACCTCTGCTTGTAAGACATCCCCCAAAGATGCATAAAACTTCTCAGAGTAAAATTTCACTGTTAAATGCGTCACAGTTCTAAGAGTGACATGATTTTGCTCCTACTCCCAGACTTAAGAATAAGTGGCATGCATAAACATTCTTAAGTGTTAAGACTTGGTCTCAGCTCCTAAATTATTTAAGAGAGCTGGAGAGGACTCCTAAGCCAGTTAGGAGATGAATGATGGCAGCTGCACTACGCGCACCCAGACGGAGACCGCGTACTTTCCGTCAAAGAAAGGACGTACTGCAGACGTACGACAATGATGAATTGATGAAAAGGTACAGGCTCGATCATGAGGACATTCTTTTTGTTACCAACCTAATTAGGTACCGGATACAATCTCCTACGTCACCTAAAAATGCACTTACAGTTCAACTGAAAGTGATAATCATGATGCTACGTTTTTGGCAACTGGAAAAATATAATAATAATAATAATTATTATTATTATTATTATTATCATCATCATCATCATCATCTATTATAGCGAGAGTCATAAGAGCAATATAAGTAATGACACAAACCTGTAGCTTGCATGCTTGCTTTATAAACTGATTTCCTTTCGCGAAGTCGATAAAACATTACACCACCTTTTTTCACATTCCTCTGCTGAACGCCTTGTCCGAGGTGACGCAGCATTTACAGAGCTTGCAATACCCTGCTTTTTTCGTCCGTGCTTGTGACAGCTGGGCCAAACTTTCCTCGCACTACCTCCTTCCATTTAAGCATCAACTGTGCCAAAAGAACCGTTTTGTTTGTCGTCCAGTTTGGTTTTCTTTTAGAATCCAATGCTTTGCTATGAGTTTAGCGTTTGACCCATAATTTATACAATATGTGCATCTATTAGTGGAAATTGATTGGTGATGTGCTAGGTTGATTTTCGTACAACCAATTAAAGATATGATCACAGAAAGGTATGTTGTATAAAGCTGTACATTAACGGTTTAATGTCACTAATATATTCACCGTGAAGCTCATCTATTGGTTGAACTCAGTATTTGGGGCGGGATTTTATTTGTAGTCCTCATTTCACGACACTTAAATGCTGGCTCCGTCAGCACTTAGGAATTGGGCTTATACTTTGCTGAAAGTTACTTTTAGCAGCTTTATACAATGCTCTTTTTGCTAAGTTTTTTTTTTATTTTTAAGTCCAAGTGTACGACCATTCTTAAGACCATTCTTAGGAAGTTTTATGCATACCGGCCTAGGAATCATCCTTGTAGCCCTGTGTTGGACCACTTCTAAAGCAGCAACGTCCTTTATGCAGTAAGGTGACCACACCTGGACACAATATTCAAGGTGAGGTCTGACAGAGGCATTATATCATCTTAGCATTACCTCCCTAGATTTAAACTCAACACACATTCATCGTGACAGTGGGATACAGCACAATTATCACAGAAACTTTAACTGCTTCTTAAAAATACAGAATAACTTCTTTTTAACCTGTGACTTTAATGAAGTTCTGTAAAACTGGCATTTCTTATGGCATCATACGATAATAGCATCGTAATACAACTGATTTTTAATAATTGTTAAGGGTCTAAAGCTATACAACATTTATCCCAAATGCAAGTGAAATATGTTTATGCCATTCTCTACAGTGTTTCTGACTGAGAACTATAGTGCTTTTTCTATATTAAAATAATGGCCCACTTGGGGGGGGGGGGGGGGGGGGGCAGCCTGGGACCCCCAGCATAGTTAGTCCACTGTTCTATCAGCTGGCTTTGCTGACTGATGTGTATGTATAAGATGGAAGCTTGGTTTCTGATAACTAGTGTCACACATCTGCAAGAAATACTCAGTTCTGCTCCAAACAGTCTAACTGCTAATGGCTGCCATCTTTGATTGCTTACTTGGATTACAGTGTTCTGCACTGTAAAAAAAAATTGTAATTTTACAGAAAATAACCGTCATTTTTTTATAGTAGTTTCTCTTTTCTAAAAGCTGTCTGCAAAACTCTGTAAAATTACAGAAATTATCCCAGAATTAATAAACCAACGCATAATGCCAGTAATGAAAAATTACACGTATTTCACATTTTTAAAAGGAAAAATACTGTTTAATTTATACTGTATGTTTCCCACTTTCTCAAATTATGTACAAATTTATGTAAAATCACAACATTAAAATTTAAAAATTAATTTAAAAAGTAATTCATAATATAAAGATTTATGACCATACTAAAAATTTAGCATTAGGTAAATCCTATTATTTTTACATTAGTTTGACATTTAACTTCTAAGTCCAATGTTTTTTTAAATTTCTTTTAAAAAGATTATCCAAAATGAAATTGCACAGGTGAGGCAGCAGCAGCCACTCACGTTTATGTAGATCATCAGCTCCATGTCTTTCAAAAGCATGAATTAGTAAATATAGAGGACTGAAATACTCAGCATCCATGCATGTGTTAGTCCACCCCCCCACAATCTAAAAAAAATGAGACCACATCATGACTTTTTTTTCTTTTAATAACTTTTGCATATTGTGGGTGTGTCTATGTAAAATGTATAGGTTGCTATTCTTTATATGCACTAAAGAGAGGTATTACATAATACTGGCATAAAAAAAACCTTAGTTGAAACCGGCAAAAAAATGAGTTAGCTCTCACTTAAAACGGTGAAGTATGAACGTGAGTTTATTATTTTTTTCTGGATAAACTGAACTTTGAATTAGTTAACATGAAGTGTGAATTTGCACTGATTATTGCTTAAAACACTATCAGGCTATCATAGCTCTGGGTCAGTGCTTCGAAATCTAAGCCAACCGTCTGCGCGCATGCGCACAGCAGCCCAACCTCTTCTAGCTCGCCCGCAGCCTTGGCGCACTTTTCAAATCGCGCCACTGATCTTCATTTTGAACAGCCGCTCCTCTTAAGCATTTGACGGCGAGTAAGGTACGCTGCACAAACTGGGCCAACAGCATGTCCATGGTAAGAACTTCAGTGCCTTTTAATGAAAACTGAAAACGTGAATTCACTACAAATTTCTCTAACACTATACGTTGTGTATAGTTAGATAAATGCACGAACTGTACTAAAATGTTCACATTTTGTAAATGCACGAAAGTATTCACGTGATTCTGTTACATCACACAGCAGAGAAGACGTGGGCACTCTGACTTCATCCCCTTTGCATGTTCGCAATTGTATTCAGGTGCATATCTCACTTATACGATCACAGGATGTTATATTTTTTTTAAATCAATTTATTGTTTTTATTGTATAAGATTGTACTGAACACACTGGAGAATTTAAGTATGCTCAGTATGGAGAACAGAAGCACTGACTGCTATATATTTGCTTAACTATTTTAATGTCATATTGAATGTTTATACTGAGACGCATATTTAGGCTCTGAAGGTGGCATGATGCCTCTGACTATATCCCCTTTGCATGTTCACAACTGTATACAGCCAGAATAAAGCAGTGGACTGAGAGGGTGGACCAAATGCAGACTCCTGTGTCCTTAATCTTCATATATATTTATGCTGACTGGTCATCTCCATGTGCTGTTCAGCTGGGACTGTGGAAATTCCACCAGTACAAAGGGGCATCCATCACAACAGCTCGGTCAGTATTGAACCAATCCTTTTCTTTTTTATTATTATTATTTTTTGACTACAGATGATGCACAAAGACCTCTAAAAACAGGGCTATAGGTTTCATCATTTCAGAGTTCCCTTTAAGACTGTGTACACAGCCAGCTATTTTTTTAAAAAAGATATATTATTTAAATAAATCTGGCCTCATCGATATAGTCATACTCTGGAGGGTGTGCACATGTCTTATCCATTTTGGCTTTGTGTGTTTTTTATTTTAATAAATAATGAATGGTGGAATCTACATTTTTGTGCACTTGTGGTTAGATATATTTTAGAACCAGGTTAGCACCAGATGATTTTTATCATGTCCTGATGTATTAGGTGAGACCAGAGATGGAGATTTCAGGTCCAGAGAGTACAAATCCAGACCAAGATTTCATTTCCACCAAAAGTCTCAGTCACAGAGTACTCAACCTCTGGGTGAGACCCATCTCTTCACCTCAAAATAGAAACACTTTCTACTGTTGTTTTTTTAACCTTTGAATCCTAGTTAACCTATTCTTTTGAATGTTTAATTTTAATGTTCTTGTCTTCTCTCTCCCACCCCACCCCTCCTTGATGCACCAAGGATCCAGTGGACTACTGCCAGTTTAGAAGAGGATAACTCTTTATGGGGTACAATGTACTGTCACCTTTCACGATTTCACTGTATGTTTGGTCAGGAGGGCTTGCAACATTATTAAAAAAACAATTGTGCAAGCTACACCTCTGCAACATTGTCCCGGACTTGTATTGCATTTTGGTGACAGGGAGGTAAGAAGCAAACTTTAAACTTTTAAACTTTGAATAATGTTGTGGGAGGCATTTGCAGTGGACCCTCCCAACCACTCCCACACTTGATCACCAGTTTAAAAACTATAGGTCTATACCATACTGTAGGCCTAATTCTACAAAACTGAATCTTTGCATTGTATTTAGTAGGGGTGTAACGGTTCACAAAAATCACGGTTCGGTTCAATTTGACACAGTAGTGTCACGGTTCGGTATGTTTTCGATACAGCAAAAAAAAAAAAAAAAAATGCCAGATAATTTCATTGATTTTTTTCACTTTTTTATTTATTAAAACCAAAAAAGTATGATCTTGTTTTTTTCTTTTACTTTAAACAATGATGAAGATTCTTCACCCATCTTCTGAGGTTTCTTTTTAGCAGCAAATAAAACAAAACCTCCTTTATAACCAAAACCAAAAAGCTCCTGATAAAAAAAAATTAATTTAATTTTGTAGTAGTTATAAACTAATAGAAAGAAAAGAACAATTTTGTTTTTATATCGAACTCAGTTTCAATCAATTTTTAAGTTTTTTTTCCAGAAAGATGAGTGTGTCCACATTTTATCCACTAATCTCTTGCCATCACCCTCATAACTTACAGGGAAAACAAAGTGCTCCCAAACTCCAGACCTGTTGGTTATAGGAGGATCCTCTATTTCTGGTCTGATAATTGCATTAACGTTACTAGCCATTTTGCAACGAGCTAGTGCAGCAAATGCCTGACTGACTGGAGTAGTGTTTGGGGGTGGGAGGGGCAGTCAGCACGTTGCCTGTCACGTCGTTTGGGCTGCCTTGTTGAGCGTAGCAGCACTGAAAACATTATATTTTACACACTTTATTCTCTTTTGTTTTTTTTCAAATATAACCCTCTGGAATCTAGGGGTAGGGAACACACTTTCACTGACTGGGACATGATCACACATTTCATTCAATACCATAAACTTAATTCATGGCAAATAAATTATTTCTTATATATTTGTTTTTGCATTAAACTCATCTTTATCTTAGTGTACTTTGTAAATATGTCAGATTTGTGTTAAGTTTGTAATTTGACATCAAAGTATAGACATTGCAAAATGCAGCTTGGAATAATTGCAGACACATAATAAAAGTACATAGTAAGCAATGCTGGCAGTTTGTTTTGATCCAAGATATCTGATCAACAAAGTCTTGGCTACATGAAGATGACTAAATGGTGTAGTTGCAACATTCAGTTGGATAAATAAATAAGAAAAACCGAACTCATGTCACTATTTCTGGCTCCTTTCATTGAATATGTAGCAACTTTCATGTGTATGAATGAGCCATTGTCACCTGGCCACGCCCCTCCCCCCCTTTTATGGCTCTGACTGTAATGTTTCTGGATCGCGTTTCACCGTTGCGCTGTTAATTAAATTACCATGCGAATGCAATTTGAATACGCGCTAATGCGGCTATTTAAGAATGTGAATAGCGATCTTCGGGTGAGAGCGGTACTACACGCCCCCGATGCAGGTAAAACAAAGTAAGAAGACATGGTTTACTTTCTTGCCGATTTCACCTACAGTAATTTAAAAAACTTTAGTACTTCTGACAATGGACGTTTTGTAAAGAAGACCGATTACGGATTTAGTCAGCGTTTTTTTCATGTTTCTATAATAAGATTTCAGCGAGTTATGAACTGAAATAGACAACAAAGCCTCGTACCGAACGGTTCAATACGAATACGCGTATCGTTACACCTCTAGTATTTAGTGCCATTGCTGCCAGTCATCTGATATTTTTTACAGATATTTTTTTTGCTTTATTGAAGGTGCTTGATAATATATTTGTAAAAAAAAAAAAAAAAAAACCTGTAAAATAAATGTATTTCTCTGCTGAACTTCCGGTGTGGTCATTTTATTGAAGGTGATTTGTTGCAAGAATTTAGGAGAATCTGTAAAATAGCAATATTTAACTATTGAACTTTTGGCACTGCCCTTTTAAGGTATTTGATCATAATAATATTAAGAAAAACTGTAAAATAAGTGTTTTTATGTAAAAGAATAACGGACATTTTTTGTAAATTTAATGTTTTTGCACTTCATTTGAAATAAAACATTTTACTGTAATTTTACAGTTTTTGTTTGGCAGCCGCCGCTGCCAGTCATTTTACTGTTTTTTATATTGTATTTTTTTTACAATGTACTTATTAAATATTAGACATGTGTCTCTTACATACCTGTTACTGTGATCATGTAAAATATTCTGAGAAATACACCATGTAAAGTTCCATACTTACCCGATGATGAAATAATCAGCTGAAATGCTTGCAAGACACTGGCAGCTGGAAACCTTCCTGTCAGACTTCGTGATCTCTGTGGTTGTTGTGAGCAGCTTTTATTCTGTTTCTCTGCCCTGCCCTCAACTCCCCAACATACCCACCAAGCACACATATTTGCATGCTCATATCTACATTGGTAATTAGTTCATTTAATAGCACCATATATGATGACAGTTTCCCAGGAAACAAATATTTGTTCATGGCCATGGAAAAGTAATAGAGGGCCGACAAAAACCAAATGCATATTGTTAGAAAAGGCTAATAGAATTACACAATTTTTATCTTACAATCAAGCAAATAAAAATATACTTCACTCACTAGTACACACATGATATGGATAAAAGTATCGGGACACCTCTTAATCATTGAATTCATGTGTTTCATTCAGATCCATTGCCACAGAAAATCAAGCATGTAGCCATGCAGTCAGGTTTACAAACATTTGTGAAAGACTGGGTTATTCTGCAGAGCTCAGTGAATTCAAGTGTGGTACTGTCATAGGATGCTGCCTTTGCAATAAGTCAGTTTGTGAAATTTCTTCCCTTCTAGATATTCCACAGTCAAATGTAAGTTGTATTATTGCAAAGTGGAAACGTTTAGGAACAACAGAAACAGCCACAAAGTGGGGACAGCGAGTGCTGAGGCGCATAATGTGTAAAAGTCACCAACACTTGCAGAGTGTTAGAGTTTCAAACTCCCTTTGGCATTAACTCCAGCACACAGACTGTGCGCTGGGAGGTTCATGCATGCAAGTAGAGACCTGCACTCCCGCGGGACAAGATTTGATGGGTGAATGCGGGTGCGGGCGGTAAGGTCCTCATGTATGTGCGGGTTGCGGGAGAATATAATTAATCGCGGGACTACCGCAAAATGGAATTATCTTAAAATTAATTTATTAAAAACAAATACTCTATTATTTATCTACTGCACAAAAGCAACAAGAACGACTAAATTAAAATGATAACAATTTACAGGCGAATCGTCTACAGAAACTACAATTGCCGCGCTCTGAGTGCCGGGGGACGTAACCGGACACCCCAAGAAGGAATCAGCCTGGTGCTTGGACGGGATGGCATGTTCTGAAAAGCTCCTCATTCGTGTCCATGTTCATCATTCCATTTAATTAAACTCAAATAAATCGAAACAAATTTGTTTATTTTCCGTTTCTTTTTATATATACTCAAAAGGAAAGCAAGTGAAACAAATAACAGAGTAGCGGGAAGAAGCGGTAAAAATAAAACTACTTATATGTTTACCTGCGGGATTTTGCGGGCGGGAGCGGGACAAAACTTGAATACTGCGGGCGGGAGCGGGAGAAAATAATATATATTTTTTTGCGGGAGCGGGACAGAATCTTGCGGTAGTGGGCAGGAGCGGGACTGAAAAATACATGCAAGCTTCACATCACCAAGAGCAATGCCAAGTGTCAGACGGAGTGGTGCAAAGCACACCTCCACTGGACACTGGTGCAGTAGGAACATGTTCTGTAGAATGACAAATCACACTCCTCTGTCTGACAGTCTGATGGATGAGTCTGGGTTTGAGAGATGCCAGGAGAACGGCCAGAAGAGTGGCAGCTGTTATAGCTGCAAAGGGGGGGGGGGGTCAGCTCCATATTGATGCCCATGGATTTAGAATGGGACATCATAAAATGTCATGTAGATGTAATGGCCAGGTGACCCAAGAACTTTTGCCCATATAGTGTATATAAGGCCAATACATCTAGAAAGTAAATCTATTATATAATAATTTATGTTTTGCTTGATTAAATGACACTTCTGTGTTGTGTAATTTCACTGAATTTCTTTGAATTGAAATGAATTTATTTCCTCTTCCTGTCATTCAAATTTGAATTGTAATTCAACATCTTACACGGTAGCCAATTCAATTCAAATTCCAGTTCATGAATGGGGCACAATTCAAAAATTCTGAACAACCCTAGTGCACAATAATCTAACCAGTCAAACTTGCAATATGTTAACTAACATCCTTTAAATTGGGAAGGTTGACTCACCCCTCTGAACCACCAGTGGCAGAGAATTGTGCAACTCAATCGGAAATGGCATATGAGACTGTGCTGTCCAGGAAGCCAAGTTGCTTATATTAATGTTGTTTTGTGGGCGGGTATGAAACCCTTGGACCGTCTCAGTAATGAACAATTCATAGAGAAATACAGGCTGGCCTGGGGTGAAATAATGAACTTCCTAATAAATTGAAAAGAGGAACACATGCAGTAATCATATTATTAAAAAATATTTTTGGGAAATGTTACTTCATTTCCCTATTGTTACTCACAATTGTACTTTCTTACAAGGAAGCAACATCACATTTATATGTTTTCAAGAAAGACAGTGTCTAAAAGGGGCAGTTCACCCCAAAACTGAAAATAGATGTGTTTTAGAGCAGCATAACTACTATCTACACATCTACGTTATTCTGCTGGCAGTTGCCTAGTTTTGTAGATATTGGCCATAGAAATGTCAGACTTTAATATAATGGGACTGAATGGCATTCTTTCTGTGGTGATTAAAATGTCAAAAAAAAACTCCATTTCTCTGACCAGAAATCATGACCCGGTTACTTAAGATAATCCACAGACTATGTAGTGAGCAGTTTAATGTAGGAACTATTTCTCTTCTACCAAACTCCACACACTGTGCAGAAGATACGAGCACACCAGCAGCCTGGAGGGACAGCTAGCCCGCTGGCTGGAGGTGCTGGCGGAATTCGACTTCGAGGTTCAGCATCGCCCCAAGAAGCTGTATGGAAACGCAGACGCCCTGTCTCTCTGACCCTGCAGAATTGTGAGCTTTCCTGATTTGGATTGGAATTGATGAATGCATTCCTGATTGGCCCAAACCCTATTAGTTATTTTTCTGTCTAGAGCTAAGATATAAGGAGGTCATTCTGAGATATTTTTTTTTCTTCTACAGGGATTAT
The DNA here is from genome assembly GCF_048594095.1 of Paramormyrops kingsleyae. Taxonomy (NCBI): domain Eukaryota; kingdom Metazoa; phylum Chordata; class Actinopteri; order Osteoglossiformes; family Mormyridae; genus Paramormyrops; species Paramormyrops kingsleyae. The sequence goes on from NC_132799.1 coordinate 25,256,252, forward strand.
CTATTTTATTTAGGGTTTTTTGTTAAAAAAACATCGCTGCTATTGTGCCTGTCTCTCTTACCCATTCATTAGATCCACACCACAACCTGCCAAAATACATGCATGAATCTACAGAGATATGGCAGAGTAAACACTAAATGAGGACCTGAGAGACTTGTGGCTGAGATATGTGAAAGCACTGAATCTCCTTTCGGGTCTGATGGTTTTGAGTTAGTATGTCGGTTGCATGCGCTTCACATGCTACAGAAACCGCAACATCCTTTGCCAACTGTGAGAGAGTAGCAGTGCTGTGGCTTAACTGCTGCTCAAAGTGTGACTTCTGCGAAGACACCTAGAGCATGGCCATGGGCTCCATGGTGCTGGCCGATGGCCGCATGGTCCTTACTGCTCTCTCTATAGATATACAGTATGTACATGTAATCAATATTATTCACTTAACCTGACAGTGGTCATAACGTTACGGTAAGTTACACGTGACAAATACACTGGCTCAATTTATATAGCATTATTAAAGACTGCATAGTTTACTTTAATAATTAATTAGACATTATTATGTTAACCTAAACTGCTAGTGTATACAAAAGTCCAGCGCCTTTGGCAGATGCTGTTTTCATTATCTTTTCATGACCTTATTGCTGTGGCAGAGAAAGATACCAGATCCTCAGAGAATAAGCAACTTATGCAAATCTGAGGGTGGAAAATAACAGAGTGTCTCATGGCTGATGTTCTTCCCTGGTCAGATGTTTATCAGCTTCGTGTGTCAGCTGCATGTGCTTTGCACGCTACATAAACCACAGCTTCCTCTGCCAACTGTGAGAGAATATCAGCACTGTGGCTTCACTGCTGCTCGAAGTGTGACTTCTGCAAAGACAGCCGGACAGCTCCATGGTGCTGGCCATTGGCCTCATGGTCCTTGCTGCTCTGTCTATAGATATATGTACACAAGTTTCTTATTTGTCTTTCTTTTAGTAAAAAGAGAGCAGACTGAGCTTCAGTGAGATATTCTCATAATCAGTGAAAATCCCCAGAAGGCAGGAACTCTTTGTGGCAGAGGGGATTGTGCTGTTTGTGACAGGCGTCCCCATACACTGATACACCTGTAGCATTAAATTCACTGCCTAATATTGTGTATGTCCCTCTCATGCCGCTAAATCAGCTCTGACTTATTGAGGCATGGACCCAAGGTCTCCCAGCAGAACATGGGCCCAGAGCATCACACTGCCTCCGCAGGCTTGACATCTTCTTATAGTGCATCCTGGTGCCATCACTTCCCCATTTAAATGACGCACACACACCGGCCAGCCACATGGTGTAAGGAGAACGTGACTCATCAGACCAGGCCACCTTCTTCCATTGCTCCATGGTCCAGTTCTGACACTCAGCTGCCCATTGTAGGCACTTTCGGTGATAGACAGGAGTCAGCATGGACACTCTGACTGGTCTGCGGCTGCACTGCCCCATGCGCTGCAAGCTGCGATGCTCTGTGTGTTCTGATATCTTTCCATCATTCCCAGCATTAACTTTCTCAGCAATTTCTGCTGCAGTAGCTCTACTTCGGGGTCAGACCAGACAGGCTATCCTTAGCTTGCCACATGCATCAATGAGCCTTGGGTGCCCATGACCCCATCACCGATTCACCAGTTGCCCATCCGTGGACAACATTCGGTAGGTACTGACCACTGCCTACTGGGAATACCCCAGGAAACCTTTAGCTTTGTAAATGCTCTGACCCAGTTGTCTAGCCATCACTATTTAGCCCTTGTCAAAGTTGCTCAGATACTTACATTTTTCCTGCTTCCAGGACATCAACTTCAAGAACTGACTGTTCACTTGGCCAATATATGTTGGCACCCTTGACAGGTGCCATTGTAATGAGAAACTCAATATTATTCACTTATCCTGACAGTGGTCATAACGTTATGGTAAGTTATACGTGACAAATACCCTGGCTGAATTTATATAGCATTATTAAAGACTGCATAGTTTACTTTAATAATTAATTAGACATTATTAGGTTAAGCTAAACTGCTAGTGTGTACAAAAGTCCAGCGCCTTTGGCAGATGCTGTTTTCATGATCTTTTCATGACCTTATTTATGTGGCAGAGAAAGACACCAGAGGGTGGAAAATAACGGAGTGTCTCATGGCTGGTGTTCTTCCATGGTCAGATGTTTATCAGCTTTGTATGTCAGCTGCATATGCTTCGCACCCTACATAAACCACAGCTTTCTCTGCCATCAGTGAGACAGTAGCAGTGCTGTGGCTTCACTGCTGCTCAAAGTGTGACTTCTGCGAAGACACCTGGAGCATGGCCATGGGCTCCATGGTGCTGGCCGATGGCCGCATGGTCCTTACTGCTCTCTCTATAGATATACAGTATGTACATATAATCAATATTATTCACTTAACCTGACAGTGGTCATAACGTTACGGTAAGTTACACGTGACAAATACACTGGCTCAATTTATATAGCATTATTAAAGACTGCATAGTTTACTTTAATAATTAATTAGACATTATTATGTTAACCTAAACTGCTAGTGTATACAAAAGTCCAGCGCCTTTGGCAGATGCTGTTTTCATTATCTTTTCATGACCTTATTGCTGTGGCAGAGAAAGATACCAGATCCTCAGAGAATAAGCAACTTATGCAAATCTGAGGGTGGAAAATAACAGAGTGTCTCATGGCTGATGTTCTTCCCTGGTCAGATGTTTATCAGCTTCGTGTGTCAGCTGCATGTGCTTTGCACGCTACATAAACCACAGCTTCCTCTGCCAACCGTGAGAGAATATCAGCGCTGTGGCTTCACTGCTGCTCGAAGTGTGACTTCTGCAAAGACAGCCGGACAGCTCCATGGTGCTGGCCATTGGCCTCATGGTCCTTGCTGCTCTGTCTATAGATATATGTACACAAGTTTCTTATTTGTCTTTCTTTTAGTGAAAAGAGAGCAGACTGAGCTTCAGTGAGATATTCTCATAATCTGTGAAAATCCCCAGAAGGCAGGAACTCTTTGTGGCAGAGGGGATTGTGCTGTTTGTGACAGGCATCCCCATACACTGATACACCTGTAGCATTAAATTCACTGCCTAATATTGTGTAGGTCCCTCTCATGCCGCTAAATCAGCTCTGACTTATTGAGGCATGGACCCAAGGTCTCCCAGCAGAACATGGCCCAGAGCATCACACTGCCTCCGCAGGCTTGACATCTTCTTATAGTGCATCCTGGTGCCATCTCTTCCCCAGATAAATGATGCAAAAACACCGGCCAGCCACATGGTGTAAGGAGAACGTGACTCATCAGACCAGGCCACCTTCTTCCATTGCTCCATGGCCCAGTTCTGAGACTCAGCTGCCCATTGTAGGCACTTTCGGTGATAGACAGGAGTCAGCATGGACACTCTGACTGGTCTGCGGCTGCGCTGCCCCATGCGCTGCAAGCTGCGATGCTCTGTGTGTTCTGATATCTTTCCATCATTCCCAGCATTAACTTTCTCAGCAATTTCTGCTGCAGTAGCTCTACTTCGGGGTCAGACCAGACAGGCTATCCTTAGCTTGCCACATGCATCAATGAGCCTTAGGTGCCCATGACCCCGTCACCGATTCACCAGTTGCCCATCCGTGGACAACATTCGGTAGGTACTGACCACTGCCTACTGGGAATACCCCAGGAAACCTTTAGCTTTGTAAATGCTCTGACCCAGTTGTCTAGCCATCACTATTTAGCCCTTGTCAAAGTTGCTCAGATACTTACATTTTTCCTGCTTCCAGGACATCAACTTCAAGAACTGACTGTTCACTTGGCCAATATATGTTGGCACCCTTGACAGGTGCCATTGTAATGAGAAACTCAATATTATTCACTTATCCTGACAGTGGTCATAACGTTATGGTAAGTTATACGTGACAAATACCCTGGCTGAATTTATATAGCATTATTAAAGACTGCATAGTTTACTTTAATAATTAATTAGACATTATTAGGTTAAGCTAAACTGCTAGTGTGTACAAAAGTCCAGCGCCTTTGGCAGATGCTGTTTTCATGATCTTTTCATGACCTTATTTATGTGGCAGAGAAAGACACCAGAGGGTGGAAAATAACGGAGTGTCTCATGGCTGGTGTTCTTCCATGGTCAGATGTTTATCAGCTTTGTATGTCAGCTGCATATGCTTCGCACCCTACATAAACCACAGCTTTCTCTGCCATCAGTGAGACAGTAGCAGTGCTGTGGCTTCACTGCTGCTCAAAGTGTGACTTCTGCGAAGACACCTGGAGCATGGCCATGGGCTCCATGGTGCTGGCCGATGGCCGCATGGTCCTTACTGCTCTCTCTGTATCTATAAGTACAACAGTTACTTATTTGCCTTTCTTTTAGTTAAAAGACAGCAGACTGAGCTTCAGTGAGATATTCTGCTAGGATCCTGCTGTTTGTTACAGGTGTCAATGTATAACCAAATTATTCTGTCATACTTTGCAGTGACTCTGGGATGTTTTACAACTTGTTGAGGTGGAATATTTATTCCATATTTTATTTTATTTTACACGACTGGACAATAAATCATATGATCTTCTAAGAGGGTCTGTTGCTCCAACATAGCTCTCTGAAATGGGTGCTACCTGTACCTGAATGATGTTTGCGTTTCAGTATATTTCCCATGTTTTGTCCATGACCTGAAAAATCCTAACCTAACATTCATGGGTATCAATATGTATTCATTCAGATGCAATTTTCCTTACCATCTCTTTCCATTACTGCTCTCTCACGCTGGATAAGAGAGTCTGCTAAGTTATTGTAATGTAATATCTCAGCAACCAGTTTTCGGCCCTATTTTTCAAAGACTACGTCGGCATCAATTTCACAGTTAGCTGCAAGTAACTCGTTTTGTTATCAAGTTGCTAACATTCATCATCAGCACCTAGTTCTGTGACATGTGGGTGTCACGATATCCCAGTATTGACGATAACTTGCATGTGATCAAATAGAGAGGGTTAATGTTGGGGAACATAGCGAAATGTGATAAAATATTATTTTGATACAATCAAAGACTCTCCACCTACTTTGCAACCATATAGGCTACCTAAAACCAAGGAAAGGGCTAGAGATGTATGTCTTTATTTAATTTAATAATTAATAATTATACTTTATTAATCATATTACCAGCAACGTTGACAAGCATGCTACGTCTCTTAAAGCAAAGCATATTTCAGTTATGCTTTATATGCTGGCTATCCATATATTAATCAAACATTTTCAGAGGGCTGTTCATTCAGTTATGGGAGTTGGTGATGTTGTCACTGATGTGGTGAGATATACTGAAAGAGGGGTATTCAAGTTAGCAATTGTGCTTGTTCTTGATTGTTAATGAACTCTCTAAAGAATTCCATGGAAGAAAATATTGTAATTTACCGGTTTCAAGTATTTGATTTGCTTTATCTCTCTGGTAGAAGAAAAGCTGAATGTTGGACTTACAACTTGAGCTATGCTCAATAGGCTCCTTGATGCAGGAGACACAGCACCTCAATAAGTGGAGAGCTTCCAACAAGCAGCACCCGTCTTTCTGGTGAGGGCTGAGGAGAAACTACTCCTGAGAGAGGCCCTGTTCATGTACGTCAAATCTGTTGAAGTCCAGCAGAGGAGTGGAAGAGCCCTTATACTTTGTCAACAGGTAAGGGTTTCACATTTTCTTAACATTTTCAATAGATTGTGAAGTTTGATGGCCACAAAACAAACCTTATTATTTCTCCCACTGTATCTTTATCAGTTCAGTGCACATTGTGTTTTTTTTAAGGTTTCCTGAACTGCTTCCATACCAGGGACCCGAGGAGCATGATCAGCTCAGTGAGGATCAGCTGATCCCGGAATATCAATTGATAGACATTCCCATGCCCCAAGACCCAGCCACTTTTGACATTGAGGGTTTTTGGGGGAATATGTAATCAATGAAGAATAGGGTAAGAAATATTCTGCTACACCACCCACCATGGTGTCATCTGCAAATTTAACCAGTTTACTGTATGTATTGGTGTCAATATCATTAATGTAAATTAGGAACAAAAATGGTCCTAAAATTGAACCCTGCAGTACCCCACTATGAACACAGGCCCACTGTGACATTGTGCCTCTAATAACTACTCGCTGCTTCCTGTCTGTTAACCAGTTTTGGATCCAAGCTGCTACAGTTCCTAAAATCCCTGCAGCTTTGAGCTTAAGCAAGAGCCGTTTGTGGGGGACAACATCAAAGGCCTTCTGGAAATCTAAGATGACATCGTAGGCCTTTTTGTGATCAATTTCTCTTGTAGCTGTCAGGAATGCCGGCGGCTCGGGAACGGGAACGAGGCATGGTGCACAAAAAGGGCGGACGACCCACTAGCGGCTCCAGGAACAGAAAGGGGGTTTATTAAAGAAAACTGAAAACACTATAAACACAACTAAACCAAAAAGACCACAAGGGGTCAAAAACAGAAAGTGGCTTAAACAAGACTAAATAACAAAAACCGAATACATGCAGAACACTGAAAATATCAAAACCAACGACAATCATGGACATAGACACATTATAGACAATGAACCACTGGGGAACTGAACAGAAGCAGGAACTAAAATACTAAAGGGGTAACGAGACTAACACAGGGCAGGTGAGACTAATTAACAAAGACCAGGGAAACAGGGCACAGGTGAAACTCAAAGGAACTAAAAACAGGGAAACTAAGAACTAACCAAGGAAACATAATCCAACACTAGGGAATTAAACAGGTAAAGACACAAGCAGGGGCACAAGGAACAAAACCAAAACCAACTACAAAATCAGACACAAGAAACTCAAATGAAACACTAGGGAGCAAAATACAAAAACAGGAGGTGGGATTCAAACATAGGACAGAAGGGTACTCAGGACAGAAGGGTACACAGACAACCACATGCTCAAACACATTGAGCCACAAGACCAGACAGGTAACAGGGGAGAACAAAGACTAACATGAGAACGGGATGACCAGCAACACCTGCTGGTCAAACAGGGAAGGGACACGGAAGGACAGCAGGGGCTGACCCTGACAGTAGCTTCCTCAAAGAACTCAAGTAAATTAGTTAAACAGGATCTACCTCTCCTAAATCCATGTTGGCTATCCCTCAGAATGTTACTTGAATCCAGGTAATCTACCATTTTCACTTGGATAATAGCTTCCATTATTTTTCCAGTAATGCTAGTTAAACTGATTGGCCTATAGTTTGCTGGATTACTTCTATCCCCTTTTTTGAATATGGGTGTTATATTAGCATGCTTCCAATTCGCACTAAATGGTGGTGTTCTCTACTGTGAAAAATAATCATTAAACTCATTTACTATATTAATTTAATTTTCAATTATAAGGCTCTTACTATCTTGCAGATTAGTGATTTCAGCTTTTAGAGCTATTGGAAGAAACTTTTAATGTCATCCTTAGCTTCCAATGCAATCTTTCTTTCTACATTCTTCTTGGAGAGTCTAATGTTATTTTTAGCCCAACCTGTAGACTTACACTCAGGATTATTAGGAACACCATACTAATACGGTGTTTGACCCCCTTTCGCCTTCAGAACTGCCTTAATTCTACGTGGCATTGATTCAACAAGGTGCTGAAAGCATTCTTTAGAAATGTTGGCCCATATTGATAGGATAGCATCTTGCAGTTGATGGAGTGAGGGATGCACATCCAGGGCACGAAGCTCCCGTTCCACCACATCCCAAAGATGCTCTATTGGGTTGAGATCTGGTGACTGTGGGGGCCATTTTAGTACAGTGAACTCATTGTCATGTTCAAGAAACCAATTTGAAATGATTCGAGCTTTGTGACATGGTGCATTATCCTGCTGGAAGTAGCCATCAGAGGATGGGTACATGGTGGTCATAAAGGGATGGACATGGTCAGAAACAATGGTCAGGTAGGCCGTGGCATTTAAATGATGCCCAATTGGCACTAAGGGGCCTAAAGTGTGCCTAGAAAACATCCCCCACACCATTACACCACCACCACCAGCCTGCACAGTGGTAACAAGGCATGATGGATCCATGTTCTCATTCTGTTTACGCCAAATTCTGACTCTACCATTTGAATGTCTCAACAGAAATCGAGACTCATCAGACCAGGCAACATTTTTCCAGTCTTCAACTGTCCAATTTTGGTGAGCTCGTGCAAATTCTAGCCTCTTTTTCCTATTTGCAGTGGAGATGAGTGGTACCCGGTGGGGTCTTCTGCTGTTGTAGCCCATCCGCCTCAAGGTTGTGCGTGTTGTGGCTTCACAAATGCTTTGCTGCATACCTCGGTTGTAACGAGTGGTTATTTCAGTCAAAGTTGCTCTTCTATCAGCTTGAATCAGTCGGCCCATTCTCCTCTGACCTATAGCATCAACAAGGCATTTTCGCCCACAGGACTGCCGTATACTGGATGTTTTTCCCTTTGCACACCATTCTTTGTAAACCCTAGAAATGGTTGTGCGTGGAAATCCCAGTAACTGAGCAGATTGTGAAATACTCAGACCGGTCCGTCTGGCACCAACAACCATGCCACGCTCAAAATTGCTTAAATCACCTTTCTTTCCCATTCTGACATTCAGTTTGTAGTTCAGGAGATTGTCTTGACCAGGACCACACCCCTAAATGCATTGAAGCAACTGCCATGTGATTGGTTGATTAGATAATTGCATTAATGAGAAATTGAACAGGTGTTCCTAATAATCCTTTAGGTGAGTGTAGATACAGTACTCCTGTTGGGACCAGCGCTAAGCGAACAGGCAGGAAGCGGGGAAGGACGAGGCAGGCAGGTGAGGATACAGGATACGAGGGTTTATTAGGGGAAATCAAGGGACGAACAGGGCAGATGGCGACAAACATCAATGAAAAATCTGGGGAAACTAACTCAGATGCAGACTACGTACACAGGACAAGCCAAAAATGCAACAGGTGATCACAATCAGGAATTAACACGAGGTAAGGAGGGGGGCGTGGCACACAGGAGGATCAGACGAGCCGGTCATGACAACTCCTGCTTATTTTTGAAATCGTTAGTTATTTTCCATTTGTGGAACAAGCCCTTTTCCTCCTGACTTTATTCTTAATTTCCTTGGTAAACCACCTTGGTTGCAGTTGTCTAGATTTAGTTTTTCTGGAAACAGATATAATGTGCTTTTAAAAAATTCCCATGCCTCTTCAACAGTTTTGCTATTTAACTCCATCCAGTTTACAGTTTTTAAATTAAAATCACCCATAATCACCCCATCATTTTTATTACTCATAATCCTGATATCGTCATATAACATTCTGCTTTCCTCTGCAGCTACATTAGGTGCTCTATAACAATCCCCGACAATTAGGCCATTTGAGTCTTTAGCATCAAGTTTTATCCATACAGCTTCTGTACTTTTATTTTTATCAGTGAGCTCCCTTGCCTGCAAGTTTTCTTTTATGTACACTGCGGTACCACCTCCCTTCTTGCCTGTCCGGTCTCTAGGGAACAACATATAACCATCCAAGAGAGATGGAGAATCAGGGCTGTGGAGTCGGTAGATAAATGCTCTGACTCCGACTCCGACTCCTCAGTTTCTAAATCTTCCGACTCCGACTCCGACTCCCCGACTCCGACTCCTCTGTATGTATATACTATGCTAATGTATTTTCTACATCCATTGAGCCTGAAAGGAAGGCAACATACATGTCATTTCACCACAGAACTACTGGCTAGGAAGCCAGCACTCTACTATAATGCCAGATTAAAGACAAACACAATGAAAACAAGGATTTTGCCACCGACCGATGTGCGTGTACAATCGCGGCAATTGATTGGCGGCCGCAGATTGAGGGTGTCCACATGGACGGGCAGATCCAGCTTGCCGAAAATCTCGACCACCGCCCCCATCCAAAGTAATGTGATGCCTCTGTCTGCTGCAGTGGCTGTCTCCTCTGTCAGCCAGCCGGAAGTTTAGTGCATTGTGTCACTCACCGGCCAGTTGATCAGCAGAACGAGCCTCTGCTGGAGACAGGTAGGGAGATCTGTGTTCTCGGCTCCTTCGGCCCCCTTCACTAGCGCATAGCGAAGGGGAGCCGACGGAGCTGAGAACACACCAGATGATTTTTCAGGCGTTTGACGCGTGATGACTCGTCGAACGGCCGAAAAATCGGCAGTGCATCTGAAAATGTATGGGGGGCTTTAGGCTAGGTTCACAGTTCCCTGTAACAGTGGAACACGACACAATGGAAAGCGGTGCCGCACCTTACCTGTGCATTACATCCCATATAGTGACGCATACAGTAAATGAAAAGCATGCTTCATGGTTACTTGACATGTTCGTTTTGTGGTAACATTATGCACTGCATGCATTGGGCTTTATTCTTACAGCAGAGAAGTAGTTCATTATGACTGTTTGTGAATTGGGACATTTCAACTTACTTTTTTAATTCCCATTTAAATTTAGTAGGAGTCGGAGTCAGTTAACTTTTTGCCGACTCCGACTCCAGGTACCCAAAATTGTCTCCGACTCCGACTCCTCGACTCCGACTCCGACTCCACAGCCCTGTGGAGAATACCGCTTTTGTCAAAATGACAGGTTCGGTCAAAGGTCAAAAGGTCACATAAATCAAAAATGACAGGTCTTTGAAGTGAGCCATGTGATGCAACTAGTGTTAATTAAAGGTAAGATAAATCAAAAATGACAGGTCTTTGAAGTGAGCCATGTGACGCAACTAGTGTTAATTAAAGGTAAGATAAATCAAAAAAATGACAGGTCTGGGCTGTGAGCCAGCAACGACCAGTGACGTTGGGAGAGGTTTTTTTTTTTAAATTATTATTATTTATTTATTTATTATTAATTAATTATTTATTATTATAACATTTATTATTTATTTATTTATTATTTTAATTATTTATTTTTATTTGAGGATAGTGAATTGTGTGCTTATGAGTGGGTTTTTGTGGGAATAGCCCCGTGCTACGAGGGTGCCGAGCACGGAGCTGAGGACGGGGGCTGAGCGGGTCGGTTACCTGATGGAGTGTGAGCGTATGCTGGGTCTGGTGCGGTACCTTGGGAAGGTCCCAGTCGGTCCAGCGGAGCGTGTACTTGGGCATAGCGCAAAGGACTCGGAGGGCGTGCCTGTGGAGCGGTACCTTGGGAAGGTCCCGGTCGGTCCGGTGGAGCGTGTACTTGGGCGTAGCACAAAGGACTCGGAGGGCGTGCCTGTGGAGCGGTACCTTGGGAAGGTCCCGGTCGGTCCGGTGGAGCGTGTACTTGGGCGTAGCGCAAAGGACTCGGAGGGCGTGCCTGTGGAGCGGTACCTTGGGAAGGTCCCGGTCGGTCCGGTGGAACGTGTACTTGGGCGTAGCGCAAAGGACTCGGAGGGCGTGCCTGTGGAGCGGTACCTTGGGAAGGTCCCGGTCGGTCCGGTGGAGCGTGTACTTGGGCGTAGCGCAAAGGACTCGGAGGGCGTGCCTGTGGAGCGGTACCTTGGGAAGGTCCCGGTCGGTCCGGTGGAGCGTGTACTTGGGCGTAGCGCAAAGGACTCGGAGGGCGTTCCTGTGGAGCGGTACCTTGGGAAGGTCCCGGTCGGTCCGGTGGAGCGTGTACTTGGGCGTAGCACAAAGGACTCGGAGGGAGCGATGCTGGAGAGCTGTGAGCTGAGAGCTGTGCTGCGCGAGACTGAAAGAAACCCTGTGGGAATGAGAAAGTTGGAGCTAAGAATGAGAGGAGGTGGGTCTGGGTCTGACGCTATCCTCCTCCAATAAACGCTTAGCGGCAGTTTGGGGTGTGTGTGAAAGCTGACACCCCCTGCAGCAGCAACAATTTGGCCTTGTGTGGTAGGGTTTTTTTTTTCAAACTTGTTTCAAGTTTGTGTTTTTCCTCATGCAGCCGTTGTATTACATCAGCGTAGGTCAAATCATGGTCAAACTGTAATTTGGCCACACATCAAATTGGACATTTTGTCTTACAGTAAATTTTGTTTGAAGTTTTGGTTTTTCCGATTCGCCCGTTATGTACATCCCCGCATCATCTGCGCACAAATATGAGTTAAAAGAAAAAACATACATGAAATAGACTTAAGAAAATCAGATAAAACTTGACAGGCCGTATATTTCTCCTTAAAGAATCCTAAGAAGTAACCAGCCGCAGATATTTTTATTACGCCGAGCAGGGTTTCGCTCCTTTGGTAAAGAGACACAAGTACCCCCCCCACCCCCCCAAGTATCATCAAGGCCTTACCCCACTGGAAAGAGAAAAGTACATGGGACATGCATAGAGTGAGTATATTATTTCTTTTATACACGTTTTATGATAAACGCTATACATTAAAATAACTATCATTTTTAAATTATTTTTTTTAGAGATTCAGCTATTCTGGGGTTTTTTTTCTACGAGAGACGGTGCGGATAGAAAACTCCATATAGTGAGTATATTATTTCTTTTATACATGTGATAAACGCTATACATTAAAAATAACATTCTAATAATAGGTATTCTTTGTTTTTTATGTACGAGAGAGACAGCGCGGACCAGTCAAGAGAAAATCTACGCAAGACCTGAATCAGCAGGTATGGACGGAGCAACACCCCCTCCTATACCCGAAGCATTATTAAATGAAATAGACAACATCAACAACGCTAATAATGAAAATGATGCGGTTTACTTTGCTTAACACGACTCGCCACCTGCGGCGTCTGGTGAAGCGACGGCCCAAGAGCCCTGTTTGCTACCATCCTTAGAGACATTATTATATTTCCTCTGGATAGAACCCCTATAGTTCTATATACAGTAGCTCCCCCAAGACCCCTTTTTTCTAAGTGATATATACTGGATCAAAGCTTTTTGACTTTGTCAGGAATCTCTATTTAAACTAAATAAATTAAAACAAAATCAAGGTAAGGCATGTCCATACATGTAAGGTAAGATAAGACCAGTTCAGTTTATTTATATAATTCTCTAGAGGTTTATTTTATCATTATTTATTATTGAAAACGAGAGGAGTGCTGTCAAAAGAAAGGTCCAGAAAGCCACACCAAAAAAATATTAAAACCAATCTTTTCATGGATAAGGAAGCCTAACAAGGTAACCAAGAGGTAAGAAACAAATTGGATGATAAATAATTGTTTTGAGGGTATCTTATGGCTGATGTAAGACACGGCTTGGCACCGACCAGTCTAACATAAGAGACAGGAACAGAAAGCTAACATAGGCCGAAGGTAAAGCGTGTTAAATGAAAGGCAGCGGGATAATTCCCCATAATGCCGCACTATAACAAAATCAAGCGCGACGTGAAAATGTTTAATAGACCTCAATAAAAATGTCAGGGACGTCTACGACAAACGCAGATTGTTGACTATTGGGGAAACTCTGCCTTTTTGGATACTGAAATGTAAAACTAACAGCATCGCAAAAGGGTGTTGTACGTCTTTAAAATATTTCATCAAATGAATTTGTAACATGAAAGTTTTTCAAAGTAAGATGTACAGATATGTTTTAAAATGTAACATATGAAAGTTTTTTCAAAGTAAGATGTACAGATATTTTAAAATGTAATATGAAAGTTTTTCAAAGATGTACAGATGTTTTAAAATGTTCGGGTGCTTTATTTTCTAGACGCGTTGTACAAAAACGTTTTGTTACGTGTATGCAGCGCAAGCGTGTTTGTACAAAGTTTTATGCATTCATTTTGCGAATCAGTTTTGAAATCTAATATAAACGTGGGTTTTATTTTACAAAAACAAAGTTGCAATAAATTTGTAGGCTCTTTATCAAAGCAGATTTTGTTAATATAACATGAAGTTTTTTAATTTTCAAAGTTGCACAAGGGTTTTAAAATGTAACATGTATGCGTGTGTTTTATTTTTCAAACTTGTACAAAAATGTTTGTGTACTTTTATCAAATGAGTTTTAAAATGTAACATGTACAGGTGTTTTATTATTCAAAATAAAAGTTGTACATACATTTTGTTATATGTATGTAGCACGGTCATGTTTTTAAAATGTACTAATTTTTGCGGGGTGGTGGGAATAAAGCGTATTTAAAGGGGTACCTCTCGTGGAATCTACCAATCTTTAGCAGCTTTTGAACCCTGAGCCACACGGGGACTGGGGCTTTTAACCGTGAGACTCGACACCTACACATTAGATCCTTACTTCAGCAATGGTTCCCATGTACCCAGTGTATAGGGTCAGGTCCATCGCAAGAGAATGTCTCAGCCGTGAAAGAACGATCCACCAGCATTTTGTGTATCAACGAATCTGTAACCATTCTTTCCATTCATTATATGCTGAGTTTTCCAAAATTGTTTTTTAGCTGAAGCATAAAAAGTAGGTATGTGAAGAAAAATTTCAAACTCAACCAAATTAAATGCCAATGGTACCACTTGAATAAACAAAGACAATGACACCAAAATCACTCAGATATCTTAACAAATAAGGAAATTATTGGCAAAAGAAGTTCGCTAATTAGCCCTATTTTTTAAAATGGAATGTGTGTAGAAAACTGTGACCAAATACCTAACTTTTTATATAAAAACGCTTGTAGTTTCTTTAATAATCAAGATATCTCAATGAAACTTTCAGGGAAGGTGTATCTCTTTATATTCTTCAATCTGAAAGAATAATATATATTCCAAGTATGTCCTTAGTCTGAAATAAAATTGATACAAGGTGAAGACTGGAATGGTGTATCAACAGGCGCCGCTGTTGGTTTAGGTCACGTGACCATGTGAATATCTCTTATCTTCTGCTTAATTAAATGCGACTCAGTGGATATAATCATCTTTTTCACATCTTAAGATATTTCCCTAATATCATGGCATATTGATGCAACAAATCACTGATGAACATACAGCAGATTTCAGGATTTTTGGCCCGTGACGATCCTGTATGCTGCCGGTCCTGGTCAGTAAACTTTTTTTCTGATCCATAGAAAGCTATGAAACTGCAGGATTAGAAAGATGAAATGATAAACAATATGTCAATTTAGCTTTCAAAAGCGTCACTTAATCCTTTGAAGTGGTTATTGTATGTTGAAATCGAGTGTATTTTTCAACGTTTCCGGAAAAGGTCTAAATGTACACAGAATTGAAAAATTCAAAACGGAGGACGAAGAGGGGTTCCCCATCTATGTTATCAGTGGGAATACCGCGGAATTCCGCAATGCGATACAATAAGAATGCGTATTTTCCGGTGTATACCCAGCGCTCAGATGACCCGATGGTGGAACAGGAATCTGGCCATGTTGGTCGCGCTCTTCACATACCTATAAAAAGCTGTAACTTCGAGTGCACCTGGTTTAATAGCATTTTATTTATAACAGTAGGAGCTTGTAAACTGCATTTAGCAGTCGCATTAAAACACATTAAAAACTTTAAAGAATAAAGCCTTAGTTATTTTTAATAAAGACGGCTTTCTAGTAAATGGTTTTCCTACAAGGTGACCCCGCGGCCTATACTTAAGACATCCGGGCGCCTGATTTGAGATGTTTACTGCACGAGGACGGTATGTTAAGTTAACAGTGGTGATTGAGCTGCACCGTGTTTGACTCTTAATGAAACTTAGACCTAATTCAACAGAACCAGTCGTCATCCACTTTTCAGTGAGATTTCTGAGCGAAAAGTGAATGAAGTTTCATTTTCTTACTTTACCATCTATCGGTAAGCAAGGGAAATGGAGGCTGCAATAACCTATACAGTTATTTATTCCTTTCATATGTATATAGCACCGCGGAACGTTTTGTGCTATTTGTTTACTGTTTGTTGTGTGTTCTACATACATGTCTGCACTGGAGGAGCTGCTTTTATTCTCATAATGTAATGTTGTGATAATGCGCTATACAAAAATAAATTTGTTGTTTTTGTTGTTGTTATTCTCATTGTACATGTTTATAGTGACAATAAAAAGGCATTCATTCATTCATTCATAATATGTCGGACACAATCGCACTGAGCACGAGGAAGTCCGCGGTGCGGCGTGACGAGGTGCGCGAGCTGCTAGCTGATGTATCGTTGCGAACGGTGGGGCTCTGACAATGTAGTTGCAGTTTGTCAGGACTAAAGACTGTTTGGCTAATATGACATGGTGAACAAGTCCTGCGGTTAAAGAATGCCTGCTGCTTAAAATATTGTGTTGTATGCTGAATGTTTCTTGCCCCCCGTAGAGTACATGTTGCTATACTATTCCTTTATAATATTAAAGTATTATTTTTTAAATCATTTAATGAAATAGGTAAATATCTCATCATTGATGACTATGGTCCACCTGAGTGACAAGTAACCTGTCCTGGACAGAGGTTTCTTCAAGGCCTGTTGTGGGAACCCCATGGTGTAGCATTAAGAGAAAGAATACAGGGAGTGGTACAAATGAGCAGTTGTCCTGCCCCCTTTTACTCATTTTGCATGCTTAAATGACTAAATTGTGATTTTAATGCTCATCTGTATGATTCTATGGTCTGAGTGAGTCTCCAGTACTACATGAATGATAAACTTAAAAACTCTACTTGTCTTAGCTTAATGATATTTTCTTTTACTGTGTACGATTGGTAAAAATGTGAATCGTGATTTGCCTCTCAGCTTGTGTGTGTGTGTGTGAACAATGACAATTATTCACTAAATTCTAAACAAACCCACATATAAAACCCCCTCCCCACCCTCCCCAGATACCTATAAAACACATCATCCTTGCTATCACCCCCCCCCCCCCCCCCACTCATTTTGTGAAAAGTATGTCTTTTTGCCAAGACTACAGCTCGTGGGGGGCCTCCAGACTGCAGAGAGCCGTGCAGCAAGATACGGGGAAAAAAAAACTGGCTACTGATGACATCAGAGACTGGCTGTCTATGCAAGACAGTTATACTTTACATAAACCGGTTAAAAAGAATTTCCCCAGGAACAGAGTGTTTGTACCGAGAGCCATGTATCAGTGGCAGGCCTATTTATGTGACTTGCAAGGGCTGGCCACGTACAACGACGGGTTAACGTATCTCCTTACGGTGATTCATGTTTTTTCCAAAAAGGCCTAAGCGCATGCATTAAGAAACAAGACTGGGGTGGTTGTAACGGAGGTCTTTGATTCTATTTTAACCGAGGGCAGCGTGCCCCTCAAGTTACAGACGGATGCGGGTAATGAGTTTTCAGAATAAACTTTTCAGAAACTTTTAAAAAGTCATAAAATCACCCATTTCACCATTTAACCAAACAACTTTTTAACATTAAATAAATAAAATTAAACTTTTTCACCTCAAAACAATTATTTATCATCCAATTTGTTTCTTACCTCTTGGTTACCTTGTTAGGCTTCCTTATCCATGAAAAGATTGGTTTTAATATTTTTTTGGTGTGGCTTTCTGGACCTTTCTTTTGTATAAAAGAAATAATATACTCACTCTATGCATGTCCCATGTACTTTTCTCTTTCCAGTGGGGTAAGGCCTTGATGATACTTGGGGGGGGGGGGGTACTTGTGTCTCTTTACCAAAGGAGCGAAACCCTGCTCGGCGTAATAAAAATATCTGCGGCTGGTTACTTCTTAGGATTCTTTAAGGAGAAATATACGGCCTGTCAAGTTTTATCTGATTTTCTTAAGTCTATTTCATGTATGTTTTTTCTTTTAACTCATATTTGTGCGCAGACGATGCGGGGATGTACATAACGGGCGAATCGGAAAAACCAAAACTTCAAACAAAATTTACTGTAAGACAAAATGTCCAATTTGATGTGTGGCCAAATTACAGTTTGACCATGATTTGACCTACGCTGATGTAATACAACGGCTGCATGAGGAAAAACACAAACTTGAAACAAGTTTGAAAAAAAAAACCCTACCACACAAGGCCAAATTGTTGCTGCTGCAGGGGGTGTCAGCTTTCACACACACCCCAAACTGCCACTAAGCGTTTATTGGAGGAGGATAGCGTCAGACCCAGACCCACCTCCTCTCATTCTTAGCTCCAACTTTCTCATTCCCACAGGGATTCTTTCAGTCTCGCGCAGCACAGCTCTCAGCTCACAGCTCTCCAGCATCGCTCCCTCCGAGTCCTTTGTGCTACGCCCAAGTACACGCTCCACCGGACCGACCGGGACCTTCCCAAGGTACCGCTCCACAGGCACGCCCTCCGAGTCCTTTGTGCTACGCCCAAGTACACGCTCCACCGGACCGACCGGGACCTTCCCAAGGTACCGCTCCACAGGCACGCCCTCCGAGTCCTTTGTGCTACGCCCAAGTACACGCTCCACCGGACCGACCGGGACCTTCCCAAGGTACCGCTCCACAGGCACGCCCTCCGAGTCCTTTGTGCTACGCCCAAGTACACGCTCCACCGGACCGACCGGGACCTTCCCAAGGTACCGCTCCACAGGCACGCCCTCCGAGTCCTTTGTGCTACGCCCAAGTACACGCTCCACCGGACCGACCGGGACCTTCCCAAGGTACCGCTCCACAGGCACGCCCTCCGAGTCCTTTGTGCTACGCCCAAGTACACGCTCCACCGGACCGACCGGGACCTTCCCAAGGTACCGCACCAGACCCAGCGTACGCTCACACTCCATCAGGTAACCGACCCGCTCAGCCCCCGTCCTCAGCTCCGTGCTCGGCACCCTCGTAGCACGGGGCTATTCCCACAAAAACCCACTCATAAGCACACAATTCACTCTCCTCAAATAAAAATAAATAATTAATTAAAACAATAAATAATAAATAAATAAATAATAAATATTATAATAATAAATAATTAATTAATAATAAATAAATAAATAATAATAATTAAAAAAAAAAAACCTCTCCCAACGTCACTGGTCGTTGCTGGCTCACAGCCCAGACCTGTCATTTTTTTGATTTATCTAACCTTTAATTAACACTAGTTGCGTCACATGGCTCACTTCAAAGACCTGTCATTTTTGATTTATGTGACCTTTTGACCTTTGACCGAACCTGTCATTTTGACAAAAGCGGTATTCTCCATCTCTCTCATCCATATTATATTCTTCTCCATCATTGTCACTCATCCATGTTTCAGTTATTCCTATAAAGTCGTAAGCCTCTAAATCATGAATTTTGTTTCTAATACTCCTAGCGTTTAAATACAGACCACAAAGGGTAGGCCTTTTACAGAGCCCACTTTTAATATTAATTGGGGCTTTCCGTCTCCCCCTACCTACATTCTTAACTAACCTCCCTGCCCCCCCAGTCCCTAATTTAAACATTCCTCAACTACTCCACATACGACTCCCCAATACCCTAGTTCCCCTCTGGTTCAGGTGCAACCCGTCCGGCTTAAACAGGTCCCACCTGTTCCAGAAGATCTTCCAGTGCCCCAATGCTTTAAGTTGAAGCTCCCTACCCTTGTCATCAAAGCATCAAAATCTAGGGTGACCAGATAATCCATGTCAGGGAGGACACTCTGAGCTAGGACAGGAATTGTAAATTACCATTTCAATTAAACGGACCTGGATTTCACTTGAGCACTGAGTTCTTGCTGTGTGCTGATTGGTCAGTCTCCTATAATCATGCATGTGTCACTAATGTTAATGTGAAACAGCTGGATGAGTCTTTCAGTCAAGGAAATAAACCAGTCAAAGCACAAGAAGAGCTGAACTAATTAGCCGAGCACAGGAGCCTTTCAATTTGAAAGTAGTTTGTAAAACCTGAAGTAGCTCAAAGTGTCCTCCCTGACATGGATTATCTGGTCACCCTACAAAATCTGCTACAAACACAACAACCAGCACCATTCATAAGCTGAAACCTGTACACATACACAGTGTGTGAATGTCCCAGACAACTGCAGCTGGAAATGAGCTGTTATCATGGCAATGAGTCGTATAATCATATCTTTATGGGGACCGCTCATTCATTTCTAAGGGCAAAATGCTAATGCTAACTATGACAACCTTAACATGGGCACCAAAATGAGAATCAATACGTTCTGCAGCCACCGCACACATGACATGCACCCAGGCTTCAGCCCTGAGCATAACATTAATTCAGCAATGAAGTCATTAGGTATGATGAATATTGTTTAAAAACTGAAAATTTGAAACTTATTACTAATTTTATGTTTTTGTTATACATCTTCATGAGGTTCAGTTACATATCTGCTCTTTATTTATATGTTTATAAGACTTTAAGGTGATTTCCTCGCAGGTCATGCTGGCACAATCCAACCATTCCCCGGAGTTTTAGCCAGATTTTCCCTCACTTCACATGTTCCACCGCAAGGTTATTATTCTTAACAAATCAGGGGCAGATCGGGGGGGGGCTAGGGTTAGGGTTTATACATGTGGGTTAAATTTTCTTGATGGATTGTTAACGTGGGGGCGCCGGGTGGACGAGTCGCTTCAGTTGGTGAAAAGCAAAGTTAACAACAGAAAAAAATAGTCAAGCTTGTGGAAGCATGATAGTCTACACAAGAAATCAGAGTGACCTACATATTTGTAAAACTGAAATGTAACTGCAAAGCATTGCATAATTGCCTTTTGCTTCTTAATGCTTGCAATCTAGCGTAAATAATACTTAGAGGACATTAAAGTGAAATGCATTTGGCCCCCCTAATAGAACAACTGGCCCCAGTCTGCCCCCCCCCCCCCCCACCACCAGCTGAAATGGTCTAGAACCACAACTGTACTGAAGTGAAAACCATTTAAATGTTCTCCCGCTAATTTCCACTTATGGCCACGAGTTCTAGTATTTAGACTAATATTGAAATAGTCATTTGGCTGAACAGCATCCAGACCCATTAGAATCTTATAGACCTGAATCATATCCCCCCTTAGTCTCCTTTGCTCAAGGCTGAACAGATTCAGTTCCGCTAACCTCTCCTCGTAAGACATTCCTCTAAGACCAGGAATCATTCTCGTAGCTCTTCGTTGCACCTTTTCTAAGGCAGCAATGTCCTTCTTGAGGTATGGTGACCAAACCTGCACACAGTATTCTAGGTGGGGTCTTACCAAGGAATTATATAAGTGTAACATCACCTCCCTTGACTTAAACTCCATACATCTAGAGATATAACCCAACATTCTGTTCGCCTTTTTTATTGCTTCCCCACATTGGCGAGAGTGGGACATGGAAGCATCAACATACATACCGAGATCTTTCTCGTATTCAGCTACCTTTATTTCAGTGGAACCCATAAAATATCTGTACTGTATATTTCTGCTCCCTGCATGGATTACCTTACATTTATCTGTGTTAAATTTCATCTGCCAAGTATCAGCCCATTCGCTAATTAAATCCAGATCCCGTTGAAGCCTCTCTGCTGCTAGATTAGTATCTGCTACCCCGCCCACCTTAGTGTCGTCTGCAAATTTAACCAGTTTACTGTATGTATTCGTGTCAATATCATTAATGTAAATTAGGAACAATAGTGGTCCTAAAATTGAACCCTGCGGTACCCCACTATAAACGGAGGCCCACTGTGACATTAATCTTGTACATTTCTTGTATATTAAAGAGCTTTTGTTATGTTTCATATGTCTTGTCATTCTGTAACTAAATAGGTGAATGAGAAATAAAATGCAGCACAGGGAGACAGAGACACACAAAGCTGATTATGTTCATTTTAGAATCCATCTCTCAGCACAGCAGCATCAATAAAGAACCTTACGTCACTTACAACATACATTCATCGTGACAGTGGGATACAGCACAATATCACAGAAACTGGAAGTGTTTCTTAAAAATACAGAATAACTTCTTTTTAACTTGTGGCTTTTATGAAGTTCTGTAAAACCAGTATTTCTCATGGCATCATATTCAATAATAACATCGTAATACAACTGATTTTTAATAATTGTTAAGGGTCTAAAGCTATACAACATCTGTAAAAAAAAAACTTTGTCCATAAAAGCATGGAGCGCTGCATTTACAAGAAAACTGTGTTCTGATTGACATTCTCAAGTTTAAATCAGGGAGCATAACATTAATTCAGCAATGAAGTCTGTAGGTATGATGAATTCACTGATTAAGAACCTTGAGCATTAGAAACTTATTATTAGTAATTCTGTATTAGACAGTTTTTCTTGTACCTCTTTCTGAAACTCATTGTATACATTATGTTACATGATAAACGTCATCAAGGTGGGCGTGAGTCATTGCCCTTCCCGCCCCTTTGAAGTCATGGGGATTCAAGCCACACCCACTCCAACTCACTGAAAAGTCGCACAACGCTCGAGATCACAAAAACGAGTACAAGCAAAGGTTTTAGAAAGAGCAAAAAAAATGTCTGGTCATGAACTCAGCCTTTCCAACAAAGAGGAGATGTTTGTTGTGGGCATTATACCACTTCTCAAAGAGGGCATCCTTTGCTTTAATAATCTTTCAGCCAGTGTATTTACTAATGAAGGCAACATAAACAACGGATACGATGAGCTTCGCCATTTAATTAGTAATGTGAAGGATAACTTTGCGCAAGCAGAGCAAAGAGCTTCTGGTATTTTAGCAAGTTTAGATAAAGAGTCTGAGGAATTAACTCAACAGAAAGGAAAACTGCAACGACAACAGAATGACAAGAAAACTGAATGCAAAAACCTACAAGACCAGCTTGCAAGACAGCAGAACATGCTGCAAGAGCATCAGAGATCGTTAGCAAATGCAAACGAACACTTAGAAAAAACAAAGGAAACTGTTGAGGAGATGCAAATAAGAATGGACCACGACGTAGCTGTGAGGAACACTGGGATCGGTCTGATGTTCATTCCAATTATTGGAACTATAATTGGTGAGTGATAAATTTAAGTCCACGGCGGCTGCTTTCTCCTTATAAAACTACCCCCAGGTTGCCTTTCAATTCACTCTCATTTGTTTATGTAAAAGGAACAATAATACCTTTTATAAATTATTAAATTGGTTTTATTACTTCATAGGAGCCACCTTGATTGGGGTCTATCAGACAGATCTGAACAACGCAACAGAAGCTAAAACTCAAGCTGAAAGTGAAGTGCAAAGCTGGGAAGGTGAAGTGGCAAGAACTTCTCAGAGTGTTTCTGACTGTGAGACAGAGATCAACCAGAAGACACAGGAGATTTCGCAAGTTAACACCAGTGTGGAGGTGTTAGAAAGAACCATAGAAGATGTCACAAAGCAGCGCTTTGTTTTAGCTGATGTCCAAGAGAAGATCAGGAACGCTGTCAGGGTTTTGACCGATCTAGCTGGAATAGCTAAAGTAGGTGAGATACAGACCAGGAAGGTTATTTTGTTTGAGCCCCTCATGACAGTAGTAGAGGAAACCTTTAAATGTATTCTGCAAATGTCAGAGAAGGGTCAACTCCAGTGTGTTGAAACAACTTTAAAACCAATACAAAGTGCTTTTGAAGAGAATGTGAGAAAAATGAAAGCTTTGTGTGACAAAGAGAATGATTACTGGTAGGAAATCAGTAAAACATATTTTTATAAATGAAATGAAAGTCATAAAAGTCAGAATTGATCTTTTACAGAAAATGCAATATTACTGTGCTTGTATGCTACCAGCAATAGATTTTATGTATCTATATATCTAACTTTCTGCTCACCGGCAATATTTAGTGTGAAAAAGCTCTTATTTAGAGAATGAAAAAAGTTTTCTGTGACATAAAGCACATTTCTATAAAACTCTATGTAAGGCTTTACCTTCCACAAAATTAGTTATGCTAGGTATATTTCTGTGTATTTAAATGACAAGTGTGCAAATAAAATTTTTTTTTCATTTTCATGTAAATTGTATATGATTCAACACATTCCGTCGTCTTCCTCGCTTGTCCCTTGCCGGTGCCAGCTTCACTTTTTTACTTGCCAGTCGCCATTTATTCCTGTCCAGGGCATCTTTATGGCTGACTCTGGCTTCCTGAACATCTTTGAGTCAGTCAGGCCAGTGTTTCTTTGGTGTTGCACTGCGTCATTTTCCTGGAGGGCTCAGGCGTAGTGTTGTCTTTGTCACTGACTTCATTCAGTCATGCTCCTTAAATCACTCCGCGTGGTGGCAAGATAAACTTGGGCCCTCGACCAGCCTTGTCTTTCACAGTTCCAGTTGTTTAAACTTTTCAATTACTGCTCTGACTGTAGATATGGGCAAGTTTAGGCGAGTAGCTATTTTCTTGTAGCCATTTCCTGACTTATAAAGATCATCACATATCTGCCTTACTTGAATGCCATGATCTCTTGTCTTTCCCATTTTCATCAGTGGATAAGAGAAATGGGCCCCTGTGTCACGTCATATTTATACCCCAAGGAAACAGGAAGTCATGGGTTACTAATTAAAAGTTCCTAGACACTCTCATCAACTTAAAAAAGTAAAGCATGAATTACAAAAAAGCTTCAATGACATTTTTAATAGGAATTGTTAGGAGTGCCAAATATTGTGGCACTGGTAATTTTGTTTATTATTTCTTAATAATAGATTTTTTTTTAATTCATTTACTTGAGTTAAAGCTTAGAGTTTTCTAATTCTTTCATTGTGAGTTTATGCTACCCCAATAAAAAAATAATTTATTATAAGCCTAAGTATGCATCTTTGCCTGGGGTGCCAATAATTGTGGAGGGCGCTGTATAAATCATGTTATTAACCTCCATATTAGTTACAGCACAAATATTTCACCAAATCACTGCAGATATTGTATAGCATTAGTTTATTGATATTGATTTGTAAGCATATAGTGAAAGAATTTTGTAGTAATTATTTTTTTCCAAATTCTGTGAGACTGTTTTGTGGTGACATGAGCAGGACGGTTTCGACTGGACAGAGTAAAATTGTAAAAATGTTTAATGAGCACTGAGCTTCTAATCTGGTAAGTCTCCTGTCTCTAACATCTATATTTATTTTACAGACTCTTTTGTCCAAAGCGTCATACAAATGGACATTTCATACAAATAGAACTTTGAATATAATACAGATTTACAGACTGCATATCACACATATATAAATCTGTATTATATTCAAAGTCCCATTTTAAAAATTTTATCTTTTTCATACCCTTGTAACTGTATTCTTACTTGTTCCTTCTAGTTGCACAGTCAAAAGAGCGGTTCAGGATACATTTCACTGCATGTTGTACCTGTATAACTATGCATGTGACAATTACAAGAATCTTGAATCTTGAATGAGACAGATCATGCAGGCAGACAGCTGTCAATGTCGCCACCTGCTGTTCTAACTAATAACTGCGCCTCATATTTGTGATTTTTTTTTCTACAAATCAGCTGCATGAATTGAACAAATATCCCCAAATGAATAGGAGCGGAGTCACAAATGTCACGTGATCCACAAATAGACGGGAAGTGATTCAGAAATGTGCAAATCCAGTTTCAGGTGTACAAATCGCTCCATATTTTTGTGGACTTGATTATATACAGCATATATAAAAATACATATTTATGGATAGTGCTGTATTTGTGATTTTCTTTCTACTGATCAGGGGGTATTCCACAGAGCAGAATTTCCCAGTTAGCCAGAAAACTTTAGCCAAAGGTAAAAACCATCCAATAGGAGGAGAGAGAAGTCACATTCCTATTGGATATTCCTTACATTTGGCTTAAGTTATCGAGCTAATGGAAAACAAAAACCTGCTTTGTGTAATTCCCACCAGCTGCGGTACAAATTGGACAAAAATCCACAAAAAAATAGGAGGGAATGTGACAAATGATACGTGATCCACAAATGTGCAAAACACGTTTCACGCGTACACATTGTTCTGTATTTTTGTGGATGTCACGTTTCGGCGGGGAAAGGACCATCCAAAGGCAGGCTGTCTGCAAGCGAACCCCCCAGCAGGGGTGTTTATTGTGGGGAAACAGACAGAAAGCAATGACCAGACAGGGAGCACAGGACTAGGAGTCAGTTTTATACATGACTGACAGAGGGGTGAACACAAGGCAGCTGTGGCTGGAACAAGAGGTAAGACTAACAAGCTTCAGGCACGGCTGATTAGCAGCCATGCCCATGGAAAATGCTGGGGACAGACAAGCAGGGCGGGAAGGGAACCAAAGGGAATGGATGAGAGGACCGACACATGGGGCTACAAAATGGTGCAGGACCAATGACGCTGGAGAGAGTCGGACACCAGATGCGCAAACTTTCAGGACCAAGGACCTAAGGAGACGAATCACGGACCAGACAACGCAAGAACCACATGCACAACCTTCTGAGGCAGGGCAGGGAGCAAAGAAAACACACGAGGGAGTAGAGCTACACATCAGAGGGGGAAAAGGGTAACCAGCGACACCTGCTGGTCATAGGGGACAAGACATGTAGGGCAGGGATATGTTCCCTGGACGGGGTACGAGTTACTACCCGACCTGCAGTGTTCTGAAGGAGTTGGAGTTTACGGAGGGACTTGTTAGGGAGACCAAAGAGAAGAGAGTTACAATAATCAATCCTAGATGTGACGAGGCTATGAACAAGGATGGCAGCAGCATGGGGAGTGAGGAAGGGATGGAGTCGGTTTATGTTGCGCAGATGGAAGTATGCAGACCGGGTGATATGACTAATGTGTGACTGACATGAAAGAGTACTATCTAGGATGACGCCCAGACTCTTAACCTGGGTGATGGGGTGGATAGCGGAATTATCAATATTGATGGAGAAATTGTGGGATTTAGTTAGAGTGGAAGTTGTACCAACGAGTAGAACTTCAGTTTTATTGCTATTGAGTTTGAGAAAGTTAGAGGAGAACCATGATTTAATCTCCATTAGACAGTCTGAGAGTGAAGAGGGTGGAATGGCTGAAACGGGGAATGATCGGGGCAGGACAGGGGTAGTGTTGGGGTACATTCTTTATCGTTTTGAAAGCCATTAAAAAAAATGCTCTTCTTGTTTTATCCCATTTATTTTGTGTTTAAATGCTAAAAAAAAAAAAACATTTAGGTATAATTTTTTGGAGCCGGAAACCAATTAATTGGTTTTCCATTATTTCTTATGAGGAAAATTCGATCAGAACTTGAACGTTTTAGGATTCGAACCAGAGTTCTGAACGGATTAAGTTCGGGTTCTGAGGTACCACTGTACTAGGTTTCTGAGATTGAAAGAATGTAATTATCTAAGAACGTAAAGTTTTAAGCAACCGTAATTTTAATATAACCATACACAAAGGTAATTTAAAATCTGTCACATCAGTTAACAATCAAAAAAGTTTTAAATGTGTCAGGGTTAGGGACTTTGTGACTTTTCAGGGACTTTCAGTTGTATCAGGCTTGCACCTGAGTTATCCAGTGAATCGGGCGGAGGGACTGG
The DNA here is from genome assembly GCF_048594095.1 of Paramormyrops kingsleyae. NCBI lineage: Eukaryota > Metazoa > Chordata > Actinopteri > Osteoglossiformes > Mormyridae > Paramormyrops > Paramormyrops kingsleyae. The sequence continues at coordinate 25,283,432 of NC_132799.1, forward strand.
GTTTGAAAGAATCAGTTGGGATTTTTCTTAGATATAAAAGAAGCATTCTTAATTTTTGCTGTGACGTAATAGCTTTTGATTGTAGGATTGTTTGCAATTTTGCTATTGCACAGCCATGTTTTGTCAGAAAAATATTAAAGACAAAAACAGATAAAACAAAACAGTCTGCCAAACTAAACGTATGTGTTACAAGATTTTAACATATGGAGAAAACCTCTTTCCAGTTAAAGTGGCAGGTCTGTGACACCAATCAAGTTCATCACAGCTTATCGAGATCCGCTTACAGGAGAGACCTGGAGTCAGACTGACCTCACTGTCAAAGGTCAAGGAAGAAGACGACGACGACCCAGGGGTCTCATCCAAGATTTTTGCTGGATACATATTTGCTATAAAGTAATCATGTCTTTGCATGCTTTGAGCAAAATCATATATACATGTACTTTTATTTGCTAAAATACAATCGTTAGTAGTTACCACCATAACATTTTATTAATGAGCACTTATACATCAACCAGCCTGTAACAGGGGAAATGTATTTTTTATTTATTTATTTATTTATTTATTTATTTTTATTGCCCACCACCCCCCCCCCCCTCTTCGGAGGACAACTTTATTTTACATTACACTCAAGAGCAAAGAGTGTGGCCGCTCCGAACTCACCAGTACCGTGGAAAAAGGAAAAAAAAAAAAAGAAAAAAAAAAGAAAAACAGGGGGGGATACAGAAACAACAAACGTAACAATAACAGGCATCAATCACCATGGGGAGAGGGGGAGAGAGGAGAAAAAAAGGTATACAGAAATAATAACACTAATAATGTAGGTGGGATGGAAAAAAAATAAGTATAGGGGAATACAGAATACAAACAACCATAAGAAACATAACACTCATCAAACAACAAGAATTATAACAACATCAGTGATACTAATAATAATTAATAATGTGACCAATCGGTATTATATATATGTAATATACACACACGTGATCGTACCGTTATATATGTATATTTCAATTCCTAAATCTATAACATACCCTAAAAAGTAATAATAATAATGATTATTGCTCAACCATTCTTGTATGCATGTGCAAGTGTAGGTGTGACCTGATTTGTCATTGGATGTGCTGGCATTTAATGCCGTCAGGGGAGGTGACAGCACCACCCCCCCCCGCCCAGGCCCAAGGCGAAGGCAGGAGAACCAGGCAACCGAGGCCACCCTACCGCCCCCCCAGCACAAGGGCCCACAGCCACGCATCCCAGAGACAACCACCCGCCCAACCCGAGAGGGAGCCCGCGAGGGACTAAGGGGGCGCCAACCCCCGCACAGGGAGGCCCGCAGAGGGAGGACGGGCGGCGAGCCCCCCAGCCCCACCCGCAACCCCCCCACCGAGGCAGGCGGGTCCAGGGCCGAAGGGCCCCACCAACCGGGACCACCCCGCCCGTCCCCCGGCAGGACGGGCCGCCGCCCACCGCAGCAACCCGGCACGCCTCCCCCCCAACACTGCAGGATGATCCAAGGGGGGCCCATACAAAGAGCCCCCCCCCCCACCTGGAAGCGGAACCGGGGAGCGGAAGACCCCCCGCCCAGCCCAGACCGAACCCCCCAATCCGCCTAGCAGGGCCCAGAGCGTCCCAAGATTCCCCAGACTTCCCGCCAGGGCCCCTCGGCCCCCATCCCCTCCCCGACCCATGTTGGTGTGAGGTGTGCATGTACATGTGTGAGAGAGTTGTGTGTTTATGTCTACAATGCATTAAAATTAGTGGGTGCAGTTCGGGTATGAGGGCCCCACCACTGGCAGATGGCAGAGTCCCCCATCCCCCTCCCCGCACCCCCAAGGCCCTAATGTAATATGGACTGCGTATATGACTAAGGTGCAAAAAGTGGGCGAGCAGTTGAGGCATGGGCACCCCACCGCTGGCAGACGGCAGAGCCCCACCTGCCTCAACCCACCTCCTCAGCCCTAGTGTCATGTGGTGTCTAACATGCAAGTAAAAGTTGAGGGGCAGTGTCTCGGCGCACCTCCCCACCGCCCCTCAAGGCCCTGGTGTTGTGTGAAATGTGGTGTTGGGCCCAGGGGAGCAATAAGGGCGTGACAGGAGTGGGCCCCCCCCCCGGCACCGGGGCCAGATTCCCAACTGGCCCCGATTAGTCCCCATCCCTGACCCCGCACAGCCGGCAGGGACGGCCAACCGAGGTGTTCAGGGGCGCCACAGGCAGCCCGGCAGCAGGGAACCCCCCCCCCCCCCCCCAGTATTTTAATGATGTAGATCTAGGCAGCCGGATCAGGAAGCTTGAGCCACCACAGGGCATCCATTACTGTCTCTGATAATAAAGCACTGGGAACCAGTCACACGCTCCTTTCCTGTGTTCTGATTCATTTTGAAGGTAGCTACAGTGCTGGTTACTTTAATATTAATATGCAAAGTGGCATCTTATTTGGGCAATTTCGGTATAGCAGGGAAAACAGACTTTGTTCTGAGATTATTATTAAAAGTATAAACACAAATGTGAGAAGGTGTAAATCAAAGGCATTGTGCCCGTCGATGTGTCTAAATAACAAGGCAGGCTAATTTCACCTATCTAAGGCACCTAAGGCAGGGGCTTAAATACACTGATACTGAGGACTAACAAAGGCAGGGGCTTAAATACACTGATACTGAGGACTAACAAAGGCAGGGGCTTAAATACACTGATACTGAGGACTAACAAAGGCAGGGGCTAAAATACACTGATACTGAGGACTAACAAAGGCAGGGGCTTAAATACACTGACACTGAGGACTAACAAAGGGCAGGGGCTTAAATACACTGATACTGAGGACTAACAAAGGCAGGGGCTTAGATACACTGATACTGAGGACTAACAAAGGGCAGGGGCTTAAATACACTGATACTGAGGACTAACAAAGGCAGGGGCTTAGATACACTGATACTGAGGACTAACAAAGGCAGGGGCTTAAATACACTGATACTGAGGACTAACAAAGGCAGGGGCTTAGATACACTGATACTGAGGACTAACAAAGGCAGGGGCTTAAATACACTGATACTGAGGACTAACAAAGGCAGGGGCTTAAATACACTGATACTGAGGACTAACAAAGGCAGGGGCTTAGATACACTGATACTGAGGACTAAGAAAGGCAGGGGCTTAAATACACTGATACTGAGGACTAACAAAGGCAGGGGCTTAGATACACTGATACTGAGGACCAGTGTTGGGGGTAACGCGTTACAAGTAACGTGCGTTACGTAATAATATTACTTTTCTTAAGTAACGAGTAATATAACGCATTACTTTATAAATTTACACATCAATATTTGAGTTACTTTTTTAAAAAAGTAGCGTGAGTTACTTTTCTATTTTAATTAATTTGCTTAAAAAAATATTTAATTAAAACGAACGTAGTCACGTAGAATCACGCACTCAGTGCTGCTTTGAAAATGCATTCCGAGCTGACCACGCCCACCCTACGGCAATCATTGCGTCAAGGCGGGGATTGGCGGAAGCGCGTTACGTTTAGATCGTTTGAAACATGGCGGCTGGAGATCTGATAAGATCGTTGAATTCATTGGCAGATTAAGTGGAGCGTGAACAGAAAAATAATGTTTTTGAAGCATCATAGAAACACATAGGCTGACTTGAATAATCTGATAAAAATTGAACTAAGGAATTCAGATCACTTGAGTAGTACAATTTCATTGTTCTCTAAAAAGTTATTAAACATTTTAAATGTTTAAGATCTGTCTTTTGCCCTAATATAACTTATTTCACAATGGCAATTATCTAGCCTATATTGCACTCTTTATTATCTCATTGGACAGTGAATTTACTTTATGTAGGCCATAGCCTACCAAAACAAAAATAAAAACTTAACAAACACATTAATTTTCAACTTTCAATAATTAATGTTGAGATTTTTTTTAAATGGCATGCATAGCTCTGAAAGTTCTGAGAATATTATATAATTCTATATTATTATTCTATATATGTGTTTTTAAAAGAAAATGAAATAATAATACTAAGGCCTGAACAACAAAAAGCTTTAGCCAGGTAAGAAATAAGTAACGCAAAAGTAACTCAAAAGTAATATAACGCATTACTTTCCATAAAAAGTAACTAAGTAATGCAATTAGTTACTTTTTGGGGGGAGTAACTCAGTATTGTAATATATTACATTTAAAAGTAACTTTCCCCAACACTGCTGAGGACTAACAAAGGCAGGGGCTTAAATACACTGATACTGAGGACTAACAAAGGCAGGGGCTTAAATACACTGATACTGAGGACTAACAAAGGCAGGGGCTTAGATACACTGATACTGAGGACTAACATAGGGCAGGGGCTTAAATACACTGATACTGAGGACTAACAAAGGCAGGGGCTAAAATACACTGATACTGAGGACTAACAAAGGCAGGGGCTTAGATACACTGATACTGAGGACTAACAAAGGCAGGGGCTTAAATACACTGATACTGAGGACTAACAAAGGCAGGGGCTTAGATACACTGATACTGAGGACTAACAAAGGGCAGCGGCTTAAATACACTGATACTGAGGACTAACAAAGGCAGGGGCTTAAATATACTGATACTGAGGACTAACAAAGGCAGGGGCTTAAATACACTGATACTGAGGACTAACAAAGGCAGGGGCTTAAATACACTGATACTGAGGACTAACAAAGGCAGGGGCTTAAATACACTGATACTGAGGACTAACAAAGGCAGGGGCTTAAATACACTGATACTGAGGACTAACAAAGGCAGCGGCTTAAATACACTGACACTGAGGACTAACAAAGGCAGGGGCTTAAATACACTGATACTGAGGACTAACAAAGGCAGGGGCTTAAATACACTGATACTGAGGCCAAACAAAGGCAGGGGCTTAAATACACTGATACTGAGAACTAACAAAGGCAGGCGCTTAAATACACTGATACTGAGGACTAACAAAGGCAGGGGCTTAAATACACTGATACTGAGGACTAACAAAGGCAGGGGCTTAAATACACTGATACTGAGGACTAACAAAGGCAGGGGCTTAAATACACTGATACTGAGGACTAACAAAGGCAGGGGCTTAAATACACTGATACTGAGGACTAACAAAGGCAGGGGCTTAAATACACTGATACTGAGGACTAACAAAGGCAGGGGCTTAAATACACTGATACTGAGGACTAACAAAGGCAGGGGCTTAAATACACTGATACTGAGGACTAACAAAGGCAGGGGCTTAAATACACTGATACTGAGGACTAACAAAGGCAGGGGCTTAAATACACTGATACTGAGGACTAACAAAGGCAGGGGCTTAAATACACTGATACTGAGGACTAACAAAGGCAGGGGCTTAAATACACTGATACTGAGGACTAACAAAGGCAGGGGCTTAAATACACTGATACTAAGGACTAACAAAGGCAGGGGCTTAAATACACTGATACTGAGGACTAACAAAGGCAGGGGCTTAAATACACTGATACTGAGGACTAACAAAGGCAGGGGCTTAAATACACTGATACTGAGGACTAACAAAGGCAGGGGCTTAAATACACTGATACTGAGGACTAACAAAGGCAGGGGCTTAAATACACTGATACTGAGGACTAACAAAGGCAGGGGCTTAAATACACTGATACTGAGGACTAACAAAGGCAGGGGCTTAAATACACTGATACTGAGGACTAACAAAGAGAGGCACTGAAATACACTGATACTGAGGACTAACAAAGGCAGGGGCTTAAATACACTGATACTGAGGACAAACAAAGGCAGGGGCTTAAATACACTGATACTGAGGACTAACAAAGGCAGGGGCTTAAATACACTGACACTGAGGACTAACAAAGGCAGGGGCTTAAATACACTGATACTGAGGACTAACAAAGGCAGGGGCTTATATACACTGATACTGAGGACTAACAAAGGCAGGGGCTTAAATACACTGATACTGAGGACTAACAAAGGCAGGGGCTTAAATACACTGATACTGAGGACTAACAAAGGCAGGGGCTTAAATACACTGATACTGAGGACTAACAAAGGCAGGGGCTTAAATACACTGATACTGAGGACTAACAAAGGCAGGGGCTTAAATACACTGATACTGAGGACTAACAAAGGCAGGGGCTTAAATACACTGATACTGAGGACTAACAAAGGCAGGGGCTTAAATACACTGATACTAAGGACTAACAAAGGCAGGGGCTTAAATACACTGATACTGAGGACTAACAAAGGCAGGGGCTTAAATACACTGATACTGAGGACTAACAAAGGCAGGGGCTTAAATACACTGATACTGAGGACTAACAAAGGCAGGGGCTTAAATACACTGATACTGAGGACTAACAAAGGCAGGGGCTTAAATACACTGATACTGAGGACTAACAAAGGCAGGGGCTTAAATACACTGATACTGAGGACTAACAAAGGCAGGGGCTTAAATACACTGATACTGAGGACTAACAAAGAGAGGCACTGAAATACACTGATACTGAGGACTAACAAAGGCAGGGGCTTAAATACACTGATACTGAGGACAAACAAAGGCAGGGGCTTAAATACACTGATACTGAGGACTAACAAAGGCAGGGGCTTAAATACACTGACACTGAGGACTAACAAAGGCAGGGGCTTAAATACACTGATACTGAGGACTAACAAAGGCAGGGGCTTATATACACTGATACTGAGGACTAACAAAGGCAGGGGCTTAAATACACTGATACTGAGGACTAACAAAGGCAGGGGCTTAAATACACTGATACTGAGGACTAACAAAGGCAGGGGCTTAAATACACTGATACTGAGGACTAACAAAGGCAGGGGCTTAAATACACTGATACTGAGGACTAACAAAGGCAGGGGCTTAAATACACTGATACTGAGGACTAACAAAGGCAGGGGCTTAAATACACTGATACTGAGGACTAACAAAGGCAGGGGCTTAAATACACTGATACTGAGGACTAACAAAGGCAGGGGCTTAAATACACTGATACTGAGGACTAACAAAGGCAGGGGCTTAAATACACTGGAATCATCTTTCTTCTACCCATGCACGCTTAGCCACCTAGTAAGACAGTTAACATCTGGGCAGAAGTAATTAACTTGGAGATTTGTCCTTATTTGTTATATGGTGAAGAATTCCTAACCTTCAGAACTGGCTGAATCACCCATATTGCCACTTCAGTTAAGCCTAGTGGAAGTAAGAATTTGGTGATTTATATTTAAACCTCCCAAAATCTGTAATTTAATTTTTTTTTTTAAGTGACCGATTTAATGTGAGTTAGCCAGAGCGCCTACATTACTGCTGCCTCATGTCAGGAAAATCACTTGGCTTTGGTTATATCTGACTGGTACAAACACCAGCTTGCATTGGAACCGATCAAACCCCAAGTGTTTCACTTCCAGTAACTTATTACAGTCCTTAATCTTACTTTTAGAAATTTTAATTCAATACGAGGCAAGTGACTTCATAAAGAAGCAAACAATAGCTCACCTACCTGTAGGTAACTGTGCAGCCTATACTGCACTGTGTTACTTAATCGTGCAAATTGTTGTTGGCTTGTAACTACAATAAAGCACTTGGTAGCATCTTCTCTATTCCTTCACTCACAAACTAACTATGAGCTGCAGCCCCATCCCAGCCCCAGAGAAGCGAGGCAATGCCCCACGATGAGTTTATTTTGAAGATTTTGTTGTCTAATTTATCCCCTATCAGAGGCAGATATGCGTAACATGAGGCAGTTCTCCATGTCAGGATTCATGTCTGAGTGTCACTGGTTCAAAGAGAAGCCAAGTCCCTCAGCATTTGGGGCACAATTGGTGTTTCTCCTTCATCAAAGGAAAGGTAGTCCTGAACTGGATGCTCTGTATGACAGGATGTAATTCCTTGACAGGCGGCCTGTCCTATCAATAGGCTGACCCTACATCCTGCAGTAGGTACAGGTCCCTGCTCACCTTCCAGGACAAGCGCATTCTGGTGAGGAACCAGAGCCTGATGACCCCGCAACCACCCATGAGTGTGAGCCCCTTACTCATGCAGCAGATGCTCTGATCACTGACTCCTAAAGAGAACAAATGAGCTTGATGGGCTGAATGGCCTCCTCTCGTTTGTAAATTTATTATGTTCTTATGTTCTAACTGCTCTGTCACCTGTTCTGGGACCATCTACCCTCGAGATGACATAAAACTGCATTTTTCTTTACTGTTATTTAATGTTAAATGATTCATCATATCTGATGTTTAGCTCTTTATTTGGACCTGCTATGTGCCAAGTAATCAACAAGGAAAATGTATATCAATGGTTTTCAATAATCAATAATCAAGTTTAATCATGTATTTGTGACAGTTCTTACATAGAGTGTAAGTTGAATTAGCGGAGCAATAGCACATAAAACATTGTAACACACACAACGTAATGGGAGACATACTGTATCAGACTTCAAAATAGGACAAATTCTTGGTGCGCGTCTCACTGGCGCATCTGTAACCAGGACAGTAAAGTCTTTGTGGTGTATCAAGAGCCATGGTATCCATGGTAACGTCGGAATACCGCCATGAAGGATTGACCACGTCCAACAGGAGTAGCTGTGGATGCAAGATGAAGCTGACTGAAAGGGATTAGCTAACCTGGGGCGCATTTCTGAATAATGATGGAGATCAGTATTGAAATAACATGTACGGTGTATTAAGAGTAGGGCTGATGCATCATGTGGCCACTAGGGGGCATGAGTTCAACGTTTAACTCAGACAGCAGTTAAATAGCACGGAAGGGGTAATCAATAATAACCTAAGGGAGGAAAATAAATAGGAATGCTTTCAAATACGGAGTCTTTTCCAAACTGATTTATCCTAATTTGGATACTTTGAATAACTCTGGAAAAACTTACCTCTTGTTCTAGCCCTCTTGTTAACCAGCCACAGCTGCCTTGTGTTCACTCCTCTGTTAGTCATGTATAAAAGTGTCTTCTAGTCCTGTACTCCCAGTCTGGGCATTGCTTTCTGCCTGTGTTGCTTCCCTGCCTGTTTCCCCACAATAAACACCCCTGCTGGGGTTTCGCTTGCAGACAGCCTGCCTTTGGATGGTCCTTCCCCCGCTGAAACGTGACATCCACAAAAATACAGAACAATGTGTACGCGTGAAATGTGTTTTGCACATTTGTGGATCACGTATCATTTGTCACATTCCCTCCTAATTATTTGTGGATTTTTGTGCAATTTGTACCGCAGCTGGTGGGAATTCCACAAAGCAGGTTTTTGTTTTCCATTAGCTCGATAACTTAAGCCAAATGTAAGGAATATCCAATAGGAATGTGACTTCTCTCTCCTCCTATTGGATGGTTTTTACCTTTGGCTAAAGTTTTCTGGCTAACTGGGAAATTCTGCTCTGTGGAATACCCCCTGATCAGTAGAAAGAAAATCACAAATACAGCACTATCCATAAATATGTATTTTTATATATGCTGTATATAATCAAGTCCACAAAAATATGGAGCGATTTGTACACCTGAAACTGGATTTGCACATTTCTGAATCACTTCCCGTCTATTTGTGGATCACGTGACATTTGTGACTCCGCTCCTATTCATTTGGGGATATTTGTTCAATTCATGCAGCTGATCTGTAGAAAAAAAAATCACAAATATGGGGCGCAGTTATTAGTTAGAACAGCAGGTGGCGACATTGACAGCTGTCTGCCTGCATGATCTGTCTCATTCAAGATTCAAGATTCTTGTAACTGTCACATGCATAGTTATACAGGTACAACATGCAGTGAAATGTATCCTGAACCGCTCTTTTGACTGTGCAACTAGAAGGAACAAGTAAGAATACAGTTACAAGGGTATGAAAAAAGAGACACATTTTTTAAATAGAATTTAACAGATTTATAGAATATAAATAGAATATAATACAGATTTACAGATGTTCGATATGTAGTCTGTAAATCTGTATTATATTCAAAGTTCTATTTGTACGAAGTAGCCATCTGTATGACGCTTTGGACAAAAGAGTCTGTAAAATAAATATAGATGTTAGAGACAGGAGACTTACCAGATTAGAAACTGAGTGCTCATTAAACATTTTTACAATTTTACTCTGTCCAGTCGAAACCGTCCTGCTCATGTCACCATAAAGCAATCTCACAGAATTTGGGAAAAAAATAACTACAAAATTCTTTCACTATTTGCTTACAAATCAATAGCAATAAACTAATGCTATACAACATCTGCAGTGATTTGGTGAAATATTTGTGCTGTAACTAACATGGAGGTTAACATCAGACCGATTCCAATGTCCCTCACAGCTTCATTCTTCTTTGCAACTCATCAAAATTTCCTTTGTTTTTTCTAAGTGTTCCTTTGCATTTGCTAATGATCTCTGATGCTCTTGCAACATTGAAGTCTTCACAAATATGAAATCAGTATGCCGTTTGAAATGAGAGTGAAGCGTTAAGCTTTGTGCAAATCGAACACAGTCCATCGCTCCTGCCTGAGGGAGAGCATGCTAACCTTCAGCAGTCAGGATCTCTGGGCTGCTCACCAACATTCTTGGGCAGGCTGAAGCAAAGCAGCACTCAGGACCCAGAGAAAAGTCCCAAAGGGTCATTCCAGATATGTGAGGTAGAATGTGATTCAAAAATTAAACAACTTTGAAAGAACAATGAAACAAAGTATATTGGTTATTTGCCCTATGAATGTATGATGCAAGAAAAAGAAAAAAAAACATTTCAAACGTGGAATAAAATGTGATTGATTTTTTTATTAAGATTTATTGCTTCATGGGAGCTGCCTATGTTGAGCAAAGCCAGACAAATCTGAACAAAGCAGCAGCTATTAAGAATGGGATGATCAGTTTAGGGGGGGTTTATGAAGAAGAAGCAGGCAATTTGGGGGAAATGCCTTTAGAATCAGCCTTTGTCCTGTAACGGTTTTTGAGGAGGCAAGTCTGAACTGATCTAGGTACTGTGATAAGAATGTGCTGTAATTCCTGTTTAAATGGGCTGTAACTCATTCCCACCTGCCCCTTATCCCACCTCCTTATCCACCATCCATCTATCTTTCTGCTGCCCTTCAAATATGAACTTTATTGATCATGGGGGGGAATTCTGGTGCATTCAGCAGCAAGCTAAGTAAAGTCCAAACAAACAAACATACAGTATAGTGCAAAACGAGACAAAGCGCAAAGACAAAAGGGTAGGATATATTCGGACAGGCTGTCATATTTTCAGATAAAAATGCTTCCCTAAATACATGGACAATGTGGCTTGATATAAAACATGAACATTAATATGGAAGTCAGCCTTTAAGTACCTGGATGTCCCCTTTGGGGACAATGACAGGACTTCTAAGTGAGGCACAGTGGGTGTGTTTAGCAGCAAGCTGCACTGATGTGGTGGGTGTGAGCGCACATGTGCGGGGAGATCGGGGGCAGGGTGGTGAAGGCAGAGAATAAAAGCTGATCACAACAGCAGCTACTTAACGATCAGAATATCAGGCAAGAAGCAAGTACCTGCAAGTATATAATCTACTTCCTGTCAGGTATTTAACTGTTTACTATATCTTTCTGCATTTCTGATGTATAAACGTATCAAGCTGTAATGTACTTTGTGTAGCAGACCTGTAGAAACCGACCAGATGTTTCTGGGGTAGGTTTGTTGCTCTAAGGAGCCTCAAGTAGTTGTACTACAGTTGTGAAAAAGTGGAGTTAAAGATGAAAGAGATACGTATCTGAACAAAATAAGCATTGAAGTGAAATTTAAAAAGGCTGCTTTCTGGTAGTTAATGTTTAGTATTTACCTGGAAAACAAATGATAAAAACAACATTGACAGTAGGTTTGTACAGTATGCGATAGATCATTTATATCCATACTGCATATACAGAAATTAGGCACTGTTTTTAGGTGTATAATATTAAGTTGTAAATTTTGAATTCTCTTCCAAATTCTTGATGTTACTTTGAAAAGCATCGTATTTTATATTTGTGCGTGATCATGCTGATACACAGGTATTTATCTTTAATCTGTCCAGCTTTATGTGGTTCAGTAATAAAGTCACTTCACCTTTAATTAGTATCTGTCTTATGAGAGGGTGAATATGTCCTATTTATACTTGTAAATATATATAATGTGTTTATGGGTAAAAAGTCCAGTATGCAGTAATTAATTAAAAAACGACAACCACATATAGTCTTTCAATTAAGGAATGAAACATAACTACATCAAATAAACATCTTTGCTCAAATCTGATGTGTGTCACACAAACATGTCTGTGTCCTTACAGGAAAGACGACAATGGCAGACTTAGTGAAAGCCACCAAATCTATTTCCGAGGCTCAGGATTACAGAGATCACACCAAACTGATAATGCAGCCATATGCTAACTGGGAGGAGTACTTGGTACCTGCCCCAGTCTCCATAGCCATTCTGGGAGAGCTGGTATTTTTTTCTTCCAATGTAGATTTCTCCATTGGCCAAAAGCCTCCTACTGGTGGCTTTAAGTTCATCAAGTACCCAGACTCATTCCGAGCCTGTCTTATGCAAGTGGCTAATTCCATGTCGGCAGCATTCAGTGAAGCTCACAAAAACATGGAGCAGATCCGTCTCCTCATTGGCAATAAGACAGCTTTCATCAAGGTATCAATGAAAGTATTACTACAGGACAATGATGAGCTGGTCCAAACCCTCCTCCCTGACCATCAGGAGATTATAGCTACTATACTGCACAAATGTGCAGAATTGGCTGATCAATCAGAGAAAAAGTTTCATTTTGTTATTAATCTGATTGAAGATCTTTTGTTAGCATGTTTAGATGCAATGAAGATATATGGTGGTGATTTGGAAAAAGCTGAATCTAAAACTGAAGTAAAAGAGATTGACTTCAACACCATCATAAAGGCGCTGGTTAAGGGTCTAGATGCCATGGGAAGAGTGAAAGAGCAGTGGGAGAAGATGGTACGCTTCTTTCAGATGATCTCAAACATCATTAAGACCTGCCTGAGTAGATCTCTGACTGATTTTGTCAAACAGTCTCAGAAGGCATCTCAGAAACATCTGTCATATAACCAGAAAGTCATGATCTACCAGCAGGCCATGTACTCATTGAATGTAGCCAGCATGGTTAACATGATCTCAGGGACCTACGTTGAGGTGTCTGACAAACACCTGATGGACATGGTCAGCAGTCTGGGCGTACTCATGGTTCTGGATCCCAGCAAATCATATTTTAACACTGAACACAGGGAATTACAAGATGCCTGCAAAGAAGCTCAAGAAGCAATAAGAGATCTTGTGAAGAAGAACAACAAGAAATTTGATGAGATGACAAAAGAGAGAATGGAGAATATCGAAAGGGAGCTAAAGCCAATGTTACCCCCAGTGTCTGAGGAGAAAATGAAAGAGATCAAAGAAATAACAGAATCTGCATTTAAAGAAATGAGTCAGGAGGATGAGGATCATTTTGCATGAAGATTCTTTTAAAGCATGAATAACTCAAAAATAGCTATAGAACACATACATTTGAATAACATACACACACAGATGCACACACACCAACACATAATATTAGCACTTGAAAATGTATGTTGCCTCTTGTTTTGCTTCATTGGAAACTCTTAATCGATAGCTTTTGCGTTATGTAGGTAACATTCTGTTTTGCTGCTTCTAAGTTTATCGCTCTGCAAAGTATTACAAGTAAATCTCTAGGGATTTAAACTGTCAACATAGTTCGTAAAAGGAAACAGATTTTACAATAACATGTGGAGAAAATCTTTTTCTAGTTAAATTGGCAGGATTGAAGACACGCTGAGTCTGTGACACCAAGCAAGATCAACACAGATTCTGAAGTCCAGGTGTGGAGATTCACTTACAGGAGAGACCTGGAGTCAGACTGACCTCACCATCAAAGGTCAAGAAAGATGAAGAAGACGACAAACCAGGGGTCTCACCAAAGATCACGTCCATCTCACAGCTCTGGGTCGTGTTTGTTTGCATGTTTGCCCACTTTGTCAGGTTCGAGCTCTGCAGAGACACGCAGCTGTGGGTCAAACATAGCAGCAGGTCTGAGGGAGCAGGAAAAAGTAGCAGAGTAATGAGGATGGTAAAGCAACAGGAAATCAGCCATTTGTTAGCCAAAGGGTCTCAACTGCCCTAAACTCCAAGGCGGTACTGCCAGAAAGCCAACACTGTTTATGGGGAAAGGAGAAATAAATCCTTTGATTCAAATGCTGAATTGGAAATGAAAATCTTTATTAGTCATTTGTATTGTCAAAAAGCATATAACTATATTCTAACACACACATTAACCTTAACGTTGTGGACAGTGGTGGCTTAATGTTTAGGGACGCACACTTGTAATCAAAAGATTGCAGGTTTGAATCCCCACCCAGCAAGGCACCACTGAAGTACCCTGAGCAAGGTTCTGCCCCCCAGCACTGCTCCCTGGGTGCTGAATTAGCTGCCCCCTGCTATGTCACATATGGGTTAAATGCAGAGGACACATCTTGTTGTTGTGTGCTGTGGTGTGTCAACAATGACAATTAATCACTAAAATTAAAAAATAACAAATATGTGCCAGGCAAGTCTGAACCGATGTAACTCATAATCAAAAGAATGACCTGATACGGCATAATGCCATTTTGGCAGAAAAAAAGCCAAACAGGTTGTCAACAAACTATAAAAAAAGGTTTCCAGGAAAGTGGTATCTGAGAAGGCAAGTCTGAACTGCAGACAGAGGCACATGAGCCTGGTAAGGGGCTCCTGGGCTGTTTGAGTAGGCCTGGGGGGCAACAGTAACAATTGTCAACCAGGGAGGCCTCTTTTTAGCCATGATCAGCATACTGTTTTCTGTGTTGAACATCTACTAGCAAGTTTATGTGTCAAGAAATGTATGAATTTGTTTCATCATGCGTTTCGAACTGAAAATCAAACAGCACACAATGAATACTGCACTATGCAAACAATATTCATGTGTATATTGAAAGTTCACATGCTATTCCATATACGCGGTTAAAATCATGTCTATATGAACAGTCTACAAAAACAACAAGGTATGGTTGTTGTGCTGTTATCTGGAGTAGTCGCCCAACAGAGCAATGTTGCTCTGAAAATGCAACACAGTCCAAGTTCACACAGCCAGCATAAAGGAAATTTAACCCCTGTAACATCTAGACTGACCATATTAAGTAGGGAGGTGTCTATTTCTACATAATACTCAGACCATCTGACCCAAACCAGACATTCAATGCAGGGGAGGTGTTACAGCACAGGTTTCTACATTCTGTCCTTTACCTCCTTAGGGTTAGACTCAAATATCTCCATCCTCTTCCATGAGAATTTACTACCGTCTCACTTTTTTGATACATTGGCCACCAATTCCAGTTACTGCTCTATTTTCCAACATTACTCCTGTACTGTTTCTACACCCTGGATGATATTACGACGCTTTGGACCCGTCAGTCACTGCTTGCATTTACTAGTTATAATTATTATGCTTCCACTTTACTTGATAGGGCACAAATACATAATAATAGCTCATTTACTACTGAAGTACAAATAATCAAACAAATCATGAACAAGTATAGTCACTACTTGAGATAAAAGATGCATCACGATTCATTAATGATGAATTATCATGAGATCAGTATGTAACTAAGACTTTGTGATTAATTAATACGTAAGTAAAAGGAGAGTACTGTATTATTTGTGACCTGTCAAGTAAAGTTTTCCATTATTATTATTATTATTATTATTAGTAGTAGTAGTAGAAGTAGTAGTAGTAGTAGTAGTAGTAGTAGTAGAAGTAAAGAAACGCTTGGAACATAGTTACATTTTAACAGACACTTTCATCCAAAGTGATGTACAACTGCCAAAGAAGGTTCAGCCAATCCCTGGAGCAACTGGGGATTAACAGCCTTGCCCAAGGACCCAACAGGGAATTTACTCTGCTTCCTCAAACATTTGGAATGCTGACCGTCTAATTAAGATACAGAATCTTCACACACTGTGCCACACACCAATGCAATAGGAGCAAAACAAGCCACCAACCCAATGCCGTTGGAAACAGCCTGTAGGTGTGATGATGAATTTGTTGCCTTCCTGAGAAGAACTGCCTTTGTTATTTATGACAGAAATGTGCTGACACTTAAAAAGAAAGTTTGTTTTTTTTCCATTAAATATCCACCTAGAAGATTAACTTTGAACATTGCCTATTGATGAAACATGCACATTATTATACAACAATAATATTCTACTGTACCTGAAAGCTTGTACCTGTAACCTGACTTGCTGAACATAAACACAGTTTACATATAAAAAATATGAACATACAGTAGATCATAAACTAATACTTTGTTGGAGCACGTTTTGATTTAATTTACAGCATTCACTCTTTGTGGGTAGCATGCCACATCTTGACTTGGCAATATTTGCTCACTCTTCCTTGTAAAACTGCTCCAAATCTGCCAGATTTTCTGACTTTATGTGAACGAGAAGCTGCAAATGTGTACATTTTCACATCAGAAAGAAGTAAAATTCAAATCACTGTCCTGTTAACAAAAGCAAAGTCTTTGGGAAATAATAGTAATTTTCCATGCTTTTCAGACATAAGCAGTTATGGTGTGGAGCGAGATGAAGGACGCAGGAGTGGACAGGAAGAGCAAACAAAAGGAACTTTATAAACTAAAGAGGGTAAAATAGCAAACCAACAGAATCACAAGGGATCCAAAGGGGCAAAACAGAGAGGCAGTGATGGGACATATAGCAGTGTGGGGGCTGGAGGACTAGGGGTGTCCAGGGGGTTATTATAGGGCAGTCCTCCTCGCCTTTTCAGTCAGTCTCTGGGGGTTCGGAGACAGCGGGAATGGGGTTACCTGTGGAGTGGGCAAAAGGAGAATCGGTGGGCTCTGCACGGCCCCATATATCCTGGGGAGGAATTAGGTCAAAAAGCAGTACCTGTCAGTTTGAGGCGCTTCAGTTTTGTTGGGTTTTCTTGTGGGTTCCGGCCATACAGGTCCATTAAAGTTCTTTTTTTGTGGTCGCCTGTTCATTAAATTAAAGACTGAACAAGTAAATTTTCGTCATAGTTATCGTCAACGACCTTTATCTTCAAACTAAACTTGGTGAACATAATAACTTTCAGAAATCGAAGGGAAACTTTAAACATAACACTTTGCACTTTTAATTTTAGTCGACTAAATCAACTGTAGTTTTAGTCGACTGTAATCTTATGATACTTAGTCAACTATAACTAGACTAAAACTAAAACAATTTATATGACAAAATTATGACTGAAACTAAATAACATTTTAGTCAAAAGACTATGACTAAAACTAAATAAAAAATTTGCTGTCAAAATTAACACCGGTAGGGACCCAGGTACCGACATACCCAGACATGTGACGAAATGCGACCCAGGACAGATATTTCCCATTGTTTTCAAAACAACTTTAGAACAGCCTGCAGCTGTAATCTTTGAATTTATTGTCCTTCTGAGGAGGCAGATCTGAACTGATAAAGTTAAAAGGAAAAAAAACATGGCCCAAAATGAACTTGTGTTCCAATCACATAGCCTCAGGTGTATAAAATCAAGCACCTAGGCATGCAGACTGCTTCTACAAACATTTGCGAAAGGATGGGTCACTCTCAGGAGCTCAGTGAATTCAAACGTGGTACCATGATAGGATGCCACCTGTGCAAGAAGTCCGTTCGTGAGATGTCCTTGCAACTAAATATTCCACGGTAAACTGTGGTATTATAACAAAGTGGAAGCAATTGGGGATGATAGCAACTCAGCCACAAAGTGGTAGGACATGTAAATTCACAGAACAGGGACAACGCATGCTGAGGCTCACAGTGTGCAGAAGTCAAAACTGTCTGCAGAGTCAATAGCTACAGACCTCCAAACTTCGTGTGGCCTTCAGATTAGCTCAAGAATAGTGCGTAGAGAACT
This sequence comes from Paramormyrops kingsleyae, assembly GCF_048594095.1. Lineage (NCBI taxonomy): Eukaryota > Metazoa > Chordata > Actinopteri > Osteoglossiformes > Mormyridae > Paramormyrops > Paramormyrops kingsleyae. The sequence continues at coordinate 25,301,392 of NC_132799.1, forward strand.
TCATGGCCAAGCCTTACATCACCAAGTGCAACGCAAAGCGTCAGATGCAGTGGTGTAAAGCACGCTGACACTGGACTCTGGAGCAGTGGAGACATGTTCTCTGCAGTGATTAATCACACTTCTCTGTCTGGCAATCCGATGGACGAGTCTGGGTTTGGCGGTTGCCAGAAGAACGGTACTTGCCTGACTGCATTGTGCCAAGTGTAAAGTTTGGTGGAGGGGGGATTATGGTGTGGGGCTGTTTTTCAGGGGTTGAGCGTGGCCCCTTAGTTCCAGTGAAAGGAACTTTTAATGCTGCAGCATTCAAAGACATTTTAGATAATCTCATTTGAATTTAGCAATTAATTGTCACTGTTGACACACCACAGCACACAACAACAAAATGTGTCCTCTGCATTTAACCCATATGTGACAATGTGACATAGCAGGGGGCATCTAATTCAGCGCCCGGGGAGCAGTGCTGGGGGGTGGTACCTTCTCTTTGAAACAGCCTGTAAGTGGATTTTGGCTCAATTTGGCAAAGCAGGTCTGAAATGGTGTCACTATTGGCAAAAATGTTCTGCAGGTTTACAGCTCAGATTTTTGGTCAGTGTGGTATCCATAAGCTGATCTTAAATATGAGCTGTGTTTAAACTTTCAATATACACATGAATATTGTTTGCATAGTGCAGTATTCATTGTGTGCTGTTTGATTTTCAGTTCAAAACACATGATGAAACAAATTCATACATTTCTTGACACATAAACTTACTTTTGGATGTTCAACACAGAAAACAATATGCAGTTCAGACTTGCCTTCTCAGATACCACTTTCCTGGAAACCTTTTTTTTATAGTTTGTTGATAACCTGTTTGCCTTTTTTTCTGCCAAAATGGCATTATGCCGTATCAGGTCATTCTTTTGATTATGAGTTACATCGGTTCAGACTTGCCTGGCACATATTTGTTATTTTTGAATTTTAGTGATTATTTGTCATTGATGACACACCACAACAAGATGTGTCCTCTGCATTTAACCCATATGTGACATTATGACATAGCAGGGGGCAGCTAATTCAGCGCCCGGGGAGCAGTGCTGGGGGGCGGGACCTTGCTCAGGGTACCTCAGTGGTGCCTTGCTGGGTGGGGTTCAAACCTGTAATTTTTTTATTACAAGTATGCATCCCTAACCATTAAGCCACCACTGTCCACAATGCTAATGTGTGTGTAATGTGTGTGTTAGAATATAGCTATATGCTTTTTCACAATACAAATGAGTAATATTTTAATTTCCAATTCAGCATTTGAATAAAAGGATTTAAGAATTTCATGTACTAGAATTAATATGTATGTGTGTGTGTGTGTGTGTGTGTGTCTATATGTACTGTATATATAAAATAAAACTAAAATATGAACATGAAAGCTTATAAGATAATATATGAGATGATTTTGGTAAAATATTAGCATGTTGATTTTATGAGCGTTGCAAAAGATTGTTTGTATGAGTAAACGGAAATATAGTTTAAGTATGAATCTTATGTTTAAAACTTCATCAACCCTGCAGATGGAATTTTATACCATTAAAATCACTGGTGTAATAAAAGCAGATAAATGGATGCAACTGTCCAGTAATCAATTTTGCTTTATGTATTTAGATAAGTGAATATTGGCAATAAAACCATGAAATAAATCTGCATCAAAATGTTCTGATAAAACATAATTTGCCACATTTATACCCATGACTTTGTATGAATTACATTTTGGAAATAATTGTTCATGTTCCAAGTTTTTTTCATGAAATTTATAATAGGGATACCATCTAACATTTTCACTATAACATTTACATCAAGACTAAGGTGTTAATATCAAACGGTCCAGGCCACTTTATGGCAACTGAAGCTTGTGATTTCACTTTATTAATGTTAGAAAAAAAAGAAATAACTCAAAAGTGAACTTAAACACTGTGCAAGTAAAAATGGCAATACACTAGTAAACATGCCAACGCCTATCATTTTGAACCTCAGAAGTCTGTGTTTATTTGTTTTTGCATTCTTATGAAATACCTGGAGATTTGCTTGAGTCAACTTAAACCTTCATTAAAAATTCTGACACATGCCTTTGATTCATATCACAGTCTATGATTGAATCTTGGCAAATTATTGGGCTTGTGAGGCAAGTTTGAACTGGTGTCACCCAGCATAAAATGAATGTGCTGAGACTGCAGATTGTGATTAATGACTGTTTAAACCATTCCTTACCCAAAAACGAACATGAACACAGTCTACATATAAAAATGAATGTATAGTGGATATAAGAAGTGTACATACCCATGTTAAAATGCCAGGGTTTTGTGGTATTAAAAAATGAGACCACGATAAATCATTTCAAAGCTTGACCCATAACCTGTGCAATTCAATTGAAAAACAAACAAATCTGTTAGGGGGAAAAATACTAAAAATAAAAAATGTACAATAAGCTGGTGGCATAAGTGTGCATACCCAGCAACTAACATTTTGTTAGAGCAGCCCTTGATTTAATTACAGCATTCATTGTTTTTGGGTAGGAGTCTACCAGCATGTCACATCTTGGCTTGGCAATTTTTGGAGGACAAGATTCATGCACAGGAGGAGTGAATTAGTACTTTACTGGAGATTAAACAGATCGAGGGATTTATAGCGTCCTGACTAATAAAGCAAGCAGAGGCGAATCAAGGCAACTAGGTTTATTTGGGGTCGAGCAAGGGGACGTCATGAGCCGTGTCCAAGTCGTAGCCAGAAACCATACAATCCGTACACCAGAAGCCTGAATGTAATCCAAAGCCGTTGTCGAGGGAAGGGAAGCCGAAGGTCGAAAAGCCAGGGGGTCAGTCCGGAGACGTAGAGGATGAACACAGGGAGATCCATGAGGTGTTTCACAGGGGGAGGGGGGCGGAAGGGCAGGAGGGCAGGCAGGAGGCGTGGGAGGTTCGGGCAGGGCAAGGAAGACGGATCATAACTGGGGAGACAACACCGAGTTAGAGCGCTCAGCTGATCTCGCAAGGTGGGCATGACATATAGATACGGCTCAAGCGGAGCACAGAGTTCCTCCTGCCTTGACTGTCTCCAGTCCGGCTCTGGCACCAGCAGCCAGCACACGTGAGTATCTGAGGAGAAAATGAAAGAGATCAAAGAAATAACAGATTTTTCATTTAAAGGAATGAGTCAGGAGGATGAGGATCAGTTTGCATAACAGTTCTGCAAAAACATGAATAAATCTTAAAATTATGGTAGAACAGGAAAATATATCTGAATAGTTGTGTGGGTATGCATGCATATATATTTGACTTACATCAGTTAAAGTTTTCATGTACCGCTTGAAATGGTAGATTAGCTAATTTGTGGATGCTGTTAGTTACTAACATTATGTCATAGATTTTGTTTAACTGCTGCTAGATTTCCTGCTGTGTATAATCAGTATGAGTCTCATCCAGGGAACAACCAAAGCAGTCAGTGAAAGCAAACATGTGGCAGATGGAGAAAACCTTTTTTTAGTTAAAGTTGAAGACACCCTGCAGTCTGGGACACCAAGCAAGTTCAACACAGCTTCTAAAGCCCAGGGGTGGAGATCTACTAACAGGAGAGACCTGGAGTCAGACTGACCTCACCATCAGCGGTCAAGGAAGAAGAAAAGGACGACAACCCAGGGGTCTCACCAAAGATCACGTCCATCTCACAGCTCTGAGGTCGTGTTTGTTTGCTTGTTTTCCCACTTTGCTGGGTAAGCGCTCTGCAGAGACATGAACTTATGAATTTGTGTTTCCCAAACTGTAGACGCACAATCATGAGAAGATTTTTAATCCAGTTATTTAATGTTTGATCCTTCAAGGGAAGCTCACATGCTAACCAACACCAACATTCTTTCCCAAGCTTCAAGGTAATTCTGATCTCGGCCCTGTTTTAAACCGCAGTTCTTCTCCAGACAGTGGTTGAATGGGAGGTTTCTCTCCTTACCTTGCAACTTCCCTAAAGGTTGCCAGGGAATGACCAGGGAAAGCAGCCACTCCCCAGACATCCTACCAGATCGTCTTTATCCCAGAGAAGCAGATCTTAAGGAGCAGAGTAATGAGGATACAGCTTTGCTGAGACTGTAACCGTACTGCATTGGAAAGTGTGTCTCTTCCCAGAACTGCTGCATATTCTACAAAACACATAATGCTATTGTAACGTTCTCTTTCAATTATCCTACTTATACGCATTTAACCGCAAAGATTATAATTAGTGACTGGTATATATTTACATATCAGGGTCTATAGGATAGGTAGCATCTTTAATTTAGCTAAAGAAGAAGAAATTGACAAAGTAACAAAATATGCCTGTTAATTCAGTAATTTACAGAGAAAGTAAATGACCAGCTGCTGTGGTTAGCTTAGAGGTTTAGTGTCAGTGTCTGGCCACTATATCAGGGTCTATAGGACAGGTAGCAGTGTGCAGATAAAATGGTTTACCCATTTGTAAATGCACAGTGCACATTATGCACTAATGCCCTCATAATGGGCGAAACATGCTCCTGGTATTATTAATCAGTGGCTACTGCTCTAAGACTACAAGCGAAGCCCCACCTCCTCTGAAACAATACAAAAAATTTCATCAAATACCTACTGCTGTATTTACTTTGCTATTACAAAGAGTGCGCTAGAACGTGTTCACAATTTCTTGCAGGCCATCTAACGTGACTTTTTTCCCTCATTTATTACAGTCCCGTGGCAGCACAATACAATAGAACCCAATGAAGTGCAGCTTCACTGGACTTCAACTGCACTTCTGTTTTCAGTGCAGCAAAGCTAGACATCTACTGGACAAATATTTCAACTAGAACAGAGATTGCGAGCCAGGCCTTCATATCCAACATCAGTGCCTGACCTCACAAATGCTCTCGTGGATATATGGGCAAAAATTCCTACAGACGCACTCCAGAATCTTCCCAGAAGAGTGGCAGCTGTTATAGCTGCAAAGGGGGGACCAACTCCATATTGATGCCTATGGATTTAGAATGGCATGTCATAAAGGTTCCTGTGGGTGTAATGGCCAGGTGACCCAATACTGTTCTCCATATTATGTAGTTGTACATTAAAATATTGCATATTATTTTTCAGACATTTTCCAATCCTAGTGAACATGGCTCCCATAGTCCAAATGTTACAATGCAATACAATGTTAGAATTTTGTGCAGAGCAACTGACATTACCTTATTAGGTATATTAAGATTGTCATTTGTAGCTATGATTTAATGATTCCTCAATCATTTTCTTCAAATAGCCAGTCAAAAATCACATTAAAGCAGAGGTGTAAAGAGTACCTGAAAACCATACTTGAGTAAGAGTACAGATACCTTAATGTATAAATTACTCCATTACAAGTTACAAGTCACCAATTCCAATAAGACTTGAGTAAAAGTCGTAAAGTATCCAATTTTAAAAGAACTTAAGTATTTTACTCGTACTGAATGTAGGCTCAAAGAACACCAAGAAATGTGGAAAACAAGGAACTATTTATTTATGAGGCTTTATTTCCTAATATAGACATTAAATTGAACACCTCAATGTTTCAAAATGGCAGAAGAAGAAAATAGAACAAAAAGTCAGTCTCAGTCAAACTCAAATGTTCAAAAAAAAAGGTAAAACAATAAAAAAAACTAATAAAAAAACAAATTCAGAGCTGACTTTAATGGTGTTTTAAGGGCAATTCTTAAGGGCATTTCAAGCAAAAATGGAGCACTCATATTACTAAAATAATGACTTGAATTACACCATGATAATTATCAATATCGTTTGATATGATCATGATAAAAATATTTTTGCTATATCGCACAGCCTTAATGGATGCTACCACAGTGGCTTTGCTAACTAGCTAATAACTAGTAACCCATAGGAAGCAAGCTGAACAGTCGTTTGAGCAGACAGTAATATCTGATGACGCACAAAGTCTTTAAGTGTCAAGTCTTGTTAACTACATGGAAGCTATATTATCAGCAAGAAGGTCTTTACCTAGTTACCATAGTTTTGGTAACGTTTAACCAGCAGCAAAACAACCACAAACAACCATGCGGGTCCCACAGTAAAATCTTTGTGCAGTAATTGACAGTCAATAGTGTGTCTAGCAGAAACATTAACAAACAAAATAATAAATAATAGATAGCACTGTTATTACACTGGGACACTAAAGATTTTTAACTTAATGACATAACAGGTACTACAACGATTCCGTTCTGCGAGTTCGCTTTGGCTTCCGCTTTAAGACGTGTTGGACAAGGGCGTGGCTTTCGCGGTACGAATGGGCCGGGTTGGATGTGGGCGGGGTTGGATGTCCAACCCCGCCCTCCTGCAGGCTGCAGCGAGACATACTTGACGAAATTAACCGTGGTAGATAAAGATCCTAACTTGTCGCATGCAATCACAATGTAGCGAGTAACGGTAAGCGTCCGTTCAAATGTAGTGGAGTAAAGAGTACATATATTCAGTCACAAATATAGTGGAGTAGAGAGTAAAAGTTGCTTATATTTTTGATACTCAGTACAAGTACAAAGTAGCCAAAAAAATACTTAAGTACAGTAACGAAGTCCATTTACTCAAGTACTTTACACCACTGCATTAAAGTTACAGATTCAGGATCAAATAACGCAAAAAAACCTGGAGTTCACACCTGCCTGCTGTTCTGACTTGTGTGCATGGAATTTATGGCCCTGTATCACTTCAGACCTGCCACCTCAGGACGACAATTAAATCTATTATTGCTGAAACCTGTTACTAAATGAAATTGGCATGAATCAGTGTTTTTTATGTATTGCATTGTGCCCGTTTCTGATCAAAATGAATCATGTTAATTATACAGAAACTGATTTAATAATATCGTATAAAAAAACCTAAGAGCATAGGAACCTTTAACGTGTAGCCAGCGTTGCCTGGTTACCACTTAACATCGGGACACTCTAATGAAAAGGGTTAAATACTGTCCTGTACAAATCATGTCCAGGATGTCAGATGCCGGTCAGATCCCAAGCTCAGCAGACGTTTCTAGCTAATGCGATCGACCTAATCTTCTGTTAACCTATCGACATTATAACCTGCACTGGGCTTCTGCTCTGTCATATAGTCTGTCAAAACGGATCCACATTCACCTTTAAGAACGTGCAATTGAAAGAAGGTTAAGATTATTAATATTTATTGTCTGTCATACGCAGCCTACAGAATAAACTAGTGGAAGGTGTCAGTTATGTGATTTTGCTGTATGTGTCAGTAAGACTATGAACAGACCGTTTCACTGTCTGCTTTAGCTGAGCGCGCTGTGTGATCCCCACAGGGATCAATAAAGTATCAATTATTATCAAAAGATCAATTTCAATAAATCACAGGGAAAAGTATTTACAGTTTTTCTCATTTGCTAAGACACGCTCAGTGAAACTGGGATTCACTTGATCTTCATCATCACATTCTTAGCACAGGAGAAGTCTTCTCTTTCAAATGCCTTAACACTTTTTCATTTGTTTCACACATTTTTCACACCCTTTGTCAAAACAGTCACCACAGATCTCATTGAAAGATCCCAAACTCCATTGGATTCACTGTGTTGAACAAAAGGAAAACATCTATTAACAGCTGATAGAAAGTACTTGCATAATTATGAATATCCAATGTACCTGTGTGAAACTTGTTTGCACAACTCTTCAATCAGCAATCAGTCTGTACACCTATAAATCAAGGTGTATATCAAGGTTTTTCACTGGGTGCAAGAGAGGATATTGAATGTGATGTGGATGAAGCCAGGTGGCCCCATCGTCAAGGCAGAAGAGACTGAGTATCAATAGTGGCTATTTCTTTTTATTTATACTTTATTGTAATAGATTTTATTTTTATTTTCTTAGCATCTGATAGATGTTATTTTGGTTTACATGTATTTTCTGTAATATTTACAGTATTTCAGGTTTTGGCCACAGTTTGAAAAAAAAGAATGTCATGGAATCAATAAAATTTGCATCAAAGCATTTCTGATTCTGGATCCAGTTCTTTGCAAGAAGTCAAATTTGACACAGCCTATGTAGAAAGATAACAGTTGGCACTGGTAATGACAGCTATGTAATAGGCTACAATGACAAGCAATGGTGCACTGATTCGCACTGAGCGCTGCATTTTGAATTTTGTTGTCCATCGTGTAATGATTGATTGAAAGAATAAATTAATTTGACCACAAGTTGTGGTGTTTGATGGAAATATTTGCTTATGTTGCATGTTTTTAATGTTTTGGGAGTGTTAGAGCATTTTGCTAACAAAATGAGTCATTTTGGCCATTGAACTTCAGTTTTATCCTGTGTGTTAACTGTTTTGAAATTGTGATGTCAGAGTGGGCAAATGTGTTTAAGCAATCGAGAAAAACTGTAGTGTTTTGATTCACGTAGAGGGTTTTGCAGGGAAAATGGGGAGTGCTGCCAGATTTGTTAGTGTTATGCAGGCTGCACTGGCTGATTTGAGAATGTGGTTATTGTTCAGGAAAAAGTAGTTAAGCGCCTGAATAAAAACTGTAAGACCTTTATGAAACCATATTATACCGATTTCCTACCAGTAATCATTCTCTTTGTCACACAAAGCTTTCATTTTCCAAACATTCTCTTCAAAAGCACTTTGTATTGGTTTTAAAGTTGTTTCGACACACTGGAGTTGACCCATCTATGACGTTTGCAGAACACATTTAAAAATGAGGGGCTCAAATAAAAACTTCCTGGTCTGTATCTCGCCTACATGTGAACATGTGTGTTGGGTGGATGTGTTGGGGAGTTGAGGGCGGGGCAGAGAAACAGAATAAAAGCTGCTAAGGACAACCACAGAGATCTCAGGCAGGAAGAGTCAGAGACATAAAGAGTCAGAGACAGGAAGGCTTTCAGCTGCAAGCATCTGCAAGTATCACCAGGTGAGTAAGCAAATATGGCAGAATATTTTTTACAGAAAAAACTAGTTTGAAAAAATAAAAACTATCACTATGGGAGTGAATTAGGGCTGCCACTATACAGTATATATATATATATATATATATATATATATATATATATATATATATATACACACACACACACACGCACATTTAAATTTAACTTTGCGGTTTACAGCAGCATTGTAACGACACATTCGTTTTTCGTGATGCACATAATTAGCACTACCAGTTTCTCTCAGCCCTCCTTCAAGTCGAGGTTAGTAACGTGACAAAACATTTGAATGGATGGAAAGGAAGAGATGAGTGGTAGAAAATGGCAGAAATTATGAAACGTTTGGGAGCATTTTAACTTGAGATCTCGTATAATGCAAGTTCTGTTGTATAATGTTAGCATTGTACAATATTTTCTGTTAAATTAATCTCAAGTCGAAATGTACTACATAATAATATATATATAATATGGATGCCGCGATAAGTTGATGTAGTCGACATCGATGCTGAAAATGCATCAACATCAATAGTTTAAATCGACACATCGGTTGTTTTTTATGAACTTAAATTACAACGGAATTGTTGGAGTATTTCAAATTATCACAAAACAAAAAGGTGGTTTTCCACTTTGCAAAGTTTCAGCATTAGCACTATACATGAGCATCTGAAGAGAAAACACACAGATGCTATTCTGGATGATGGACCGACAAAATAGGCAAAACCATTCTCACGTGTTGTCTATTCATGTTTATTAAATTGCTATTAGTATGGGGAGCTTTTTAATATCTTCTGTCCCTGTAGCTGCTAAATACGCTTACTAATAAATCCATAAAGTTTTCTGCCTGCTACGTACCTTATTAGAATCTCCATTGAGTGCGTATTCATGCAGGTTGGACTTAATTGTTGGGACCGGTGCTGTTATCGTAACCTAAAACTCATATGAAAACGGACGCTAAATAGAAGACAATTCATCAACTGAAAAAAGAATGAAAACTATACTTTAACTAGACTGCAAACAGTACCACCACCATCTTTTTTTTACTGTTTATACACAATATCCATCCATCCATTTTCCAACCCGCTTGTCCTACTGGGTCGCGGGGGGTCCAGAACCTATATATCCCGGAAGCAATGGGCATGAGGCAGGGAACAACCCTGGGTGGGGGGCCAGCCCATCGCAGGGCACACTCATACACCATTCACTCACACATGCACACCTATGGGCAATTTAGTAACTCCAATTAGCCTCAGCATGTCTTTGGACTGTGGGGGGAAACCGGAGTGCCCGGAGGAAACCCCACGACGACATGGGGAGAACATGCAAACTCCACACACATGGAGCCCAGGCAGACACCTGAACCCGGTGCCTTGAGTAGCTTACATAATGAATTCTGGAAGAATTGAAAAAAACGTTTGAGGAGGCGGACCAATAGAGTCTTGTTTTAATTCTGCCAGAAACGTTAGTATTTAACGGCAATTAGCTGAAATTAGGTCGGAGAGACACTGATGTATTATGTGACGTTGTGGAGTTTTTGGATTATTTTATGCAATTATCCAGATTAACTCAAATCCTTCATTCAGTGGTGTAGTGGAGGGTAAATGCACATAAACGCCGTTTACTCACCTTTTAAATTTACAAAACAGCATTTACTCACCTTTTTTGAGATCACTAATGTTAAGTATGTGAATAGTTACCCACCGTTTTTACTGCTGCGCATATAGTTTACCCACCTTAAATTTCTTGTTAGCACTACACCACTGCTTCATTTCTTCATGATAGAAATTTACAGTAATATCAAATGTTGTAGTACTCAAGACCAGTTTTTGAAGGTCTCGATCTTGTCTTTGAATCAGCCGTATTCGTACTCGTTCTTGTCATGGACTCGAGATTTTATTTCTAGACCAGCCGAGACCACAACTCTGAGAACATTCCTATTAATGAGCCGTTTACTGTCGGATTGGATAACTTCTCACTTCAAGTGCAACCAATGACGTTACTGCCGACCGCGTTACCCGCCTCACCCCTTCACACACGCACATATGTGTGCACATGAACACAGCGGTGAAGTCTTGGTTGTCTGGGAAAGATGTCGACACAATCGGCCATTATCAAATGTGGCTACATATACCACAAAGTGTTTACCCTACCATGTATTAGGGGGGCGCCCCAAGTTAATTTGATTTAATTTTATTTTCTATATAGCGCCAGATCACAACAGAAATCATTTAAGGCTACCTTTCCTATAGAACAGGTCAGGTCTATATCTTGTCCTTTTATTAAACAAACTATAGATAGCCTTATGTTATTTATCTTATTTACAGTTCATCACTGTAGTATGCGCACACAACCGTTCACGGGTTTTCCCTCACCAATCGTCTTATATGTGCCATTCAGTCACTATAAAGTCTATGGCGTTTCACGAGAGCGCAAGCCGGTGTTCTGTCTGAACTGCATATAGGCCCACGCAAAAAGGCTCTATAGTACGTCTCGATAGGTAGCTTAACTCGTCAGAACACCGGCGCATTCTAGTGTAAAATGCGGAAAAGATTTTTTCTCCGCAATAAATGTTTACTTTGTTTGTCCATAATAAATGCAGATGTGTATCAAAATTAAATAACATTAGAGCATTATTTAATAATTAATAATATTCTATGTAGCAGCAGCGGTAGTCTGTGCCTTTACACTAAAAACCTGGAGTACTAAATATATTATCTAAAGCACCATGCTGGTTGCACTTTATAAAAATTTTGTGTTTTTCCTTACATTGATTCAGCTGCTACAAAATTATTTTTTTGCACTCGTTTTTTAATGTGAGTTGCTGGAAACAACTTCTGTACAAATACAGTTTGGGTTATTAAAAAATGCTGAAAATCCCCCCCAAATAACATGCAATCGCTTAATCAAAAAAAAAAAAAAACAATCGACAGATTAATAGATTAGATAGCCCTAATTTCTTCATGTAATATTTAAAAGTAAAATCATTTTAAGCTTAGTATTGGTTCACAAAAAGTTTGCTCACAACAATCGGACCACAAGGAAGGTACGCAGAAAACTGTGATGCGTCGGGGAAAAATCCGCGATATAGCGGGGGATCACTGTATTACTAATATGCTTATCGAATTGTGGGCCTAAGTATGATCCGTATAGTGCCAAGAAGACGATGTTCATTATCTAATGCCCTGCAATGACAGTTTGTTGTAAAAAATATGTATTTCACTTAAATGAAACATTCAATTTCATTTTCTGGAGGAAAAGTGCAGTCGGATTCTCTTAGCACCACGGTTATATTCAGGGATTGCATAACTGGTATATGCAAGTAAGCATTCAACTTTAAAAGCGATACGTGACGCAATCGATTAATGTAATAGCACAAATACAAACGTATTGTAATAGTGAGTAGCTGAGCCATGCTCTCAGTAATTAGACAGCAGAGATAGTTCGGGGTTCAATCACCAAATGGCGTTTATTGCACCCGTACTACTGCAATCACACACATTCATCGTTCCCTTTACTCCTCATACACACACATACACAACGTCCAACAATTAATAAACATTAACCACTATACAGGACATAACACAAAGCACATTTATAATCACACAAGCGATTACTGAGAACTATTTCCAAAGCTGGCATCTGTCCAACCTGCCGGTACCTTCGCGCTACAGTATTTTATGTGCATTTGCGCCGACATGATAAGAAATTACCGCAAATCCCACATTGAAAGAACCTATATGAGGATATATGCGCATATATGAAACCTATATGCAGTATATATGCATATATATGCTGCATATATACGTATATATGCCACATATAGGCAAAATTGAGGTGCATATATGTGCATATACAGGCCATATAGGTCTCCTGTATTGCTTCTTTATATCCACATATAAGCCCTATATGTACATACAAGATATGTCTCCTATATAGCTCATGGCAGGATCTGGTCATTTTAGCTCATATCTCACTTTGGCAACTGTCATACATGATGCCTAGCTCATATTTTCTATTATCAAGGCAATAACTAAGAACTAACTAAAAAAAAATAAAAAATGCAAAAAACTTATGTGCGAACACGTGAAATTGGTATCACATGTAATTGGCATGTTATGGAATTTAACTATGGCAAATAAGTGAGAGGAGATGGAAAGCTATGATGTCTACACGTTTTCCTGAAACATTTACTATGCAGTCCCATGAAACATTTACTATGCAGTTGTATTTAGAAGAACGTTTCTTTTTCATGCCAACCTTCGGAGGGAGAGGGAGAAACAGAGGAAAAAGAAAAAGCAATTTAATGGCAACAGTGGCACAGATGGGAGAGTGGGTTGTCCCATGATCGGGAGGTCAGGGGTTTGAATCCCGGCTCCTGCAGGTGCAGACTGTTGTTGTGTGACAAGACACTTGCTAAATTTAAATTTCTACATTTTGGGCTTTTATTTATGTTGTCGAGCAGCTATGGATTTTAATAATTTTTGTAATATATAGGTGAACATATAAGTGAACATATAGGTGCATATATGCACACATATATATATATGCAAATATGTACCTACACTCACCTAAAGAATTATTAGGAACACCATACTAATACGGTGTTTGACCCCCTTTCGCCTTCAGAACTGCCTTAATTCTACGTGGCATTGATTCAACAAGGTGCTGAAAGCATTCTTTAGAAATGTTGGCCCATATTGATAGGATAGCATCTTGCAGTTGATGGAGATTTGTGGGATGCACATCCAGGGCACGAAGCTCCCGTTCCACCACATCCCAAAGATGCTCTATTGGGTTGAGATCTGGTGACTGTGGGGGCCATTTTAGTACAGTGAGCTCATTGTCATGTTCAAGAAACCAATTTGAAATGATTCGAGCTTTGTGACATGGTGCATTATCCTGCTGGAAGTAGCCATCAGAGGATGGGTACATGGTGGTCATAAAGGGATGGACATGGTCAGAAACAATGCTCAGGTAGGCCGTGGCATTTAAACGATGCCCAATTGGCACTAAGGGGCCTAAAGTGTGCCAAGAAAACATCCCCCGCACCATTACACCACCACCACCAGCCTGCACAGTGGTAACAAGGCATGATGGATCCATGTTCTCATTCTGTTTGCGCCAAATTCTGACTGTACCATTTGAATGTCTCAACAGAAATCGAGACTCATCAGACCAGGCAACATTTTTCCAGTTTTCAACTGTCCATTTTTGGTGAGCTCGTGCAAATTGTAGCCTCTTTTTCCTATTTGTAGTGGAGATGAGTGGTACCCGATGGGGTTTTCTGCTGTTGTAGCCCATCCGCCTCAAGGTTGTGCGTGTTGTGGCTTCACAAATGCTTTGCTGCATACCTCGTTTGTAACGAGTGGTTATTTCAGTCAAAGTTGCTTTTCTATCAGCTTGAATCAGTCGGCCCATTCTCCTCTGACCTCTAGCATCAACAAGGCATTTTCGCCCACAGGACTGCCGCATACTGGATGTTTTTCCCTTTGCACACCATTCTTTGTAAACCCTAGAAATGGTTGTGCGTGAAAATCCCAGTAACTGAGCAGATTGTGAAATACTCAGACCGGCCCGTCTGGCATCAACAACCATGCCACGCTCAAAATCGCTTAAATCACCTTTCTTTCCCATTCTGACATTCAGTTTGGAGTTCAGGAGATTGTCTTGACCAGGACCACACCCCTAAATGCATTGAAGCAACTGCCATGTGATTGGTTGATTAGATAATTGCATTAATGAGAAATTGAACAGGTGTTCATAATAATCCTTTAGGTGAGTGTATATAGGTACATATATGTACGCATATATGTGCATATATGTACATATAATATAGGAAAACGGCCAATTTTATATATGTCACATATATTAAAAACCTATATCAAAACCTATATTAAAACATATATGTTTATATAGGTTATTTCCGTGTGGGATGAAGTACGAATTAGCATATAAAGGGTGAAATGCATGATAATTTCTTGACATATCGGCGCAAATGCACATAAAATACCTACGCAATCACGCTGTTACAACAATCGATTGCTGCACGTATGGCTTTTAAAAAGTGAATGCATACTTCGCCACCAGTAAAGTCAGTCCCTGGTTACAGCACACATTTCTGTTCCCTTACAGGAAAGACGACAATGGGAGACATAGTGAAAGCTACCAAATCAATTTCCAAGGCTAAGGATTACAGAGAAGACACCCAACTGATAATGCAGCCATATGCTAACTGGGAGGAGTACTTGATGCCTGCCCCATTCTCCATAGCCATTATGGGAGAGCTGGTATTTATTTCTTCCAATGTAGATTTCTCCATTGGCCAAAAGCCTCCTACTGGTGGCTTTCAGTTCATCAAGTACCCAGACTCATTCCGAGCCTGTCTTATGCAAGTGGCTAATTCTGGATGGGCGGCATTCAATACGGCTCACACGAACATGGACCAGATCCGTCTCCACACTGCCAACGTGCCAGGTTACATCAAGACTTCAGTTCAGATATTACTACAGGACAATGATGAGCTGGTCCAAACCCTCCTTCCTGACCAACTGGAGAACATAGCTGAAATATCGAGTGAATGTGAAAAATTGGCTGAGAGAGCAGAGGAAAAGTTCAGCTTTGTTATTAGTTTGATCCAAGAACTTTTAGAAGCTTGTGTAAATGCAAAGAAGCTATATGGTGATGAACTGGAAGAAGTCAAGCGTAAAATTGAGGAGAACAAGCTGAGAAAGGAGGGTTCAGAGAAAGCCAAGGAAAGGGCTCAGAAAACACTTGATGACATGAATAAGCAGCTAGAAGTGGCACAGACGACATTTGATAAAGCAATGGATTCATTGCCATCTGGATGGGATGTGATGGGCATGAACTTTGTAGAGGGACTTGCAGAGGGTTTTGCAACTCTTTTGACCTTAGGGATGAATCAGGTGGCAAGAAGTTCAAAAGGCACAAAAGGCACAGAAGCAGAAATGAAAGATGAAAATGTCTTTGCTATGAATAATGTGCTGTCAAAATCAGGTCAGCTGCTAAAGCTGACTGAGACATTGATCAGCTTTATCGACAAAAATGAAATTCAACTGTCTAAGATATATGATCAACAGAAAGGAAAAGCACAGACATCATACCTGGAGGAACAATATAAAGGGCTAAAAACCTCAGTGGAGAGTGAGAAAGACTGTAAAGTCAAAGAAGCTGCACTCAACATCTGCAAAGACGCCATTAAACTGTGCTCTGAGCTCACCGCGATCGCACCTGAAGGGCAATGCGATGCTGCCAAGACAAAAGACCTGATTGAAAGAATGCAGGAGCTGTGGAAACAGTGTCAGACATTTGACTCTCAGAGCAAAGCCTTCACAAACACACCAGTATTTACACCTCAACCCCCAAAGCAAGCTAAGGAAAGTGGGTCTAAACGGGCAGGTGATATAGCGGTGGAGAATGCCCGTTTCCGCATAGAGCAGAGTCGAGCCCAGCTGGAAACGATGAGACAGAATCAAAAACAGAGCTTGGACAACCTGGAGAAAAACGAGAAGGAGCTGACAGATATCTTAGTCATATTGCAATCCTGTAAAGTAAAAGAGATTGACTTCAACACCACCATTAATATGTTGGCTAAGGGTCTAGATGCCATGGGAAGAGTGAAAGAGCAGTGGGAGAAGATGATACGCTTCTTTCAGATGATCTCAAACATCATTAAGACCAGCCTGAGTAGATCTCTGAAAGATTTTGTCAAACAGTCTCAGAAGGCATCTCAGAAACATCTGTCATATAACTCAAAAAAGTTCACGTTGGACCTGATCTACCAGCAGGCCATGCACTCATCGAATGTAGCCAGTTTGGTTAACATGATCTCAGGGACCTACGTTGAGATTTCAGACAAACACCTGATGGACAGGATCAGCAGTCTGGGCAAACTTATGGCTCTGGATCCCAGCAGTCCCGATTTTGAAAGTGAACGCAAGAAATTACAAGATGCCTGCAAAGAAGCTCAAGAAGCAATAAGAGATCTTGTGAAGAAGAACAACAAGAAATTTGATGAGAAGACAAAAGAGAGAATGGAGAGAATCGAAAGGGAGCTAAAGCCAATGTTACCCCCAGTGTCTGAGGAGAAAATGAAAGAGATGAAAGAAACAACAGAATCTGCATTTAAAGAAATGAGTCGGGCAGATGAAGATCAGTTTGCATGAAGGTTCTGCTAAAACATGAATGAATCTTAAAATAAAAATGGCACCGGAGCATACATTTGAATAACAGAAATACACAAGCATGCACACATACTGTATGTACAGATGGTCCTCGATTTCCAATGGGGTTCTGTTCTTATGGACCCATTACAAGTGGAAAATATCATAAGTCAAATATGAATATGATGTGATAAGTAAATAACTACTGTCACTAAACAAGTAAATACATAACTACTATAACTAAGTACCAGTAATTGGAAAGTAAATAAATGAATACTTGTTTCTTTGGTTAAATACAGAAACAAACCTGCATAATATATTGATAAACACTGTATGAGATGTTTACCCTACAGAGACTGGAAGCGTGGCTGCCTGGATGCTGCCATCGCAAACATCAGAGGAAAATATCGTAAGGTTTATCACTCACCAGGGAACAGAGCAAAATTCAAAGTTGGCTACTGAATGTGCAATTCGACTATCACACTGTAAAGGTGAAATATAATAAGCTGAACCATTGTAAAGCGAGGAGCATCTGCACACATAACATCAATGCTAGAAATGGTGCATCTGCTTTTGTTTTAATTGCACGCTCTTAACTCATAGCATCTGCATTATTTAGGTAACTTTTTCTTTTACTGCTTCTAAATTTGCTGCTTTGTGAAGTATGACTGAAGTCTCTAGAGATTTGAACAAAATAGTCTACGAGTTACAGGGTTTAACATGTGGAGAAATCCTTTTTCTAGTTAAAATGGCAGGTTTGAAGATATCCTGAGTCTGTGACACCAAGCAAGTTCAGCACAGCTTCTTAAGCCCAGGGGTGGAGATCCGCTTACAGGAGAGACCTGGAGTCAGACTGACCTCACCGTCAAAGATCAAGGAAGAAGAAGACGACGACCCAGGGGTCTCACCAAAGATCATGTCCATCTCACAGCTCTGGGGTCGTGTTTGTTTGCATGTTTTCCCTCAGCTCTGCTGGCTGAACTCTGTAACCATACTACACTGGAAAGTTAATGTTTTGTTTTAGGCCTCAGGCAAGAAGATGTTGTTGCATTCTGGGATTTTTATTAGGTCTTAGGCAAGAATATATTGTTACATTTGGGGATGTGCGGTCAGCGCTTTGGCCTGGGCTTCCAGCCAGAGTGTGTTGCTGCTCTGGTAAAACTCGTGAGAGGATCATGCTGGAGAAAACATGCTGTGGAACACACTGACCTGGCACCAGTTGAGGAACTGTCATAGTGGCAAAGGGGGGTTGCATCTGGTAGCTGACTAAGGCAAAGTCGGGGTTTTGTGAGGGAAGGCTGTCATGGTAAACGGTGATCAGCAGCTGGGAGGGAGAATCCTGCTATCATCCTGTTTGTGATAGAAGCTGTTAATATTATGAAGCACTTAATGTTATTACAGGATATCACAGGTACAGCTGCATAATCACAGTCAGTACAAACAACACGCAACAACAGAACTACAGGTAATTAATTAATCATGTAATCATTATTTATGCACTTAGTAAGTGAGACTGGCTGTCATAAGAGGAAATTCAAGATTGCACATGTTATATGGTGACCAATCATGTTGAAGAAGATCTTGTGGGGCGGAGCTTTTGAAAGTATATAAGGGGGCACTTTTCTTTTGGGGGGTGTGCAAGCACCTGGCTTATGCGGAGCACTCTATCACGCTTACTAGCATCATCTAACTAATAAAGACGATTTTACCTTTGCAGCCCTGGGTTTTGGACTTAGTTCTTCTCGCTTGGAGTGAAGGCACAGAGGGTCACTCACAGTTATTTTTTTTTCTTTCACAGAATGTATTTACCTTTCTTTCCACCACAGAGATTAATAATGCAGTGGGCAGCACATAGTGACAACAAAAGGTCACCAGTGCAGATAAGGCAGGGGTGCGAGTGGGAGGACTGAAGCTCACACTGCGAGGGTCTAGCCAGCACAGTCTGGCACTGCACACAAGAAAGTAATACAGACGTCACTACTGTACACAGTATCGGAGGTCTGTAGCTATTGGCTCTGCAGATACTTGGTGACTTCTGCACACTGTGAGCCTCAGCTTGCGTTCTCCCCACTCTGTGATTTTACGTGGCCTACCACTTCGTGACTGAGTTGCTGTTGTCCCCAATTGCTTCCACTTTTTTATAGTACCACTACCAGTTGACCGTGAAATATTTAGTTGCAAGGACATTTCACGAATGGACTTCTTGCACAGGTGGCATCCTATCATGGTACCACGTTTGAATTCACTAGGCTCCCAAGAGTGACCCATTCTTTCGCAAATGTTTTGTAGAAGCAGTCTGCATGCCTAGGTGATTGATTTTATACACCTGTGGCTATGGAAGTGATTGGAAAACCTGAATTCAATTATTTGGAGGGGTCTCCCAATGCTTTTGTTCATATAGTGTATCTCTGATGGAAAATCAGATCGGTCTGATATTACACTGAATTATTGATCATGTTGTGCACTGCTCCACAGGACATCTGGTGGGGGCAGGTCCCACGGCCCCCGTGAACAGAAGTGCCTGCTGTGTATTTATGTACTGTAGGACTTTCTATAGATCAGACACTTAAAATTGCTCTGCAACTTTCAGTCTATCCTGAGCAATAATATTACTATAACTTAAACTGAAAGAAAAATATATAAAAACTAGGGCTGGGAATCGATTTTTAAAAATAACCTTAAAAATCACATAGTTTTCTGTGATTAATCAGGATTTTTAAAATGAGTCTGACTTAAATTATACAACTTCATTGCCTACCCTGTCAATTTTGCCACCCGGGTGGTTAATCAGTTTTGTTATGTTAGCATTTATTTCTATAATAATAAAGTATTTCATCAAATGAGAGGTAAGACAAATGATCCATTTTGTCAAAGGAAAATAAGTAGGATTTATGTGTTGGAATATCACACAGACCAGGAGTTGTGTGTGAATGTCTCCCAAAATCTCTGGGTATGAAGCCCTCGGTTGGAGATTAGCAGGAATCAGATAAACGGGCTCCTGATTGTAAGCTGCTCACGTCTCTCTTCTGGTTTAGAAGCCAGGTTTTCCAGTGGTCTATATGAGTCTAAATAAAACACCAATGTTAGTAAATGGGATTCCAGACTTTAAGTTCAAAACAGCCAGTCCACAGGAATCTTCCCAAACACAGATCCATCGGCATGTATGATCTCGACCATGCAGAGCACATTAGGTAAATATCAGGTATTTAAGGCTGTGCCAAAACCAAAATAGCAGAGTGGGTCTGTTCAACAAACTAAAAGAAGTGGATCATTTCACAGCAAATATTTTGGAACAGAAGTAGAGTCGTGTATGAAGGTTAATTAAGGCACGCAATAAAAATATCATGGCGTGTCATATATATATACAGCATCAACAGTAAGCACTCTGCCAACGCTACAGGTTGATCGTAATTATGTCCTCTGCACTGCTGAGCTGTGTTGCCAAGTTGGAGACCACAACCCTGAGGGGGATTTTAAAATGAGCACGTAAACGGCATTTGCTGCACCAGGAAAGTCTTTGCAGCAGACCTGCAGCACATCAAAGGGAAATTCCAACTAATCAGACCCCAGTCCCTGTGTTAGTCCCTGCTATTGGATGGCCCTCTCAGACCCCAGTCCCTGTGTTAGTCTCTGCTATTGGATGACCCTCTCAGACCCCAGTCCCTGTGTTAGTCTCTGCTATTGGATGGCCATCTCAGACCCCAGTCCCTGTGTTAGAGTCTGCTATTGGATGACCCTCTCAGACCCCAGTCCCTGTGTTAGTCTCTGGTATTGGATGACCCTCTCAGACCCCAGTCCCTGTGTTAGTCTCTACTATTGGATGACCCTCTCAGACCCCAGTCCCTGTGTTAGTCTCTGCTATTGGATGACCCTCTCAGACCCCAGTCCCTGTGTTAGTCTCTGCTATTGGATGGCCATCTCAGACAGCAGTCCCTGTGTTAGTCTCTGCTACTGGATGGCCCTCTCAGACAGCAGTCCCTGTGCTAGTCTCTGCTACTAGATGGCCCTCTCAGACGCCAGTCCCTGTGTTAGTCTCTGCTATTGGATGGCCATCTCAGACAGCAGTCCCTGTGTTAGTCTCTGTTATTGGATGGCCCTCTCAGACAGCAGTTCCTGTGTTAGTCTCTGCTACTGGATGGCCCTCTCAGACAGCAGTCCCTGTGCTAGTCTCTGCTACTAGATGGCCCTCTCAGACGCCAGTCCCTGTGTTAGTCTCTGCTATTGGATGGCCATCTCAGACAGCAGTCCCTGTGTTAGTCTCTGTTATTGGATGGCCCTCTCAGACAGCAGTTCCTGTGTTAGTCTCTGCTACTGGATGGCCCTCTCAGACAGCAGTCCCTGTGCTAGTCTCTGCTATTGGATGGCCATCTCAGACCCCAGTCCCTGTGTTAGTCTCTGCTACTGGATGGCCATCTCAGACAGCAGTCCCTGTGTTAGTCTCTGCTATTGGATGGCCATCTCAGACCCCAGTCCCTGTGTTAGTCTCTGCTATTGGATGGCCCTCTCAGACCCCAGTCCCTGTGTTAGTCTCTGCTATTGGATGGCCCTCTCAGACCCCAGTCCCTGTGTTAGTCTCTGCTATTGGATGGCCATCTCAGACAGCAGTCCCTGTGTTAGTCTCTGCTATTGGATGGCCCTCTCAGACCCCAGTCCCTGTGTTAGTCTTTGCTATTGGATGGCCCTCTCAGACCCCAGTCCCTGTGTTAGTCTCTGCTATTGGATGGCCCTCTCAAACAGCAGTCCCTGTGTTAGTCTCTGCTATTGGATGGCCCTCTCAAACAGCAGTCCCTGTGTTAGTCTCTGCTATTGGATGACCCTCTCAGACCCCAGTCCCTGTGTTAGTCCCTGCTATTGGATGACCCTCTCAGACCCCAGTCCCTGTGTTAGTCTCTGCTATTGGATGGCCCTCTCAGACAGCCGTCCCTGTGTTGGTCTGCACAGATGCTATATAAACATAAAATGCCTGTCGAGAGTCTATACAAACAAGAATAACTGCACCCATACTACATAAACAACACAGTCCATGCAAACACAGATGCCTGCTTGTAGACTATAAGAAACCACAAAACACAGGCATGACTGCACGGAAACTACAGAAATGTAAATCACATGGCAACAGACACTAATTATCAACATTTTGATTACTTGCATGTAATTTTTTGGGCTTTGTTGGGACAGCATTCACACAGGAGAGGCTACATTAGACTCGCTGGATTGACAAAGCTTAGAGAGAGGGCAGGTGTGCACAGGTTTCCTGGCACAGTTAACGGAATGGCAGCTGGGTGCCTTGGGGCAGCAGCGGCGCAGGCAGCGGGACGAGCGCGTGTGAGGCGGGATCGCGAGCGCGAGGCTCGTGCTGAGGGCGTCGCCGGCCTCATACTTCTTCTCGCAGTACTGGCCGTAGTAGCTGGGTCCACATTCGCAGGCGTAGCCGTGGGCGTAGCCGTGGGCGGAGCCGGGCCTGCGCACACAGCTGGAAACGTGCTCACAGGGGTTCAGCTGACAGGGGTCCATGCAGTCCATCCCGAAGTAGCCTGTCGGGTAGGGGTACGACAGGGGGGGCCCCAATGTAAACAGCTGCTGGACAATGACAATCACTGATGCTGCTCTGTATTTTGTGATTTGCTCCTCAATGCTAAAATTCCCTTGGCGGGGCGGGGGGGGGGGGGGGGGGGCAGTCCACAGTACACATCCAGGGGTGGGTAGTTCAGGTCCAGAGTAGAAGAACAGACTAACGTTTGAACATTAACATTAAGACACAGACAGACACACACAGGTGAGAGTGATGTCTGGGGTCTGAGCACAGGGTCAGCCTTTTATCCAACACCCCAGCAACATTTTATAGGGGGTTAGGGGCTTTACTCAAGGGCCCAGCAAAGATGTAGCTACTCTGTTGCCCTGCTGAGGATGGCATTCAAACCGGGGACCTTCCAGTGACAGACACACAGGCCTAACCTCCCGAGCCACACACCAGCTGCCATCGCCCCAGTTTGGCTTTATTGTTGGGGGGGTAGGTCTATCGAGGTGCTTCGGAGCACCGGTCGGGAGTTAGATATGAAGTCTCGGTTCTTGCACCTGGATCACAGACGCAGGAGAAGGCGTTCCAGAGGTCACTCCAGCGGCTGTGCTCGGGGCAGGTGTGGGAGACGCAGGGGTCCGCGGGCAAGCAGCCGTCCTCCACTCCCATCTCCAGGCCTTCCTGCATGTTCACGTTGGCTGCATTGGTGGCCGTCTCGCCCATACGAACACCCTGCGAGACATTGCGGGTTTACGGCCTGCCCTCTGCAGGTGAGCACAGGTATGCTGCTTCAAAAGGGGAGGGGGAGAGGGGACCAATAGCGGGGAATTGCACATAACTACATGTGAGCGGCAGTGTGAGAGGCTGGTACCCCTTCCAGGAAATTTCCTTAATCTGCCTGTAGGTGGCGCTGCTAACAGAAGCTCCTTACCTGCATGCAGCCATGGAAGCCGTCACAGACGGTCCTGTTGTCCCCCAGAATTCCACCCACAAACAGGCTTTTCAGCCGCAGGCCTGGAAGCTCGCTCCCGATCCCCACGGCCCGCTGTGGGCGAGACCCCACACAGTTCCGGCCTCCTTGTCATAACCTCAGACACTGACACTAAACCTCTAAGCTAACCACAGCAGCTGGTCATTTACTTTCTCTGTGAATTACTGAATTAACAGGCATATTTTGTTACTTTGTCAATTTCTTCTTCTTTAGCTAAATTAAAGATGCTACCTATCCTATAGACCCTGATATGTAAATACTGTATATACCAGTCACTAATTTTAATCTCTGAGGTTAAAAGCGTTTAAGCAAGATAATTGAAAGAGAACATTACACTAGCATTATGTCTTTTGTAGAATATGCAGCAGTTCTGGGAAGAGACACACTTTCCAATACAGTACGGTTACAGTCTCAGCAAAGCTGTATCCTCATTACTCTGCTCCTTAAGATCTGCTTCTCTGGGATAAAGACGATCTGGTAGGATGTCTGGGGAGTGGCTGCTTTCCCTGGTCATTCCCTGGCAACCTTTAGATAAGTTGCAAGGTAAGGAGAGAAACCTCCCATTCAAACACTGTCTGGAGAACAACTGCAGTTTAAAACAGGGCCGAAATCAGAATCACCCTGAAGCTTGGGAAAGAACATTGGTGTTGGCTAGTATCTTTTATGTTTCACCGCTCTCATCCTTTGTAAAACTTTAAGGGTCGGGAGGTGATTCCTGCGATGCTTGGACATCGCTTAGTATTAAATAAATGACTCGGAAGAAAGAGGATGGGGAGCGACCCCAGTAATACACCGGTCCTGAGTTGGAACTCTTCTGGGCACGTGGTTCTTAAATCGACTAATAAATACCCGTGCGTGGGTCTAGTGGCCTCTTCAAAGGCATTTAGAAAAAACTTTTTCTGAGAAGGAAACATTTGCAGCACTAAAACTTTGATTTGCATTCTGTCACGCACATTCTTAAACAGACAATAATAAGTATTTAGGGCTATAGTTCTACTGTACTTCCCCTGGTGAAATACATTCTGCACAAGGTAGATGACTGAATTTGACGGTGATGTCTGAACCTCGTGAAGGCTTCAGCCACAAGTTTGTTTTTGGGCTCACTGTCCATCAAATCATCGATAATTATCAAGGAGCCAGAAGAGAACCGCTCCTCATCTTCCCAGCTTTTAGGAAGTCCTTCTATAAAGTCAATTGCAGCGATCTGTTCACGCAATTCATCATAAAGTGGCTGATAGGAAGCATAACACCATACAATTTTTTTTTAACGGGTGCACCGATGAAACAGTGACTCTGATTTAAAAGCAATTCTTTAGTGAAATAGGTTTTCCCTGAAGAACACAGAGGCTGAAAGACTAAGACCATAATTAAACAGGACACAAGCAGGACAAACCAAAACAGGGAAACAAAGAACTAATAAAAACACTAGGGAAAAACAGAAAATTAAAAAACAAACAAAATGGCTGAGGACTGATCTCTGGCCAGCCTCAAAGCCCAGACCCGAGGGTTTCAGCCTCAGAACCACACGCACAACCTTCTGACCTACACATGTAGGGCAGAGAGCAAGGAAAACACACGAGGGACTAGAGCTACACATCAGAGGGGGAAAAGCAGGGTAACCAGCACCACCTGCTGGCCATAAGTGACAAGACATGTAGGGCAGGGATGAACTGGCACCAACCCTGACACTACTACACTTTATATTCCTACACTAAGTTTAAAGACATTAAGGATAGCAGCTCTGTCCTTGAACCTGACTGACAGAGTGAACTCTATGAAATTTATGGTACCAAAATGATTTTTTTTGTCAAACCCACTTCAGGATTAAGCAAGGCTGTTGCGGCTTATAACAGCCTAGCTTTTCATTGCTTGAGAGAGGGTTTATGGGTGAGACAAAAAATTCTGAAGTGCCTTTGAATAGAACTGCTGTAGCGGTGGGCGTTACAGGCTATGCAGCTGTCTGACATGGAGAACTGCCTCATGTTACGCATATCCGCCTCTGATAGGGGATAAATTAGACAACAAAATCTTCAAAGAAAAACTCATTGTGGGGCATTTGCTCGCTCCTCTGGGGCTGGGATGGGGCTGCAGCTCATAGTTGGTTTGTGAGTGAAGGAATAGAGAAGATGCTACCAAGTGCTTTATTGTAGTTACAAGCCAACAACAATTTGCACGATAAAGTTACACGCTGCAGGCACAGGCTGCACAATCTCCTGAGGGAATTATTCTTTGCCATTTTCGGTAAAAGATAAATTCTTTTCATTTAATTTATGAAAATATGTTTTACTGATTTCCTACCAGTAATCATTCCCTTTGTCACACAAGGCTTTCATTTTTCTAACATTCTCTTCAAGAGCACTTTGTATTGGTTTTAAAGTTGTTTCGACAGACTGGAGTTGACCCTTCTTCTCTGACGTTTTGAGAAGACATTTAAAGATTTCCTCTAGTACTGTCATGAGGGGCTCAAACAAAATAAACTTCCTGGTCTGTATCTCACCTACTTTAGCTATTCCAGCTAAACTAACAAAGGCAGGAGCTTAAATACACTGATACTGAGGACTAACAAAGGCAGGAGCTTAAATACACTGATACTGAGGACTAACAAAGGCAGGGGCTTAAATACACTGATACTGAGGACTAACAAAGGCAGGGGCTTAAATACACTGATACTGAGGACTAACAAAGGGCAGGGGCTTAAATACACTGATACTGAGGACTAACAAAGGCAGGGGCTTAAATAGACTGATACTGAGGACTAACAAAGGGCAGGGGTTTAAATACACTGATACTGAGGACTAACAAAGGCAGGAGCTTAAATACACTGATACTGAGGACTAACAAAGGGCAGGGGCTTAAATACACTGATACTGAGGACTAACAAAGGCAGGGGCTTAAATAGACTGATACTGAGGACTAACAAAGGGCAGGGGTTTAAATACACTGATACTGAGGACTAACAAAGGGCAGGGGTTTAAATACACTGATACTGAGGACTAACAAAGGGCAGGGGCTTAAATACACTGATACTGAGGACTAACAAAGGGCAGGGGTTTAAATACACTGATACTGAGGACTAACAAAGGGCAGGGGCTTAAATACACTGATACTGAGGACTAACAAAGGCAGGGGCTTAAATACACTGATACTGAGGACTAACAAAGGCAGGGGCTTAAATACACTGATACTGAGGACTAACAAAGGGCAGGGGTTTAAATACACTGATACTGAGGACTAACAAAGGGCAGGGGCTTAAATACACTGATACTGAGGACTAACAAAGGGCAGGGGTTTAAATACACTGATACTGAGGACTAACAAAGGGCAGGGGTTTAAATACACTGATACTGAGGACTAACAAAGGGCAGGGGTTTAAATACACTGATACTGAGGACTAACAAAGGGCAGGGGCTTAAATACACTGATACTGAGGACTAACAAAGGGCAGGGGTTTAAATACACTGATACTGAGGACTAACAAAGGGCAGGGGCTTAAATACACTGACACTGAGGACTAACAAAGGCAGGAGCTTAAATACACTGATACTGAGGACTAACAAAGGCAGGGGTTTAAATACACTGATACTGAGGACTAACAAAGGCAGGGGCTTAAATACACTGATACTGAGGACTAAGAAAGGCAGGGGTTTAAATACACTGATACTGAGGACTAACAAAGGCAGGGGCTTAAATACACTGATACTGAGGACTAACAAAGGCAGGGGCTTAGATACACTGATACTGAGGACTAACAAAGGGCAGGGGCTTAGATACACTGATACTGAGGACTAACAAAGGGCAGGGGCTTAAATACACTGATACTGAGGACTAACAAGGGCAGGGGCTTAGATACACTGATACTGAGGACTAACAAAGGGCAGGGGCTTAGATACACTGATACTGAGGACTAACAAAGGGCAGGTGTGAATAATCAAAAACAACCAATCAATCAACAAAGCAGGGCAACAGGCAACAGCTGGAATAAACTACAATAAATGAGCACTGGACAAGAGAACTCTAACAATCAGCAAAACCTGGAAGAAGGGCTAAAACAGGTACAAGCATCTCACAGCTCTGTGTCGTGTTTGCCCACTTTGTCAGGTTCGAGCTCTGCTGAGACATAGAGCCGCGAGTCAAACAGAGTAGCAGGTCTGAGGAAGCAGGACTAGGCGGCAGACTAATGAGGTGTTTATACACCTCTATGCTGCGTAAAATTCTTTTGGAAAATCTGCTTATTAAAAGTAGGTAATGTGATCCATCCATCCACCCATTTTCTGTAACTGCTTGTCCTGTCCAGGGGGGGGGTTGCGGGGTCCGGAGCCTATCCCAGAAACTATGGGCGCAGAGCAGATCGACATTATATGAGAGAAAAAAATAATAAATTTTAGTGATTTACACAGCATCCCCGGGAACAACTGGCCCGTTATTTAACTTTTCCCATTATTTCCAGCATTCCTCATTATTTCCAGCAGAGGTCAGACTATAGCAAAAGTCCTAAATGAGGTTTCTGAAGGAATCTTAGCTGGTTTGTCCCCGAAGGTATGGTGTGTGTGTTTGGGCGTTCGTGATGAACGTAATACCGCTTCTCAAAGAGGGCATCCTTTGCTTTAATAATATTTTGGTCATTATATTTACTAATGAAGGCAACACGAAGAACAAATACGATGAGCTTCGCTCTTTAGTTATTAAAGGGAAGGATAATTTTGTGCAAGCAGAGCAAAGAGCTTCTGGTATTTTAGCAAGTATAGATAAAGAGTGTGAGGAATTAACTCAACAGAAAGGAAAACTGCAACGACAACAGGATGATAAGAAAACCGAATACAAAAACCTACAAGACCAGCTTGCAAGTCAGCAGAACATACTACTGGAGCGTCAGAGATCATTAGCGAATGCAAATACATACTTACAAGCAACACAGGCAAAAGTTAATGAGATGCGGAGAAGAATGGAGCACGATGAAGCTGTGAGGAATACTGGGATCGGTCTGATGTTCATTCCGTTTGTTGGAACCATAATTGGTGAGTGATAAATTTGCAGAGTTGTTTTTTATATATCGTATTTCATATCAAGTTTAAAATGACCCACTATATTTTAACGAGAAAAATGTTATTTAAGGTATTATTCAAGCCAGAAAACAAAGGAGTCTCAAAGTTAGTGTACGTGCTGTTAAACTAACAGACCAAACCAGGTGGAGCGTGATTCATATTTAGCTGGAAGCATGGGCGTCGCTAGGCCATTTTTAGGGGAGCTTTAGCCCCCCTAACATTTGTACTCAGCCTATGGAGTGAGATCACTGCCAAATAGAGATGGGGAGTCGACTCCAAAAGAGTCGATTCCTCGACTCTCACTAGCCCTAGTGTCGGAATCGACTCCAGGTCAGGAATCGACTCCCAGTGTCGAGTGTTTTTTTCAAGTTCAACACAGCAACAGTTCATTATAACGAAAAGATTATAATGAATGTAAAGATACAGAAATTAAAACAAAAAGATAAAGAAATGAGAGGAAAAAATAAGTAATGCCAGGAAAACAAAGAACAATAATGTATAGATAGTTTTTTTCTGTTGGGTCTGTTTTGCGGCTCAATCAATCATGATGTGGTTCAATACAGTCAATTGGTTGTGATTGGCACAAAACACTGCAGTAGGTTTTACGAACCAATATGATTTGAAGAAGCTGCGATGTGAAAAGGAGGGGGATTTATAAGGTTTAGTTGATTAAACATTTTAGTATAGGAAACATTTGTATCCTCGCTCTTGACTCCTCAGGAAGCCTCCTCGTTCCTCGCCCTCCTCCCGGTGGAATTAAAGAATTTAGATGTCCTACATGAGAGCGGAGCTCGATCGGTTTCAGGGTCGTAGGACATACGAGCGAGAAGTGAGGAAACGAGGAAGCATATTGAGACGCACCTTCTGAATCCTGACCCTATTTTAATTCAAAGTAAATGGAGTCGAGGAGTCGATTCCACCGACTCCAAAATTAGGAGTCGGGAGTCGGAGTCGACTCCAAAAAAACCGGAACCGAACACCCCTACTGCCAAATATACGAGAGCGCAGACGCATAGATAAACCGAGCAAAACAGACACTACTAGCGCGCACTGCGCCTTTGAAACGCAGATAAGAGCGCTCGCTTCTTGGAGCCTCGCGCTCGATTCACCGTTTCTTACGCGCTTCTTAGTTTTCTGACACTCTTGTAGCTGATTTCCGAGAAAAGGGTATGGCTGCAGAATGATTTTTTTCAGTGTTAAGGCAACTACTAGCCAGTTAGCATACGTTGTGTAAACACATTTCTAGTTTTACAGAGCCTTTCATGGAGTTATCTTGTGAGTGTCTTAGTTTCTAGCATATAGTTTTTAGTTGTTCGTGTGGTCTTGTAGAGAACGTTTCTCGGTCTTATGGCAAGGCAAGACAAGTTTATTATAATACACAGGGCTTATTTAATGTGCTTTATAAAAACAATATTTTGAAAAGTTAAACCAAGACAAAATAAGCAAAATGGAAATGAAAAAAGCTTTTAAAAATTGCTTAGAAAACCTAAAAAATCTGATTAAAAGTGCAGTATGTCATGCCCCGCTTATCCGCTCCTCCCGTGTGCCACGCCCCCTCGTTAAACTCTTGTGGAATCCTCGTGTTTATCAGCTGTTTCCAGTTTTCATTAGTCCAATGTATTTAAGACCGCGCCAACCTACGTTTCCCCAGTACTGTCATTAACGTCCGTCTTGCGTTTCTTCGATGTTCCTGTTTTGTCTCCCTTGTAATAAACTCTCGTTCACCCGATCTCATGGCGTCTGTGCTGCTTCTCCGCCGAAAGAATTGTAGTAAATGTATAGCTAGAGCACAGTTAGAGGTTTTATATTATATCACAATGTTTTATTGGTTTGTTTAGTTTTTTTTAGGCTCTCTCATCTGAAAAAAAAAAAATAAACATTTGATTTGAGTCCAGTGGGGCTTAGATACACTGATACTGACGACTAACAAATGGCAGATGTGAATAATCAAAAACAACCAATCAATCAACAAAGCAGGGCAACAGGCAACAGGTGGAATAAACTACAATAAATGAGCACTGGACAAGAGAACTACAAGCATCTCACAGCTCTGTGTCGTGTTTGCATGTTTGCCCACTTTGTCAGGTTAGAGCTCTGCTGAGACATAGAGCCGCGAGTCAAACAGAGTAGCAGGTCTGAGGAAGCAGGACTAGGCGGCAGACTAATGAGGTGTTTATACACCTCTATGCTGCGTAAAATTCTTTTGTAAAATCTGCTTATTAAAAGTAGGGAATGTGATCCATCCATCCACCCATTTTCTGTAACTGCTTGTCCTGTTCAGGGGGGGTTACGGGGTCCGGAGCCTATCCCAGAAACTATGGGCGCAGAGCAGATCGACATTATATGAGAGAAAAAAATAATAAATTTTAGTGATTTACACAGCATCCCCGGGAACAACTGGCCCGTTATTTAACTTTTCCCATTATTTTCAGCATTCCTCATTATTTCCAGCAGAGGTCAGGCTACAGCAAAAGTCCTAAATGAGGTTTCTGAAGGAATCTTAGCTGGTTTGTCCCCGAAGGTATGGCGTGTGTGTTTGGGTGTGTGTGTGTGTCTGTGTCTGTGTGTGCATGTGTGTGTGCGTGCAAAAGGCCCTCAAATATGACTTATATGACCTAAAAAGTGAAAAATACCATCTTGACTGATATTGAATTAATTGTTGCTGGTTGATTTCTTGTTATATTCCTTTAAAGGCAGCCCGTAGTTTACCTATGTATTCATGAATTTGAATGTATGTATTGATATTTAGCTCAGTTTCATGAGCACCATGAACTGAAAAAGACACAGTTTGATAAGGTGAAGTTATTGTGCCCAAAATCTAAAAACTGCACTTCCCAAAGAAATTCCATGTCTAGATATGAATGAATGAAAGTTACATAACGGCCACAGGGGCGTTGTGACGGCAGCCATTCTGCACCAGTACGCTCACCACATAGTAGCTAAGGTGGTGAAGGGGCAGGAGAGAATTCACCAGTTAGATACAGGGGATGATTAGGGGGGCAGATATGATAGGGTAACAGTGGGCAATTTAGTCTGGGCATCAGGGTACCACCCCTACTCTTTCAAAAGATGCCCAGAGATCCTTTAGGAGTTGAGAGTCCGGACCTCGGTTTTTACATCTCATCTGAAGCACAGTGTCCCCATCACTGCACTGGGACCTCAGGACCCACACTGACCACAGGATGGACTGACCTGCTAGCCACACCAACACCTCTGCCAGCAGCAACCCAGCTTTCCTAGCTAGTCTCCCATCCAAGTACTGCTCAGGCTCAGACCTGCATAGCTGCAGGGGATTACCTAATCTGCATTGCAGGTAGTATGACTGCTGGCCAGAAATACCCATTTACATGATTTTAAGGGCAAACTGCTACCAACCAGTTGCACAGATAAGATTTTTGAATTGGGGGGACCAAGGATATTTTTTCCTTATGCAAGGATGGCAGATGCTGTTTTTTTGTCCTGTAAGTGGGGGGGGACGGGACGGATCGCGGGCACTCTGAATCTGAAGGGGACCCATCCCATCCGTCCCTGGTGCTAACTGCGCGCCTGCTACCAACCCCTTATAGAACCAGATGTGTAAATATATACCAGTCATCAGTTTTAATCTTGGTAGGTTTAAATTTCTTTAAACTGGTTTATTGAAAGACAATTTTTTATATGATCATTATATGTTTTGTAGATTATGTACGGCAGTTCTTTGCCTAATTTAAAACATTTAAAATCGGCTTGTCATGCATTAAACCATTTCCCCAAATATGCAGCAGGAAATCTCACTACAATTGTAGTTTTAAGATGAAATCACATGAAACTACTGGAAAAAATATTTTAAAAACTTCCACCTGGCCAAACGCGCTTCAACATACATACAAACGGCTCGGTGTTATTCCCCACCAACCATCCCTGCTTTCTAGTGAAAAGCTCGATTAGCTACATTAATACTGATTGTTGGGATCTTCGTGTGACATTTTATATTTACAGTCAAGACATAAATGAAGAGCAATCACTCGTCGTTTTTTGTTGTTTTCTTATTTTCTAAGTTTGCTATTGGTTATTTAAAACACTTTTTCAAAACGTCACGCAGATTCACGCCGCGCCCACTTCGCCTCACTTAAAAGGAGCTCAGTTGTATTCAGACTGAGGGTCATAAAATACTGGTGTTAGAAATAGCTTGTGATAGTAAAAGATGCCTTGTCAGGATGTTAAGCTTTCCGAAGAGACGTTCGTGATGAACGTAATACCGCTTCTCAAAGAGGGCATCCTTTGCTTTAATAATATTTCGGTCATTATATTTACTAATGAAGGCAACACGAATAACAAATACGATGAGCTTCGCTCTTTAATTATTAAAGGGAAGGATAATTTTGTGCAAGCAGAACAAAGAGCTTCTGGTATTTTAGCAAGTATAGATAAAGAGTGTGAGGAATTAACTCAACAGAAAGGAAAACTGCAACGACAACAGGATGATAAGAAAACCGAATACAAAAACCTACAAGACCAGCTTGCAAGTCAGCAGAACATACTACTGGAGCGTCAGAGATCATTAGCGAATGCAAATACATACTTACAAGCAACACAGGCAAAAGTTAATGAGATGCGGAGAAGAATGGAGCACGATGAAGCTGTGAGGAACGCTGGGATCGGTCTGATGTTCATTCCGTTTGTTGGAACCATAATTGGTGAGTGATAAATTTGCAGAGTTGTTTTTTATATATCGTATTTCATATCAAGTTTAAAATGGCCCACTATATTTTAATGAGAAAAATGTTATTTAAGGTATTATTCAAGCCAGAAAACAAAGGAGTCTCAAAGTTATTGTACGTGCTGTTAAACTCTAACAGACCAAACCAGGTGAAGCGTGATTCATATTTAGCTGGAAGTATCACAGGTTTGAGTCGCAGGGCAGGTGGGTACCAGCCAGAGCATGTGAGCGGAGCGGAGCGGTGAGAATTTCCGCTCCTCGCTCACGAGGCTGTTGGCTCCGCCCGCTCCTCCGCTCTAATTCGCACTAAGCCGCTCCGCTCAACATGACAGAGTGATTCGCACTAAGCCGCTCCTCGCTCCACTAAAATGTCCTCCCGCTCCAGTCAAATCGCTCCACGCTCGCTCCAATTTAAAAGAGCAACAAATAATCTGCATGCCTAACAAATGTCACCTTAAACCGAAGCCTTATGTCATAAAGAAATATGAGCAACGGCAACATTGCCAGTCAGAACAGAAAATATTTATTTTTAAGCAACCTATCGGCAACAACGGACAGGTTTGGAAATGGCATTCCACACAAAAATAGGCTTAAAAATAAAGGAATCAGTGGGTTTAATAGCCTAAAGAATATACAGACACGTTTTAAATTCCTCAATTTTTTTCTGTTGATGCAGCACGTCTCTAAAATAAAATTTTACGTTACGTGAAATTAAAAAAAAATCTTATTAGACCTACTTTGAATGACAAAACGAATTTATTTGATTACCAATATTTACTTTATAGGCTTTTATACTTTAATTTACTTTATAGACTTGATATGCTACAACCATATAAAACTTGCACGCGTTTTGCTCTGGCTTCCGCTTGTTTGAGTAGCACACTCATGTTTCTGAGAAAAGTGATTCGAAAGTGAATCTTTACTCACTGAAACAGTTTCACCACATTGTTGTTCTTGCTGTACATTCTTGTCATCTATACGTTTGATAAGAATAGTACACTTGTATGATTTATCAGTTTCCTTTGTGAAATACTTTGTTTCAAAGTTTCAAGTTTCAAAGTTTCAAATCTTTATTGTCACATCATGTTACTGGTACAGTACATATGAGTGAAATTCTTGTGTGCTAGCTTCACAAGCAATAGTGGTGTGCAAAATCTATATATATATATATATAAAAAGAAGATAAAAAAAAAAAAAAGATAAGTACAAGATATACATATATAATATAATATTAGACGCATGAATGTTGTGCAAAGAGCAGTTATGTGCAATATGAAGTGCATAATTGACATGGAGTCGATAAAGTGGCAGTGGGGTTTTTTTTTTTTTTTTTCCTTTCCTTCTTTCTTCCCTTCCTTTCCTTCCCTTTCCTTTCCTTTCCTCTCTTTTCCTTTCTCCTCCCTTTTTCTCTTCCATTCCTTCTGCGAAGTGTCAGTGGTTAGTGTTCATCATTCTGATTGCCTGATGAAAAAAGCTGTCCCTTAGCCTGCTGGTACGGGACCGAATGCTGCGATACCTCCTGCCTGACGGAAGCAGGGTAAACAGATAATGACCAGGGTGACTGGAGTCTTTAATGATCCTCCTCGCTTTCCTCAGACACCGCTTCTTGTAGATGTCCTGGAGGGAGGGGAGCACACCTCCAGTTATCTTTTCCGAACACCGCACTACTCTCTGCAGAGCTAGGCGGTTGTAGGTGGTGCTGTTGCCGTACCAGGTGGTGATGCATCCTGTGAGGATGCTCTCAATGGCGCAGTGGTAGAAGGTCCTGAGGATGCGGGGGCTCATGCCGAATCTCTTCAGTCTCCTGAGAAAGAAGAGGCGCTGCTGCGCCTTCTTCACTGCTTTGTCAATGTGAACTGACCATGTGAGATCCTCCGCTAAATGTACACCCAGGAAACGGAAACTACTCACTCTCTCCACAGCAGCGCCGTTAATGGTGATGGGGGTATGTGCTTCTCCACATCTCCGGAAGTCCACTATCATCTCTTTGGTCTTAGCCACATTTAGGGTGAGATGGTTCTCCTGGCACCAATGTGTCAGGGCGCTGACCTCCTCCCTGTATGCCGTCTCATCCCCATTGGTGATGAGACCCACCACTGTTGTGTCGTCTGCATATTTCACGATGATGTTGGAGCTGTTAGTGGCCGTGCAGTCGTAGGTGTAGAGTGAGTACAGGAGAGGGCTCAGTACACACCCCTGTGGAGCACCAATGTTCATTGTGACGGTGGATGACGTGATGTTTCCCAATCTAACCATCTGGCGTCTGTTGGACAGGAAATCGAGGATCCAGCTGCAAAGAGAGCTGCTCAATCCTAGATCTAGCAGTTTCCTGTCCAGCCTTGAGGGAACGATGGTATTGAATGCTGAGCTGTAATCTACGAACAGCATTCTCACATACGTATCTCTCTTCTCCAGGTGGGAGAGGGCGGTATGTAGTGTCAGGGCAATGGCGTCATCAGTGGACCTGTTGTGACGGTATGCGAATTGTAGAGGGTCCAGTGAGTCCGGTAGCGCAGAGCAGATGAAATTCCTGACCAGCCTCTCAAAGCATTTGCTCACGATGGGGGTCAGGGCTACTGGTCGCCAGTTGTTCAGGGATGTGATGGTGGAGGATTTTGGTACAGGGACGATGGTGGCCGTTTTGAAGCAGGCCGGGACTCCAGAAGTGGAGAGGGAGAGGTTGTAGATGCTCGTGAACACTCCAGCCAGCTGAGCCGCGCATGATTTGAGGACACGACCGGGGATTCCGTCAGGACCAGTAGCTTTGCGTGCGTTCACCTTTCTGAAACACTTCCGTACATCCTCTTCAGACACGGTGTGCACACTGACGTCACCCGCGATGCGTGCGCTGTCCTGTCTCGTGGCGTTTACTGTGTCGAATCTAGCGTAAAATACGTTCAGATCCTCACACA
The DNA here is from genome assembly GCF_048594095.1 of Paramormyrops kingsleyae. Lineage (NCBI taxonomy): Eukaryota > Metazoa > Chordata > Actinopteri > Osteoglossiformes > Mormyridae > Paramormyrops > Paramormyrops kingsleyae. The sequence goes on from NC_132799.1 coordinate 25,337,658, forward strand.
GAGAGGCCTTGGTCTGTGCTGTGCTGGTTTTCCCTCTGAAGTCCACAATTGTGTTAAGTCCCTGCCACATTCTCCGAGGATTGTTCAGTTGCTGTTCCACTCTGTCCCTGTACTCCCGTTTCGCTGACTTGATGGTCTTTCTGAGTTGGAATTTGGCGTGTTTGTAGTCCGTTATGTTCGCGGAGGCAAAGGCAGAGTTCCGCGCTGCCAATGCCATGCGAACATCATTGTTTATCCATGGCTTCTGGTTCGGATAAACTTTCACTGTTTTGGATGGAACAACATCATCCACACATTTCCTGATAAATCCGCAGACTGAGTCTGCGTATTCATCAATGTTGTCCGCAGCCATGCCAAACATTTCCCAGTCCACGTGATCAAAACAGTCCTGTAGTATGGATTCTGATTGGTCCGACCAACGGTGCACCACCCTCAGGGATGGAGCTTCCTGTTTCAGCCTTTGCCTATAGGCAGGCAGGAGCAGAATGGAGCGATGATCTGATTGGCCGAATGGGGCGCGGGGGCGGGCTTTGTACGCATTCCGGAAGGAAGTGTAGCAGTGATCGAGCAGCCGCTCTCCTCGTGTGTTGAACTGAATGTGTTGATGGAGTTTTGGTAAAACTTTCCTCAAGTTGGCGTTGTTAAAGTCCCCGGTGGTGATGAACGCCGCCTCTGGGTGCGCGGTTTCCTGACTGCTGATCTCCTTATACAGTTCCCCGAGTGCTCGGTCTGTGTCGGCCTGTGGGGGAATGTAGACAGCCGTGATAATAACTGCCGAAAATTCCCTCGGTAGCCAGAAAGGTCGGCATAGAAGCATCAGATACTCCAGGTCCGGTGAGCAAAAGGACTTTATCGGGTGCACGTTTGCATAATCACACCAGGAGTTGTTGATCATGAAACACACGCCGCCGCCTCTGCTTTTCCCAGTTAGCACACGCGACCTGTCCGCGCGGTGCACGGAGAACCCCGGGAGATGAATGGCAGAGTCCGGTATCTTGTCCGACAGCCAGGTTTCTGTGAGGCAGATCACACAGCAGTCCCGTGTCTCTCGCTGGAATGAGATCCGTGCCCGAAGTTCGCACAGCTTGTTCTCCAGAGACTGTACATTAGCCAGTAATAAGCTGGGGAGCGGTGGTCTGTTAGCGCGCCGTCTCAGCCGAACCAGAACGCCGGATCTTCTGCCTCTACGCCGGCGTCTGCGGGTTCCAGGGGCACAGGACAAAGGCGTCTCGGACGAGATGAATGGGGAGTTTACAAACGGAGGATCTGTATTCCAAAACTTGAACTCCGGGAGACGGTGATAAAGTCCAGCTTTTATGTCCAGTAACGTTTGGCGATCATATACATAAAGACATAACATGTTACTAGTGAGGAGATAAAGGAAAATTAGAATTAAACACAAAAAAACACTATTGCTTGAAAGAGCTCGCGACGAGGCTGCCCTCCGCGGCGCCATCTTAGGTTAGGTTCCATCTCGAATTCCATCTCGGCCAATTTGTGTAACAGTCTTGATAATTGTACAGATGAATTCTGGGTAGATTTGGGCACGCCTCAGAATTGTAGTGTGAGCGGTATCGGAGCGGAATTGGAGCGAGACAAAGCGACCGCACCAGCCTTAATTAGAAAACCCGCACCGCGCTCTGACCAAATTCCGCCCGCTCCGCTCCTCGCTCACATGCTCTGGTACCAGCTTCAGGGCATCTGCAGAAAAACACCCTTAATACTGTCAGACATGAGTAAGAACTGATCTGGGCTGCGAACAGAAGCATGTGACCAAGGGGTGGGAGAAGGAAGTTTAGGGACTGTTTTAGGGAGCAGGAGTGCTGAGGAGCACAAGGGAGACGCAGGTGTGGGATTTGATCTCAAACTAGAGGTCTGGGGGCTTCAGGGTTTGTTTGGTGCCTGAGAGAAAAGAGAGATTTTATATTATTGTCAATGCACCTCTTACCTCATTATCTCTCCTATTGTCTTGCCACTGTGATTTCATGTTTTGAATTATCAGCATATGGCAATTAGAATGTCTCATGTATGATTTTTAACTCTTGTTTTACAGGAGCTACCCTGATTGGGGTCTACCAGACAGATCTGAACAACGCAACTGATGCTAAAAATCGGGCTCAAAGTGAAGTGCAAAGCTGGGAACGTGAAGTGGCAAGTAGTTCTCAAGGTGTTTCTGACTGTCAGACAAAGATCAACCAGAAGACACAGGAGATTTCTCAAGTTAACACCAGTGTGGAGGTGTTAGGAAGAACCATAGAAGATGTGACAAAGCAACGCTTTGTTATAGCTGATATCCAAGAGAAGTTCAGGAACGCTGTCAGGGTTTTGACCGATCTAGCTGGAATAGCTAAAGTAGGCGAGATACAGACCAGGAAGTTTATTTTGTTTGAACCCCTCATGACAGTATTAGAGGAAATCTTTAAATGTGTTCTCAAAACGTCAGAGAAGAAGGGTCAACTCCAGTCTGTCGAAACAACTTTAAAACCAATACAAAGTGCTTTTGAAGAGAATGTTAGAAAAATGAAAGCCTTGTGTGACAAAGGGAATGATTACTGGTAGGAAATCAGTAAAACATATTTTCATAAATGAAATGAAAGTCAAGAAAATCAGAATATATCTTTTACAAAAAATAAATTTTTACTGTCATGTAAATTTCATTTTATTCAAATCCTTTAACTAGATTAATTGCCATAACAGTTGTTAGATTAATCGCATCGAGTTCTACCATGTGCGTAAGTAGCTGTATGCTTTTCTACTTAAGCACATTCAGTCATCGACTGGGGTTTGTGCACATTAAGACTGATTATACCATCCTGTGCATTCTAACTCTCACAAGCGCTTTCAAGCACATTTCCAGCTATGCGCTCTGGAGGACTGTATGACGTTAAACGCCTCCATGTGGCCAAATATAACACTGCATTTCTTTGTACAAAATCTCACATATAACAAAATGAAACGTTTTTTTACATTTATTATCTTGAAATAAATGTTACCTTCCAAAAACACATGTGAATGATCATTATATAAAAATACACACACACACACACACACACACAAATATATTACTATTATAGATTCAACACAAGTGACATCTAGTAGGTAAATCAATTAATCTAGAAAACTGGGTTACAATTAAGAGTAAAAACACAACCTTGAAAAAAATTGAGACCGCAGCACAATTTTTTGTTTCTCGTATTTCTCAATTTATGGGTGTGGTTTGTATTTTTGTATTTTTTTTTTTGCAAACTGCAGCCTGGATCTTCTCTGTTTCTCATATATGAAGGGTGTCTTCCTTGCTTTATGGGACTTCACTTCCCAGTGTCTCCTGCTTCACATTTTTCTTGTGGCCATCTTAGAAATTTTGAGCCCAAAAGCAACCTGCTGCTCGGTGTAGCCTTCTGCCAGCAGAACCAGGATTAAACCAGGATTTAAAAATGCAGATTCTTAAAAAATATGGAGTGGTCTCTTAATTTTTCCCAGAGCTGTATTTTAAGTCGCGGTGTCCGCTATGTTAAAGTGAATTAGCAGCAAGTTCTTTCGGAGCAGATAGCTATAACAAAGGCAGTAACTGGTTAAATATTACATGTTATTTTGTTCTATTTACCCATGTTTTATGGATCCAGCATTGAAAAGTTTAATTTGTGACTGTTGTAAAGTGTTTCACAGAAAAGCAAGCTCTCTGTGTTTATGGAGAAGAATCGCCAGCCCCTTCCTATGTTTATGTTGTTTGCTTTTACTTTGCTGTTTTTTCTTTAAGCAAAAATAAAGTTTTTTAAGATCTAGACCTACAAGCAAGTCTTTAGTTTTATTTTGTTGTTTAAGTCATATTCACCTCCAGACTGTATTCACCATTCCCCGCCTCTCCCATCATACTGCAGTCCCCACTGGGTCAGAAAAGCTGAAATCATACTGCTTATGAGGGACCAGCAAGCAGACAGGGGCACAGAATTTCTTACTAACCCAAAATTTACTGAAAATCCAAAAATCATCAAAATACAAAAGAATGTCCAACAAAGGAAAATCTTGGGCCCAATAAAATGAGGTCAACCAAACAGAATGAAACCAAAATTAAAGCATAACCCAACCTACACTGAACATAACTGACCTCACAAATAACACACTGGGGAAACATATACTGTATACTGGGTGATCAATCCAGCAACACACACACAAGGGGGAAACGCTACCATAACATTTACACCTACATGCCAGTAACTCCATAGACCCCATAACATATTTAGGCCATGAAATTATACAAACAATTTTATAAAGGAAAACTAAATCAAAAATGTTAACTATAATATAATAAACAACTATGCCAAAACCCAACTCCCCATCCCCTTACTGTGGGCTCCTGTTGGTACCACTGATGGGAATATAAAGGGAACCATGATGATCTGGACTATTTGCCCATCGGACCAAAAGAATGCACACACAAATTCCAGCTGTTACACTCCTCCTGGTAACTGCAACTTAAGAATATAAACACACGTGAATGTTGACACAACCATACCTTGTTAAATTAACATCCTGACAAATAAAATTGATTAAATGTGCCTGGTGTGTTTCATGAAAACAGTGATGAAAAAACCAAACCATGTATAAATGAAACCGGGGTAAAACATATTCAAGTAGCACTTGTGCATGCGGGTCAAGGTGGGGTTACCATCTCTGGCCATCACACTGCTGCTATGCCGCACCCGGGCCTGGCCTGCCCCTGCCCCTCCCTCACCATGCCACGTCACATCACCAACATCCCTAACCCTCCCTCACCATGCCACGTCACATCACCAACATCCCTAACCCTCCCTCACCATGCCACGTCACATCACCAACATCCCTAACCCTCCCTCACCATGCCACGTCACATCACCAACATCCCTAACCCTCCCTCACCATGCCACGTCACATCACCAACATCCCTAACCCTCCCTCACCATACCACGTCACATCACCAACATCCCTAACCCTCCCTCACCATGCCACGTCACATCACCAACATCCCTAACCCTCCCTCACCATGCCACGTCACATCACCAACATCCCTAACCCTCCCTCACCATGCCACGTCACATCACCAACATCCCTAACCCTCCCTCACCATGCCACGTCACATCACCAACATCCCTAACCCTAACCCTCCCTCACCATGCCACGTCACATCACCAACATCCCTAACCCTAACCCTCCCTCACCATGCCACGTCACATCACCAACATCCCTAACCCTAACCCTACCCTGTCCACTGGAGTTATCGAGCAGGAAGCAGCACACGGCCATGGTTGCACAATTATTTCATTATTTGTAGAAGCCCTATGTCTTTCTTATTTAGAAATGTGACCAATCATTTCTGACCATTAATTTTATATTTAAACTGACCCCCTCTTTAAACTTTCTCCAGTGCACTCTCTTATCTCCAGCTCTCCACTGCTCTAAGTGACCAATTATCTGCAAGCCTCAGAGCCAAGTCTCGTAGGATTTGGTGGCATGTCCATCATCATATTGTATCTAATCATACTGCATCGCAATAAGGGTGAATCATATCGTATTGCAACAGATCACATCACAGAGATGGAGATGCACATCCCTACTAGACCATGTCATATTCCTATAATCCCGACTAAAATAAGCAGTTAAGAGGATAGATACAAATACAGTACAAACCACAATTACTAAAACCTGTTTCAGTTACAACCTGTTCACACATAAATCTGTTAGCAGCATCAGCATATTTGGAATAGTAACCTAGATCAGTTCAGACTTGTCTCCTCAGAAGCAGTAGGTTGTTATTCTTACAGTACATTTAGTTTTTTTTTTTTTTGCCTGCAGCTGTAATAAAATTTGGTTTACATGACAGTTTAGGTAACTTCAATGGGAGGATTAAACCCATAGTTAGATGACACTGTATTCAGCTTGAACGTCCTAATTAAGTAATTTTTAGTAGCCTACACTTTAAATTTGCTGAACTAAACAGTAAAGGCTATTTTATTAATGAAACTTTGAATTGTTGAATGAGACTTTTCAGAAAGTGCTGCTAGTTGATGTTTAATTAAGCCGACATAATGATGCATGACAGAGCTACACTGAATGTGACTTTGTAATCACAAGAAAATGATGAGAAAACTAAAAATATTAGCAGAAAACAACTTTTGCTGCGGAAAAAGAATACATGGCCTTTCTGGACTTCTGTACTTGAGACTTGAGGGTGCCCACATGATTATGGGCCTACTGTCCTGTATATTAGAGACTCAGAAAATGCATAACCTCAGATGTGACTTTATGCCCAGAGTATAAGTTCATTTTCCATAGTCACATCTGAACAAGGGGAAACTTTTAGCTTGTGCTTGAAGGTGACCAAGAAGATTTATAGTCTTGCAGGTTTATGAACCTGGAGATGGAGCAGATAGCTGACTGCATGGTTTTTCTGTACATGTCCCTTTCAGTCAGTCAGTAACTGTACCAAACTCATCCTTGTGTCATGTCAGTATTGGACCAAGGAAGAGACTGACAGCCACTGGTGAAACATCACACTATTTATTAGGATGCACAATTAAACAAAAATTACACAAAACGGTAAAATCAATGAAAAGCAGGGGAATTTCTAGCTATAGGGGCTGGGGCACATGACGTCATCATCACTACACTCGCCATGCGGGGTGGGGGCTTCACTTACAGTATCTCTACAGGATGACGGGAGCATGCCTTAGAGGTCAGGGTGGGAAAATATTTTTTTAAATAGACTTAACAGACAAATAAGTATAGACCTGAACGATATAAGTGACACTTGTTTCTATTCAAAGAGCATTATTAGAATGTAAATGACTAAGACTGAAGCTGACACAATCCTTTAAATTTAAGTTTATCCTTTAAACCTAGTTCCAAACCCAGCAAACTTTTTGCTGACATAAAATTTTGTGCAGTTCTCATGCTTTTTCATTTTGGACGGTTAAAATGTATTTAAAGTAGGAAGTAAGAAAAGTTGTGTAAGAAACAACTTCACACTTCTCTATTTAGTGTAGAAGTTGGAGTCGGTTTGAGCAATCTTAGTAAATATGCTTATTAGACTATGATTACTATAAATAATCATTGTGCAGTTCAATTGTTGACAGACCACTTGAATTAAACCAACAAACCACCCTTCCTTATAGATTCCATTACAATCATTTTATTGGTCCTATTACAATTTATTTGATGCAGTGAGCAACTACGGAAAAACAATGTTAACTGCCTGTTGGCCCTAAAATAATGCAGCTAGTACTATACAATGAAACATATTACTTCATTATAATGTTGCATAAGTGTTTAATAATGCATTTAAATAATGTAATGTGCTCTGTCTCTGTCCAAATAGCACACTCATTGCATCTAGAAAACATTTCTTTTTCCATAAGCACAAGTGCACATTTGCCATACCTTTGCCAGAAGTGGGCCAGAGCCACAAGCCATATAACTATTTTTTAATAAAGTATTTAACATGTGGCCCATATCTGTTTTGTGACATTTGGGCCACATTTGTCTAACCACAAGTGGGCCACTTTTAGCATACATCTGTTTGCCGGTGCCTGAACCGGGCCAGCAGTGCCACACATTTGCCAGAAGTGGCCCATATCCACATGCTATCTGGGTTTGATATACTGTAAGTGACACTTGTTTCTATTCAAAGAGCATTATTAGAATGTACCTGACTAAGATTGAAGCTGACACAATCCTTTAAATTTGTGTTATGCGTACACATTTGACCTAGTTCCAAACGCAGCAAACTTTTTGCTGACGCTTACTTTTATGAAACAAAATGTGCCATAAAATTTTGTGTAGTTCTCATGCTTTTTCATTTTGGACGGTTAAAATTTATTTAAAGTAGGAAGTAAGAAAAGTTGTGTAAGAAACTAAATAGGGAGAGACCGGAAGTCTGTCCCTTATTCTTGCCAGCTTCACACTTCTCTATTTAGTGTAGAAGTTGGAGTCGGTTTGAGCAATCTTAGTAAATATGCTTATTAGACAATGATTACTATAAATAATCATTGTGCAGTTCAATTGTTGACAGACGAATTGAATTAAAACAACAAACCACCCTTCCTTATAGATTCCATTGCAATCATTTTATTGGTCCTATTACAATTTATTTGATGCAGTGAGCAACTACGGAAAAACAATGTTAACTGCCTGTTGGCCCTAAAATAATGCAGCTAGTACTATACAATGAAACATATTACTTCATTATAATGTTGCATAAGTGTTTAATAATGCATTTAAATAATGTAATGTGCTCTGTCTCTGTCCAAATCGCACACTCATTGCATCTAGAAAACATTTCTTTTTCCATAAGCACAAGTGCGCATTTGCCATACCTTTGCCAGAAGTGGCCAGAGCCACAAGCCATATAACTATTTTTTAATAAAGTATTTAACATGTGGCCCATATCTGTTTTGTGACATTTGGGCCACATTTGTCTAACCACAAGTGGGCCACTTTTAGCATACATCTGTTTGCCGGTGCCTGAACCGGGCCAGCAGTGCCACACATTTGCCAGAAGTGGCCCATATCCACATGCTATCTGGGTTTGATATACACTCACCTAAAAGATTATTAGGAACACCTGTTCAATTTCTCATTAATGCAATTATCTAATCAACCAATCACATGGCAGTTGCTTCAATGCATTTAGGGGTGTGGTCCTGGTCAAGACAATCTCCTGAACTCCAAACTGAATGTCAGAATGGGAAAGAAAGGTGATTTAAGCAATTTTGAGCGTGGCATGGTTGTTGGTGCCAGACGGGCCGGTCTGAGTATTTCACAATCTGCTCAGTTACTGGGATTTTCACGCACAACCATTTCTAGGGTTTACAAAGAATGGTGTGCAAAGGGAAAAACATCCAGTATGCGGCAGTCCTGTGGGCGAAAATGCCTTGTTGATGCTAGAGGTCAGAGGAGAATGGGCCGACTGATTCAAGCTGATAGAAGAGCAACTTTGACTGAAATAACCACTCGTTACAACCGAGGTATGCAGCAAAGCATTTGTGAAGCCACAACACGCACAACCTTGAGGCGGATGGGCTACAACAGCAGAAGACCCCACCGGGTACCACTCATCTCCACTACAAATAGGAAAAAGAGGCTACAATTTGCACGAGCACACCAAAATTGGACAGTTGAAGACTGGAAAAATGTTGCCTGGTCTGATGAGTCTCGATTTCTGTTGAGACATTCAAATGGTAGAGTCAGAATTTGGCGTAAACAGAATGAGAACATGGATCCATCATGCCTTGTTACCACTGTGCAGGCTGGTGGTGTAATGGTGTGGGGGATGTTTTCTTGGCACACTTTAGGCCCCTTAGTGCCAATTGGGCATCGTTTAAATGCCACGGCCTACCTGAGCATTGTTTCTGACCATGTCCATCCCTTTATGACCACCATGTACCCATCCTCTGATGGCTACTTCCAGCAGGATTATGCACCATGTCACAAAGCTCGAATAATTTCAAATTGGTTTCTTGAACATGACAATGAGTTCACTGTACTAAAATGGCCCCCACAGTCACCAGATCTCAACCCAATAGAGCATCTTTGGGATGTGGTGGAACAGGAGCTTCGTGCCCTGGATGTGCATCCCACAAATCTCCATCAACTGCAAGATGCTATCCTATCAATATGGGCCAACATTTCTAAAGAATGCTTGCAACACCTTGTTGAATCAATGCCACGTAGAATTAAGGCAGTTCTGAAGGCGAAAGGGGGTCAAACACCGTATTAGTATGGTGTTCCTAATAATCCTTTAGGTGAGTGTATATATATATGTGTGTGTGTGTGTGTGTGTGTGTGTGCTGTCAAACGATTACATTTTTTTATCAGATTATTTCGCTTTAAAAGGAACAGTGACTGGGTGAAGGAGCTGAGATACCAGTATGTACAGGTAACAAGTCACTATTTGAGTTGTTCACTATATGTTTACTGTAAGTCTGTGCAAGACCTGTGAAATTTCATATGCATTCATGTGTTCCCTATGGGATGGATGTTGTGATTTCAGAGGATCATGGAGGTTGAGTCCAGTGCTGAACCTCCTACATTCTTGTATGTGGATGAAGCTGGCTTCAATCTGGCCAAGACCAGGAGGCGTGGGAGGAATATCATTGGGCAACGAGCAACAGTGCAGATACCAGGGCAAAGAGGTGCAAACATTACAATGTGCACACAGGTATATCAGAGACTGTTCCGGTGGTATACATCCCAACAGTTGGGCCATATACTGTAACTCTGAGAAGCTTATTGCGTTCCTTGATGAGCTTTACAGAGCACTTCTGGAGTCTGAAGGGAGAGAAGATGCTACAGTCACAGCTCAGCATTATGCTGTCATATTGGACAATGTTCCTTTCCATCACACAGCTGCCGTGAGGGACTGGTTTGTCGCTCATCCACACATCACAATGGAATTCCTATACCCCCATATTCTCCATTCCTCAATCCAACTGAAGAATTCTTTTCTGTGTGGAGATGGGAAGTCTATGATCAGCATCCATATGAGGAACGGCCACTTTTAGATGCCATGACGGAGGCATGTAGAGCGGTCACAGTGGCAGACTGCCAAGGCTGGATCAGATGTTCTCAGAGGTTTTTCCCACGGTGTATTGCCAGGGAAAATATTGTTAGCAATGTTGATAAAACCATGTGGGCTAATTTGAGAATGAAGAGATCAGGCAGAGTAAATCACATGGCTTTTTTCATCACGTGGCAAATTTATTTTCTTGATATTCGTGTTTGCATAAACAGCCAATAAACCCACTTTAACTGCAGAGAAGATGTGTGTTCCCATTTTTGTACGTTGTTGCTCCCTCTGTCGGTACTGACTTTACTGCAGTGAGTGAGTATTTTGTCTGATTGTGTTCACTGATTGCTTGTATGTGTCTACTGTTTGACTGATGTGTGTTACTGTTTGAGTGAGTTATGCAATTTTGCAATACCTATTTAGTGTTTTGATTCACGTAGAGGGTTTTGCAGGGAAAATGGGGAGTGCTGCCAGATTTGTTAGTGTTATGCAGGCTGCACTGGCTGATTTGAGAATGTGGTTATTGTTCAGGAAAAAGTAGTTAAGCGCCTGAATAAAAACTGTAAGACCTTTATGAAACCATATTATACTGATTTCCTACCAGTAATCATTCTCTTTGTCACACAAAGCTTTAATTTTCCAAACATTCTCTTCAAAAGCACTTTGTATTGGTTTTAAAGTTGTTTCGACACACCGGAGTTGACCCATCTATGACGTTTGCAGAACACATTTAAAGATGAGGGGCTCAAATAAAAACTTCCTGGTCTGTATCTCGCCTACATGTGAACATGTGTGTTGGGTGGATGTGTTGGGCAGTTGAGGGCGGGGCAGAGAAACAGAATAAAAGCTGCTAGGGACAACCACAGAGATCTCAGGCAGGAAGAGTCAGAGACATAAAGAGTCAGAGACAGCAAGCTTCAGAGACAGGAAGGCTTTCAGCTGCAAGCATCTGCAAGTATTACCAGGTGAGTAAGCAAATATACCAGGTTTTTCCCCCAGAATATATTTTACAGAAAAAACTAGTTTAAAAAAATAAAAACTATCACTATGGGAGTGAATTAGGGCTGCCACTAAATATATATATATATATATATATATATATATATATATATATATATATATATATATACACACACATATATATATATATATATATATATATACACATGCATACACACACACACACACACACACACACACACACGCACATTTAAATTTAACTTTGCGGTTTACAGCAGCATTGTAACGACACATTCGTTTTTCGTGATGCACATAATTAGCACCACCAGTTTCTCTCAGCCCTCCTTCAAGTCGAGGGTAGTAACGTGACAAAACATTTGAATGGATGGAAAGGAAGAGATGAGTGGTAGAAAATGGCAGAAATTATGAAACGTTTGGGAGCATTTTAACTTGAGATCTCGTATAATGCAAGTTCTGTTGTATAATGTTAGCATTGTACAATATTTTCTGTTAAATTAATCTCAAGTCGAAATGTACTACATAATAATATATATATAATATGGATGCCGCGATAAGTTGATGTAGTCGATGACATCGATGCTGAAAATGCATCAACACCAATAGTTTAAATCGACACATCGGTTGTTTTTTTATGAACTTAAATTACAACGGAATTGTGGGAGTATTTCAAATTATCACAAAACAAAAAGGTGGTTTTCCACTTTGCAAAGTTTCAGCATTAGCACTATACATGAGCATCTGAAGAGAAAACACACAGATGCTATTCTGGATGATGGACCGACAGAATAGGCAAAACCATTCTCACGTGTTGTCTATTCATGTTTATTAAATTGCTATTAGTATGGGGAGCTTTTTAATATCTTCTGTCCCTGTAGCTGCTAAATACGCTTACTAATAAATCCATAAAGTTTTCTGCCTGCTACGTACCTTATTAGAATCTCCATTGAGTGCGTATTCATGCAGGTTGGACTTAATTGTTGGGACCGGTGCTGTTATCGTAACCTAAAACTCATATGAAAACGGACGCTAAATAGAAGACAATTCATCAACTGAAAAAAGAATGAAAACTATACTTTAACTAGACTGCAAACAGTACCACCACCATCTTTTTTTTACTGTTTATACACAATATCCATCCATCCATTTTCCAACCCGCTTGTCCTACTGGGTCGCGGGGGGTCCAGAACCTATATATCCCGGAAGCAATGGGCATGAGGCAGGGAACAACCCTGGGTGGGGGGCCAGCCCATCGCAGGGCACACTCATACACCATTCACTCACACATGCACAATTTAGTAACTCCAATTAGCCTCAGCATGTCTTTGGACTGTGGGGGGAAACCGGAGTGCCCGGAGGAAACCCCACGACGACATGGGGAGAACATGCAAACTCCACACACATGGAGCCCAGGCAGACACCTGAACCCGGTGCCTTGAGTAGCTTACGTAATGAATTCTGGAAGAATTGAAAAAAACGTTTGAGGAGGCGGACCAATAGAGTCTTGTTTTAATTCTGCCAGAAACGTTAGTATTTAACGGCAATTAGCTGAAATTAGGTCGGAGAGACACTGATGTATTATGTGACGTTGTGGAGTTTTTGGATTATTTTATGCAATTATCCAGATTAACTCAAATCCTTCATTCAGTGGTGTAGTGGAGGGTAAATGCACATAAACGCCGTTTACTCACCTTTTAAATTTACAAAACAGCATTTACTCACCTTTTTTGAGATCACTAATGTTAAGTATGTGAATAGTTACCCACCGTTTTTACTGCTGCGCATATAGTTTACCCACCTTAAATTTCTTGTTAGCACTACACCACTGCTTCATTTCTTCATGATAGAAATTTACAGTAATATCGTAATGTTGTAGTACTCAAGACCAGTTTTTGAAGGTCTCGATCTTGTCTTTGAATCAGCCGTATTCGTACTCGTTCTTGTCATGGACTCGAGATTTTATTTCTAGACCAGCCGAGACCACAACTCTGAGAACATTCCTATTAATGAGCCGTTTACTGTCGGATTGGATAACTTCTCACTTCAAGTGCAACCAATGACGTTACTGCCGTCCGCGTTACCCGCCTCACCCCTTCACACACGCACATATGTGTGCACATGAACACAGGTGAAGTCTTGGTTGTCTGGGAAAGATGTCGACACAATCGGCCATTATCAAATGTGGCTACATATACCACAAAGTGTTTACCCTACCATGTATTAGGGGGGCGCCCCAAGTTAATTTGATTTAATTTTATTTTCTATATAGCGCCAGATCACAACAGAAATCATTTAAGGCTACCTTTCCTATAGAACAGGTCAGGTCTATATCTTGTCCTTTTATTAAACAAACTATAGATAGCCTTATGTTATTTATCTTATTTACAGTTCATCACTGTAGTATGCGCACACAACCGTTCACGGGTTTTCCCTCACCAATCGTCTTATATGTGCCATTCAGTCACTATAAAGTCTATGGCGTTTCACGAGAGCGCAAGCCGGTGTTCTGTCTGAACTGCATATAGGCCCACGCAAAAAGGCTCTATAGTACGTCTCGATAGGTAGCTTAACTCGTCAGAACACCGGCGCATTCTAGTGTAAAATGCGGAAAAGATTTTTTCTCCGCAATAAATGTTTACTTTGTTTGTCCATAATAAATGCAGATGTGTATCAAAATTAAATAACATTAGAGCATTATTTAATAATTAATAATATTCTATGTAGCAGCAGCGGTAGTCTGTGCCTTTACACTAAAAACCTGGAGTACTAAATATATTATCTAAAGCACCATGCTGGTTGCACTTTATAAAAATTTTGTGTTTTTCCTTACATTGATTCAGCTGCTACAAAATTATTTTTTTGCACTCGTTTTTTAATGTGAGTTGCTGGAAACAACTTCTGTACAAATACAGTTTGGGTTATTAAAAAATGCTGAAAATCCCCCCCAAATAACATGCAATCGCTTAATCAAAAAAAAAAAAAAAAAAGCAATCGACAGATTAATAGATTAGATAGCCCTAATTTCTTCATGTAATATTTAAAAGTAAAATCATTTTAAGCTTAGTATTGGTTCACAAAAAGTTTGCTCACAACAATCGGACCACAAGGAAGGTACGCAGAAAACTGTGATGCGTCGGGGAAAAATCCGCGATATAGCGGGGGATCACTGTATTACTAATATGCTTATCGAATTGTGGGCCTAAGTATGATCCGTATAGTGCCAAGAAGACGATGTTCATTATGTAATGCCCTGCAATGACAGTTTGTTGTAAAAAATATGTATTTAACTTAAATGAAACATTCAATTTCATTTTCTGGAGGAAAAGTGCAGTCGGATTCTCTTAGCACCACGGTTATATTCAGGGATTGCATAACTGGTATATGCAAGTAAGCATTCACCTTTAAAAGCGATACGTGACGCAATCGATTAATGTAATAGCACAAATACAAACGTATTGTAATAGTGAGTAGCTGAGCCATGCTCTCAGTAATTAGACAGCAGAGATAGTTCGGGGTTCAATCACCAAATGGCGTTTATTGCACCCGTACTACTGCAATCACACACATTCATCGTTCCCTTTACTCCTCATACACACACATACACAACGTCCAACAATTAATAAACATTAACCACTATACAGGACATAACACAAAGCACATTTATAATCACACAAGCGATAACTGAGAACTATTTCCAAAGCTGGCATCTGTCCAACCTGCCGGTACCTTCGCGCTACAGTATTTTATGTGCATTTGCGCCGACATGATAAGAAATTACCGCAAATCCCACATTGAAAGAACCTATATGAGGATATATGCGCATATATGAAACCTATATGCAGTATATATGCATATATATGCTGCATATATACGTATATATGCCACATATAGGCAAAATTGAGGTGCATATATGTGCATATACAGGCCATATAGGTCTCCTGTATTGCTTCTTTATATCCACATATAAGCCCTATATGTACATACAAGATATGTCTCCTATATAGCTCATGGCAGGATCTGGTCATTTTAGCTCATATCTCACTTTGGCAACTGTCATACATGATGCCTAGCTCATATTTTCTATTATCAAGGCAATAACTAAGAACTAACTAAAAAAAAATAAAAAATGCAAAAAACTTATGTGCGAACACGTGAAATTGGTATCACATGTAATTGGCATGTTATGGAATTTAACTATGGCAAATAAGTGAGAGGAGATGGAAAGCTATGATGTCTACACGTTTTCCTGAAACATTTACTATGCAGTCCCATGAAACATTTACTATGCAGTTGTATCTAGAAGAACGTTTCTTTTTCATGCCAACCTTCGGAGGGAGAGGGAGAAACAGAGGAAAAAGAAAAAGCAATTTAATGGCAACAGTGGCACAGATGGGAGAGTGGGTTGTCCCATGATTGGGAGGTCAGGGGTTTGAATCCCGGCTCCTGCAGGTGCAGACTGTTGTTGTGTGACAAGACACTTGCTAAATTTAAATTTCTACATTTTGGGCTTTTATTTATGTTGTCGAGCAGCTATGGATTTTAATAATTTTTGTAATATATAGGTGAACATATAAGTGAACATATAGGTGCATATATACACACATATATATATATGCAAATATGTACCTACACTCACCTAAAGAATTATTAGGAACACCATACTAATACGGTGTTTGACCCCCTTTCGCCTTCAGAACTGCCTTAATTCTACGTGGCATTGATTCAACAAGGTGCTGAAAGCATTCTTTAGAAATGTTGGCCCATATTGATAGGATAGCATCTTGCAGTTGATGGAGATTTGTGGGATGCACATCCAGGGCACGAAGCTCCCGTTCCACCACATCCCAAAGATGCTCTATTGGGTTGAGATCTGGTGACTGTGGGGGCCATTTTAGTACAGTGAGCTCATTGTCATGTTCAAGAAACCAATTTGAAATGATTCGAGCTTTGTGACATGGTGCATTATCCTGCTGGAAGTAGCCATCAGAGGATGGGTACATGGTGGTCATAAAGGGATGGACATGGTCAGAAACAATGCTCAGGTAGGCCGTGGCATTTAAACGATGCCCAATTGGCACTAAGGGGCCTAAAGTGTGCCAAGAAAACATCCCCCGCACCATTACACCACCACCACCAGCCTGCACAGTGGTAACAAGGCATGATGGATCCATGTTCTCATTCTGTTTACGCCAAATTCTGACTGTACCATTTGAATGTCTCAACAGAAATCGAGACTCATCAGACCAGGCAACATTTTTCCAGTTTTCAACTGTCCATTTTTGGTGAGCTCGTGCAAATTGTAGCCTCTTTTTCCTATTTGTAGTGGAGATGAGTGGTACCTGATGGGGTCTTCTGCTGTTGTAGCCCATCCGCCTCAAGGTTGTGCGTGTTGTGGCTTCACAAATGCTTTGCTGCATACCTCGTTTGTAACGAGTGGTTATTTCAGTCAAAGTTGCTTTTCTATCAGCTTGAATCAGTCGGCCCATTCTCCTCTGACCTCTAGCATCAACAAGGCATTTTCGCCCACAGGACTGCCGCATACTGGATGTTTTTCCCTTTGCACACCATTCTTTGTAAACCCTAGAAATGGTTGTGCGTGAAAATCCCAGTAACTGAGCAGATTGTGAAATACTCAGACCGGCCCGTCTGGCATCAACAACCATGCCACGCTCAAAATCGCTTAAATCACCTTTCTTTCCCATTCTGACATTCAGTTTGGAGTTCAGGAGATTGTCTTGACCAGGACCACACCCCTAAATACATTGAAGCAACTGCCATGTGATTGGTTGATTAGATAATTGCATTAATGAGAAATTGAGCAGGTGTTCATAATAATCCTTTAGGTGAGTGTATATAGGTACATATATGTACGCATATATGTGCATATATGTACATATAATATAGGAAAACGGCCAATTTTATATATGTCACATATATTAAAAACCTATATCAAAACCTATATTAAAACATATATGTTTATATAGGTTATTTCCGTGTGGGATGAAGTACGAATTAGCATATAAAGGGTGAAATGCATGATAATTTCTTGACATATCGGCGCAAATGCACATAAAATACCTACGCAATCACGCTGTTACAACAATCGATTGCTGCACGTATGGCTTTTAAAAAGTGAATGCATACTTCGCCACCAGTAAAGTCAGTCCCTGGTTACAGCACACATTTCTGTTCCCTTACAGGAAAGACGACAATGGGAGACATAGTGAAAGCTACCAAATCAATTTCCAAGGCTAAGGATTACAGAGAAGACACCCAACTGATAATGCAGCCATATGCTAACTGGGAGGAGTACTTGATGCCTGCCCCATTCTCCATAGCCATTATGGGAGAGCTGGTATTTATTTCTTCCAATGTAGATTTCTCCATTGGCCAAAAGCCTCCTACTGGTGGCTTTCAGTTCATCAAGTACCCAGACTCATTCCGAGCCTGTCTTATGCAAGTGGCTAATTCTGGATGGGTGGCATTCAATACGGCTCACACGAACATGGACCAGATCCGTCTCCACACTGCCAACGTGCCAGGTTACATCAAGACTTCAGTTCAGATATTACTACAGGACAATGATGAGCTGGTCCAAACCCTCCTTCCTGACCAACTGGAGAACATAGCTGAAATATCGAGTGAATGTGAAAAATTGGCTGAGAGAGCAGAGGAAAAGTTCAGCTTTGTTATTAGTTTGATCCAAGAACTTTTAGAAGCTTGTGTAAATGCAAAGAAGCTATATGGTGATGAACTGGAAGAAGTCAAGCGTAAAATTGAGGAGAACAAGCTGAGAAAGGAGGGTTCAGAGAAAGCCAAGGAAAGGGCTCAGAAAACACTTGATGACATGAATAAGCAGCTAGAAGTGGCACAGACGACATTTGATAAAGCAATGGATTCATTGCCATCTGGATGGGATGTGATGGGCATGAACTTTGTAGAGGGACTTGCAGAGGGTTTTGCAACTCTTTTGACCTTAGGGATGAATCAGGTGGCAAGAAGTTCAAAAGGCACAAAAGGCACAGAAGCAGAAATGAAAGATGAAAATGTCTTTGCTATGAATAATGTGCTGTCAAAATCAGGTCAGCTGCTAAAGCTGACTGAGACATTGATCAGCTTTATCGACAAAAATGAAATTCAACTGTCTAAGATATATGATCAACAGAAAGGAAAAGCACAGACATCATACCTGGAGGAACAATATAAAGGGCTAAAAATCTCAGTGGAGAGTGAGAAAGACTGTAAAGTCAAAGAAGCTGCACTCAACATCTGCAAAGACGCCATTAAACTGTGCTCTGAGCTCACCGCGATCGCACCTGAAGGGCAATGCGATGCTGCCAAGACAAAAGACCTGATTGAAAGAATGCAGGAGCTGTGGAAACAGTGTCAGACATTTGACTCTCAGAGCAAAGCCTTCACAAACACACCAGTATTTACACCTCAACCCCCAAAGCAAGCTAAGGAAAGTGGGTCTAAACGGGCAGGTGATATGGCGGTGGAGAATGCCCGTTTCCGCATAGAGCAGAGTCGAGCCCAGCTGGAAACGATGAGACAGAATCAAAAACAGAGCTTGGACAACCTGCAGAAAAACGAGAAGGAGCTGACAGATATCTTAGTCATATTGCAATCCTGTAAAGTAAAAGAGATTGACTTCAACACCACCATTAATATGTTGGCTAAGGGTCTAGATGCCATGGGAAGAGTGAAAGAGCAGTGGGAGAAGATGATACGCTTCTTTCAGATGATCTCAAACATCATTAAGACCAGCCTGAGTAGATCTCTGAAAGATTTCGTCAAACAGTCTCAGAAGGCATCTCAGAAACAAATGTCATATAACTCAAAAAAGTTCACGTTGGACCTGATCTACCAGCAGGCCATGCACTCATCGAATGTAGCCAGTTTGGTTAACATGATCTCAGGGACCTACGTTGAGATTTCAGACAAACACCTGATGGACAGGATCAGCAGTCTGGGCAAACTTATGGCTCTGGATCCCAGCAGTCCCAATTTTGAAAGTGAACGCAAGAAATTACAAGATGCCTGCAAAGAAGCCCAAGAAGCAATAAGAGATCTTGTGAAGAAGAACAACAAGAAATTTGATGAGAAAACAAAAGAGAGATTGGAGAGAATCGAAAGGGAGCTAAAGCCAATGTTACCCCCAGTATCTGAGGAGAAAATGAAAGAGATGAAAGAAATAACAGAATCTGCATTTAAAGAAATGAGTCAGGAGGATGAGGATCAGTTTGCATGAAGTTTCTGCTAAAGCTAAAAATAAAAATGGCACCAGAGCATACATTTGAATAACAGAAATACACAAGCATGCACACATACTGTATGTACAGATGGTCCTCGATTTCCAATTGGGTTCTGTTCTTATGGACCCATTACAAGTGGAAAATATCATAAGTCAAATATGAATATGATGTGATAAGTAAATAACTACTGTCACTAAACAAGTAAATACATACTGTAACTACTATAACCAAGTACCAGTAATTGGAAAGTAAATAAATGAATACTGGTTTCTTTGGTTAAATACAGAAACAAACCTGCATAATATATTGATAAACACTGTATGAGATGTTTACCCTACAGAGACTGGAAGCGTGGCTGCCTGGATGCTGTCATCTCGAACATCAGAAGAAAGTATCGTAAAGTTTATCACTCACCAGGGAACAGAGCAAAATTCAAAGTTGGCTACTGAATGTGCAATTCGACTATCACACTGTAAAGGCAAAATATCATAAGCTGAACCATTGTAAAGCGAGGAGCATCTGCACACAAAACATTAATGCTAGCAATGGTGCATCTGCTTTTGTTTTAATCGCACGCTCTTAACTCATAGCATCTGCATTATTTAGGTAACTTTTTCTTTTACTGCTTCTAAATTTGCTGCTTTGTGAAGTATTATGACCGAAGTCTCTAGAGATTTGAACAAAATAGTCTACGAGTTACAGGGTTTAACATGTGGAGAAATCCTTTTTCTAGTTAAAATGGCAGGTTTGAAGACATCCTGAGTCTGTGACACCAAGCAAGTTCAGCACAGCTTCTTAAGCCCAGGGGTGGAGATCCGCTTACAGGAGAGACCTGGAGTCAGACTGACCTCACCGTCAAAGATCAAGGAAGAAGAAGACGACGACCCAGGGGTCTCACCAAAGATCATGTCCATCTCACAGCTCTGGGGTCGTGTTTGTTTGCATGTTTTCCCTCAGCTCTGCTGGCTGAACTCTGTAACCATACTGCACTGGAAAGTTAATGTTTTGTTTTAGGCCTCAGGCAAGAATATATTGTTACATTTGGGGATGTGCGGTCAGTGCTTTGGCCTGGGCTTCCAGCTAGAGTGTGTTGCTGTTCTGGTAAAACTCGTGAGAGGATCATGCTGGAGAAAACTTGCTGTGGAACACACTGACCTGGCACCAGTTGAGGAACTGTCATAGTGGCAAAGGGGGGTTGCATCTGGTACAGTAGCTGACTAAGGCAAAGTCGGGGTTTTGTGAGAGAAGGTTGTCATGGTAAACGGCGATCAGCAGCTGGGAGGGAGAATCCTGCTATCATCCTGTTTGTGATAGATGCTGTTAATATTATGAATGTTATTACAGGATATCACAGGTACAGCTGCATAATCACAGTCAGTACAAACAACACGCAACAACAGAACTACAGGTAATTAATCATGTAATCATTATTTATGCACTTAGTAAGCGAGACTGGCTGTCATAAGAGGAAATTCAAGATTGCACATGTTATATGGTGACCAATCATGTTGAAGAAGATCTTGTGGGGCGGAGCTTTTGAAAGTATATAAGGGGGCACTTTTCTTTTGGGGGGTGTGCAAGCACCCGGCTTATGCGGAGCACTCTGTCACGCTTACTAGCATCATCTAACTAATAAAGAAGATTTTACCTCTGCAGCCCTGGGTTTTGGACTTAGTTCTTCTCGCTTGGAGTGAAGGCACAGAGGGACACTCACAGTTATTTTTTTTTCTTTCACAGAATGTATTTACCTTTCTTTCCACCACAGAGATTAATAATGCAGTGGGCAGCACATAGTGACATCAAAAGGTCAACAGTGCAGATAAGGCAGGGGTGCGAGTGGGAGGACTGAAGCTCACACTGCGAGGGTCTAGCCAGCACAGTCTGGCACTGCACACAAGAAAGTAATACAGACGTCACTACTGTACACAGTATCGGAGGTCTGTAGCTATTGGCTCTGCAGATACTTGGTGACTTCTGCACACTGTGAGCCTCAGCTTGCGTTGTCCCCGCTCTGTGATTTTACGTGGCCTACCACTTCGTGGCTGAGTTGCTGTTGTCCCCAATTGCTTCCACTTTCTTATAGTACCACTAACAGTTGACCGTGAAATATTTAGTTGCAAGGACATTTCACGAATGGACTTCTTGCACAGGTGGCATCCTATCATGGTACCACGTTTGAATTCACTGAGCTCCCGAGAGTGACCCATTCTTTCGCAAATGTTTTGTAGAAGCAGTCTGCATGCCCAGGTGATTGATTTTATATACCTGTGGCTATGGAAGTGATTGGAAAACCTGATTTCAATTATTTGGAGGGGTCTCCCAATGCTTTTGTTCATATAGTGTATCTCTGATGGAAAATCAGATCGGTCTGATATTACACTGAATTATTGATCATGTTGTGCACTGCTCCACAGGACATCTGGTGGGGGCAGGTCCCACGGCCCCCATGAACAGAAGTGCCTGCTGTGTATTTATGTACTGTAGGACTTTCTATAGATCAGACACTTAAAATTGCTCTGCAACTTTCAGTCTATCCTGAGCAATAATATTACTATAACTTAAACTGAAAGAAAAATATATAAAAACTAGGGCTGGGAATCGATTTTTAAAAATAACCTTAAAAATCACATAGTTTTCTGTGATTAATCAGGATTTTTAAAATGAGTCTGACTTAAATTATACAACTTCATTGCCTACCCTGTCAATTTTGCCACCCGGGTGGTTAATCAGTTTTGTTATGTTAGCATTTATTTCTATAATAATAAAGTATTTCATCAAATGAGAGGTAAGACAAATGATCCATTTTGTCAAAGGAAAATAAGTAGGATTTATGTGTTGGAATATCACACAGACCAGGAGTTGTGTGTGAATGTCTCCCAAAATCTCTGGGTATGAAGCCCTCGGTTGGAGATTAGCAGGAATCAGATAAACGGGCTCCTGATTGTAAGCTGCTCATGTCTCTCTTCTGGTTTAGAAGCCAGGTTTTCCAGTGGTCTATATGAGTCTAAATAAAACACCAATGTTAGTAAATGGGATTCCAGACTTTCAGCTAAAAACAGCCAGTCCACAGCAATCTTCCCAAACACAGATCCATCGGCATGTATGATCTCGACCCTGCAGAGCACATTAGGTAAATATCAGGTATTTAAGGCTGTGCCAAAACCAAAATAGCAGAGTGGGTCTGTTCAACAAACTAAAAGAAGTGGATCATTTCACAGCAAATATTTTGGAACAGAAGTAGAGTAGTGTATGAAGGTTAATTAAGGCACGCAATAAAAATATCATGGCGTGTCATATATATATACAGCATCAACAGTAAGCACTCTGCCAACGCTACAGGTTGATCGTAATTATGTCCTCTGCACTGCTGAGCTGTGTTGCCAAGTTGGAGACCACAACCCTGAGGGGGATTTTAAAATGAGCACGTAAACGGCATTTGCTGCACCAGGAAAGTCTTTGCAGCAGACCTGCAGCACATCAAAAGGAAATTCCAACTAATCAGACCCCAGTCCCTGTGTTAGTCTCTGCTATTGGATGACCCTCTCAGACCCCAGTCCCTGTGTTAGTCTCTGCTATTGGATGACCCTCTCAGACCCCAGTCCCTGTGTTAGTCTCTGCTATTGGATGGCCCTCTCAGACCCCAGTCCATTAAGACACAGACAGACACACACAGGTGAGAGTGATGTCTGGGGTCTGAGCACAGGGTCAGCCTTTTATCCAACACCCCAGCAACATTTTATAGGGGGTTAAGGGCTTTACTCAAGGGCCCAGCAAAGATGTAGCTACTCTGTTGCCCTGCTGAGGATGGCATTCAAACCGGGGACCTTCCAGTGACAGACACACAGGTCTAACCTCCCGCGCCACACACCAGCTGCCATCGCCCCAGTTTGGCTTTATTGTTGGGGGGGTAGGTCTATCGAGGTGCTTCGGAGTACCAGTCGGGAGTTAGATATGAAGTCTCGGTTCTTGCACCTGGATCACAGACGCAGGAGAATTTCCTTAATCTGCCTGTAGGTGGTGCTGCTAACAGAAGCTCCTTACCTGCATGCAGCCTTGGAAGCCGTCCCGGACGGTCCCGTTGTCCCCCAGAATTCCACCCACAAACAGGCTTTTCAGCCGCAGGCCTGGAAGCTCGCTCCCGATCCCCACGGCCCGCTGTGTGCGAGACCCCACACAGTTCCGGCCTCCTTGTCATAACCTCAGACACTGACACTAAACCTCTAAGCTAACCACAGCAGCTGGTCATTTACTTTCTCTGTAAATTACTGAATTAACAGGCATATTTTGTTACTTTGTCAATTTCTTCTTCTTTAGCTAAATTAAAGATGCTACCTATCCTATAGACCCTGATATGTAAATATATACCAGTCACTAATTTTAATCTCTGAGGTTAAATGCGTATAAGCAGGATAATTGAAAGAGAACGTTACAATAGCATTATGTGTTTTGTAGAATATGCAGCAGTTCTGGGAAGAGACACACTTTCCAATACAGTACGGTTACAGTCTCAGCAAAGCTGCATCCTCATTACTCTGCTCCTTAAGATCTGCTTCTCTGGGATAAAGACGATCTGGTAGGATGTCTTGGGAGTGGCTGCTTTCCCTGGTCATTCCCTGGCAACCTTTAGGGAAGTTGCAAGGTAAGGAGAGAAACCTCCCATTCAACCACTGTCTGGAGAACAACTGCGGTTTAAAACAGGGCCGAGATCAGAATCACCTGAAGCTTGGGAAAGAACATTGGTGTTGGCTAGTATCTTTTATGTTTCACCGCTCTCGTCCTTTGTAAAACTTTAAGGGTCGGGAGGTGATTCCTGCGATGCTTGGACATTGCTTAGTATTAAATAAATGACTCGGAAGAAAGAGGATGGGGAGCGACCCCAGTAATACACCGGTCCTGAGTTGGAACTCTTCTGGGCACATGGTTCTTAAATCGACTAATAAATACCCGTGCGCGGGTCTAGTGGCCTCTTCAAAGGCATCTAGAAAAAACTTTTTCTGAGAAGGAAACATTTGCGGCACTAAAACTTTGATTTGCATTCTGTCACGCACATTCTTAAACAGACAATAATAAGTATTTAGGGCTATAGTTCTACTGTACTTCCCCTGGTGAAATACATTCTGCACAAGGTAGATGACTGAATTTGACGGTGATGTCTGAACCTCGTGAAGGCTTCAGCCACAAGTTTGTTTTTGGGCTCACTGTCCATCAAATCATCGATAATTATCAAGGAGCCAGAAGAGAACCGCTCCTCATCTTCCCAACTTTTAGGAAGTCCTTCTATAAAGTCAATTGCAGCGATCTGTTCACGCAATTCATCATAAAGTGGCTGATAGGAAGCATACTGTAACACCATACAATTTTTTTTAACGGGTGCACCGATGAAACAGTGACTCTGATTTAAAAGCAATTCTTTAGTGAAATACGTTTTCCCTGAAGAACACAGAGGCTGAAAGACTAAGACCATAATTAAACAGGACACAAGCAGGACAAACCAAAACAGGGAAACAAATAACTAATAAAAACACTAGGGAAAAACAGAAAATTAAAAAACAAACAAAATGGCTGAGGACTGATCTCTAGCCAGCCTCAAAGCCCAGACCCGAGGGTTTCAGCCTCAGAACCACATGCACAACCTTCTGACCTACACATGTAGGGCAGAGAGCAAGGAAAACACACGAGGGACTAGAGCTACACATCAGAGGGGGAAAAGCAGGGTAACCAGCACCACCTGCTGGCCATAAGTGACAAGACATGTAGGGCAGGGATGAACTGGCACCAACCCTGACACTACTACACTTTATATTCCTACACTAAGTTTAAAGACATTAAGGATAGCAGCTCTGTCCTTGAACCTGACTGACAGAGTGAACTCTATGAAATTTATGGTACCAAAATAATTTTTTTGTCAAACCCACTTCAGGATTAAGCAAGGCTGTTGTGGCTTATAACAGCCTAGCTTTTCATTGCTTGAGAGAGGGTTTATGGGTGAGACAAAAAATTGTGAAGTGCCTTTGAATAGAACTGCTGTAGCGGTGGGCGTTACAGGCTATGCAGCTTTCTGACATGGAGAACTGCCTCATGTTACGCATATCCGCCTCTGATAGGGGATAAATTAGACAACAAAATCTTCAAAAAAAAACTCATTGTGGGGCATTTGCTCGCTCCTCTGGGGCTGGGATGGGGCTGCAGCTCATAGTTGGATTGTGAGTGAAGGAATAGAGAAGATGCTACCAAGTGCTTTATTGTAGTTACAAGCCAACAACAATTTGCACGATAAAGTTACACGCTGCAGGCACAGGCTGCACAATCTGAGTGAATTATTCTTTGCCATTTTCGGTAAAAGATAAATTCTTTTCATTTAATTTATGAAAATATGTTTTACTGATTTCCTACCAGTAATCATTCCCTTTGTCACACAAGGCTTTCATTTTTCTCACATTCTCTTCAAAAGCACTTTGTATTGGTTTTAAAGTTGTTTCAACACACTGGAGTTGACCCTTCTCTGACATTTGCAGAATACATTTAAAGGTTTCCTCTACTACTGTCATGAGGGGCTCAAACAAAATAACCTTCCTAGTCTGTATCTCACCTACTTTAGCTATCCCAGCTAAACTAACAAAGGCAGGGGCTTAAATACACTGATACTGAGGACTAACATAGGGCAGGGGCTTAAATACACTGATACTGAGGACTAACATAGGGCAGGGGCTTAAATACACTGATACTGAGGACTAACATAGGCAGGGGCTTAAATACACTGATACTGAGGACTAACAAAGGCAGGGGCTTAAATACACTGATACTGAGGACTAACAAAGGCAGGGGCTTAAATACACTGATACTGAGGACTAACAAAGGCAGGGGCTTAAATACACTGATACTGAGGACTAACAAAGGCAGGCGCTTAAATACACTGATACTGAGGACTAACAAAGGCAGGGGCTTAAATACACTGATACTGAGGACTAACAAAGGCAGGCGCTTAAATACACTGATACTGAGGACTAACAAAGGCAGGCGCTTAAATACACTGATACTGAGGACTAACATAGGGCAGGGGCTTAAATACACTGATACTGAGGACTAACAAAGGCAGGCGCTTAAATACACTGATACTGAGGACTAACAAAGGCAGGGGCTTAAATACACTGATACTGAGGACTAACAAAGGCAGGGGCTTAAATACACTGATACTGAGGACTAACATAGGGCAGGGGCTTAAATACACTGATACTGAGGACTAACATAGGCAGGGGCTTAAATACACTGATACTGAGGACTAACAAAGGCAGGGGCTTAAATACACTGATACTGAGGACTAACAAAGGCAGGGGCTTAAATACACTGATACTGAGGACTAACAAAGGCAGGGGCTTAAATACACTGATACTGAGGACTAACAAAGGCAGGCGCTTAAATACACTGATACTGAGGACTAACAAAGGCAGGGGCTTAAATACACTGATACTGAGGACTAACAAAGGCAGGCGCTTAAATACACTGATACTGAGGACTAACAAAGGCAGGCGCTTAAATACACTGATACTGAGGACTAACATAGGGCAGGGGCTTAAATACACTGATACTGAGGACTAACAAAGGCAGGCGCTTAAATACACTGATACTGAGGACTAACAAAGGCAGGGGCTTAAATACACTGATACTGAGGACTAACAAAGGGCAGGGGCTTAAATACACTGATACTGAGGACTAACATAGGGCAGGGGCTTAAATACACTGATACTGAGGACTAACAAAGGGCAGGGGCTTAAATACACTGATACTGAGGACTAACAAAGGCAGGCGCTTAAATACACTGATACTGAGGACTAACAAAGGCAGGGGCTTAAATACACTGACACTGAGGACTAACATAGGGCAGGCGCTTAAATACACTGATACTGAGGACTAACAAAGGCAGGCGCTTAAATACACTGATACTGAGGACTAACAAAGGCAGGCGCTTAAATACACTGATACTGAGGACTAACAAAGGCAGGCGCTTAAATACACTGATACTGAGGACTAACAAAGGGCAGGGGCTTAAATACACTGATACTGAGGACTAACAAAGGCAGGCGCTTAAATACACTGATACTGAGGACTAACAAAGGCAGGCGCTTAAATACACTGATACTGAGGACTAACATAGGGCAGGGGCTTAAATACACTGATACTGAGGACTAACATAGGGCAGGGGCTTAAATACACTGATACTGAGGACTAACAAAGGCAGGCGCTTAAATACACTGATACTGAGGACTAACAAAGGCAGGGGCTTAAATACACTGATACTGAGGACTAACAAAGGGCAGGGGCTTAAATACACTGATACTGAGGACTAACATAGGGCAGGGGCTTAAATACACTGATACTGAGGACTAACAAAGGGCAGGGGCTTAAATACACTGATACTGAGGACTAACAAAGGCAGGCGCTTAAATACACTGATACTGAGGACTAACAAAGGCAGGGGCTTAAATACACTGACACTGAGGACTAACATAGGGCAGGCGCTTAAATACACTGATACTGAGGACTAACAAAGGCAGGCGCTTAAATACACTGATACTGAGGACTAACAAAGGCAGGCGCTTAAATACACTGATACTGAGGACTAACAAAGGCAGGGGCTTAAATACACTGATACTGAGGACTAACAAAGGGCAGGGGCTTAAATACACTGATACTGAGGACTAACAAAGGCAGGGGCTTAAATACACTGATACTGAGGACTAACAAAGGGCAGGGGCTTAAATACACTGATACTGAGGACTAACAAAGGCAGGCGCTTAAATACACTGATACTGAGGACTAACAAAGGCAGGGGCTTAAAAACACTGATACTGAGGACTAACAAAGGCAGGGGCTTAAATACACTGATACTGAGGACTAACAAAGGCAGGGGCTTAAATACACTGATACTGAGGACTAACAAAGGGCAGGGGCTTAAATACACTGATACTGAGGACTAACAAAGGCAGGGGCTTAAATACACTGATACTGAGGACTAACATAGGGCAGGGGCTTAAATACACTGATACTGAGGACTAACATAGGGCAGGGGCTTAAATACACTGATACTGAGGACTAACATAGGGCAGGGGCTTAAATACACTGATACTGAGGACTAACAAAGGGCAGGGGCTTAAATACACTGATACTGAGGACTAACAAAGGCAGGCGCTTAAATACACTGATACTGAGGACTAACAAAGGCAGGCGCTTAAATACACTGATACTGAGGACTAACAAAGGGCAGGGGCTTAAATACACTGATACTGAGGACTAACAAAGGCAGGCGCTTAAATACACTGATACTGAGGACTAACAAAGGCAGGCGCTTAAATACACTGATACTGAGGACTAACATAGGGCAGGGGCTTAAATACACTGATACTGAGGACTAACATAGGGCAGGGGCTTAAATACACTGATACTGAGGACTAACAAAGGCAGGCGCTTAAATACACTGATACTGAGGACTAACAAAGGCAGGCGCTTAAATACACTGATACTGAGGACTA
Organism: Paramormyrops kingsleyae; assembly: GCF_048594095.1. Lineage (NCBI taxonomy): Eukaryota > Metazoa > Chordata > Actinopteri > Osteoglossiformes > Mormyridae > Paramormyrops > Paramormyrops kingsleyae. The sequence continues at coordinate 25,366,958 of NC_132799.1, forward strand.
ACATAGGGCAGGGGCTTAAATACACTGATACTGAGGACTAACAAAGGCAGGGGCTTAAATACACTGATACTGAGGACTAACAAAGGCAGGGGCTTAAATACACTGATACTGAGGACTAACAAAGGCATGGGCTTAAATACACTGATACTGAGGACTAACAAAGGGCAGGGGCTTAAATACACTGATACTGAGGACTAACAAAGGCAGGGGCTTAAATACACTGATACTGAGGACTAACAAAGGCTTAAATACACTAATACTGAGGACTAACATAGGGCAGGGGCTTAAATACACTAATACTGAGGACTAACAAAGGACAGGGGCTAAAATACACTGATACTGAGGACTAACAAAGGCAGGGGCTTAAATAGACTGATACTGAGAACTAACAAAGGCAGGCCCTTAAATACACTGATACTGAGGACTAACATAGGGAAGGCGCTTAAATACACTAATACTGAGGACTAACAAAGGGCAGGGGCTTAAATACACTGATACTGAGGACTAACAAAGGCAGGCGCTTAAATACACTGATACTGAGGACTAACAAAGGCAGGCGCTTAAATACACTGATACTGAGGACTAACATAGGGAAGGCGCTTAAATACACTGATACTGAGGACTAAAAAAGGGCAGGGGCTTAAATACACTGATACTGAGGACTAACAAAGGCAGGCGCTTAAATACACTGATACTGAGGACTAACAAAGGCAGGCGCTTAAATACACTGATACTGAGGACTAACATAGGGAAGGCGCTTAAATACACTAATACTGAGGACTAACAAAGGGCAGGGGCTTAAATACACTGATACTGAGGACTAACAGAGGGCAGGGGCTTAAATACACTGATACTGAGGACTAACAAAGGCAGGGGCTTAAATAGACTGATACTGAGAACTAACAAAGGCAGGCGCTTAAATACACTGATACTGAGGACTAACATAGGGAAGGCGCTTAAATACACTAATACTGAGGACTAACAAAGGGCAGGGGCTTAAATACACTGATACTGAGCACTAACAAAGGCAGGGGCTTAAATACACTGATACTGAGGACTAACAAAGGGCAGGGGCTTAAATACACTAATACTGAGGACTAACATAGGGCAGGGGCTTAGATGCACTGATACTGAGGTCTAACATAGGGCAGGAGCTTAGATGCACTGATACTGAAGATTAACATAGGGCAGGGGCTTAAATACACTGATACTGAGGACTAACAAAGGGCAGGGGCTTCGATGCACTGATACTGAATACTAACAAAGGGCAGGGGCTTAAATACACTGATACTGAGGACTAAAAAAGGGCAGGGGCTTAGATACACTGATACTGAGGACTAACAAAGGGCAGGTGTGAATAGTCAAAAACAACCAATCAATCAACAAAGCAGGGCAACAGGCAACAGGTGGAATAAAGTACAATAAATGAGCACTGGACAAGAGAACTACAAGCATCTCACAGCTCTGTGTCGTGTTTGCATGTTTGCCCACTTTGTCAGGTTAGAGCTCTGCTGAGACATAGAGCCGCGAGTCAAACAGAGTAGCAGGTCTGAGGAAGCAGGACTAGGCGGCACACTAATGAGGTGTTTATACACCTCTATGCTGCGTAAAATTCTTTTGGAAAATCTGCTTATTAAAAGTAGGTAATGTGATCCATCCATCCACCCATTTTCTGTAACTGCTTGTCCTGTCCAGGGGGGGTTGCGGGGTCCGGAGCCTATCCCAGAAACTATGGGCGCAGAGCAGATCGACATTATATGAGAGAAAAAATTAATAAATTTTAGTGATTTACACAGCATCCCCGGGAACAACTGGCCCGTTATTTAACTTTTCCCATTATTTCCAGCATTCCTCATTATTTCCAGCAGAGGTCAGGCTACAGCAAAAGTCCTAAATGAGGTTTCTGAAGGAATCTTAGCTGGTTTGTCCCCGAAGGTATGGCGTGTGTGTTTGGGTGTGTGTGCGTGTGTCTGTGTCTGTGTGTGCATGTGTGTGTACGTGCAAAAGGCCCTCAAATATGACTTATTTTCCATAGGGCCTAAAAAGTGAAAAATACCATCTTGACTGATATTGAATTAATTGTTGCTGGTTGATTTCTTGTTATATTCTTTTAAAGGCAGCCCGTAGTTTAACTATGTATTCATGAATTTGAATGTATGTACTGATATTTAGCTCAGTTTCATGAGCACCATGAACTGAAAAAGACACAGTTTGATAAGGTGAAGTTATTGTGCCCAAAATCTAAAAACTGCACTTCCCAAAGAAATTCCATGTCTAGATATGAATGAATGAAAGTTACATTTATATCATACTTTTTCAAGCACCAAACTGCTTTACAGAAACAATGGGGAGCCACTTCAGCCATGACCACTGTGTAACGGCCACAGGGGCGTTGTGACAGCAGCCATTCTGCACCAGTACGCTCACCACACAGTAGCTAAGGTGGTGAAGGGGCAGGAGAGAATTCACCAGTTAGATACAGGGCATGATTAGGGGGGCATCTCATCTGAAGCACAGTGTCCCCATCACTGCACTGGGACCTCAGGACCCACACTGACCACAGGATGGACTGACCTGCTGGCCACACCAACACCTCTGCCAGCAGCAACCCAGCTTTCCTAGCTAGTCTCCCATCCAAGTACTGCTCAGGCTCAGACCTGCATAGCTGCAGGGGATTACCTAATCTGCATTGCAGGTAGTATGACTGCTGGCCAGAAATAACCATTTACATGATTTTAAGGGCAAACTGCTACCAACCAGTGGCGCAGATAAGATTTTTGAATTGGGGGGGACCAAGGATATTTTTTCCTTATGCAAAGACGGCAGATGCTGTTTTTTTGTCCTGTAAGTGGGGGGGACGGGGGGGGGGGGGGGGGGGGGGGGGGGGACGGGAGGGATCGAGGTCACTCTGAATCTGAAGGGGACCCATCCCATCCGTCCCAGGTGCTAACTGCGTGCCTGCTACCAACCCCTTATAGAACCAGATGTGTAAATATATACCAGTCATCAGTTTTAATCTTGGTAGGTTTAAATTTCTTTAAACTGGTTTATTGAAAGACAATTTTATATGATCATTATATGTTTTGTAGAATATGTACGGCAGTTCTTTGCCTAATTTAAAACATTTAAAATCGGCTTGTCATGCATTAAACCATTTCCCCAAATATGCAGCAGGAAATCTCACTACAATTGCAGTTTTAAGATGAAATCACATGAAACTACTGGAAAAATTATTTAAAAAACTTCCACCTGGCCAAACGCGCTTCAACATACATACAAACGGCTCGGTGTTATTCCCCACCAACCATCCCTGCTTTCTAGTGAAAAGCTCGATTAGCTACATTAATACTGATTGTTGGGATCTTCGTGTGACATTTTATATTTACAGTCAAGACATAAATGAAGAGCAATCACTCGTCGTTTTTTGTTGTTTTCTTATTTTCTAAGTTTGCTATTGGTTATTTAAAACACTTTTTCAAAACGTCACGCAGATTCACGCCGCGCCCACTTCGCCTCACTTAAAAGGAGCTCAGTTGTATTCAGACTGAGGGTCATAAAATACTGGTGTTAGAAATAGCTTGTGATAGTAAAAGATGCCTTGTCAGGATGTTAAGCTTTCCGAAGAGACGTTCGTGATGAACGTAATACCGCTTCTCAAAGAGGGCATCCTTTGCTTTAATAATATTTCGGTCATTATATTTACTAATGAAGGCAACACGAATAACAAATACGATGAGCTTCGCTCTTTAATTATTAAAGGGAAGGATAATTTTGTGCAAGCAGAACAAAGAGCTTCTGGTATTTTAGCAAGTATAGATAAAGAGTGTGAGGAATTAACTCAACAGAAAGGAAAACTGCAACGACAACAGGATGATAAGAAAACCGAATACAAAAACCTACAAGACCAGCTTGCAAGTCAGCAGAACATACTACTGGAGCGTCAGAGATCATTAGCGAATGCAAATACATACTTACAAGCAACACAGGCAAAAGTTAATGAGATGCGGAGAAGAATGGAGCACGATGAAGCTGTGAGGAACGCTGGGATCGGTCTGATGTTCATTCCGTTTGTTGGAACCATAATTGGTGAGTGATAAATTTGCAGAGTTGTTTTTTATATATCGTATTTCATATCAAGTTTAAAATGGCCCACTATATTTTAATGAGAAAAATGTTATTTAAGGTATTATTCAAGCCAGAAAACAAAGGAGTCTCAAAGTTATTGTACGTGCTGTTAAACTCTAACAGACCAAACCAGGTGAAGCGTGATTCATATTTAGCTGGAAGTAACACAGGTTTGAGTCGCAGGGCAGGTGGGTACCAGCCAGAGCATGTGAGCGGAGCGGAGCGGTGAGAATTTCCGCTCCTCGCTCACGAGGCTGTTGGCTCCGCCCGCTCCTCCGCTCTAATTCGCACTAAGCCGCTCCGCTCAACACCGCTCCTCGCTCCACTAAAATGTCCTCCCGCTCCAGTCAAATCGCTCCACGCTCGCTCCAATTTAAAAGAGCAACAAATAATCTGCATGCCTAACAAATGTCACCTTAAACCGAAGCCTTATGTCATAAAGAAATATGAGCAACGGCAACATTGCCAGTCAGAACAGAAAATATTTATTTTTAAGCAACCTATCGGCAACAACGGACAGGTTTGGAAATGGCATTCCACACAAAAATAGGCTTAAAAATAAAGGAATCAGTGGGTTTAATAGCCTAAAGAATATACAGACACGTTTTAAATTCCTCAATTTTTTTCTGTTGATGCAGCACGTCTCTAAAATAAAATTTTACGTTACGTGAAATTAAAAAAAAATCTTATTAGACCTACTTTGAATGACAAAACGAATTTATTTGATTACCAATATTTACTTTATAGGCTTTTATACTTTAATTTACTTTATAGACTTGATATGCTACAACCATATAAAACTTGCACGCGTTTTGCTCTGGCTTCCGCTTGTTTGAGTAGCACACTCATGTTTCTGAGAAAAGTGATTCGAAAGTGAATCTTTACTCACTGAAACAGTTTCACCACATTGTTGTTCTTGCTGTACATTCTTGTCATCTATACGTTTGATAAGAATAGTACACTTGTATGATTTATCAGTTTCCTTTGTGAAATACTTTGCGAATTCCATCTCGGCCAATTTGTGTAACAGTCTTGATAATTGTACAGATGAATTCTGGGTAGATTTGGGCACGCCTCAGAATTGTAGTGTGAGCGGTATCGGAGCGGAATTGGAGCGAGACAAAGCGACCGCACCAGCCTTAATTAGAAAACCCGCACCGCGCTCTGACCAAATTCCGCTCCTCGCTCACATGCTCTGGTACCAGCTTCAGGGCATCTGCAGAAAAACACCCTTAATACTGTCAGACATGAGTAAGAACTGATCTGGGCTGCGAACAGAAGCATGTGACCAAGGGGTGGGAGAAGGAAGTTTAGGGACTCCCAGCTGGCATTTTAACGTGGAGTCAGCGTTGAATCAACGTCAGGTGTCAGTGTTGGATAACCGTTGGATTTTGTTTAGATTTTGCAAATCTAATCAACGTTGAAATAGCAACGTCATTCCAACGTCACGTTTGTCAACATAGGTGAATTTGCCAACATTGAATCAATATTGATTTTAGTTTAGATTTTGCAAATCCAATCAACGTTAAAATTTCAACGTCACTAAAGTCCTGCTTTTCAACAGTTTATTTTGTTAAACTGTTTTCACTAAAGTACTGATGTTTTCAACAGAACAAACACCTTGAAATGGATACATAAACGAGTTAGTGGACATGCAGAGTCAGCTAGGACTAGGGTGACCAGATAATCCATGTCAGGGAGGACACTCTGAGCTAGTACAGGTATTGTAAATTACCATTTCAATTAAACGGACCTGGATTTCACTTGAGCACTGAGTTCTTGCTGTGTGCTGATTGGTCAGTCTCCTGTAATCATGCATGTTTCACTAATGCTAATGTGAAACAGCTGGATGAGTCTTTCAGTCAAGGAAATAAACCAGTCAAAGCACAAGAAGAGCTGAGCTATTTAGCCGAGCACAGGAGCCTTTCAATTTGAAAGTAGTTTGTAAAACCCGAAGTAGCTCAAAGTGTCCTCCCTGACATGGATTATCTGGTCACCCTAGCTAGGACAAAGCCAATTGGTAAAAGCAAGACCAGGAAGAAGATTAATAAAGACATTTCACTGATTAAAGAAACATGCTTTATTACGTAAAACATTTTACACAAACACTTGTTGAACTAGAACAGCCCAAACACTGGGCCACATTGAACATGGCTAGTTATTTTTCCATTTTTCTGCCACCGCCACCCATCCTCTCTGGTGCATATTTTAAATATTTGGCCATGTGTTCATTTATTTTTGTTGTTGTAGTATCAGATGAGCTGAACACCACGTCTGAAAAAAAAAAAAAACAAAAACTTTGTTTAGTTTATTTTTAAACCTGTTTTACAAAGGAGGACGTCCCCAAAGGGAGTTTTTGACAGGTTTATCTCACTTTTGGGTACAAATTTGTCCACAAAATATAGTTAAGTCACACACATGGACACAGCGCTTCGCGGTTAAATTAACTTCTGCCCACATGCACGCGCGCACACACAGAACGTTCGGTTGGCGGTTTTTGACAGTCACACACACGGACACAGCGCTTCGCGGTTAAATTAACTTCTGCCCACATGCACGCGCGCACACACAGAACGTTCGGTTGGCGGTTTTTGACAGGTTTATCTCACTTTTGGGTACAAATTTGTCCACAAAATATAGTTAAGTCACACACACGGACACAGCGCTTCGCGGTTAAATTAACTTCTGCCCACATGCACGCGCGCACACACAGAACGTTCGGTTGGCCGTTAAACGTCTGACCATACACACAATACGTATTAATATGTGGGCCAGAGTCAGGCACACTCAAAATGTATTTAGGAAAGTTCTAGTTACCGCCAGATTCCGTCCAAAACGGTCCACTGTCAGACAATCTTCTAGCCTGAAGATGAAGACGCAGACCCACTTCGCGCATGCGCAATTGTCTGGGACCGTCAGAGCCAATAAAATCCAGTTCTAGTCACTGCCATTGTGTGATGGACAACCGCCGTCCTGCAATCAAGTCCTTGTATTGCTCTCAGTAAAAAAGGGCTTTTTTATGCTTTTATATTGTCAACAACAGTATGTGTCATATGTCATATAAAAAAAAATATTCACATACCTCAACAAGAAGAACATAAAAAAAAGAAATAAATATTTATTATAAAAATTACATAGGATTACAATGCAATTTTTACTTTAGGTCAGCACCAATCCTTCTATTTTATTATTTCTTCTTCTTTGTCTTTCGGCTGTTCCCTTTCAGGTGTTGCCACAGCGAATCATTTGCCTCCATCTAACCCTATCCTCTGCATCCTCTTCTCTCACACCAACTAACTTCATGTCCTCTCTCACTGCATCCATAAATCTCCTCTTTGGTCTTTCTCTAGACCTCCTGCCTGGCAGTTCCAACCTCAGCATCCTTCTACCAATATATTCACCATCTCTCCTCTGAACATGTCCAAACCACCTCAATCTGGCCTCTCTGACTTTATCTCCAAAACATCTAACGCAGTGTACGGTGTGACAATATGCACACAAAAAGCAATATATAGGCCTACATAAGAATGGAAGCTTGTTTCTTATATGCAACGACTTGAAAATTTACAAATGCAACAAAATAAAATCTTTTCCAGTTTCATGCTTTGCCTATTTGCACATATTTTTTACTTCTTAGAAGTATTAATCCCAGCTGGCATTTTAACGTGGAGTCAGCGTTGAATCAACGTCAGGTGTCAGTGCTGGATAACCTTTGGAATTTGTTTAGATTTTGCAAATGCATGGTTGTAAAAATAATGTTGATTTGACGTACAACTCAAATTTTATTTATATTTCTATGTTGAATCCATAGTTAGTTAACAACACCATTTCAACCATTTGGTATTCAACGTTGTTTTGACGTTGAATGAATGTTTTTTTATAAACTGACATTATTTCAACCACATTTAAACGTTTAAGGTCGGTCGAATGCCAGCTGGGCTGTTTTAGGGAGCAGGAGTGCTGAGGAGCACAAGGGAGACGCAGGTGTGGGATTTGATCTCAAACTAGAGGTCTGGGGGCTTCAGGGTTTGTTTGGTGCCTGAGAGAAAAGAGAGATTTTATATTATTGTCAATGCACCTCTTACCTCATTATCTCTCCTATTGTCTTGCCACTGTGATTTCATGTTTTGAATTATCAGCATATGGCAATTAGAATGTCTCATGTATGATTTTTAACTCTTGTTTTACAGGAGCTACCCTGATTGGGGTCTACCAGACAGATCTGAACAACGCAACTGATGCTAAAAATCAGGCTCAAAGTGAAGTTCACAACTGGGAACGTGAAGTGGCAAGTAGTTCTCAAGGTGTTTCTGACTGTCAGACAAAGATCAACCAGAAGACACAGGAGATTTCTCAAGTTAACTCCAGTTTGGAGGTGTTAGGAAGAACCATAGAAGACGTGACAAAGCAGCGCTTTGTTATAGCTGATATCCAAGAGAAGTTCAGGAACGCTGTCAGGGTTTTGACCAATCTAGCTGGAATAGCTAAAGTAGGTGAGATACAGACCAGGAAGTTTATTTTGTTTGAACCCCTCATGACAGTACTAGAGGAAATCTTTAAATGTGTTCTCAAAACGTCAGAGAAGAAGGGTCAACTCCAGTCTGTCGAAACAACTTTAAAACCAATACAAAGTGCTTTTGAAGAGAATGTGAGGAAAATGAAAGCTTTGTGTGACAAAGGGAATGATTACTGGTAGGAAATCAGTAAAACATATTTTCATAAATGAAATGAAAGTCAAGAAAGTCAGAATATATCTTTTACAAAAAATACATTTTTACTGTCATGTAAATTTCATTTTATTCAAATCCTTTAACTAGATTAATTGCCATAACAGTTGTTAGATTAATCGCATCGAGTTCTACCATGTGCGTAAGTAGCTGTATGCTTTTCTACTTAAGCACATTCAGTCATTGACTGGGGTTTGTGCACATTAAGGCTGATTATACCATCCTGTGCATTCTAACTCTCACAAGTGCTTTCAAGCACATTTCCAGCTATGCGCTCTGGAGGACTGTATGAAGTTAAACGCCTCCATGTGGCCAAATATAACACTGCATTTCTTTGTACAAAATCTGAATATGAACAATATGAAACGTTTTTTTTACATTTATCTTGAAATAAATGTTACCTTCCAAAAACACATGTGAATGATCATTATATAAAAATACACACACACACAAATATATTACTATTAGGCTAGATTCAACACAAGTGACATCTAGTAGGCAAATCAATTAATCTAGAAAACTGGGTAATTTTTTTTTTTAGTTTCAATTAAGAGTAAAAACACAACCTTGAAAAAAACTGAGACTGCAGCACAATTTTTTGTTTCTCGTATTTCTCAATTTATGGGTGTGGTTTGTATTTTTTTTTTTTTTTTTTGTTGGGAAACTGCAGCCTGGATCTTCTCTGTTTCTCATATATGAAGGGCTTCTTCCTTGCTTTATGGGACATCACATCCCAGTGTCTCCTGCTTCACATTTTTCTTGTGGCCATCTTAGAAATTTTGAGCCCAAAAGCAACCTGCTGCTCGGTGTAGCCTTCTGCCAGCAGAACCAGGATTAAACCAGGATTTAAAAATGCAGATTCTTAAAAAATATGGAGCTGTATTTTAAGTCGCGGTGTCTGCTATGTTAAAGTGAATTAGCAGCAAGTTCTTTCGGAGCAGATAACTATAACAAAGGCAGTAACTGGCTAAATATTTCATGTTATTTTGTTCTATTTACCCATGTTTTATGGATCCAGCATTGAAAAGTTTAATTTGTGACTGTTGTAAAGTGTTTCACAGAAAAGCAAGCTCTCTGTCTTTATGAAGGGAGAAGAATCGCCAGCCCCTTCCTATGCTTATGTTGTTTGCTTTTACTTTGCTGTTTTTTCTTTAAGTAAAAATAAAGTTTTTTAAGATCTAGACCTACAAGCAAGTCTTTAGTTTTATTTTGTTGTTTAAGTCATATTCACCTCCAGACTGTATTCACCATTCCCCGCCTCTCCCATCATACTGCAGTCCCCACTGGGTCAGTAAAGCTGAAGTCATACTGCTTATGAGGGACCAGCAAGCAGACAGGGGCACAGAATTTATTACTAACCAAAATTTACTGAAAATCCAAAAATCATCAAAATACAAAAGAATGTCCAACAAAGGAAAATCTTGGGCCCAATAAAATGAGGTCAACCAAACAGAATGAAACCAAAATTAAAGCATAACATAACTCAACCTACACTGAACATAACTGACCTCCCAAATAACACACTGGGGAAACATATATACTGGGTGATCAGTCCAGCAACACACACACAAGGGGGAAACGCTACCATAACACTTACACCTACATGCCAGTAACTCCATAGACCCCATAACATATTTAGCCCATGAAATTATACAAACAATTTTATAAAGGAAAACTAAATCAAAGATGTTAACTATAATATAATAAACAACTATGCCAAAACCCAACTCCCCATCCCCTTACTGTGGGCTCCCGTTGGTACCGCTGATGGGAATATAAAGGGAACCATGATGATCTGGACTGTTTGCCCATCGGACCAAAAGAATGCACACACAAATTCCAGCTGTTACACTCCTCCTGGTAACTGCAACTTAAGAATATAAGCACACGTGAATGTTGACACAACCATACCTTGTTAAATTAACATCCTGACAAATAAAATTGATTAAATGTGCCTGGTGTGTTTCATGAAAACAGTGATGAAAAAACCAAACCATGTATAAATGAAACCGGGGTAAAACATATTCAAGTACTGTAGCACTTGTGCTTGCAGGTCAAGGTGGGGTTACCATCTCTGGCCATCACACTGCTGCTATGCCGCACCCGGGCCTGGCCTGCCCCTAACCCTCCCTCACCATGCCACGTCACATCACCAACATCCCTAACCCTAACCCTACCCTGTCCACTGGAGTTATCGAGCAGGAAGCAGCACACGGCCATGGTTGCACAATTATTTCCTTATTTGTAGAAGCCCAATGTCTTTATTATTTAGAAATGTGACCAATCATTTCTGACCATTAATTTTATATTTAAACTGACCCCCTCTTTAAACTTTCTCCAGTGCACTCTCTTATCTCCAGCTCTCCACTGCTCTAAGTGACCAATTATCTGCAAGCCTCAGAGCCAAGTCTCGTAGGATTTGGAGGCATGTCCATCATCATGTTGTATCTAATCATACTGCATCGCAATAAGGGTGAATCATATCGTATTGCAATAGATCACATCACAGAGATGGAGATGCACATCCCTACTAGACCATGTCATATTCCTATAATCCCGACTAAAATAAGCAGTTAAGAGGATAGATACAAATACAGTACAAACCACAATTACTAAAACCTGTTTCAGTTACAACCTGTTCACACATAAATCTGTTAGCAGCATCAGCATATTTGGAATAGTAACCTAGATCAGTTCAGACTTGTCTCCTCAGAAGCAGTAGGTTGTTATTCTTACATTTAGTTTTTTTTTTTTGCCTGCAGCTGTAATAAAATTTGCTTTACATGACAGTTTAGGTAAGTTCAATGGGAGGGTTAAACCCATAGTTAGATGACACTGTATTCAGCTTGAACGTCCTAATTAAGTAATTTTTAGTACACTTGAAATTTGCTGAACTAAACAGTAAAGGCTATTTTATTAATGAAACTTTGAATTGTTGAATAACACATTTCAGAAAGTGCTGCTAGTTGATGTTTAATTAAGCCGACATAATGATGCATGCAGTTGGCAACGTGCTGCATGACAGCTACACTGAATGTGACTTTGTAATCACAAGAAAATGATGAGAAAACTAAAAATATTAGCAGAAAACAACTTTTGCTGCGGAAAAAGAATACATGGCCTTTCTGGACTTCTGTACTTGAGACTTGAGGGTGCCCACATGATTATGGGCCTACTGTCCTGTGTATTAGAGACTCAGAAAATGCATAACCTCAGATGTGACTTTATGCCCAGAGTATAAGTTCATTTTCCATAGTCACATCTGAACAAGGGGAAACTTTTAACTTGTGCTTGAAGGTGACCAAGAAGATTTATAGTCTAGCAGGTTTATGAACCTGGAGATGGAGCAGATAGCTGACTGCATGGTTTTTCTGTACATGTCCCTTTCAGTCAGTCAGTAACTGTACCAAACTCTTCCTTGTGTCATGTCAGTATTGGACCAAGGAAGAGACTGACAACCACTGGTGAAACATCACACTATTTATTAGGATGCACAATTAAACAAAAATTACACAAAACGATAAAATCAATTAAAAGCAGGGGAATTTCTAGCTATAGGGGCTGGGGCACATGACGTCATCACCACTACACTCGCCATGCGGGGTGGGGGCTTCACTTATCTCTACAGGATGACGGGAGCATGCCTTACTAGATCAGGGTGGGAAAATATTATTTAAAATAGACTTAACAGACAAATAAGTATAAACCTGAACGATATAAGTGACACTTGTTTCTATTCAAAGAGCATTATTAGAATGTACCTGACTAAGATTGAAGCTGACGCAATTCTTTAAATTTAAGTTTATCCTTTAAACCTAGTTCCAAACCCAGCAAACTTTTTGCTGACATAAAATTTTGTGCAGTTCTCATGCTTTTTCATTTTGGACTTTATTTAAAGTAGGAAGTAAGAAAAGTTGTGTAAGAAACAACTTCACACTTCTCTATTTAGTGTAGAAGTTGGAGTCGGTTTGAGCAATCTTAGTAAATATGCTTATTAGACTATGATTACTATAAATAATCATTGTGCAGTTCAATTGTTGAAAGACCAATTGAATTAAAACAACAAACCACCCTTCCTTATAGATTCCATTACAATAATTTTATTGGTCCTATTACAATTCATTTGATGCAGTGAGCAACTACGGAAAAACCATGTTAACTGCCTGTTGGCCCTAAAATAATGCAGCTAGTATTATACAATGAAACATATTACTTCATTATAATGTTGCATAAATGTTTAATAATGCATTTAAATAATGTAATGTGCTCTGTCTCTGTCCAAATAGCACACTCATTGCATCTAGAAAACATTTCTTTTTCTATAAGCACAAGAGCACATTTGCCATACCTTTGCCAGAAGTGGGCCAGAGCCACAAGCCATATAACTATTTTTTAATAAAGTACTTAACATGTGGCCCATATCTGTTTTGTGACATTTGGGCCACATTTGTCTAACCACAAGTGGGCCACTTTTAGCATACATCTGTTTGCCGGTGCCTGAACCGGGCCAGCAGTGCCACACATTTGCCAGAAGTGGCCCACATCTGCATGCTATCTGGGTTTGATATACTGTAAGTGACACTTGTTTTTATTCAAAGGGCATTATTAGAATGTACCTGACTAAGATTGAAGCTGAAGCAATCCTTTAAATTTGTGTTATGCGTACACATTTGACCTAGTTCCAAACCCAGCAAACTTTTTGCTGACGCTTACTTTTATGAAACAAAATGTGCCATAAAATTTTGTGTAGTTCTCATGCTTTTTCATTTTGTACGGTTAAAATTAATTTAAAGTAGGAAGTAAGAAAAGTTGTGTAAGAAACTAAATAGGGAGAGACCGGAAGTCTGTCCCTTATTCTTGCCAAATTCACACTTCTCTATTTAGTGTAGAAGTTGGAGTCGGTTTGGGCAGTCTTAGTAAATATGCTTATTAGACTATGATTACTATAAATAATCATTGTGCAGTTCAATTGTTGACAGACCACTTGAATTAAACCAACAAACCAAACTTCCTTATAGATTCCATTGCAATCATTTTCTTGGTCCTATTACAGTTATTTGATGCAGTGAGCAACTACGGAAAAACAATGTTAACTGCCTGTTGGCCCTAAAATAATGCAGCTAATACTATACAATGAAACATATTACTTCATTATAATGTTGCATAAGTGTTTAATAATGCATTTAAATAATGTAATGTGCTCTGTCTCTGTCCAAATAGCACACTCATTGCATCTAGAAAACATTTCTTTTTCCATAAGCACAAGTGCACATTTGCCATACCTTTGCCAGAAGTGGGCCAGAGCCACAAGCCATATAACTATTTTTTAATAAAGTATTTAACATGTGGCCCATATCTGTTTTGTGACATTTGGGCCACATTTGTCTAACCACAAGTGGGCCACTTTTAGCATACATCTGTTTGCCGGTGCCTGAACCGGGCCAGCAGTGCCACACATTTGCCAGAAGTGGCCCACATCCGCATGCTATCTGGGTACAGACATTTTCAGTGAAGTGAGCTGCCAACCGGACGACTACCCGAGTGCCCCCCCACCATCGCGGGCAGGGAGCAGGGGTGTAGGAAGACCCGCCCACTCTCCTCCCCCACGCACCTGTCTGAGAGGTGGAGTGTTGGATGCATGTGTTGGTGATTGTGAGTGTATGTGGTGTACGGGATGAGTATGACTGTTGAGAAACTTAAGATGGATTTAAAATTGACGGGGGAAGCGCGGAGGAGCGCTGCTTGCAAACAGCTCTCCTCCCCATCACCCCCCCCGCCAAGACCCTCAATGTATATGGTGTAAGTAAAATTGAGGGGCGGGCAGCAGTGAAGAGGTGAGTGAGACCACCTCAGCGGCCCCACCCACCAACCTCTGAGTAGTGCCCCCACCCCCCAAGGCCCTGTGTGTATACTGATATGTGATGACTAAAGTGCAATTAAAACAAGGGGAGGCAGAGGGCCGCACAGCACAGCGAGTAAGGCCATGTGGATGGCCCCCTCACCGCAGCGTGCGCGGCACATTCCCACCCCGAGATCCTACATGTGTGCGTGGGGGTGTGCGTATTATGTGAGTGAGGGGGGAGAGGGGCTGGGATTCATGATACCAAGGGGGAGCAGAAGAGAGCCAGCTAACCAGCTGGCTCATTAGGCACCCCAGCCCCCCACCGCAGCATGTTACTTTAAATGTTGCGCTGTTACCATTTTCTGCTTATATACAAATACCGTATATATATATATATATACACTCACCTAAAGGATTATTAGGAACACCTGTTCAATTTCTCATTAAATGCAATTAT
Organism: Paramormyrops kingsleyae; assembly: GCF_048594095.1. Classification (NCBI taxonomy): domain Eukaryota; kingdom Metazoa; phylum Chordata; class Actinopteri; order Osteoglossiformes; family Mormyridae; genus Paramormyrops; species Paramormyrops kingsleyae. The sequence continues at coordinate 25,382,109 of NC_132799.1, forward strand.
CTAATCAACCAATCACATGGCAGTTGCTTCAATACATTTAGGGGTGTGGTCCTGGTCAAGACAATCTCCTGAACTCCAAACTGAATGTCAGAATGGGAAAGAAAGGTGATTTAAGCAATTTTGAGCGTGGCATGGTTGTTGGTGCCAGACGGGCCGGTCTGAGTATTTCACAATCTGCTCAGTTACTGGGATTTTCACGCACAACCATTTCTAGGGTTTACAAAGAATGGTGTGCAAAGGGAAAAACATCCAGTATGCGGCAGTCCTGTGGGCGAAAATGCCTTGTTGATGCTAGAGGTCAGAGGAGAATGGGCCGACTGATTCAAGCTGATAGAAGAGCAACTTTGACTGAAATAACCACTTGTTACAACCGAGGTATGCAGCAAAGCATTTGTGAAGCCACAACACGCACAACCTTGAGGCGGATGGGCTACAACAGCAGAAGACCCCACCGGGTACCACTCATCTCCACTACAAATAGGAAAAAGAGGCTACAATTTGCACGAGCTCACCAAAATTGGACAGTTGAAGACTGGAAAAATGTTGCCTGGTCTGATGAGTCTCGATTTCTGTTGAGACATTCAAATGGTAGAGTCAGAATTTGGCGTAAACAGAATGAGAACATGGATCCATCATGCCTTGTTACCACTGTGCAGGCTGGTGGTGTAATGGTGTGGGGGATGTTTTCTTGGCACACTTTAGGCCCCTTAGTGCCAATTGGGCATCGTTTAAATGCCACGGCCTACCTGAGCATTGTTTCTGACCATGTCCATCCCTTTATGACCACCATGTACCCATCCTCTGATGGCTACTTCCAGCAGGATAATGCACCATGTCACAAAGCTCGAATCATTTCAAATTGGTTTCTTGAACATGACAATGAGTTCACTGTACTACAATGGCCCCCACATTCACCAGATCTCAACCCAATAGAGCATCTTTGGGATGTGGTGGAACGGGAGCTTAGTGCCCTGGATGTGCATCCCACAAATCTCCATCAAATGCAAGATGCTATCCTATCAATATGGGCCAACATTTCTAAAGAATGCTTTCAGCACCTTGTTGAATCAATGCCACGTAGAATTAAGGCAGTTCTGAAGGCGAAAGGGGGTCAAACACCGTATTAGTATGGTGTTCCTAATAATCCTTTAGGTGAGTGTATACTGTATACTTCTGGTTTTATACTTTATTGTATGTTGTTTTTGTTGTGCATACACGTTGTAAATGCTGTACCCCTGGCAGGAGTGCTTTCCTCTTGTTCCTGCCCTCTCTTTAAGTGTTCCCAGCTGCCTCTTGTTTGCTCCCTCGTTAGTCTTGTATTTAAGTCCTTCCCAGTCCTGAACTCCCCAGATATTTCATTAAAGTTGTACCCCCATGTTGCCTGTGCTTTGCTCCTGTCTGGTTTACCAGTTTGGGTCCCTCGTGATTCTGTTCATTTGCTGTTTTACCCTTCGTAGTTTTAATCAAGTCCTTTTTGTTTTCGGCTCTGGTGTCCTTTGTTCTGTCACATGTGTCACCTATGAACAACTTTGCCTGTAGTTGACTTTTCCACTGTGCTTACAGAGGTACCATCAGACAAACACATTGCTCAGCAGCTCATTGTGCATTTCTCATGTTTTTCCAGCAAAGGTCAGGCTATAGCAAAAGTCCTCAATGAGGTTTCTGAAGGAATCATACCTGGTTTGTCCCAAAAGGTGCGATTTTGGTTGGACTGCTTATGGGTCTGTACATATGTCATTATTTAGCCAATCAGTCACTGGTTGAACGGCAGTTCCACACCCTGGACCAGCGCTTTCATTTGGCTTATACAGTAATCCCTTTTTCTGAGCAGCATCTGTCTCTTTCTTGCTGAATTACAGGAATCATATATTGTCGGCTCAAGATGGTGACATGCTGGAATGCTTTTGATTCACACCAAACTCACCACGTCACTCAGAAAATGGCAAACTTAATTTGATTCATTACTTTTAGTTGATACTTGAAAGACAAGTCGTCAACCCATATTGTACATCTTACTGACCTTCAATCTCATGGACATTGTAATCTGCTAGGTATCATAAGGTAAGTGTTACATTGTGGGGACCAGATTTCCTCACGCTGAGCTAAAACTTGTAGCTTGTTACCTTGTGGGGACTTTTTGTGATCCCCACAAGGATAACCGCAGTTTTATAAAAATCTATGAAAGCATTTAAGAACAAAAAAATGCTAAAATTCTTATATTTTGTTTGGGTATTTATGGTTAAGGTTAGGACTAGGTAGTGGTTAAGGTTGCCATAGTTGGGATTAGGGTTATGCTGATAGAAATTAACAGTGAGTCCCCATAAAGATGGACTGTGCATATTTGTGTATGTGTGTGTTTGTGTGTGTGCAGAAGGCCCCCATGTGTGACTCATTTACCATAAATAACAAGAAAGCCACCTTGATATTTAATTGTTGCCTATTGGTACATTTCCTGTTATACCCTCGGAGTTTCACTATGAAGTCATACTTATGTATTAACATTTGATTCATAGTCATTATCACTATCAACACTAAAAACATCACACAATTTGATACATGGGGTTATTTATTTTTTTTATCTCGAAATCAGAACAAAATCACATTACTGCACTTTCCCACAGCCCAAACACCAAACAAAATCTGTTTATATATGATTTCCAATTCACATGATTTTATCTGCACACTGCTACCTATCCTATAGACCCTGATATGTAAATATATACCAGTCACTAATTATAATCTTCGAGGTTAAATGCGTATAAGTAGGATAATTGAAAGAGAATGTTACAATAGCATTATGTGTTTTGTGGAATATGCAGCAGTTCTGGGAAGAGACACACTTTCCAATACAGTACGGTTACAGTCTCAGCAAAGCTGTATCCTCATTACTCTGCTCCTTAAGATCTGCTTCTCTGGGATAAAGACGATCTGGTAGGATGTCTGGGGAGTGGCTGCTTTCCCTGGTCATTCCCTGGCAACCTTTAGGGAAGTTGCAAGGTAAGGAGAGAAACCTCCCATTCAAACACTGTCTGGAGAACAACTGCGGTTTAAAACAGGGCCGAGATCAGAATCACCCTGAAGCTTGGGAAAGAACGTTGGTGTTGGTTAGTTTGTGAGCTTCCCTTGAAGGATCAAACATTAAATAACTGGATTAAAAATCTTCTCATGATTGTGCGTCTACAGTTTGGGAAGCACAAATTCATAAGTTCATGTCTCTGCAGAGCGCTTACCCAGCAAAGTGGGAAAACAAGCAAACAAACACGACCTCAGAGCTGTGAGATGGACGTGATCTTTGGTGAGACCCCTGGGTCGTCGTCTTCTTCTTCCTTGACCTTTGATGGTGAGGTCAGTCTGACTCCAGGTCTCTCCTGTTAGTAGATCTCCACCCCTGGGCTTTAGAAGCTGTGTTGAACTTGCTTGGTGTCACAGACTGCAGGGTGTCTTCAACTTTAACTAAAAAAAGGTTTTTTCCATCTGCCACATTTTTGCTTTCACTGACTGCTTTGGTTGTTCCCTAGATGAGACTCATACTGATTATACACAGCAGGAAATCTAGCAGCAGTTAAACAAAATCTATGACATAATGTTAGTAACTAACAGCATCCACAAATGAGCTAATCTACCATTTCAAGCGGTACATGAAAACTTTAACTGATATAAGTCAAATATATATGCATGCATACCCACACAACTATTCAGATATATATTTCCTGTTCTACCATAATTTTAAGATTTATTCATGTTTTTGCAGAACCATTATGCATACTGATCCTCATCCTCCTTACTCATTCCTTTAAATGAAGAATCTGTTATTTCTTTGATCTCTTTCATTTTCTCCTCAGATACTGGGGGTAACATTGGCTGCAGCTCCTTTACAATCTTCTCCATTCTCTCTTTTGCCTTCAGATCAAATTTTTTCTTGTTCATTACCACAACATCTCTTATTGCATCTTGAGCTGCATCACATGCATCTTGTAATTTCCTGCGTTCACTTTCAAAATCTGGTCTGCTGGGATCCAGAGCCATGAGTTTGCCCAGGCTGCTGACCCTGTCCATCAGGTGTTTGTCAGAAACCTCAACGTAGGTCCCTGAGATCATGTTGACCAAGCTGGCTACATTCGATGCAGCGAGGGCTTGCTGATACATTACATCTTTGAGATATTTCTTTGTGTCATACGGCAGCTTCCTCTGAGATGCATGTTCAGCTTTTTTGACAAAATTTGTCAGAGAGGTACTCAGGCAGGTCTTAACGATGTTTGAGATCATCTGAAAGAAGCGTACCATCTTCTCCCACTGCTCTTTCACTCTTCCCATGGCATCTAGACCCTTAACCAGCACCTTAATGGTGGTATTGAAGTCAATCTCTTTCACTTGACAACCCCGCAGTGTGACTAAGATCTCTGTCAGCTCCTTCTGGTTTTTCTCCAGGTTTGTCAGACTCTCTTTTTGCATTTCTCTCGCCTTTTCCAGCTGAGTTTTAGCTTCCTCTATGCGGTAACGGGCGTTCTCCACCGCCATCTCGCCTGCCCGTTTTGACCCACCTTCTTTTGCTTGATGCGGTGGTTCAGGCTGAAAAGCTGGAGTGTTTGTGAAGGCCTTGTTGTCACAGTCTAATTTCCGACTCTGCTTCAACAGCTCCTGCATTCTTCCAATCATTTGTTTTGTCTTGGCAGCATCGCATTTCCCGTCAGGTGCGATCTTGGAGAGCTCAGAGCACAGTTTAATGGCGTCTGTGCAGATGCTGAGTACAGCGTCTTTGGCTTTACAGCCTTTCTCAGTCTCCACTGAGGTTTTTATCTGATTATATTGTTCCCCCAAGTATGCTGTCTTTGTTTTGTCTTCCTTTTGATCGTATATCTCCGACCATTTAATTTGCTGCTTGTCAATAAAGCTGTTCAGAGTTTGAGCCAGTTTCAGAATCTGCCCTGCTTTGGAAAGTACGTTGCTCATAGCGCCGACGTCGTCATTGTCTTTTTTGTCCTTTGGGGTTTCTGCCATCCTTTTTGTTGCATTTGACATTATACCCAATAGACCATCAGTCAGTCCTTCTACAAAGTTCATGCCAATCACATCCCATCCAGATGGCAGTGAATCCATTGCTTTATCAAAAGTCTTCTGTGATTCATCTAAACGTTTATTCATGTCCTCAAGTGTTTTCTGAGCCCTTTCCTTGGCTTTCTCTGAATCATCCTTTCTCATATTTGTCTCCTCAATTTTACGCTTGATGGCCTCCAGATCATCACCATATACCTTCTTTGCACTTATACAAGCTTCCAAAAGTTCTTGGATCAGATAAATAACAGCGGTGAACTTTTTCTCTGCTTGATCAGCCAATTTTACACATTCATCTGATATATTAGATATTTGTTCTATCTGGTCAGGGAGACAAATTTCAACAAGCTTATCATCGTCTTTCAGTAATATATTCACTGACTCCTTGATGTAGGCTGGCACGTTGGCAGTGTGGAGACGGATCTGGTCCATGTTCGTGTGAGCCGTATTGAATGCCGCCCATCCAGCATTAGCCACTTGCATAAGACAGGCTCGGAATGAGTCTGGGTACTTGATGTACTTAAAGCCACCAGTAGGAGGCTTTTGGCCAATGGAGAAATCTACATTGGAAGAAATAAAGACCAGCTCTCCCAGAATGGCTATGGAGACTGGGGCAGGTACCAAGTACTCCTCCCAATTAGCATATGGCTGCATTATCAGTTGGGTATCATCTCTGAAATCCTGAGCCTTGGAAATTGATTTGGTAGCTTTCACTAAGTCTCCCATTGTCTTCTTTCCTGTAAGGAAACAGAGACAGGTTCTAGAGATGCACGACACATATTGATGTTGGCTAATATTCATTAAAAATCCAGTTATCAGTACTGGTCTGATATATCCATATTGCCGGCTGATATTTAAACTTTATATTAAAAGTAGGACTGTCGGTTGCCTTAATTGTGATTAATCACATAAACTGAGCACATAATCAGGCAGCAGGATTTGTGGATAAAAATGTGAGGAATTTGTGGTTAAGTAATTGCATTTGAGAATAATTATTAATGAGACTTCATAATCTATACATGGATTTTAGATCAAAATTTTAGCATGATTTACATTTAAAGAAAATGATTTAAAGAAGCGGCAGAAGAGAAAACGATATTTCTATGTATATACGTTTTTAATCTAGCAGTGGATCAGACATTCCCAAGATTAGTCATTATCTTCTTGTTTTCGGACTTTCAGGCACCATAATTAAATGTCATAAAATCATTGTTCTCTTACAAGCATCGTCCAAATCGTTAAGAAATACACGGAAGTGACTACAGTCACCTCAAAGGTCCAAAAAACATGACACAAGCAGATGAAGAATGTAGTACAGAAACATTAATGACCCTATTGCCCTGACCCAAAGCAGGGCTCTGCAGCAGGCTGAGGGAGTGTGCCTTAACACGCATTATTATTTAAAAATGAATGGTACGCATTAATGCATAAACCACGACAGCTCAAATTAAAAGTTAACAGACCCAGATCTATGCAGATGATTGCACTGGACAAAATGCCATTTTGTAGTGAAGGATGAGGGACTGCATTGGCTCATTCACCACTTAGAAGTAGAACTGCCACTTTAAATCTAAAAATAACCCCCCACCACACCCCAGCCTTGTGCGCCCCCCGCAAATCCAGTCAGGGGTTAGATAATGTAGTTTGATTATGAGTAATTAACTGAAAGATTGTCTGTAGTTACTGAAATATTTTTATCTGAATTAGGGGTAACCTCATATGTGCAGAAACACTATAGAGATGCCAGTTATGAAAATGGGAAGAGCTCCACCCAAACAAAAGGGGGCAGGATTCCAATCTCCATCCCTGGGTTGTGTGAGGCAACAGGGCATCTGCTTACTGTTTTATATTATGTGATGAAATTGAAACATAATTCAAAAGCCACATAATCTTAAACCACATATGGGATATTAGGTACTAGTTGGTGTACAGTTATTTTCCCCAAAAGTGCCAGAGGTAATAGGACCAAAATTTTTTAAATTATTTTAAAAAATATGTTAATTCAGACCAAGGTAAAAAAATTCAGTAAAATTTTCTATGAATGTCTGTAGGCTAAGAATCTATGAACACATTCATAACACATTATAATGCATTCATAAATCATTATAAAGCATGGCTATGAACATTTATAAAAAGACATAAAATATTATATCTATGTTTGTTACACATTATGGATGATTTCTAAAGCTCTCATCTATAATGGGTTATAGATCCTTCACAATGCAGTACAAAGCATTATAATGGCCAACCATTATAATGCATTATGAAGGTATGTACAGTGCATGATAGATGACAGCTTAATTGGAACTTATGAAGTATTATAATTAACACTATTATGCCTTATATCTGTCAATAGAAGATGCTGTAATGCTTTATTAATTCTTATACTGACCATTATAAAGCACTATGAAGGTATCTATAGTGCATTATAGATCTAAATAAAGTGTTACCATAATGTTTTCTGTAATCATAGTACGGATTATGCAGATTTTAAGGCATTAAGAAGAGAAGCTTTAAGCACTCTATTTCTAGTTATGTAACAGTCTGATTATTATATATAATATTACATCCATCCAACCCCCCTTGTCCCAAACTGTACTATTTATTTGGTGTATAAACGGGTGGCTAGTTTTAGGGTCAATGTCTCCCTGCATCTGCCTGAAATACTATTTTTTTGCTATCAGTCTTTTAACTACCAGACAGCCACGGCGACGTTTAGCCAGGCTTAAATCGCGTATTCTGACAAGTATTTTGTTTGTTAAATGTTAGACCAGTTTCTCTTGTATACCTGTTGTAGTGTTCGTTATGGGCGTCGCCGCCATTAAGTCTGAGGGGGACGTGTCCCCCTCACATTTCATAATTATTCGTTTGGACCCCCCCCCCTCCCCCCACCCCCACATTTAACATAAAATATTAGTTCACCCAGCGCTGTTTCTATTGCTTCGCGAAAGAATCCATTCCACTTGATGGATATGAGAATACACATACCACTGAAAGACCACTCCGGGTTTTCCGGGTTACCTACAACAGCTCACTACACGTTAGTGCAGTGAATCGTCAGTGCAGCCCATAGACAGTAAGGCCCAATCCCAATTCTATTTTCTACCCCTTTGCCTACCCCTCGCCCCTTCCCCTTGCCCCTTGAAATGAAGTGAAAAGGGGTAGGGTTAAAAAATTTCCCCTAAGAAATGGGACACCACTACTACACTGTTATACGTCATTGTCACTACCTCTTAACGTTAAGTCAGAGGACATGCGCCGATGTTTATCACAAATTCCAAGATGTCGCCGTCAGCATCGTAGCATGTAAAGATTACTCACTCCCAAAGTTTTTTTGCGCCGTATTTGGACTTTAAAAACAGATGTTCTTCGGGTTTCCTCAGCTGTCCCTATACAGAATATAATTTACAAAAATGTTGTCATGTTGCAATAAGTACGAATAGTGTAAGCACCGTTCATTTACATGTACACATATGGCCGTAAGCAAAACAAAACAACGCGTTACCACATGCAGTCAGTTACTGGGTAACGTTATATGACATAAAAATATATTTCCTAATATTGTGCAATCAGTGCTATCCGCAAGCAAACTTTAGCGATTTTTTTTCAAACGTTTCTTTACAGAACATCACCGTAAACACAAACACAAGATTGATGGTAATATACATGTAATGGAAAAAATGACATAAAAATCCTTATTAATGGCAAAAATTATTTAACATTTATGGGTCTGCTTGCTCGAGTGGGCAGTCATGTTGTAAATTTCTCTTAGCCCTTCGTTTGAAGTGAGGTCCCGAAAAATCTTCGTTTCGAGGGCTATCTAGCCCTTCCCCTTACCCCTACCCCTCCAATCAAAAGAGAATTGAGACACCCCTACCCCTACATGTGAACGCGCCAAACGGAGGAGTAAGGGGTAGAATTGGGATTGGGCCTAAAGGTGCAGCCTGCTCGATGCTGGAGGAGGTAACGTCAGTCCCATGGCCATCTCACGATGTCCAACTTTTGCTAAAACCTTATTCTTTTGTTATATGCCCTGGCTGATGAATATGGACTTGCTGAATGAGTACTTATTGGTGAGTCTCTAAAATAGTCATTGAATTAAGTGACTTTTGTAGGTAAAATTAGGTGTTTAACAACCTGTTAAAAACACACCAGAATGCAGGAAATGGCATCTAATTCATTAAAAAAATTCTGGGGGGGGAGGGTTCCCCCCCCCAAATTCAAAATGCTTCTGATGCCTCTGGTGTTCATGTAAAATATTCTGGGAAATTTACTATGTAAAGTTGCATACTTACCTGGTGATGCAGTAATCAGATCAGATACTTGCAGGGAACTTTCAAGCCTTCCTGTTTCAGACTTCGTGATCTCTGTGGTTGTTCTGAGCCGCTTTTATTCTCTACCCTCTCTGTCCCGCCCCCTGCACCCCCACCTCTCACATGCATTGATTATTGATTCATTTGCACAAACACCATATATGGTTATCTTATGCAAACACACTGCTTTACGGATTAACTACAAATGGTAATATTAATGTTTTATAAGCAGGAGTTTTGCAGATTTGTCCATCTTTTCATGTGAACATCAGTCCAGACTTACGCAGCTGTATGCTTGTAAAAATGTCTTGCACTGTAGCAAATGTAGGCGACCACTATTCTGCATATATAAGGAAGCATGCATATTTCGCCACATGAAAAAAAGAGAAAGTTTAATTAATTGCGACTTTATTTCTAGCTATTTCAGATGTATTTCTCGAAATTGCGACTATATTTCTCGCAATTCTTACTTTCCCGTCATAATTTTCATATTTACGGTTGTCTGTGTGAATGGTAGCCTACATCGAAACTTGAGAGGATAATGATCTTGTAAACGTTAACCAGGATTGAAACAATCAGCTGTGATAAAGGCATGTCTATTTTTCACCCAATCAGCTGTGATACAGGCATGTCTATCTTTCAAGCTACAAGTCCTGGATAAACACACTGACATCGCACGAATAACTGAATAACTCACACCGAGGCAATGAAGGCAGTACCAGTGCCATCCTGTTTTACTGCTAAAATGCAGTGAGCTAACATGAAATACAAAATAACCGGGTCTAAATCCGTATACCGTGCATTCTTTGAATTTTCTTTTTCAAAACCAAGTCGGAAAAAAACAAAAATCAGCGGCGTTTTCTGGTTTCTATGTTTGAAAATCACAACGGGAAAAAAGAAAATCAGGAAAAGAAAAAAAACAGGTTTCTTGTATTTCTGTTTTAAAACCAAACATGAAAACTGTAAATCACGATTATTGTTTCGTTTTTGTGACATGTACGGGAAATCCAGGGGATGCCAGACAACTTATAAGACATCGAAAATAGAACATATCCCTGCTGAAAAAGCCAGCATAACTGGTTACGAGCATGACCAGTACAAAGCCTGCTGATTATACCAGCATATGTTGTGCAGCTACACCATTACCAAACCAGCAGATCCCTGCTGTTTAGTTTCAGCAGGGATTTGACTTATGCACTGACCAAAAAAGAATTTATAAAAATGTTGACCAGGGTGGGGCAGCTTTGTGGGTTAGGAATCAGAATGTTGCTGGTTCAAATCCCATGATCAGTAGAGTACAATCTCACCATTAGGCCAATAACTTCAAATGTTCCAGGGACTTCCATATATATATATATATATATATAAAAACCTACAGTTCATTCCCTACCCCTCCTGTCAGCATTGGCCCCAGACCTCCTCCCAGGCATGGCCCTAACAAGCCCTAACAAGCCATGCCTGGAGTTTATTTCACCTTGTGTCCTTGCCCCCTAGGTAATTACACCCAGCTGTCATGTGTTAGATTCCCATGTTACCTGTGTATTTAATTGCTCTCTAGTCCTGTGCTTGCTAGTCTGGTCATTGTTGCTTGTCTGTTCTGTTCTTGCTTTTGGGCCCATAGACGTGTGACTGTGCTGCTGGGCATGAACCAGTGACCTTCTGATTAAAAACCCAGAGGCTTAGTCTGCTGAGCCACATGCTGCCCCTCTGAACTCAACTGGGTCTGGAGTCAATGGTGTGCTGTTTCAGTGATATTTTAACGGTGCACTGAAAGAAATGCAGTGTAGGATTTACTTTAAGAAAGTAAGTTAGAGTGATCATATGTCACATTTAAGGACATTTACTGTTTTTTACATTTGGAGTATTGTTTATATTCATTATTGCCTTTTTAATATAAAACAATAAAAGAGATCTGACTTCACAAATGAAACATGACCTATTTTGTGCCTATTTTTTCACAGGTTTTAAAATGGTCAATTTTAGCTGACATGTCACAGAAATGTTTGGAAACCAAAAGCACATATTTAAAATGCCAAAAAGAATAATTGCTAGCTCATTAGGAGCAAAACAAGAACCTTCTTACAGCAGACAGTTGGGCAGTGACTGTACTGTCCCGGCTGCCCCCTGAATACTCTGGAGCGGGTCCAGTAACTGTAGCTCTTGCATCTGCAGTTTGGGACACCAGTGATTCTATGAAGATCGGCAGACAGTCTGTGACTCCTTGTATTAATCCATTCATATTCACCATTTTATTGTTGAGTTTTGCACACAGGCTAACCAGTGTGTCTGATCAGAAGTATTGGGGACAGTGTCATTCAGGGGAAAATGGCACGGTAACACAGCCTACAGTAGGAGGGAATCTGGGCCGAGATTTTTCAGTGGCTTGGCTTAAAAATAATAAAATTATAATAAAAATAGCGACACTAATGATTACATACAACAAAAAAGCATGAGCCCAGGAGTTCTTTGTATTTTCATTATATTTAAATTTGAGTTAAATGTAAAGACACGGGTCTGCACGGGTCCGCCCCACCTTCCGGTCATTGGAAGGTACTACTCCACCTACTCCGTGCCTTTCCTGACTCAGCAAAAGAGAAAATGCATTTCCTGGTTCCACAGAATCAATTTCATTGAATCATTCATGAAATGCATTTTGTCCACATTTGTGTTGTGACTCATTCAATCTTATTAATGTGATTGATATTTAGTTATCCACACAGGAGCCCCCGGTGGAACGTTTAGATCTAAGTCTTGGTCTAATAATACTTATAGTATTTTTTCTATGCTCACTCAACTCTCTTTTTAAATAGCTGCTAGATTTAGGGGATGCCGTGTGATGGAGCACCTGGGTCCAGGCCGAACATGATCTAAAGGTGGGGGAATAAACCCGATTTAAGGTGGCAGGGCTGAGGCCTAGGTGCTGCTCTCAGTCAGGCAGGTAATTTACTTGCCATGTTTACTCACAAACCGCTGCTTTACGATTGTTAGAAACTCTAACATTTTTAACAATTGAGTCTCCAGTCACGAGATCCTTTTCCCTTCGGGAGACGTACCGCCGAGAGCAGAGAATCTGCTGCTAACCGCAACAGCCGACACGTGCAGGAGCTCTCAGCTTAGGGCTCCTAGGACCCTGTCTGAACGTGACCCAGATGCTGGCTGCTGCTGCCAGAGCCGGACTGGAGACAGTCGAGGCAGGAGGAATAACTGCAAGATCTAATCTGGCTCTGTACTCCGCTTGAGCCGTATCTATAAATCCCTCGATCTGCTTAATCTCCATCAAAGTACTACTTCACTCCTCCTATGCATGAATCTTGTCCTCCAAAAATGGGCAAAAATTGCCAAGTCTAGATGTGACATGCTGGTAGACTCCTACCCAAAAAACAGTGAACGCTGTAATTAAAGGGCTGCTCCAACAAAGTGTTAGTTTAAGGGCGTGCACACATATGCAACCAGCTTATTGTACATTTTTTATATTTTTCCCCCTAACAGATTTGTTTGTTTTTCAATTGAATTGTACAGGTTATAGGTCAAGCTTTGAAATGATTTATCGTGGTCTCATTTTTTAATACCACAAAACCCTGGCATTTTAACATGGGTATGTACACTTCTTATATCCACTATACATTCATTTTTATATGTAGACTGTGTTCATGTTCGTTTTTGGGTAAGGAATGGTTTAAACAGTCATTAATCACAATCTGCAGTCTCAGCACATTCATTTTATGCTGGGTGACACCAGTTCAAACTTGCCTCACAAGCCCAATAATTTACCAAGATTCAATCAAAGACTGTGATATGAATCAAAAGCTTGTGTCAGTATTGTTTTTGAAGGTTTAACTGATTTTTTTTTTGCCTCAAGCAAATCTCCAGATATTTTGGATAAGAATCCAAAAAGAAATAAACACAGAGACTTTGTAGTTTCAGTAAGACGGGTGCTGTCCTGTTTTCTATTGTATGGCCATTTCTACTTGCACAAGGATTAAGTTCACTTTTGAGTTATTGAGTTCACTGGTTAAATGCATGATTAAACCATCAGAATTAGCATGATTTAAAAAGATAAAAAAATAAAATCATTATACAAATTTTAAGAAGTCATGGTATGTAGGTTACAAAGTACAGCTTTATCTGACTTAAAAGTGACTGAAAGAATTCAGTTGTTTAAAGTCCATGATGCATTGTATGCAGTTTAAGGACTTAAGGACATCCTGCTATGTTCAATAAATAAGTGCAAGATTTCTAGATTACTTTCATTGCAAAGGAGATTTGTAAGATTGTGTCATGTATTGCAGATCAATAACATGGCTGTCGTTAAACAAATATCCAGAACTTTCTGGTGTTGAATGCAGGTTTTGACAAACATTTATGAACTTCAAGAAATCAGTATATTCAGTTTTAAACATAATTTTTTTATGATACTCTCTGGGATCAAGTCATTCAGCCACAAGTCAAGTTACTGATCCACAAGTCAAGCTTTCAGGTACAGTAGAATATTTTTGTTGTATAACAATGTCAATGTTTCAAACATAAGCAATGTTCAAAGTTAGTCTTCTAGGGGGTATTTGCTGAAGCGTCAGCAAATTTCTGTCATAAATACCTTAACCAGTTCTCCTCAGGAAGGCAACAAATCCATCATCACACCGACTGGCTGTTTCCAAAGGTATTTGGCAGAGTAATGAACAAAGAAATTATGGACAGATTTCAGAGATGTTTATAATCAAGCACATGATCTCCAGACCTTTCTGGCCTCTGCTGCAGATTGGAAGGACAGTTTTCTTTTTTTTCTAACATTACTAAAGTGAAATCAGTTCAAACAAGCTTCAGTGGTCATAAAGTGGCCTGGACTGTTTGATATCAACACCTTGGAAATAGTCTTGATGTAAATGTTAGATGGTATCCCTATTATAAATTTCATCAAAAAAAAACTTGGATCATGAACAATTATTTCCAAAATGTAATTAATACAAAGTCAAATACAAATGTGTATAAATGTGGCAAATTATGTTTAAGCAAAACATTTTGATGCAGATTTATTTGTTTTATTGCCAAGCATATTCAGTTATCTAAATACATAAAGCAAAATTTATTATTGGACAGCAACCATTTACAGTATGTACTTTTATTACACCAGTGATTTTAATGGCATGAAATTTCATCTGCAGAGTTGCAGGCAGAGTCATCAGAAGTTTTAAACATAAGATTCATATTTAAACTATATTTCCGTTTACTCATACAAACAATTTTTTGCAATGTTCATAAAATCAGTAAAAATTTTCAACCAGGGAAGCCTCTTTATAGCGGGAAGGCCTCTTTATACTGGTGAGGCCTCTTTATAGCGGGAAGGCCTCTTTATAGCAGGAAGGCCTCTTTATACTGGTGAGGCCTCTTTATAGCGGGAAGGCCTCTTTATAGCAGGAAGGCCTCTTTATACTGGTGAGGCCTCTTTTTAACAGGGAAGCCTCTTTATAGCGGGAAGGCCTCTTTATACTGGTGAGGCCTCTTTTTAATAGGGAGGCCTCTTTATAGCGGGAAGGCCTCTTTATACTGGTGAGGCCTCTTTTTAATAGGGAGGCCTCTTTATAGCGGGAAGGCCTCTTTATACTGGTGAGGCCTCTTTTTAATAGGGAGGCCTCTTTATAGCGGGAAGGCCTCTTTATACTGGTGAGGCCTCTTTATAGCGGGAAGGCCTCTTTATAGCAGGAAGGCCTCTTTATACTGGTGAGGCCTCTTTTTAACAGGGAAGCCTCTTTATAGCGGGAAGGCCTCTTTATACTGGTGAGGCCTCTTTTTAATAGGGAGGCCTCTTTATAGCGGGAAGGCCTCTTTATACTGGTGAGGCCTCTTTTTAATAGGGAGGCCTCTTTATAGCGGGAAGGCCTCTTTATACTGGTGAGGCCTCTTTTTAACAGGGAGGCCTTTTTTTAGTGGGAAGGCCTCTTTTTGGCAGGGAGGCCTTTATTTTATTCATCTCACTGAGATTGCACAGGTGGTGAATCGGCTGGGGGCAGGGAAAGCCGCTGGGATCTGTGGTATCCAGGGTGAACTTCTCCAGGCTGGTGTTAAGGCTGTTCTCTCAGCATTGCAGGCAATCTTTGTTTCCATTTGGGAGTCAGGCGTCATCACAACTGACTGGAAAATGGGACTTGTAGTTCCTTTCTGGAAAGGGAAGGGTGATCGCCTGGACTGCGGCAACTACAGGGGGATAACACTGCTCTCAGTGCCGGGTGAGGTCCTTGCTAGGGTCATCCTTAACAGGATCTGAGATCACTTGCTCACCTGTCAGCTACCGGAGAAGTCTGGTTTTATGCCTAAGAAGTCTACTATGACCGCTTTCTGGCACTGAGGGTTCTCATCGAGTGCAAGTGCGAATATCATCAGAGGTTCTTTGCAGCCTTTCTTGATTTTTATAAAGCTTTTTACTCAGTTGGTCGAGTTGCCCTGTGGGACATGGTGAGTCTTTGCGGGATCCCCCGAAGTTGCTGGACGTCATGGCCGGCCTGTACACTGGTACTGTGCACAGCAGAGGGAGAACCTCTGCGTTCTTCCCCGTTGATTCTAGGGTTCACCAGGGGTGTGTTCTTGCTCCTACTCTCTTCAAAACTTGTGTGGACTGGGTGTTGAGCAGAGTCGTGGGGTCCAGGGGTTGTGGGGTATTTGTTGGTGAAGAATGATTTATTGATCTTAACTTTGCCGACGATGCTGTAATCAATGCGGAGCCAATGGAGCCTCTGATCAGGGCTCCTGACAGACTGAGTAAGGAGTCTGAGTGTCTGAGATTGCGGGTGTCTGTGATAAAGACCAAGATCCAGGCGTTTACTGACTTCTTAGGTCCAGCCATCAGTAGTGTGTCTGTCTGCGGGGAGAATGTCGGCCTTGTCGAGAGATTTACTTACCTCGGCAGCGACATTCATGTCTCCGGTGACTCTTCCCATGATGTCAGCAGATGGTTTGGGAGAGCATGGGGGTTCATCAGGTCACTGGAAAGGGGTCTGTGGCGCTCCTGATTTTTTTGCAGTCCTGGTGCTCCCCGTCTTGCTGTATGGCTGTGAGAAATGGATGCTATCTAGTGAGCTGAGACGAAGACTGGACCCCTTTGGTACTGAGTCTCTTCGGAGAATCCTTGGGTACCTCTGGTTTGACTTTGTGTGGAATGAGCGGTTGCTAGAGGAGTCCTGAGTCCCGAATGAGGCACATTACCTGCATTGCGAGGCAGCGTCCGCTATGGCACTACGGCCATGTGGCGCATTTCCCTGAGCGTGATCCGGCTTGCAGGATCCTCATTGCTGAGGACCTGAGCACCTGGACCAGGCGTAGGGGACGCCCACGTAACACCTGGCTGTGGTAGATGGATGGCCATTTATTGAGTGTGGGACTAGACTGTGTGTCTGCTTGGGGCATCGCCAGCCAGGATGCATCAGCGCATGCTCCCCAACCTGACCTGACCTTTTTGTTGGGGAAGCCTCTTTTTAATGGAGAGGCCCCTTTTAGCAGGGAGGCCTCTTTTCAGCAGGAAGGCCTCTTTTTAGTGGGGAGGCCTCTGTTTAGTGAGGAGGACTCTTTTCACGGGAAGACCTAATTTTAGTAGTGAGGCCCCTTTTTAATGGGGAGGCCTCTTTTTAGTGGAGAGCCCTCTTCTTAGTGGGCAGGCCTCTTTGTAGCAGGGAGGTCTCTTTAGTAGGTAGGCCTCTTTTTAGTGGGGAGTCCTCTATTTAGTAGGGAGTCCTGTTTGTCCGGGGAGGTCTCTTTTTAGCAAGGGAGGCTCTTTTTAGCAGGGTGGCCACTTTTTATGGGGAAGCCTCTTTATAGAGGAGATGCCTCTTTTTATCAGGGAGGCATCTTTATAGTGGAGAGGCCTCTTTTTTTTTATCAGGGAAGCCTCTTTATAGAGGAGATGCCTCTTTTTATCAGGGAGGCCTCTTTATAGAGGAGATGCCTCTTTTTATCAGGGAAGCCTCTTTATAGAGGAGAGGCCTCTTTTTATCAGGGAAGCCTCTTTTTAATGGGGAGGTCTCTTTTTAATGGGAGTCTTTGGACATCAGCACACATAGGCCAATGCATTAAAATATCCCTGGAAACTATATTCTTTTAACAGAAATATCGTGATGCTTGTGCATGTCTTAGCAAGCTGGCACGGAGCGGGGAAGCAGCACAGGAGACGGGAGGAAACACGGGGTTTATTCAGGATGAAATACACTTGGGAACACAAACGATGTCAATGACCGGACTGGGGAAACATACTCTGACGCGGACTTCAGGGGTTCAAATCCCTTCTTCTTAAGGTCAGTGCATGGTTATATGTGCCCTGTTCCGCCTCTGATCTTGTACAAAAAAGTAACAAAAATCACCCAATAATAATTGTTTTTTGTCTGAGTTTTTTATCTTTACGTCTGGGGCGTTTATTATGGTCTTGAAACATCGGGGACTTAGCCCAGCTAAGAGATCTTTAGATTTTCCCCCGATTATTTGCACCATTTTCAAGTTATTTCAGAGTAAAACAAACATATGATAACATATGAGATACTCTACTAAAAGCTTCCAGGCAGTTGCACAGACTGACTTTCACAACATCAAATCAAAGTACAGAAAATGAGGGCAATCTGACTCCCCAATCAGCCTAATTACTATTTTTTATTTATGACAGTGAGAGTAAAATCCAGAATAAACTGAGCATTACCATTGATAAATCAGTAGCCCAGGTGCCAATGCTTATTATGACACTTTAGTAATCAAAACAGTCTATTACACATTTTCTCCATGAGCAGATATATACAAAATGTTACATCTTAAATGGATGAATATTGATTGCAATGTTTTTTTTTCATTATTTCGACTGTTTTTTTGATGGAAGGAATTAACACTTACAGCTAAACATGACAAGTGATGTTTAGGCTTACGGGTTTGAATGAAATCTGCACATGACACCTCCTCCTTCTCCCCTCCCCCCCCTCCTCCTCCATCTCCTCCTCCTCCTCCATGCGAGATTCTCAGACTGACAGCCAGGAAATTACAGCTCTCAGCCCCCTGCCTGTTATGCACTTGCTTAGAGGGTCGACTACAGAATATGGTGAACACTCTTAAATAAATTTGTAGTAAATTAAATGTTTTAAACAGAATGGGCATTTGTATCTTGTGTCCGTCCATAATGATATGAATTGATTTGAAGGAGCACAGACATGTCAGTCATGGAGCTGACCTTTACTGAACAATGAAGAGAAACTTTGGGTAGAAAAAAATATGTTTACAATGCATTGTTTTATGCATTTCTGAATAACCTCTTCGTATTCTGATACATTTCTGCTACCAGTGTTTCCCAAACTTTGCCTTAGCACAGTGGGAGCTGGCCAGGTGCCTTATGATGTTCCTCATGTAAAGGTCCACCTCGGAAGTGATTGTTTTCCTATACTGGGGAGCCTTGTTTCAGAAAGGTTTGGAACCACTGAGCTACACTAGCTAGCTAGCGAGCTGTCTTCTGGACCAACCTGAGCCTGCTGGTGAAGCTCCTATGGCTGCAGGAGATAACTCCTTGTCCACAGGAGTTAACTCCTTGTCCACAGGAGTTAACTCCTCGTCCACAGGAGTTAACTCCTCGTCCAGTTATTTTTGTAAAGTAGCTAGTGACCACCAGATGCCCAGAAGGACAAACCCGGTACTCGGTGCTCTCGCTCCCGCCCTCGCACACTGTGCTGAGTAGTATGAAGTATATCTGTGGCCTGTACTACGAAGCGGGGTTACGGGCTTATCGGGGTAACTTGTCGGATTTAAGGTAGTCTGGGAAAAATGTAAATGAACGAATATGAAGTCCATCTTGACTGTAGTACCTTAAATCCGACAAGTTACCCCGATAAGCCCGTAACCCCGCTTCGTAGTACAGGCCACTGCTGCTTGAGGACCCAAAACATACAAATTAAGTTTTTGATCGACCATATTATATTATTTCTGAGGGCTTTACAATACGATCGGACAGGTTAATAGATCAGGATTTTTAAATTATTATTATTCTTAAAAAGTATAATACAAAATTGGGGAAATCCAGAGATACTAATAAAAGGAGCCAGGCTGTTGTCCCCGTTTTACACCATTTGGTTTTTAACAGCATGTGGCTGTATGTAAACATTAACGTGTAAGTAAGCACAACTCAGAGCTCATTGATACAAGTCCATTGCTTTTGATGTCCACTTTGCTTTATGACACTGAGAGATTTCCATTGGATGATTAACAGAATCACATGACCTATGGTTGGGGGGATGAAACAGGGGCTTTAATAAACATTTTGAGACTTTAACTGCAATAGGGCTGAAGCAGGAATGCAAGATAGCCGACTAAGCTTAAGTGGTGGACAAGAGCTGAAGGACATGATTAGGCCTCTCTGTTAGTAAACGAGAAAAAAAGACTTTGTTATTGTAGGTGAAGAAAGGCCTCGTCGTTCGGTTTCACCCTCCCCTGAGGCATCCAGGCCCTCCTCCTATACTGTGGAATTTAATAATAAAACAGCACAGTGCCTGGGGGGGGGGGGGGGGGGGGCACTGATGCTTCACACCTCCATGGTCATGGGTGTGAATCCTCCCTCTGCTGCGTGGGGCATGTTCTCCCCGGGTTACGAACACAAGCCCGAGAATAACAGGCGCCTACCCATGTCAGGCACACATGCACACGATGTGGCAACTTGAGTTCATCTTAGCATGTTTTTGGACTGTGGGGGAAACCAAAGAAACTGGAGGAAACCGCAGGGGGAGAACATGAGAACATGAGAACATGCACACGCAGATCCGGGCCAGAAACACCAGCTGTGCCAGCAGGCTGCCCCTCTAAACTGCCCACAGGGCATAACTGTGAGTGAATGTACTGTATGTACCCTGTAATCAGAGGCACCACTATGTTCTGTGGAAGGTAGTAGCTGGCTTTCCAAAAACATTTGGGGGGGATCGGTCACAGAACTTCATGGAATTTACAATTAAGTGATCATTGATGACACACCACAGCACACAACAACGAAATGTGTCCTCTGCATTTAACCCATATGTGACAATATGACATGGCAGGGGGCAGCTAATTCAGCGCCCGGGGAGCAGTGCTGGGGGGCGGTACCTTGCTCAGGGTACCTCAGTGGTGCCTTGCTGGTCGGGGATTTGAACCAGCAATCTTTAAATTTTTGGTGCATTTCTTTAACCGTTAGACCACCACAGCCCCTTAATTGCTGAGTGATATATGTATATATACAAAAACGAAATAATCGAATGTTATGCAGGCTAGTTAGCTAGCTACCTCATGTCTGTTTTTACAATAATTCTTTGCGTGTGAAATTGATGGGAAACACAGCAACCTAGTGGGTGAATAAAAACACATTAAATAAAAAATAGGTTTAAGTAATGAAAAGGCTGTTAAAAGTATGTATGCTGTCTGTTTTGTTAAGAAAATAAGGGCGCTCTTATGACATCTACTGAGACATTTTTTTGTTGAGTGCCTCAAAGAGATTTTCTTTCTTAATGTTTTCTCACTTTGTTCTGTTTGTACTTACAGAAGTAAGTCATCTTTTGCCATTTCTTTTCTCTTGTTTGTATGCAAATTTGGCATTGTGCCAAAAGTAACAAAGTAATCAGGTATTTTTATTAATTGTACTGGGATACATTTCTAAAGTAACCCTCCCAACCATGACTGTGCATTATGATGGTTTTAATTGGTTTTTTTGTTTCGTTGCATAAATTAATGCATAAACCAACATACTGTATGTTCACTGAAGATTTTCTGAAAGAAGATCGACCAGTATATGAAACAGGAATGTACTAATGAACTAGCCTGTTTGTGGATCGAAAATACCCAAGTTTTTAGGTTTGTCTAATAAATAAATGGTATTAAATTGTGGGAGGTTAAAACAAATTTGTTAGCAAGTTAAGGCTGTGGTACAGTAGAGCACAATAAGCAATGAACTACTGGCAATTACTGTTTTAATGCCTGATAGCTTGAGAGCTAAGACATGCTCAGGGTCCTCTAGACACTCAAGGAGGATGAAGTTGAGAGGCATTGATTTTTAAAGCTTTATCTCCATTTCACAAACACCAGGATCAACACAGTATTTAATACACATATATAATGATTTGTGTGATTTAATGACAGCAAGATTTAGATCAACGGCTACAACCTAATTTGAGCAAAAAAGGTAAACATATTCCAAACATCAAATTTAAACATTGTGTAATCGTGTACAAAGATGTGAATCCCATTTAAACTGTAATACATGTTTTGTTTATTATACAGCATTTCAGGGAGGTGACCCCCCCAGTGCAGTACAGTCAGTCAGCAAAGCTGCATCCTCATTACTCTGCTACTTATTCCTGCTCCCTCAGACCTGCTACTCTGTTTGACTCGCAGCTGCGTGTCTCTGCAGAGCTCGAACCTGACAAAGTGGGCAAACATGCAAACAAACACGACCCAGAGCTGTGAGATGGACGTGATCTTTGGTGAGACCCCTGGTTTGTCGTCTTCTTCATCTTCCTTGACCTTTGATGGTGAGGTCAGTCTGACTCCAGGTCTCTCCTGTAAGTGAATCTCCACACCTGGACTTCAGATTCTGTGTTGATCTTGCTTGGTGTCACAGACTCAGCGTGTCTTCAATCCTGCCACTTTAACTAGAAAAAGATATTCTACACATGTTATTGTACAATGTGTTTTCTTTCACCACCTGTATTGACAGTTTAAATCCCTAGAGATTTTACTTGTAATGCTTTCTAGTGATAAACTTAGAAGCAGCAAAAGAGAATGTGACCTACATAATGCAAAAAGTTATTGATTAATAGTTTCCAATGAAGCAAAACAAGAGAAAATGCACAGAAAATGTTTCTAGTATTAATATTGTGTGCACCTGTGTGTGTATGTTATTCAATTATATGTGTTCTGTAGTTATTTTTAAGTTATTCATGCTGTAATAGAATCTTCATGCAAACTGATCCTCATCCTCCTGACTCATTTCTTTAAATGCAGATTCTGTTATTTCTTTCATCTCTTTCATTTTCTCCTCAGACACTGGGGGTAACATTGGTTTTAGTTCCCTTTCGATTTTCTCCATTCTCTCTTTTGCTTTCTGGTCAAATTTCTTGCTGTTATTCTTCACAAGATCTCTTATGGCCTCTTGAGCGTTTTCACAAGCTTCGTGCAATTTCCTGCGTTCACTTTCAAAATCTGGTCTGCTGGGATCCAGAGCCATGAGTTTGCCCAGACTGCTGATCCTGTCCATCAGATGTTTGTCTGAAATCTCAACGTAGGTCCCTGAGATCATGTTAACCAAACTGGCTACATTCGATGCGTAAAAGGCCTGCTGGTAGATCAGGTCTTTCATGAACTTTTTTGAGTTATATGACAGATGTTTCTGAGATGCCTTCTGAGACTGTTTGACAAAATCAGTCAGAGATCTACTAAGGCAGGTCTTAATGATGTTTGAGATCATCTGAAAGAAGCGTACCATCTTCTCCCACTGCTCTTTCACTCTTCCCATGGCATCTAGACCTTTGACCAGCACCTTAATGGTGGTGTTGAAGTCAATCTCTTTTACTTCACAGTTTCTCAGTGTGACTAAGATCTCTGTCAGCTCCTTCTGGTTTTTCTCCAGGTTTTCCAGACTCTGTTTTTGCAGCTCTCTCGCCTTTTCCAGCTGGGCTCGACTCTGCTCTATGCGGAAACGGGCATTCTCCACCGCCATCTCACCTGCCCGTTTTATGCCACTCTCTTTAGCTTGCTGTGGGGGTTCAGGTGTAAAAGCTGGTGTGTTTGTGAAGGCTTTGCTCTCAGAGTCAAATTTCTCTGTTTCCTTCAGCAGCTTTTGGATTCCTCCAATCATTTCTTTCGTCTTGCCATCATCGCATTTCCCGTCAGGTGCGATGGTGCTGAGCTCAGAGCACAGGTTCGTACCCTTTGTGCAGATATTTATAGCTTTGGTTTTTGCTTCAGAGTCATTTTCACTGGCCACTGAGGTGTTAATGTGCTCAAATTGTTTACTGAGAAATGATGTCTTTGCTTTCCCCTCATTTTGGTCAAATACATCAGACCATTTAATTTGGTTTGGTTCTGTAAAGCTGTTTAAGGTTCGACTCAGACCCAGAAGCTGCCCTGATTTGGAAAACGCGTTGCTCTGTGCAAACATCATTGGACCTCCTAGTTTTGCTTCTACGGCTTTTGCTGCTATATTTGTAAAAATGTTGAGAGCAGTTAATACACCTTCTGTAAGTCCCTCTACAAAGTTCATGCCAATTACCTCCCACCCAGATGGCAGTGAATCCATTGCTGTATCAAAACTCTTTTGTGCCTCTGCTGCCTGCTTATTCATGTCCTCAAGACTTTTCTGAGCCCTTTCTTTGGCTCTCTCTGAATCCTCCTTCTTCATTTTGTTCTCCTCAATTTTGCGCTTGACATTCTCCAGATCATCACCATATACCTTCTTCGCATTTATACAAGCTTCTAAAAGTTCTTGGATCAGATAAATAGTTAGGGTGAACTTCCTCTCAGTTTGCTCAGCCAATCTTTCGCAGTCATTTGATATAGTAGCTATGTTCTCCAGTTGGTCAGGGAGGAGGGTTTGGACCAGCTCATCATTGTCCTGTAGTAAAACATTGACCGATGTCTTGATGTAAGCTGGCACATTGCCAGTGTGGAGACGGATCTGGTCCATGTTCTTGTGAGCCTCATTGAATGCTGCCCATCCAGCATTAGCCACTTGCATAAGACAGGCTCGGAATGAGTCTGGGTACTTGATGTACTGAAAGCCACCAGTAGGAGGGTTTTTGTTGATGGAGAAATCTACATTAGAGGAGATACAGACCAGCTCCCCCAGAATGGCTATGGAGACTGGGGCAGGTACCAAGTACTCCTCCCAGTTAGCATATGGCTGCATTATCAGTTTGGTGTCATCTCTGAAATCTCCAGCCTTGGAAATTGATTGGGTAGCTTTCACTAAGTCTGCCATTGTCGTCTTTCCTGTAAGGACACAGAAATGTTTGTGTGACACACATCAGATTTGAGCAAAGATGTTTATTTGATGTAGTTATGTTTCATTCCTAATTGAAAGACTATATGTCGTTGTCGTTTTTGAATTAATTAGTTGTTACTACTTCATGCTGGCCTTTTTACCCATAAACACATTATATGTATTTAATAATAATAATTAATACTTTATTGATCCCCGTGGGGAAATTGTTTTTACGCCTCCCTCAACTTGCTCTTTGTAGAGTAAAGCTGTTCGCGAAGGGCAGCCACCCGGCGCCCAGGGAGCTGGGGGTTAAGGGCCTTGCTCAAGGAGCCACAGACATGCTGAGGCTGGGCTTGAACCGGCGACCTTGTGATTACAGGCACACGGCTTAGCCCACTAAGCCACACGGACATACAGTATTCACCCTCTCATAAGACAGATACTCATTAAAGGTAAAGTGACTTTATTACTGAACCACATAAAACTGGAGAAATTGTACATAAATTTAAAATACAATGTTTTTCAAAGAAACAGATCAAGAATTTGGAAGAGAATTCAAAAGTTACAGCTTAACTTTATACAGCTATAAACAGTGCCTTATTTCTGTATATGCAGTATGGATATAAATTGTCTATCGCATACTGTACAAACCTACTGTCAATGTTGTTTTTTATCATTTGTTTTCCAGGTAAATACTAAACATTAACTACCAGAAAGCTGCCTTTTTAAATTTCACTTCAATGCTTATTTTGTTCAGATACATATCTCTTTCATCTTTAACTCCACTTTTTAACAACTGTAGTACAACTACTTGAGGCTCCTTAGAGCAACAAACCTACCCCAGAAACATCTGGTCAGTTTCTACAGGTCTGCTACACAAAGTACATCACAGCTTGATACGTTTATACATCAGAAATGCAGAAAGATATAGTAAACAGTCAAATACCTGACAGGAAGTAGATTATATACTTGCAGATACTCGCTTCTTGCCTGACCGTTAAGTAGCTGCTGTTGTGATCAGCTTTTATTCTCTGCCTTCACCACCCTGCCCCCGATCTCCCCCACATGTCAGCTCACACCCACCACATCAGTGCAGCTTGCTGCTAAACACACCCACTGTGCCTCACTTAGAAGTCCTGTCATTGTCCCCAAAGGCTGAACATCCAGGTACTTAAAAGCTGACTTTCATATTAATGTTCATGTTTTATATCAAGCCACATTGTCCATGTATTTAGGGAAGCATTTTTATCTGAAAATATGACAGCCTGTCCGAATATATGACAGCCTGTCCGAATATATGACAGCCTGTCCGAATATATCCTACCCTTTTGTCTTTGCGCTTTGTCTCGTTTTGCACTATATGTTTGTTTGTTTGGACTTTACTCAGCTTGCTGCTGAATGCACCAGAATTTCCCCCCAGGATCAATAAAGTTCATATTTGAAGGGCAGCAGAAAGATAGATGGATGGTGGATAAGGAGGTGAGATAAGGGGCAGGTGGGAATGAGTTACAGCCCATTTAAACAGGAATTACAGCACATTCTTATCACAGATACCTAGTTCAGTTCAGACTTGCCTCCTCAAAAACCATTACAGGACAAAGGCTGATTCTAAAGGAATTTCCCCCAAATTGCCCCCCCCTAAACTGATCATCCCATTCTTAACAGCTGCTGCTTTGTTCAGATTTGTCTGGCTTTGCTCAACATAGGCAGCTCCCATGAAGCAATAAATCTTAATAAAACAATTCAAAATACAGCGTAAATATCCATTGAGCATGGAATTATATTATGGTACAATGGAAATTGCTTATACTGATCTGGGTCTGGGTGAATCTGAAACTGAAATTATAAGCAATTTTCCTTTTTCTTTATGAGTCAGGCAGATTACCGTCTAATTGATATTTCTTACATGAATAAATTGTTCATCTCTGTGCATCAGCTATCCTTGCATCGCTGCTCGGAGGGTATTCATCCTACAGAAAATGATCACATTTTGTTCTACATGTTTGAAATGTTTTTCTTGCATCATACATTCATAGGGCAAATAACCAATATACTTTGTTTCATTGTTCTTTCAAAGTTGTTTAATGTTTGAATCACAATCTACCCCCCACATCTGCGTGACACTTTGGGACTTTTCCCTGGGTCCTGAGTGCTGCTTTGCTTCAGCCTGACCAAGAATGTTGGTGAACAGCCCTGAGATCCTGCCTGTTGAAGGTTAGTATGCTCTCCCTCAGGCAGGAGCGATGGACTGTCTTTGATTTGCACAAAGCGTAACCCTTCACTCTCATTTCAGACAACATACTGATTTCATATTTGTGAAGTCTCTAGCATAATTTGATGCAAGTCTTTTGCAAGAAGGGCTTCCATTTGCCTTTCTTGCAGAAACCAGTCCTGGTGTACTGCTCGATTTCAGCCAATGAATTCTATTGGGGCTTTAGATGTCAATTCAGCAATAATTTCAATTACAGGTACAGAAAATATGGTTTACCTTCATTATATATTACTGAGTGGGGCGGCATGATGGGGCAGTGGTCAGCACACTTGCCTCACAGCCCTGGGACCGGGGTTCAGGTCTCCACCAAGACAGGCTACATAAAGGCACAGATCTAAGGTGTGTAGTTGCAGCTTAATTACGGCCCTGTAAACACGAACCACAGAAACACAAATCAGGATTCTTGGTGTAGCCTGCCCCCTGGTGGAAATAAAGCGAAATGCAGAAATCACTTTTATTGTAATTTCACTTGTCACCTGTACACAGGTACAATACAGGTGGAATAAGAATGTACAGTTAAATATTGTGCAGAAGAGCATCATGTGCAATATGTAGTAAATGGCTGAGTGTCTGTGCCCATGGTTAATGGTCAGAGTTCAGCAGTCCGATGGCCTGATGGAAGAAACTGTCCCTCAGTCTGCTGGTGAAGGTCTTCTGGACCGGATGCTGCAGTACCGTCTGTCTGACGGTAGCAGCCTGAACAGTCTATGGCTGGGGTGACTGGGGTCTTTGATGACCTTCCCCGCTTTCCTCAGGCACCTCTTGATGTAGATGTCCTGGAGAGAGGGAAGCTCACCTCCTGTAATCCTCTGGCACATTGCCAGTGTGGAGACGGATCTGGTCCATGTTCTTGTGAGCCTCATTGAATGCTGCCCATCCAGCATTAGCCACTTGCATAAGACAGGCTAGAGCACTGCACCACTCTCTGCAGAGCTTTGCGGGTGTAGGCGGGGCTGTTGCCGTACCAGGCGGTGAAGCATCCAGTGAGGATGCTCTCACTGGCACAGCTATAAAAAGTCCTGAGGATGCGGTGGCTCATTCCAAACCTCTTCAGTCTGCTTTGTCCATGTGAGGTCCTCTGCCAAGTGCCCCCCGAGGAAACGGAAGCTGCTCATCCTCTCCACAGCAGTGCCGTTGACGGTGATGGGGGTGTGTGCTCCTTTCTGCTTCCTGACGTCCACTATCAGTTCCTTGGTCTTAGCGACGCTGAGGGTGAGGCAGTTCTCCTCGCAGCAATGTGTCAGGACGCTGTCCTCCTCTCTCTACACTGTTTCATAGCTGTTGACTTGGAGGAACCTGCATGGTCTGCGGCCGGTAGATAAATCATTAAAAAAAAATTCCCACCTTTAATGTGACCTAAATTGAATTGTACAGGTTATATAGGTTATTATAGGTTGTACAGCTTATTGAATTGTCAAAATGTTAGGGGGAAAATATGAAAAATAAAAAAATGTACAAAAAGGTGGTTGCATAAGTGTGCACATCCGTAAATGAACACTTTGTTGGAGCACCTTTTGATTTAATTACAGCATTCAGTCTTTTTAGGTAGTCTATCAGTATGTCACATCTTGATATTTGCCCACCCTTCCTTGCAAAAGCGCTCCACCACCATGCTTCACCGTGGGCGGGACGCCTGCACCACGTCTCAAATTTCTAGGTTCTTGATTTTCTGATAGTCTGCCAGAACTATACAATGCAAGGATAATGTCCAAGTGTCCAAAAAATCCCCAGGTCCTCCACCGACACAGCCAGCTTGAGGAGGCAACAGAA
This sequence comes from Paramormyrops kingsleyae, assembly GCF_048594095.1. Taxonomy (NCBI): domain Eukaryota; kingdom Metazoa; phylum Chordata; class Actinopteri; order Osteoglossiformes; family Mormyridae; genus Paramormyrops; species Paramormyrops kingsleyae. The sequence continues at coordinate 25,410,466 of NC_132799.1, forward strand.
TTCTTTATCCACAATGTTTTGAGGCTCCAGATCCTCAGGTACTTTGCTGACCTTACAACAGTAACAGGTTCCGTCCGTGAACGGTCTCACTCAATCAGGAAACCCTGAGGTCGGCACCATCACCCGCAAACAGACCCTTTCAAATTTATTCTTTGACTTTATTCATTAACTCAAAATGTACAAATCAGTCACCCAGAGCGTGCTGCTTGTAGGATCTTCTTAGTTGTGTTTGATTTGCACAAAGTATAATGCTTCATTTTCATATCAAAGAACATACTGATTTCATATTTGTGACACCTCTGGCATAACTTGATATAGGCCTTTTGCAAGAAACCAGTCCTGGTATAGTGCTCAGTTTCAGCCAATGAATTGATTTTAGGGTCTTAAATCTAAGTGGGGAGCTAATTAACAATGATACCATTTTCAGGTTGTTACTCTTAATATATACTTTGATTTTGAAATAATACTTATTGTGTGGAACAAGATTAGTATTCTTATTAGTTATCCTTAACCACTCAATGGCATTGGAAGGCTGATACTGGGGATTCTCCTTTTGGAAGGTACTGAATACAAATCTGAAACAATTCAGTTCTGAGGCACATTTTCTGAGGATGTGCCATTTTGGCTTCATAGCCAATTTAATCACAGTGTCTTTTTGAAGTCTGTCAGCTCATCCATGCCAACGTTGCCTCCACTGAGGACGAGCACGACCTTCTTCCCGGCCACGTCCGGGATCTTGCCGTTGGCGAGGGCGGCAAAGGAGGCGGCCCCAGAAGGCTCCACCACGAAGCCGGCCTGGTACAGATCAGCCACGGCGGCCATGATCTGCTCGTCGCTAACCAGCACGATTTCCTGCACAAACTGCCGACAGATTCTGTACGGCAAAGCACCTGAGACACATGAACAAACATTACTCAATGTAGGTCAATGTAACCAAATACTCAGTCATTGGTTCATTGCAATTAAAGAATGCTATAATAACAGAACACTCATGTTCTTGAAAATATGGCTACAATGTAAAAAAGAAACATCATATGGTACCTGCAAATGGTGGGGCTAGTCCAGAAGCAATGCTTTGAGTATCCATGGAAACAGGCTTCATCTCAATGAAGCTTCTGAACATGGTGCAGGCTGTCAGGTGACATAAACCCAGCAGTGCATCAGGCAATAATAAAGGTATAATCCTCGTGCCTGCAGAGTTTCCCATGTTCACCCTCATGCCCCCATTGGTCTGCAGGCTTCTGTTTCACCTGAAGTCTAACTTGGCTTAGTGTTTGATTATTCTGAATTCACTCTTATTAATTAAACACCTATAACATGAAAAAGGAGCATGCTTTTTCAGGTGTTTCAAAAGACCCCAAGACACATGGCATAAAAACAGAGCTGACAAGTGCTTTTCTGAAAAAGCAGAATGTATACAGATCAGAAAAAGACTTACTTCACTTGAGTTTTTAGGACTGAACAGCTAGACAATAACCTTAGAAACTTGCGGAAGATCATTCACCTCCCTCAGGCTCCACTCCGTAGATCAGGGTGTTGTTACAGCCCGAGAGCTTGATGGCAGCTGCCACACCAGCCAGCAGGCCTCCACCCCCACAGCAGACCACCACCACGTCCGGGTTTGGCATCTGCTCCAAGATCTCGAAGCCGAGGCTGCAAAGGCCACCAGCAATGGACGGGCATATTGAGGAACCACAGGTGTCCTGCAGATGTCGTTGATCTGCCCTTACAGTAAGATGTGTGGGGTGCGTATCTGTGCCCAGTGGTGGGCTGACACTGTGCATCCTTGGAGTGGTGCCAGGCCCCACGTAAGCCTTACAAGGACAAGCATTTCGAAGTGGGGTGAATGGTATAGTGCAGGAATGATGCCCCAAAAGATACCAACATATTGCCCTGGTATGGCAGGTTAACCCCGTCGCCTCACATCTCCAGTGTTGGGGCTGTGATCGTGTGTATGTGTACTTTGTATGTTCTCCCCGTGTTCACGCAAGTTTCCTCCTGCAGTAAATAAAATGCGTTTAGGTGCCCGTAGTGTGACAGTTTGCCCTGAGACAGACTGGCATCTTATCCTGGGTGTTCTCCATGCTCCCTACCGCACTCTGGTGGACAATCGGTTGAAAGATGATGGGTAATTGGATGTTCCAGATACTATATTTATACTATACTATACTATACTATACTATATTTGCTCTTCTTATTGGTCCATAAATTGTGGTAATATAAATATATAACACATCACAGAAATATAATATTTATGCATCCAGACTTTTTTTCGTAGGCTTTACCTTGAATGCCCGGCAATGAGGTCGATGTCATCAATTGAGTGCAGAAATGTCATCTTCTCTTGCAGGACACACCGGTTGACCACATCCAACAGATGTGACGATGGCACACGCTCAACCTCAGCTCCCAAACTCTGACGGGCATTACAATGAAGGACACAAATATAAAAGTGTACCTTAGGGCAGTGACTTCCGCACGCAGTTGGAAGGCTTACTTACTTCTATGAGTGTTGATCTGGAAGCGGGAGCTGTTTCAGGCATAACCACCTTGCCCTTACATCCGTAGTGTTTCAGGGCATAGGCGAATGCCTTCCCATAATTCCCAGCAGACATGGTTACCAGGGGAATTCCTGTAGGTTTTCTAGCAAACTGATTGGCGACTCCTCTTATTTTAAAAGAACCTGGAATTGACAAAAATATGCAACACAGTGCAGATAGGCTGACACTTCTGGAACAAGTACATTTTTTTTTTCAAGTATGTACCTCATCCAGTAAGAACTCTGCTACACACAAATTTCTGTCATTTACAGGTAATGAAACCATTTTCATCTGATGGTCAATATTGTCGGGGTGCGAATCATACAAACCAGTCCTTTGCAAATTTTCCATTTTCATATGAAAGTTGCACAAGGTGTTGAGGGGCAGTGTGGTCTGGTTCCCAGAAATCATCGGTGTGTTAATCACCCCCAGAGGACTAGACTTCACAGTGTCCCAGGCATCTTTGAGCACCTCCAGTGTGACGCCCTCTACAGGCGAACTTTCCATTGTTACTCTCACCAAATACGAAGTCTGTTATAAATAAGCGAGCAAGTCAGTAAGCAAATTACGTTACTAGAATATTAATTTAATATTTAGCAGTTTTTAATTGTGAAGCTTTAATAAAAAGTAGGTCACTGATTAGGCTCATCCACATAACTTTATAAATGCGTAAGAGCTATATATGATTATCAAGCAGACTACGAACCGTTTAAAAAAAACTGCACGGAATAACATCTGTTGAGATAGAAAGTTATTGTAAAGCTCGTCTAGGCGTATGACCTAGGTGTAACAGCACACAAAATAAGTACTTAACCATGCAACTACAAAAGCTCTTCCATAACGGTACCTCTGAAAGACATACTGTATAAGCGGCGAAGCATAAAGCAAAAGGAGTGTTACAACTAAAGCGGTCCCCAGGGAAACACACTCGGGAACGACTTGCTCCCTATATTGTTATCAGCGACATATAATTCTTGCGCGCAGTAAATAAAACATGGTGTTCTCTTTGAACGGGTTTAAGTAAGAGATGAGAGTCTTTATGACGTTGTTTAATTTATCTAGGTGAACTTAAGGTCTGTGAAACAAGTACAGCAAATATGGTTTACCTTTGTTTTATATTGTTCCGGAGGTGGCATGGTGATGCAGTGGTTAACACTATTGCCTCACATTTCTGGGACCTGGGTTCAAGTTTCTCCCATCTAGCTAGTGATCTCCCTTACCCTAATCTACACCACCTTCATGCTGTCACCTTCCAAACCACATGATACGTTTGTGTTTTATCAATATGGAAGATGAATGTTTGCACTTTACTCCCATCTAGTGGACAAACGTGTTTTACGTGGATTCTGGATGTATGTAATCACAGTTGTTTTATAATTAATGAAGGGTAATGCTAAAAGCTCTTTTGGGGATTTTAAGCAGCAACTTTCAAACTAAGACTCCATGTCCTTATCCACTATTCTGTCTCGGCTGGTTTAATACAGTTTCAGACATTCTCATGGTTATCTATGTAATATTTGCACATATTTTTAGAAGTCAGCGGCATTATGGCGTTTTGCCTTTTTCCAAATATGAAAAGTGACAACATCGCTATGGATTATGCACAGGATGACCAGTTAATCCATGTCAGGTGGGAGGCGTTTTGTTTTTTTCCATCTTATTTATATAGGCTGCAATTTAACATTAAAAGTGGAAAAAGTTCTGACATGATTTCTTAGTTCCTTTTTTACATCACAAAACCCTGCCATTTTATAAGGAGTATGTAGATTTTTATTTGCATGAACTCTGTATGTTATTTGGCAGATGTGACGCTATAATGAATCTTTCTTTTCCGTTGGTTACCAGCTCTTTGTTCATCTCTAGGTGTCGCTATTGAAAAAGATTTCGTCAAACCTGCAAAGACCCAATAAAACTTTGTTGTTGGAGTCAAAGTTTTTAATTTTATTGCAACCTTTTATTCTAGGGGATACAAGTAAAATGGCCTGTGTTATTCTGTCGGTATATTTGTAAATCTTTATAAATGCGAATCAAAAATGTTTTCACTTTAGACACTTTAGAACTTATTATATAGTCTTTGCGAGGTTTTTAGGAGACACAGGTGTCATTCGTTTTAAAAATGGCTTTAAATTCATTATATTCGACTGACATCGATGATATTGCGCATTGATTTCAATACCCTTGCATAACCGCAAGTATTTTTAATGTTTTAACACAGAACTCTAAGATTATATGTATTTATCCCGTGCAGTACTCGTTTGGAGTCGGAGGAAACTGCGAAAAGGGGTGGGGGCATAGCGCACCTCGACATACCATCTTAACAGCGTGCATGTGTATGACAGTAAGGACTCATCCCAGGAGATGAGCTTATATTGCTCCCGGAGGGGATCACGCCGCACTTTTATGCTAATACCTTCTGAAGGAGGGGAGCTGCGTAGCCATTTTGTAGTCATTTAAAACTTAACGTGGGATATAATGACGCCCCGGTCCGAGGCTGCAACGCCTAGGTGGTCTTCTTAACTTTGCAGACTTTCACATGGATTACAAAAGACAGCCGGAGTGCGAGGACGAAAAGGGCAAATGCCGTTTTCGGGGGTTCTTGTGAAATTATGTGGATGATCTGAGTTTTTGAGATTATGGAGCTGACAATAAAGTGGATCTGGGGGTACTTTCTGCTCCAAGTCCCGATGCTGGTATCTTTACATTCACAGGCTTTATCTCCCGGAGCCGCTTGGGCAAATACATCTGTTGGTCCCGGCTGGATTTCTGAAACCGACAGAACTATAACGCCTAAGTTTGTGTGGAGTTTATTAGAGATCGAGGGGCGACACGCAGTCTTGGCGCTGCCCCGTAAGGTGCGCTGCGCACCTCTGCACTGGAACCCAGCGCCGTTGTTTTCCAGGATCAAAAAACCGGAAAAATTCACTTTAACGCATTTTCTTCCGTTTCTGCATGGACAGGACTGCTTCATCAAATATAAAAGAAAGAGCAGAGCAGGCAAGCCCGTTACGTACATTAATTACTTTTCCAGGATAGAGGCAAATTCCTTCTTTACTGCAGGTAAGTTGACGTTAAATGTCAAGGACCTTTCATTTGTTCTGTTTGGAAATTTACACCTGTACAATTTGTCCTGCACGGGAACAAGCTTGCAGGTGTTTTTGAGTAACGGGAGCGTAACGACGGAGTGGGAGCAGGAGCGCAGTCGCCAAGCGGTTGAAGGCGCTGAGGCGTCTTTGCTTTGCATGCTGCCGACCTGGCAAGAGGACGCCGCGTCCGTGCGTGTCAAGCTTAGGTTTATGACAACACGCACAGACGGAGCACAATCGGAGGGCAACCATACAGACAAAAGACGGAGGAGGAACGTTAACACCGCTCCTCAATTTCAGCTGCCGAACTATCAGGTGTCGGTGGCTGAGAACGAACCGGCTGGGACCCGAGTTTTCACCCTCAAAGCCGTCGATTTAGATGATGGAGAAGCTGGGAGAATTGAATACAGCATTGAGGCTCTCTTCGATAGCAGATCCAATGATTATTTTCAAATCGAATCACAAACTGGAAGCATCACAACCATGCAGCCTTTGGACAGGGAGATCAAAGACACTCACGTCTTTAAAGTCACAGCAACTGATCATGGGATCCCTCAGAGGTTGGGAACAACCTATCTTACTGTCACTGTGAAGGACACCAATGACCACGAGCCAGTGTTCGAACAGACGGAATACAAAGTCAGTATTCGGGAAAATGTGGAGGTCGGCTATGAGGTGTTGACCATCAGAGCTACAGATGGGGACGCGCCGTCGAATGCTAATATGATATATAAGATATTGAATGGAGATGGCGTGAACTCAGACTTCGAAATTGACTCTTGGAAAGGATTAGTTAAGATCAAGGTTCGGCCAGACCGAGAAACAATATCCCAGTACCAGCTGATGGTGGAAGCCAACGACCAGGGCAAAGACCCTGGACCCCACAGCGCGACAGCCACAGTGTACATCACAGTGGAAGATGAGAATGACAACTACCCCCAGTTCAGTAAGAAGCGGTACATTGTTCAGGTGCCAGAAAACATCGCGGTCAACACCGAAGTTGTCCAGGTGGACGCCACAGACAAGGATGAGGGTAACAATGGCAAGGTGACATATAGCATCATCAGTGGAAATGTGCGGGGCCAGTTTTACATCCACTCGCCCACGGGCATCATCGACGTCATAAACCCACTGGATTATGAGACGATCAGGGAGTACAACTTGCGGATTAAGGCACAGGATGGTGGCCGTCCACCTCTGATTAACAGCACTGGAATCGTGGTTGTGCAAGTGGTAGATGTGAATGACAACATCCCCATGTTTGTCAGCACGCCATTCCAAGCCACTGTGCTGGAAAACGTGGCCGTTGGATACTCTGTGATTCACATCCAGGCTATAGATGCAGATTCCGGAGACAACGCCCGCTTGGAATACCGGCTGCTCGACACCACCCCGGGCTTCCCCTTCGCCGTTAGTAACAGCACTGGGTGGATCACAGTCAGTATGGAGCTAGACAGGGAGACCAAAGAATTTTACACCTTTGGAGTTGAAGCACAGGATCATGGGATCCCTGTGATGTCATCATCAGCCACTGTCAGCATTACTGTGCTAGATGTGAATGACAATGTCCCCACCTTCACTGAGAAGCTGTACTCTCTGAAAATCAATGAGGATGCTGTGGTGGGGACAAGTGTGCTCACTGTCACAGCTGTGGACCGGGACATAAACAGTGTGGTGACATACCAGATTGCCAGTGGAAACACGCGCAACCGCTTTGCTATCGCCAGCCAGAGCGGAGGTGGCATCATTACCCTGGCATTGCCACTGGACTACAAGCAAGAACGGCAGTATGTGCTGTCAGTCACCGCCTCAGATGGCACCCGCTACGACACTGCTCAGGTCTGCATTAACGTCACTGATGCCAACACCCACCGGCCTGTATTCCAGAGTACCAACTACCAGGTTCTGGTCAGTGAAGATAAGCCTGTAGGCTCCACAGTGGTAGTCATCAGTGCCACGGATGAAGACACGGGTGAGAATGCTCGCATTACCTATATTATGGAGGACAATGTGCCTCAGTTTAAGATTGACCCAGACACAGGGGCCATCACAACTCAGATGGAGATTGACTATGAGAACCAGGCCTCCTACACACTGGTTATTGCTGCCCATGACAATGGAATCCCTCAGAAGTCTGACACCACCTATGTGGAGATCATCGTTATTGACGCCAATGACAACGCTCCTCAGTTTCTCCGGGACATGTACCAGGGCATGGTGTTTGAAGATGTTCCAGTTTACACCAGCGTGCTGCAGATTTCAGCTTCAGACAGGGACGCTGGATCCAATGGGAGACTGAGTTACACCTTCCAAGGTGGGGATGATGGGGACGGTGATTTTGTCATTGAGCAGTATTCTGGAATCATCAGAACAGCCAGGAAGTTGGACAGAGAAAATGTACCTGTGTACAGCCTGAAGGCCTATGCTGTAGATAAGGGTATTCTTCCACTGAAAGCAGTGGTGGACATCCAGGTGTCTGTGCTGGACATAAATGACAATGCTCCGGTGTTTGAAAAGGATAGGCTAGATATCTTTGTGGAGGAAAACAGTCCCATGGGCTCCATTGTAGCACGGATCACCGCTACAGATCCAGATGAGGGTACCAATGCTCAAATTCTGTATCAGATTGTGGAGGGGAATGTTCCAGAAGTTTTCCAGCTGGATATTTTTACAGGAGACCTGATGACATTGGTAGACCTAGACTATGAGTCCAAAACGGAGTATGTGATAGTTGTCCAGGCCACATCAGCTCCTCTGGTCAGCCGCACCACTGTATATATAAAACTTGTGGATGTAAATGACAATGACCCAGTCCTGCAGGACTTTGAGATCATCTTTAACAACTATGTCACCAACAAGTCCAACAGCTTCCCACCTGGGGTGATCGGGAAGGTACCTGCTCGTGACCCTGATGTGTCCGACAAACTCCACTACAGTTTTGTGGAGGGGAATGAGCTGAGTCTTCTCCTCCTGGACCAGGACACTGGAGACCTGAAGCTCAGCAGGGCTCTGAACAACAACCGACCCTTGGAAGCAGTCATGAAAATGTCAGTCACAGGTAAAGATCCAACTTATTGCTTTCAATTTTATGGCTATTTTTTCTTATTACAACTTAGATCTAAGTATCCCGTGAGTAAAGTTCATCTTCTTTCTTCCAGAGTTTATTCTCTCTGCTCCAGGGTGAAGCAGAGTCTGGTTGTGTTGCCTTTCAGCTGCTTGGTTGTGGAATTGCATTCTGCTGTTGGGTCACGACAGGCGTGAGCATTTAATGAGGGCGGCCAGCCAATCCATGTCAGGAGCGACACTTTGAGCTGCTTCAGGTTTTATAAACTACTTTAAAACTGAAAGGCTCCAGTGATTGGCTAAATAGTTCAGTTCTTCTTGTGCTTTGATTGGTTTGTTTTCTTGATTGAAAGATGCATCCATCTGTTTCACATTAACATTAGTGACACATGCATGATTATAGGAGACATTTTAATTGAAATGTAGTTTACAAATCCTATCCTAGCTGAAAGTGTCCTCCCAGACATGAATAATCTGGTCACCCTAATTTAATTGTTTCCTGTTCAACTGCACACTGCTAAGATGACACTGGATTTGCCTGCTGTGGCTTCTGTAACTGTGGAGGGACTGTCTTGATATAGCAACATACTTTATAGGTCTGATAAAGGCAATATTAAATCTTATTGTTGTCACTGTTGTGACAAAAGTGCTGTGCTCATGGCATCAGAATTCCGGCAGTCAAAGTTAAGGGATGACGTTTATATGACAGAAGCTTCTGTTTAGCTGTTATCCGTGGAAATTTAATGACCAGAATTGTACTTAACAACCCAGAAATCTGACAGTACTCTTGCTTCCTGATGTATGACTATGCACGTGACAAATAAAGAATCTTGAATCTTGATCTTCATGGTCATCATCCACTGAAGTGAATCCACAGTCTGGCCAGACAAATGCATGCATCACTTCTGATGGAAATTCTGAATAGAATTCCTTGACATGCACCTTGACGTCACTGTGGGCTTATTTAGCTTTTTGTTTGTTGCAGTTTTTCCATGCATTTGGATGTTTAGTTCTAAGCCCATTTCAAAGGAAGGTTTTGCAGATGCCCTCTGGATGTTTGGCATGAAGGCCCTGTTGTCTCTGCTATTAACTGGCACAGCAACCGGGCACCACAGTGTCACTGGGGCACTTGTGGTGATCTCAGCCTCCCCTGAAAAAACCCTGTATTCCTTAGAATAGCACACCCTTGTATGGCTAAACACTGACAGCATGCCCACCCCCTGGGAGTTTATGTGAGGGCAGAAAGGGAGTGAAGACTGAAGAGAGTAAAGCTGTCCTGAAAGGCTGTTCAATTGTTTGATTGTCTTAGCGAGAAGCTACTCTCAGAAAACAGAATCACTTTTTTTCTTTAGTGTTGGCCATATTGGTTGTGGACCTGGACCGCAGCACTGTGTCCCTCAAACTCTTACAACTTAATGATAAGATAAGGGTTAAGTGTCACAAGGACTGTTCAGGCTAAATGATCCTTTCCAGCGTGTGTGATGCTCTTACTAGTGAAAGCTGCAGGTATTCCACCCCCTCCCTCTTGTATCCGTCAGATCACTTTTACTGAGAAGTAAGAAGAAGTGGGACTTTTCTCAAGCCTCTTTCAGGGTTAGCATCCATATATACAGTGGCAGTTTCAGCTGCATCACTTGACGTGCGTGATGTTATTTCACTATGAGTCTTGGAGTGTTTGAGTTGCCCATGGAGTTTGGAAAACAGCTGTCGTGTTTACATGTTGTCCTGTTAATATTTTTAGCCCATAAAGGAATGAAGTCATGCACCAAATTCATAAGCTTTTTGGTTGACATGGTCCAGCTTGATGCAGATCTCACTGGAAAGTCTTTGTCAGTGGCACTAAAACAAACCTCACTTGTTTGTTTGTGTCATTTTGGCTTTATTTGCTACCCTGAACTTTAATCGGTTTGTAAATATGCAAAGTCACATCAGTGTATTTAGAACTTGCACCGTTCCTATTCAAGATGTGTAAGTGCTTCAGATGTAGATGCAAAGTGCAGCTTTTGTGTACAGTGACCAGATGGGACAACACAGCCTTTACTACAGTAGCTCTAAGAAACATCCCCCTGCAGTTTGAAGCACTGTCAGTTTCTTCCTGAGCCTCCCACATGTCAGCTTGTCTCCGACAGGCCAGACTGGCAGCCCAGACTTTCTTCCTGTGTGAAATGAGAGGGAAAGGAATCCCATTCATGTTCGATCTTGCAGAGACTTTCCCTTTGTTAAGAGACAGGAGAAGATGGTGTTAATCACTCTTCAAGGAGGGGAGGATTCGGAAAGCAGAGCCCTCTATGAGCTGTTGCATTTTCTGCTTGTCTTTCAGATGTTCAGAGATTATACTGTGAAGGCATGTGCTGTCAACATGAGGCTGAAAGAACTTGATTTTTTTAAGCTTGTAAACTTCTATCCTAAGCGAATGTGCCTTTATATAGTATCAGTGTGAATGAATGGCCATGGTGAGCAGAGCAGGTCACTAAGCGAATGTGCCTTTATATAGTATCAGTGTGAATGAATGGCCATGGTGAGCAGAGCAGGTCACTAAGCGAATGTGCCTTTATATAGTATCAGTGTGAATGAATGGCCATGGTGAGCAGAGCAGGTCACTAAGCGAATGTGCCTTTATATAGTATCAGTGTGAATGAATGGCCATGGTGAGCAGAGCAGGTCACTAAGCGAATGTGCCTTTATATAGTATCAGTGTGAATGAATGGCCATGGTGAGCAGAGCAGGTCACTAAGCGAATGTGCCTTTATATAGTATCAGTGTGAATGAATGGCCATGGTGAGCAGAGCAGGTCACTAAGCGAATGTGCCTTTATATAGTATCAGTGTGAATGAATGGCCATGGTGAGCAGAGCAGGTCACTAAGCGAATGTGCCTTTATATAGTATCAGTGTGAATGAATGGCCATGGTGAGCAGAGCAGGTCACTAAGCGAGTGTGCCTTTATATAGTATCAGTGTGAATGAATGGCCATGGTGAGCAGAGCAGGTCACTAAGCGAATGTGCCTTTATATAGTATCAGTGTGAATGAATGGCCATGGTGAGCAGAGCAGGTCACTAAGTGAATGTGCCTTTGATATAGTATCAGTGTGAATGAATGGCCATGGTGAGCAGAGCAGGTCACTAAGTGAATGTGCCTCTGATATAGTTTGAATGCTGCTCTCGGCTGCTGTATAGCTAACCCTGCACTGACCCCCTAAGCTTGGCCTCACCTCGATATGTGTATATATCTTAAAAAGAAGCCAAGATAAAGTGACACATTCCAGTGAACCTGTTCTCTACTTGTACAGGTGCCAGATGAAGCTTTATTTCCAAGTGGTCATGCGGCCTTCCCTCTCTGCACACTAATACTCAGGCAGCCGCTGGCCCCAGCACTCCTTGCTGAGAGCGTCGCTGGGCAGGTTCAGGAAACCCCGTTACCATTATTTGCATGTCAGAGATTAAATGAAAGCTGATCTGCAAGTTCACATCACAAGCGTTGTTCAGATCTGTTGGCGTTGGTGATGCCTCACTGCTGCACGTGATGGTTGGTGTGGGGCCCCTGAAGGGGTTTGTACCCTGCCTGGAATTACACAATCAAGGCAAAAATAGCAAGTGGGATTATCTGTTGAGCTCCATCATTTTCTGACACAAATGAGCTAACAGGGGAAGGCTAAGCTACTTGGATGATGTGGGCCACCAACATTATGATGTTCTTGGGTATCTACTGATATCATAGTCTACCAGGTGCATGCATACAACGTAACTTTGAAATAGACTCGTGACATTGTACATTGCCCAAGGATACAGTGGCAGAGAGACAGCAATGATTGGTTTAATTTGGCTCCTTGTATTTAATGCTACCTGGGAGCTGTAGTGGGCGGGGTTTAATCCTTCAGCACACAATGCCCCAGAACCTGCAGGAGAGCAGCTCCTTGGGTTGCGTAAAAACTCAGTTTGCACAATGACGGATCCAGGGCTTTGGTATTGCTGTCACGGGCACAGAAAGTGCCTTTGTGAGGATTTCAGGACAGAAAAGATGGCCGATTTCGCCAGCAGCAGAAAAAGGTATGGGTGTCCAGCCATTACGAGGGAGAAGAGGAATGTGAAGGGAGGAGCACTTGAAAAGGCGGTCTTAGCTAGTCAGCGATGCTGCTGTCACGGTGACTGGCTCTTGTATCCCCTCTTCTCATATTCACACCGAAAGGCCCGCAAGGCTGACAGGCCCGTAACGCGATACCGGCATTGTTTGGCAACGCGCTATCATTACGAAGAGTGCTTGCATGCAGGTTGTGAAAAAGCGATGTGGTTGTGATGAGCATTGAACCTCAAGCTGGATTCCCTCATGAATTTGATGAGCAGACCTTAGATCAGCCTTTAGCAGGGAAGGCTGCTTGTCAAGCAATGGGTCATACAATGGAAAAGACCTTCAGTAAATGTTTGGGTAATTCTACATTCACTTTTACCACATGGCCACAGCCGGCCATCTGCTCTTTCCCTCCCCAGGGTGGTTTTCCCTCTTTTTTGGGGGGGGGGGGGGGGGGGTCGTTTAGAGGGGTCATCCGTAGCATCTTTCTGGGCTGCTGAGGGATGCACCAAGCAATAGATCGGCCTCATTCTGAAAGTGACTTTGGCAGGATAGGATTGAGGTGAGGGAGTCCATGCCTGAGTGGTCAGACAATGATTATAAGCTCAGTCCAAGCCTCCATCTGCAGCATGTGACTCTGCTGCCGTCTTCTTAGCCACATTAGCACCTGTGGGTTTGTAACAAGTCACAGTGTGCAGTGGAAGAGCAGCAGTGAGGGGGCACTTTGCACTGCTCACTCGTGTTTTATAGAATGGGCAGTTTGCACACAATTAGCAACTTGACATCTAAGATGTTGTTTGAACTGAAACTTTGGCAACCCCTCCCCCCCAACACACACACGCACACACAGATATTTGTGGTTGTTTTGTATAAATTATGTGGGATTTTTGGGTGAAATCATATCTTAAGTTATATTCTGTATTGACTACTCATCAATTAAATATTTTGCATAATTCATTTATATATTCTGTGTAACTGTAAAGTTTTTGCCAGCATTTATTTAATAAAAACATCCATGATGATGAACCTTGTGTTCTAAACACAAAATCGGGAGATGGTTAGATATTGTTAGCCTAAATAAACCCAGTTGCTTATAAAGTTGTTGTTGAAACTTGATTGCAGGCCATCAATCATGTCCATGATCCACTGGTCCTTTGGGAAGTTGGACGGATCCCTGCCATGTTCAACTGCCTACGTGTTGCTCAGTGGGCTAAGCCTCTGTGCCCGTCATCAGAAGGTTGCCAGTTCAAGCCTAGTTTTGGCAGAATAGCCACATCTTTGGGCCCTTGAGCTCGGCCCTTAACCCCCAGCTCCCTGGGCACCGCTGCCGGTGGCTGCCCTTCACTGCCAGGCTTCCTCTCACCTACATGTGTGTCCTGCAGGAAAACATGGAATTTCCCAGCAGGGATCAATAAATTGTCATTATTATAATTTAAGCAATCATTTGTTGCAGCATGTTTTGCCACGCAGTCTGTCTGAGGGGGCGTGTTCCTCCGGAAACGTGACGTCAGTGCACATCCTCTGTTGGTAAAATAGATGGTTGTCCCTTCATTTGTGTCCTGTAGCATTTGTAGATGGTGTAGCTGTATTTTATGCAGTATATATACAGCACGCTGTCCCCGTAGCTGTCCAGTTCTGTCACCTAGCGTCTGGGAGGGCCACCAATGGCCGTTTACTCTATTCTGCAGTTACGGCTTCCAGTCTGAGGATCACACAGTGTCCCGTGACCCATGGAGGGGGTCTTGGATTCTCCATCCATCCATCGCAGAGGGAATTCTGAACTAGGAGGTTTTCATTGGATCTCCAGTGCGTTTAGTAGGCGTCCTCAGAGCTTAAATCTTAGGGCTACACCTGCAAGTCCTTAATCACTGGGCCACTCGGTTCTATATCAGAATTTCCATGGCAGATTTTGTTCCCGGTTGATAATGGGTTCAGTACCACGTTGGGCCTTTCCTCATCAGACTCCTTAGATCCTCAGGCATTCACATTGTCTGATTCCCTCCCAGTGAGCACCACCCTGTTGATCAGGCAGCCAGATAATTAATATGTATTTGATGTCTGAGAGTGGCTATGAAGACAACTAGTATTTGCATTTAAGAGAGTAATTTGTATTACTTGGATTTTTTAACACATTCGTTGGCCAGACTATCAGTTGAAATACCTGTATCTGTTTGACTGTCGTCTTTCCTTTGGATATGGTTCCATCTGTATGCTCCTACTCATGAGGTGTTCTGGGTCCCCCGATATCCCACAACCCGCTATCGAGTGACGGGAGGGGGAGGGGGGGTGTTAATATCCCTGTTTTGCCACTGTGCAGCTAAGTGCCCCTGGAGTGTATCCTGTTCGGGGGCCCGACTGGGGGGAAGGAGCCAGAGAGCTGATACAAATGGACTGTCAGAAGCCGCACTCAAACACAGACCCGTAACCCGATCCGTGGTCCACCAAGAGGCGGGGCTAAGGGCAGCTGGCGGAGAGAAGGCCGGCCCCCAGGGGCACACGCCTGTTCACTTATCCCCTGGTGATCTGGCGAACCAGCCCCGGGGAAAGAGGAAACTACCATTCTTCTCATGTGTCTTGCAACCATAAAGCATCGTTCATTCAGTCATACTGATAAGCTCTATGGATAATATCTGTTGGTATCTTCATACTGGTTGCAGATCTTTCTGCGCATGTGACTGAACGGCATAGTGGGTCCTGCTACCTCTCTGGGCGCGTCCTCCCTCTGTGCCGTGTTCTATGCCGCTGCCATGGTTACCCACTGGTTACTGGTAAACAGGGAGCTCAGTTACTATTGGCTTCTTTTAATAAAAAGGAAAGTGTCGTCAGGGAAACAGGACAACTGTAAAATAGGAGCATTTCTTTTCAACAGGCTTACAAATGCTGGATGTGAATGGCCAGACAGCTTATAAGGGTTTTATTTCAGGGGGGGGGGCACCTAGTGCTACTGCAGTGTTGAACTTCAGAAATGTGAACTAATTCAGTAGAAGGAGAAATCTCTCTGTCTCCTTACAGAAAGTGCTTTGACGCCGTCACTGACCAGCACGTTTTTTAGGAGACACACCAACTGTTTCATTTCACTGTTTCCTAAAGCCCTTTCACTCAGGACCGAAATCCAGGGGAAGACATGCTCACCTCCTCCCACAGTCCCCATTTCATCACCCGTACCTTCCTGCTATTATTTTGTCTAAGTCACATGTGTCCTGACCCATGTCAACACTCATTTTCATTCAAATGCATTGAAAAACAGAAAGCTGATGGTGAATTTGTTTTGTGCCAAGGCCTGAATTCTTTTCTGAGGGCTTATTTTTTACCACCTGTAGGCTGGTGTTCAAGGTTCAGGAAGGATCGCGGTGCACAGTAGCGGGGAGCTTGTGATGATCTCATAGTGCTGCCCAGTGATGCGAGGGACATTCCCGCTGGTGGCGGTAGAAAGCCTTGGTTTCTCAGCTGCAGTTACACCCCCTTTCAGGCATGGAGGGTTTCATTGGTAGAATCACGCCTTAATGATCAACAATAGGTTAATCTGCCTTTTATGCTCGTTTATGGCAGTGTTCCATTCCCCCCAAAAAAACACCAAAGATGGAATGTGACTCACACATTGCTGCTTTACCTGAGAGCTGCAGAGCCAGTCGGACAGGGGCAGATAGACATTTTACGACTGAGCTGTAAATGGAGAATGCTAAATGCTGCTGTAAATGCCAAGTACTGATCAGTATCGCCTGGGGTGAGTCTCATTAGCAGACTAGGTCTTACTGAAACTTAAAATCGGACATTTCTAACAGACATTGCAGACATTTTTACAGCGTTTCTGTACTCAAATGCCTTTGCAGATGGCTGAGTAGAAGCAAGTTTTGTGATGGAGGTAAATTGTATCTGATAGTAATATTCTTGTAGCCTTGGGTGATTAGCTTGGCATTTTATAGGCTAACGACTCCCTCCGATGCAGCTTGTGTTGCTCCTGCCCACCCCCCCCGACCGGTAATTTTGGCCACGTCCAGACTTCCATGTCACACTGTATAATCAAACATCTGGAACAATAAATCAAGCCTTAAAAGTCGGCATGCTTGCATAGTGAGGGAAGATCCACCCCTGTATCATTCCTGCAGTGTCCCCCACCCCCCACCATGCTTTGAACCCCTAAATGAATCATTACCAGGTGCTCGCTTATGTCAGCGTAGATGTTTGTAAATCAGTACCAGAGTTGGAGGTTTGAGATGTTTGGTCTTAGATGCCATTGACCAGCATGTGCATTTGCAGATTAATCTCAGAGATCGTTACTCATGCAGAAAACCAATGGATGCAGCCAAGGCAACCAAATCCATATTCGATGGAAGTGCTTGTTGAAATAGACTGACAGGCTGCCAGCGTAACTGCGTACTGTGACTCAGTAAAAAGGAAACAGATTCTATAAATATGTCCTGAAACGAGGTCCAGCTCTACCAACGAGAAGGAGGTGGGGTGGTACAGACCCTCTTAGGTGACAGAGCTACTCAGTGACTTGGTCACCTGGCCGATAATCTGTGATTAAGGTCGTGGGGGCGGGTATGGAGCAGGACAAAGGGGAGCCCTGTTGTCTTCTGAGACAGAGCCAGACCCCCGTCAGGGTAGGAGCGATGGGGGCGTTGACAAAGGGCCACATTCAGCTCATTCCTCAGTTATGAAAATCTCAGGATCTGCCCAACGCTCCCATGTGTAAGTGAGGTAAACAACAGGAATAGAGAGATGGCTGAGAATTGTTGTGAGAGCTATACAAACGGAAGGCTGAGGCTCAAAGTTTACCAATAATAATAATTAGATGTGCATGATACACTGGTTAACATATCACGCATACAACATTAACATATCACTCATACAACATTAACATATCACGCATACAACATTAACATATCACTCATACAACATTAACATATCACTCATACAACATTAACATATCACTCATACAACATTAACATATCACTCATACAACATTAACGTATCACTCATACAACAGCATCGATCTGATGTGCTGATCTTGGTTGATATTGCCAGTCAATATTTAGACTTTAGTAAATCTTTAAAGTTACTGTAGCAGCACCAGAGTTAAGACATATCTACTAAAAGAATGCAGATTCTCACATCGAACAATTTAATAATTATTAACAGGCAGTCATTGTACCACATGCGATAAGACTGAATGAGGAAAAAGGTCATTACCTGGGCAAAAACAGGGGCAATTTAGATTGGGCACACATGCATACATTTCTGGCCTGGCTTTCCACAAACCTGAAATGGAAGATGTTCCCTCTAACATTTATGGACCCAACTGGTCACACCCATCCTGCACTAAGAATAAATTGTTTTCATGTCGTCAAACCAGCAACTTGCATATCCGTATTTTTTATGATCAAAGCAGAACATTTGACCTTAATTACCGTAAATGGTCAGTTGTTATTTATGACTTATAATTGCATGTTTATGTTCCAGGTCTTAAGTAGAAATAGACTGAACTTCTGGGATATAGTAGGTCTGTGATTCACTTTTCCTGTCTTGAATGGCGGGGTGATAAATTCTTAATTTGTGCTATTTATTTTTACAGGACTGCCAACTCTCACGCATCTGGCGTGTCACTCATGATTCCAGGCTCTCACGCAAGAAATCTTACGGCAAATCTATATCATTCTATTATAACCCTAAATTTAGCCACATCAAAAGCGTTTGCAAGTTTGCAAACGCTACAGACTATTTTCAAGGTAATAAAACTCTTATATACATGCAATTGTGTGCGCAGACTTGTCTCGAATTGAAAATCTCACTCCAGCCAGTTGGCAGCCCTGTAATTATTTCACATTAGGCGTTTCTTCATGCACGTCATGCGCGTTTGTTTGGGTTTCATCTCTGAAGAGTTGAGTTACAGTTCAAGTTTAAAGCAAGTGTTGCAATTAATGAAGGTTATGTCCTATTTCATAAAGGAGCAAGTTTGATGAGCTGCATGATCGACTAAATATTGTTGCTATGTCTGCCATCCTGTTTTGGTTGGATTGGGTATCTTACACCTGTCTTTGTGGGGTCTGTTTGGGTTTCCAGTTCACACCTGTCAGTCACGGGCACTGTCAGATTCTCACTATTTCCTCTTTATTTATCTGCTCTCATTGGCTCTCCAACCAATCTAAAAAGTAGATAAAGAAAAGTCAGCTGTAAAATGTGTTTCATAAGAGGGCTAAAATTAAATAACACAGATTTCCTCCCTTGGGGAGGGGCTTGTCTCTGTCTTCCACAGAAGTATGCCTGAAATTAAATTCTGCAGTGACCAGCTGCTCAGTCTTTAGCCACATGCTAGTGGGGAACCTGATCCCGTCCGACGCAGAAGGGGAAGTGTGTGAGCACGGTGTTGCACTTCATGCCTTTTTTTATCGCTGCTGTTTGGATTGTCCTTCCCCTCTCTTCCTAGTATATCAAAAGAGAGAAAACTGAGGTCACAAAGACGCACTGCTTCGCAGTTAATGGGAAGTGTAGGGCCATAACTCAGTTAGTTCCTGTGGCTAAAATGAAGTGCAAAGTTAACCAATAAGTGAATTTCACCAGGGAAAAATCAAATGGGATTTAGCCTTGACTGAAGCACCTTTTCATGTGGTGGCTGTTTCAGTAATACGCCTCATTTATATGGTTGTGGAATCTGTTTTTGTTTTTCTTTGTTATGCAGTTCTGTGAATCTTTATTGCAGATCAGTGAGGCAGTTAATCCTTGGGAAAGAAAAACACTGAGGATCAAGACCAGTCATTTCCCACTCACTTAATTTATTGGGTGTTGAAATGCAATGCAAACCTTTTTTAAAAACCTTTTTAGCACTTGTGTGTGAGATCTATCAAGAATAGATCTTGCCAAGGCTGGTGAACATTCTGCTCCCATCGATGGTGAAAATTTGTGCTGCAATGCAGCAGCACAACTGGAAGTGACGGTGAGTTTCACCAACTAGCTTCAAGGATGATCCAACATGCTAAATCACCTAAAACAGTGAAAACAGGGTCTGTCTGTGCCGCACACACGGGCGCGACAGGCAGTCACTGACTCTCACCGACAGCCCAATAGTTTCAAGCGGCTTCCGACGCCTTAAAATTGGTTTGGTGCGCGCCAGGCTTCAGAGGGCCTGTACTCTTTGTGGCATAGCATAGTGTGTTCTTGGGGTAAATGTCATCCAGAGTGCCAAAAAGCATATAATTGGGTTTATTGTATCTTAATTGCATTTGGAAGCTGGATAACAAATGTTGGCAAATGCCACAAAGCTTCAGGTTTCTGCTTCTTTCTGGGTTACAGGGAGCCTGCGGGAGTCTGATGACAGATAAGTGGTGGGCAGATATCGCAGACACCAAGCCTGGAGTTTCCCGGTGCACGGCGGTCTTTCTGCTGTAAAAGATCTATAGTACAGCTCGCCAACGCCCTGTTTGTAAGTTAGGACAGCCTAATACTGATTTATTTTTGTCTAATATTACTGATAGAGACTGATACTGATAACCAGCTAACCTCCACACGTCTGTAGTGAGACTGATGTTTTTGACGTTACGTCTTAAGATGTCATGAATGTGTGCCTCAGCCGCGCCATGTAACGCAGGCGTCGGCGAAGCAGCGCCAACTTGGGAGACTTTAGCCAGGCTGAATGAGCCAGCGAGATCCTTCATCCTCTGCTATGGAAAATGGCTGATTTTCCAATGCAACATCTCCATTATTTTAGCAGTTAAATCTGTAGCTCTGGTGCTGGTAACTTTGAACATTGACTAAAGTCTAAACATCAGCAGGTGTCTATCGACCAAGACTGACACGTTGGACTAATACTGATGACATGATTTCTTATTGACCTGATACTGGTATGTTAACCGATATATTGTGCATCTCTAACTGAGCACCTCTGGAGGGGCTGGTAGGCCATGTTTTGACCACTCTGCATCCTTGTAAAAACTGGACTTTGAAGGACTTTGGATCATGAGAGAGCACACTTCACCCCCCAGCCTTACTGGTACCTGGCCCATCCTATCTCTCCCAGTGACTGTAGCATGAGGGGAAATCCTGTGAGGGGGGCAGGCAGAGTGAGGGGGGAGCATTTCTGCAAAGGCCCCAGCTGGGGGAAACTTACTACCGAATCTCTCTGGCAAATTTAACTGCAAAATCCATGAACCCTAAATGAGGATTGGCTGCATTCATCTCCCTGCTCCCTTCTTCCCAGCTCACCTTTCCCCTCTCCTGTGTTCCCTCACTTGCTCCCTCTCTCTTTCTCCGGATGATCGACACATTCCTGATGGATTTGCTGGCTTTACCGTGAATGGATTCATTTTACCGCGCGGCTGATGTTCGCTTTGATCTGCAGCAGGAGACGGGAGAATGGAGACATCTGAAAAATGTGGATCTCGTTACAACCCCAAAGAAACAAAAATGGGGAAAATACAGGAGGAAGTGTCTATCAAAAGTAAAGCAGAACAGATTATTGAAATTGAAATAAGGAATATGGCTGTAGGTGGACTTTTTAGGTGTAACCAGAGATGTACAAGGCATATAATTAATAATAAAAGTCATGTTTTCTGCTGTTCCACAGCCTCTCCCCACACATGATTCACCATATTGTGTAAATATTCATCGCATCAGGTCCTAACATTTTTTGCCCAGTTATAACGTGATAGAGTAGTTTCAGCCAATGAAGCTGAATAGAATCAGTTGTAGAATCAGTGAATAGAGATCAGTCGCAGATGTTCGGGGTATGGATTCTGAGATATTAGGGGCATAGATCTTGGGTCTTTTAGAGTTTGGTTCCAGAGCAGGTTGGCACAGATCCAGGGTGTTTTGGATTTCGGTTCCAGAGCAGTTTGGAGCACAGGTCAAGTGCTTTTAGAGTTTCGTTCCAGTGAGGTTTGGAGAACAGAGCGAGGTGTTAGCTTTGTTAGCCACAGTACTTTTGTGGTCTGATAAGGATGTGGGCACTGCCTCTGAAGAGCCAGTTGGGTGTGTGGTGACACCTGCTCTTTCTCTTTCTTCCTCTTCTTGTGTTTTTTCATTCTTCCTTCGGTCCTAAGCCTCAGGCTCCTTCACCCTCGTGCCCCTCTGGCTCCCTCACCTTTGCACCCCTCAGGCTCCCTCATCCTTGTGCCCCTCAGGCTCCCTCACCCTCGTGCCCCTCAGGCTCCCTCACACTTGTGCCCCTCTGGCTCCCTCACCCTCGTGCCCCTCTGGCTCCCTCACACTCGTGCCCCTCTGGCTCCCTCACCCTCGTGCCCCTCAGGCTCCCTCACCCTCGTGCCCCTCTGGCTCCCTCACCCTCGCGCCCCTCTGGCTCCCTCACACTCGCGCCCCTCAGGCTCCCTCACCCTCGCGCCCCTCTGGCTCCCTCACCCTCGCGCCCCTCTGGCTCCCTCACCCTCGCGCCCCTCAGGCTCCCTCACCCTCGCGCCCCTCTGGCTCCCTCACCCTCGCGCCCCTCTGGCTCCCTCACCCTCGCGCCCCTCTGGCTCCCTCACCCTCGCGCCCCTCTGGCTCCCTCACCCTCGCGCCCCTCAGGCTCCCTCACCCTCGCGCCCCTCTGGCTCCCTCACCCTCGCGCCCCTCAGGCTCCCTCACCCTCGCGCCCCTCAGGCTCCGTCACACTCGCGCCCCTCTGGCTCCCTCACCCTCGCGCCCCTCTGGCTCCCTCACCCTCGCGCCCCTCTGGCTCCCTCACACTCGCGCCCCTCTGGCTCCCTCACCCTCGCGCCCCTCTGGCTCCCTCACCCTCGCGCCCCTCTGGCTCCCTCACCTTTGCGCCCCTCAGGCTCCCTCACACTTGTGCCCGCTTGGTTAACGCTAGGTTTGATGGTGTGTCTATATCCCACCAGGCTAGTGTTTGAACAGCTCCCCTATGGAGACTCTCTCCCCACCCCGAGCTCACTGGGGGTCCCCAGTCCTCCAGACCCTTATGTCAGGCCCACTCAACACCTGTAAGCAGCTGGACAGTGAGGAGTGGGGGTGTTTTTTTATCATTCCTTTCCACCTATTGGTATTTATCCGTTTTTATGTAGTCTGCAAGCGTAGATGGCAAAGAGGTGAGAGTTTGGTTGCTTAAGGGTGACATCCTGTTTGTTTCACGTAATATTACCACATTATAAATCCACATTTAGTTCTCTGCCTGGTTTCCATTTTTCTTCCAGCGGGAAATAAAAGTCTCATTAAGTGTCATGCAGGTAATGCTGTTCATTTTCCCTGCCAAGGCAGACAGGAAGTACACGCGTCACACTCGATTTCCTTCTTTATGTTGTCTGGGTTACATCTGGGTGTCAGTCATGTTAAAATGTCACTTTGATGCACCTCGTTTGGCAGGAAAACAGGACGTGCAAACTGGCCAGTTACTTTTCAACCAGAAGCTCGACCATCTGTTTATGCTCACCTGCAATGCTTCCATGAACAAATTAATAATTAACACTTGAATTTAAAGAATGCTTCCATTCCATCCACTTTCCATAACCCCTCATCTGTGATCTGTAATATCATATAACCAAATTAGAGAGAGACACTTTCCTGCTCTGCTCTTGGGTTTTAATTTATTTATATTGTCTGTATATTTCTAAATAACATTTCTAACATGTTAAATGTCCTGTTTGAAGGTTTTCATTTAGGATCAAAGCTGCTGGAATTTCTGCTTTTAGTTTGCAGCGGCTGGAGTCCTCACTGGTCACTTCCAAACAGCCTTTACAGACATTTAAGAGGGTATTAATCACTTCAATCAGTGTTGTTTCTTGAGACGACGGGACAGAAAATCAGTTTCTGCAAATACCTAAGAGGATAGCGGCAGTTGGGAGTGTGCAGGTAACCCCCCAAGGGGTGGGGCTGGTGTGTCTTTGTTCTGATTGGCCGACAGCAAGCTCTTCTGAATGCTTGTTGTGATTCAAAAATTTTGAGTTGGAAGCACGGGATTGGATGGCTGGGTGCCTTTTGCCCACGTCTGAGGGCTGGAATGTCTTACCTGGAGACAGGCTCTGTCCTCAGGTGCCTTCTCCACTGCCCTGCCTGCATGCTTTATGACTAGCAGTCAGCTTCACCTCGTGGGGATGTACTGATGCCAGCTATTTGTAGTGGTTTAAATTCATATTACCATCGCTTTGTTGAAAGCAAAGAAGTTCCACAAAACCATGTATCTTTTGGAGAATTGTTTAAATATAGTCATAAGTTTGTAAATGTTTGGCAGATTTTTTTTCTTTTAAATTATCCTTTTTTTGAGGTGCATGGGGCTTCTGTGGTTGAGGCTCATGTGACAGCTTTGCCATGGGACTGTATCTCCACATTCTTCTGTTAGATAGGTGCTGGCAGGCCATGCTGGGATTCAGTGAGCATGTGGGGTCATTGACAGCCTGCTTGTGCACCTGGGGGGGGGGGGGGGGTGTTTGGGGCTTTGTCCTCTGGCTGGGCTGAACTGAGCAGGATGGGACGGGACACCTGCTAAATATTTCCTTTTCATACTTCTCAGGTGTTGTACAGATACCAAATAAATCCAGGACTTTTTTTGATATTAGGACATGTCAGACCAACAGCATCATTTCAGGTGGCAAGCTGTGCTTATGACTGATTAATTTATCTCCCTGGAGACCTGGAGCTGAAGAGCATGCCTGCTGTCCAGAGTGATCCATGTAGTGGTTCACATTCCGGAGGCTTCGGCCACTTTAGCGGAGCTGGCAGTGCGTGCGTGACGTGCCATTTCCCCGCACCTCTGTCCCCAGACCACCCTGAGGGAGGCTCATGTTCATAAAGGGCTCCCATGTCAGGCCATCTCTCTCTGTTGTTCCTGAGCAGTGGGCTTTGTTATTTGGGGATTAGTCAGGACTTCCCAGCATTGTTGTGCCCTATTTCCTGTCAAGCCCAGTGTCCTAACTCAAGTACAGTGGTAATCATTTAAGTTGGCAGATTAGTAATGGATGACCTTGGTGTCATGGCAGTAGTAGTGAGGGTGAACTTCCTGTCTGGCAGGTTAAATGGGGGGTGGGGGGTTCTGTATAGCTGGATATATAGTGAGGACACCCCCCGAGAGTGACATCGAAACTTCCATGTGTGGTTTGGGTTTTCCATGGAAAGTGTCAACAGGTTCAAGCTGCCTGCTCTGGCAATAAAGTAGGTTATTTACCTGCATCAAAAGTACGTGTGAACCGCGGGGTGCCACAAGTTCTTGCTGACCGATTGATTAGATGATCTAAACAGACCACGGTAATAACTTCTGATGTCCTGATGGTTTTGGAGAACTTCAGGCATTCTGGTATGACAACAACCATGTTCTGCAGAATGCCCAACACATGCGGAAGGAATTCCAGTTAGCAGAGCCTGACATTTTAAGATTTCATTTATTTCTGAGGTGGCTCTTCAGGGCTTGTCCTTTTAGGTGCGCAATTGCGCGTGCACGCCATCACGCGCCTAAAATGGTGAAGAGCTGCGCAAAGAAACGCGCGCCTATCAATAAAAAGAATGAAATTGTACGCGCCTCATAATTTGTCACGTGACCACTCGACGCTCCACGGAATTATTCATGACAACAATGGCGTCGAAAAAAAGCATGGATAGCAAGAGTCATCCGTGTCAGAATGCAACGTTTTTGGGGAGGGGAGGGATATGGTTGTTGTTAAATAATTAATTCATAACGAATTAATTAATTCTAGCCTACCATTTCCACTACCTGACCCGCATGGTCTTTGTTTTACCCATAACCAAACCATAAATAAATAAAGATAAGTTACACACAAATTACCACCTGTCAATCACTTTTTCCGCGGGACTCTGGCATGAATAGGCACAGTGATCTGTGTCGTTATAATGGCGTCGACAAACTTGGTTAATAAAAAAGGTGCAAATTCACCTTTCTGGCAATACTTTGGCTTTAGATCGAAGTATTGACCACGAGATACGTCTGAAGTGGTGTGTAGGATTTGCGGTCAAGTTATCCGCGCAAAAGATGCGCAGACGTTCTGTTCGTTATGGTAAAACCATGAAAAAGGCATATTTGGTGTAGTTTATTTAATCTAATTTAATTACAATTATTTTGATTTTTTTTCCTGCTGTTTCTGTATGCCTCATTTATTAATGTAAACGAACTAGTTCGTGTAATTCGTTTGGAGTTCACTGTAATTTGTATTGTGATCGCTAACAACTTCCTTGTTATTATTTCCTCATAAAAATAATAATAAAATAAGTAAAGATGCTGAAATTGAAAGCATGCATTTAATTTGGCTATATAGTGTGATTAAGTGTGTGTTTTTCGTATTGATGCAAAAAATACTGAATTCTGAATTGCAAATTTTATTCACCAATAAAAAGTGATTCACTTTAAATGGGTTTCTACAAAATATGTTAAAGCATTAAAACTAGGACAAAATTCTCAACTAGGACTACAAAAAACAGAAATATGTACAAATACAAGTACATTTTGACCCATTGCACCAAAGTCCAACCACATTTTAGGCGCACAAAAAAGGTAAAATTGTGCACCTAGCACTTTTAGGGTGCACAAAAAAAATTGTGCACCTAGCACTTTTTAGGTGCACAAATTTGTGTGCGCCTGCATTTTTCAAAGGACAAGCCCTGGCTCTTGGAGTGTGAAATGACTATTATTATTACTGCCGGGACCTCTTTGAGGTATCTGTACTCTGGTGATACTTTGAACTGCAGTGACCAGTGTGGCAACCGCAGCAGAAAAACCCAGTGGGCACCCCGCTTCCACAGCAGGCAGATGTTTCTCAGGAAATTGCAGTGTAGATATTCCCTCAGAGGCAGGAAACGTTCCTCACTGCCAGACTGCAGGCCCCACCTCCATCCAGATATCCCTGTAGCTTTGCTTTCTGTTTTAAGATGAGTTCATGGGAGTCACTTCATGTTACTCAATTACTGCAGAGTGAAAATGGTGTGTTGCCTGTATTTTTAACTTTTAATTGAATTGAAAGTTTATTTGCCATTTTCACAGGTACAGAAGTACAAGTACATTGGAATTCTTAAACAGTTCCCTCGATCAATATTTTAAAACAATAAGCAAAACTATTCTGATATCAGTAAAAAATGATAAAATAGATAATAGAGAAACAAGGTGCTTAATTGATAGATAAAGAAGGTGCTTTCAGTGTCAGAGGTCATTCGGAGGAGGTAACTTAAGAGTCTTGAGTCCAGGTTGGGAATGGTGGTACTGAGGTAATTTCGCTGGTTGGTTGGTTAGTTGGTCGATTGGTTATTGTGAGCTGGTTAGAGTCTTTATAGCTGAGAGATTATGGCGTCTTCCAGTTTGCTGGTGATGATCACCTGTTGTAGACCTGGGTACATTTGAGGAGGTGGTTTGTGTTTCAGATGTTATGACTTCCTCCTAACGTGATATCTGCTGATGTTCTGCCCGCTCTCTGGGCCTCGTGTGGCCCGTGGACCTCGCTGTGTCTTACCGAGCTCCCTTTCCCCTTCTAGATGGGCTGCACCGCGTCATGGCGCTGTGCACACTGCGCGTCACCATCATCACCGACGACATGTTGACCAGCAGCATCACGGTCCGCCTGGAACACATGTCACAGGAGCGCTTCCTGTCGCCGCTGCTGGCACTCTTCACGGAGGGCGTGGCCGCCGTGCTGTCCATCAGCCGCCACGACGTCTTCGTCTTTAACATCCAGAATGACACAGACACCCGTGGCGGCGTGGTCAACGTCACCTTCTCGGCGCTGCGGCCCGGCTCCGGCCCGGCCCGCTACATCCCGTCGGAGGAGCTGCAGGAGCAGGTGTACCTGAACCGTACGCTGCTGCGTCTGGTGTCCGGCCAGGACGTGCTGCCCTTCGACGACAACATCTGCCTGCGCGAGCCGTGCGAGAACTACATGAAGTGCGTGTCGGTGCTGCGCTTCGACAGCTCGGCGCCCTTCATCGCCTCCGACACCGTGCTCTTCCGGCCCATCCACCCCATCAACGGCCTCCGCTGCCGCTGCCCGCACGGCTTCACCGGCACCTACTGCGAGACCGAGATCGACCTGTGCTACTCCGGGCCCTGCCGCAACAACGGGCGCTGCCGCAGCTGCGAGGGTGGCTACACCTGCGAGTGCCTCCAGGACTTCACAGGTGAGGCTCCCCATTGCTGGGACAACGGCAAGATCCTCAACCGCGGCCTAAACAGATACTTCAGCACCGGTGTGAAACACTTACACCTGACTGGCAGATCCTTTAATGCAGGGCTGCCAACTTTGGTCAGCTGGCTGGTGTGAAATTTTCAATCCGAGACACACACATGCACACGCATTTACATGTATGTTACAGTCGTATTACCTTCTAAATAGGCTGTAGGGTTTGCAAATGACTCCAACGCTTTTGATGTAGCTAATTTTAGATTTATAATAGAAAAATAAGATAAGTAAGATTTCTTCTTGCCTGAGAGTCTGAAAGCGTGAGAGTCACGCCAGATATGTGAGAGTTGGCAACCCTGTTTAAAGTACATTTAATGGGAAAATAAGACTGGAGATTCAAAACATGGTACCACAGTGGAAAAAATGTAAAATTCTAATATTGCTAAATAAGCTTTTTGCGCTGAAGGAAAGTCTTTAAAAACATATCTTTCTATCTATGAAGATCAGGAAAAAATGCTTCGTTTTGCAGTGGTGTTGAAAGCATGGTGTTATGTACCTGAGAGCTGGGTGGCTCAGTTTGCATGTTCACTGTGTATCGCTCAGGATCCCGCCATCTACTCTGGTTCCCGTCTGAATCGTCTGCAGGGGGTGTGTGACCTGTGATGGATCGCTGCCCCCCCTGCCTTCTGCCCCGTCCTGCTGCTAATTTGTTCCCCTATTACTCTGTTTAGGATAAGTAGTTGAAAGAAGGATGGATGTCATTTACCTGCTGCCTTCTAATTAGCAAGCATTGCACTTTTCTAATTCACCCAACACTCCATCCATCTGTTTTCCAAATGATCTTCTTCAGTAAACAGTGCCTTATGGTTATCCTGTCCAATTTAACGGGTTGATTAGTAATCGTGTTTTGCTTTGCTGTGAGGAATACTCTTGAATATGAAGCACGGACTCGTAAGTGTGTCGTCTGCACAAAGAAAGGCCTGTCAGATTAAGGCTGGCTGCCGATGGGCCCCATTTTGCCCTTAATGTCCTTTATTGAGGGATCACACAACGGCATGAAGTGTCAGGTTTCTATAACCAAGTAGACAGCGGGGCGCAGATGGACCGTGAGCCCGTCAGGACTCTCCATCTGCGCCTACAAAGCTGCCCATTAGCTTGGAGTCATTACTTGGAGACTCGATGAAATGTTTTTCCACAAAGGCCATTATCTCGCCAGCACTGTGGTCAGTACCAGCCCGCTGATGTCCTGCATCCCATTAGCCTTCACTACCCTGCCAGTGCATCTTCAGAATTCACTGGTGAATGAGGAACCGATATGTGTCTGCCGTCGTCGGAGAATGTGGAAACAGGTTTGGTCAGTGTGTCGCTGGTGTTGATGTTCGCACGCAGTTCACACTCGGTCATCCTGTCGATCAAAGTCAAAGAATGACTTCGCTAGACCTCAACAACCTGTGGAACCTTCCCAAAAGATTTCCAAAAATCTGGGAACTCATTATAATCAGCCTTGAAATATGCATTCATAACCAAGGGACCTAGTTAAACAATTACTGGCATACTTTTTAGTGAAATTTCAGTGAGATGTCAGGGTAAATGTAAGATAGAGTTAACAGAACCAGGATTAGGCTTATGCCCTGAGAGATGGTCACTGTTAGCTTCACAGTGATATCATACACAAAAGGGCTGAATCTGAGTCTGTTCAAAGATGGTGCAGTACAACTGGGTTTTTGATTTGTCCTTTTTGATTTGTTTGTTGATCCTTTGCTCCATAGTTAATTGGTGATATTATGGTTGATAAGATGTGTTAACAGGAATGTGGTCAGACTCTGCCGTGTTGGAAAAATGCAAAGTCATGTGACATCCCCCCCCCCCCCCCAGGCGAGCATTGCGAGGTGGACGCCCGCTCTGGCCGCTGTGTGCCCGGTGTGTGCAAGAACGGCGGCAGGTGTGTCGACCTGCTGGTGGGGGGGTTCATGTGCCAGTGCCCCCCGGGGGAGTACGAGAGGCCGTACTGTGAGATGACCACCCGCAGCTTCCCGGGACAGTCCTTCGTCACCTTCCGGGGCCTGAAGCAGAGGTTCCACTTCACCGTGTCCTTTATGTGAGGTCCCCGCTTTGTCCCCCTGTACCTGGTATCTGTCATGTGACCACCCTTATCTGTCATGTGACAGCCCTTATTTGTCATGTGACCACCCAGTCACCCTGTCATACTTCTGTAGCACAATCATGCTGATCTTTAACGTTTCTCCCCATTTGAATGTGCAAAGTAGCTTCAAAGCATTCTGGAACATTGTAGGTTTTTTATAACTCACATAATTCATATCACTGATTTTTTCTTTTCAACGGCTTTCTCATACTTTTAAAGTGTTACCCCCCTCCCCCTTGAAAGTCAGCTCCTGTCTGGCTAGCATCCTTTCCAGGAAGACACCCCCACATTGTGACTGATGTGACACCATGCGTGCATGCTCGCAGGTTTGCCACGCGCGAGAGGAACGGCCTGCTGCTCTATAACGGGAGATTTAACGAGAAGCACGACTTCATCGCCCTGGAGATCGTGGAAGAGCAGGTGCAGCTGACCTTCTCTGCAGGTGAGGTCCTGTGGGGGTCACCAGAGCAGACGAGAGACAGGAGAGACTCTGTGGGTCGTGATGACTCCTTACATACGTGTTTGCTGCATGTTACCCCATTTGGGGGGCAAACTGGGATTGACCTATTGGACATATGTAAATTATTTCAATGTCAATTTATTTTTTATATAGCGCCTTTCACAACAAGGTCGCCCTAAGGCACTTGATGAGAGTGTGTGGCAAACATGGTTGCCTTGCTGTACTACTGTTTGCTCAGAATGACAGGGAGTTTAGACCTGTTGGGCTCCTGCCTTCGGTAAATATTCCCTAAATCCGCTGCAAATTTTTATCCGTTATCTCCAACAATGTCTCTCTTATTAGTGCTGTGTGATGAAATCTGAGCAGCTGAGCAGGTTAGTGAGCTTGGCTCTGATTTTAGCCCCATTCATCAGCTTGTTATCCTCAAAGACGGTCACCGTTGGCCATGAACCACCAAGCCACAGTGTATATCTCTGTGGGCCTTGTTCATTTGTTGTCTGTCTTTCCCTGACTTTCCCTGAAGGTGTGTTTAGGGGAAGATCTGAGGCTTCATTCCACTCCACTCGTTTCCCATCCGGTTTCAGTCTCTGTTTCTCTACTTTCCAGGAGAGGCTAAGACAGTTGTGACGCCATTCATAGCGGGTGGTGTCAGCGACGGACAGTGGCATTCCATCCAGCTGCACTACTACAACAAGGTAAGCGAGAGCTCCGGGTTAGCCTTAAACAGGCCGCCGTGGTCTGTCACAGTCATGGACCGCGAAGCCGCAGATGTCAGTGCTCCTGCACCTCTGGGAAAAGCACAGCTGCCAACTTTGGTCAACTGGCTGGAGTGAAATTTTCAATTTGAGACGAGTCTGCACACACATGCACACGCATTTACATGTACGTTGGAGTTCTGTTACCTTGTAAATAGTCTGTAGGGTTTGGAAACTACCGTAACGCTTTTCACGTAACTAATTTTAAGGAATAATATAGATTTGCCGTATGATTTCTTGCGTGAGAGTCTGAACGCGTGAAAATATTCTGGTGAGCTACCAAATCTCGATGGTACTTTTCACTGACTGGGGGGGAATACTTGGCAGGGGGGAATGTAAGTTGTATCATAACCATCGAAAAATGTCTTTGTGACTGTTGATCACGATCGATTCAATGGGCATATGTAGGTTAAAGTTAAAGTTACGTGTTTGAGAAATTAGCTGCTCACCAGATACTCAGCCAGTAATGAACATTCCGGAAGCCCCCTGCCACACCCCGGTCCCCAAAATCCACCAAAGGGGAAGGTTAAAGCGCCCATTCCAAGTTATCTGCCCCCCCCCCCCCCCCCCCCCACAGTACCAGCACCTTCTTATCACTGGTACCACCATTGGTTACTGGAAAGCAAAGGGACCATAGTGAGTCTTTACGGTCCCTTTTTCTGTAAGCTGACCTCAGCATTTTCTCGTGGCTCAGCTGTTCCAAATCCACTTATGAGGTCCTTTTCCCCCCGGGGGGACGACAGGAGACTCTGCAGTTTCACCTTCTGTCCTTTGTGAAAGCACTAGTGTCCCCATTTGGACCACTGGGAGAAATTAAACCCCGAACAGACTAAGATGAACGCAGGCGGGTGTGGGTGTGAGCACGGGGGCAGTCATGCATGGTGAACCGCAATCGGCATGCGCCTGTGTTTCCTCTAACAGCTGAGACAAGGGCAGGCTTCTGACTTCCTGCTTAAATGTGATTGGAGAAATCCCCTCGCCTCATGATCCTGTAAGGTGGTCTGACTGATCTAGGGCCAGCCAGTGACACTGAAATCACAGCAAAGGAGAACATGGTGGATAAAAAAAAAATGGATGGACGCATCTATAGCGGGAAAAATTATTTGTAGTCACAGCTCAGCACGCATTGTAGTCATAGTCTAAAGTGAAAAATTGCTATTTTTCATGGTCTGTTAGGGTGTTTACTGCCCCTCCTGACCCACTAAGACCAGGTCTTAGAAATTAGATTTAAGATTAATAAATCAAGAGTCCTGCAGACTGTTCAAGCTGCTGATTTGGGGGGGTGGGCTCTGAGAATGTTGGGGGATGTGGGGAGCAGGCCCCTGTTTGACCCGTGGGTTGGTTTTCAGTTTGGTGAGTGGGGGGGGATCTTCTCTTAATGACCCAGGAGGACGGGGGAGGGAGGGCAGATCACCCACTGTATCACTGTGACTTACTAAGCAGGCTTTCACTCCAGCTTGAGGAAGTCAAGGTGATTACAGTGAAACATTTTAAATTAGCATTTTTCTTATTTTGTCGACAAGTGAAGTAAAGTTTATGTTCAAATCCCGAAACATTTTACTGTGTAAGTTTAGCCTTTGACAGCCGATCAGTTTTTGTTTTTACCATAACAGTTATTTGCCACAACGGAATATTAGAAATATATAAGTGTAGTTCAGGCCGAGTTTTAGCGGTTGTTTCATGTTCCAGTACTTGCATTCTGTTGATTAGCTGTGTTACAACACAGTAGCAGGCTTGTTGAGGTAATGAAATCTCCGTGGCGATGAAAGCAAAAGACATTTCCGGCTCCTCGCTGTCTCAGCCTGACTAAAATGAGCTCTTCATTCGTCACGCTTCTCAATTAGACACTAGATGCGGGGATCAATAGAAAGGATAGATAAGTGCAGCCAGACCCTGGGAGCGCCACTCTTCCTGGGTAATGAGGTGTGTCATGTCTCTCTGTCTCTCTGTGTATATCTATGCTTCTTTGCCAGTGATGGACACTGAGCCAGACCACAGGGCAGGTCCCACATGTCACATGACCTACATGCCACTGTTTCAGACCCAGACATGCTGTGATTCATACTCATGTGCTTTTCCGTAGGAAGAATTCTATCGTTTCCTGTTGGGTTGTTCTTATTATTGTTAGAGCCATAGATAATATTTTTATTTCACATGGCATGTATTATGCACTTAATAATTCCATATTTGTGTGCAGTTATATCTGTTTCTGTCATAAACCAAGACCCCTGTGTTGATAGTTTAGGTATAACCTCGTCTGTAAGACACATTTATGGTTTTGGATGGTAGAAGTTGGATGGAAGGAAGGATTATAGAAACATGGAGTAATACAGCTTTTTGACTGCTAGCGTGGATTGTGAAACCCTTTTTTATTTTAAGAAGATTCTGTTAATGTTACATTTATAGATAGCGATTTTTTTTGCAGAATTTTGCACTCGACAATTGCTTCACTTTCTGGAATGGCATAGATACTGGATCTGTTACCATAACAATTATTATTATTATTATTATTATTATTATTTATTACTGGTCCAAGCGGAGTAGCTGATGGAAGCATATTGTAAATTATTTTTGTTATTGTAAAGTGTGCATTTTACAATAACAAGCAATCTGCCCATGAGTCTTTATCAAGCAAAGAAGTGACACAATTTTAAATCCTCCATGGACACCAAGTGTGTTTACAGTTTTGCCTGCTAATGAGTATTTGTACCTAGAGACTGGTACTTACTGTATTCGTACCTAGAGACTGGTACTTACTGTATTCGTACCTAGAGACTGGTACTTACTGTATTCGTACCTAGAGACTGGTACTTACTGTATTCGTACCTAGAGACTGGTACTTACTGTATTCGTACCTAGAGACTGGTACTTACTGTATTCGTACCTAGAGACTGGTACTTACTGTATTCGTACCTAGAGACTGGTACTTACTGTATTTGTACCTAGAGACTGGTACTTACTGTATTCGTACCTAGAGACTGGTACTTACTGTATTCGTACCTAGAGACTGGTACTTACTGTATTTGTACCTAGAGACTGGTACTTACTGTATTCGTACCTAGAGACTGGTACTTACTGTATTCGTACCTAGAGACTGGTACTTACTGTATTCGTACCTAGAGACTGGTACTTACTGTATTCGTACCTAGAGACTGGCTAGCAGCAGACGATCAATGGTCAAGTGGTTCTGTAGAATACAGTCTGATCGGCAATACAGTTTTATATATGCCCCATGAAAGCATCTACTCTGTCATCCATCCGTCTTCCATGGGATTTATCCAATATGGTGGCATGGGGCCCCAGAAAGAAGTTATATTTATATAATATAATCAATAAGAACATGGGTGGTGTGAAGAGTATTGGCTTTGGAAATAGACCTGCAGGTTGTCCCAGCATCTCCATAGAGCAGCTTTTCAGAGGTACTGTAGCTGTGAAATATCTATCTGTAATAAGAGGGTAGACATTAAAGTTACACTGAATAAGAGTGACGGCGTTTTAGGGCTAAACATATGCACCTTGCTGAATAGTCGACGTGCCTATGCCTCACGGAAGAGGGGGCGTGACCTCAGTGATGTTGCCGCCCACAAGCTCACGCTTGCCTGCCATCTCTGAGGTATTGATGAACCTTCCTCTTCCTCAGACTGTCACCTCCAGAGAGAGGTCAGGGCACTTAAACAGATCCATCCCGGACCCTCACACTAAAGGATTATCAGTACAGGTGTATCACTTACTGTAACTGTTCTGTCACTGGCAGCGGTCCCACCGTTTCCAGTTTGCTTTATCTCTGTATGCTTTAGCCTGTGGCCATTGGAGGTGCCTTCGTTTTCCGTACAGCTGCAGACCTCATAGTGCTGTTTATTTTGACATCATTATAATTTTTCTGCTGCAAAAGGATATAAATAACCTGAAGGCAGACTGATTTGAGAGGCTTGTTTTATGGTATTTATTTAACGTGATTTTAGGGAGATCTTGTGGACAGTATCCATGTTGCTTTCATTCACCCTCATTCCCACGCATGTGCAGACTGTTGTGGCTCCACCCCGGTACGAGGGGAACCTCTCCCAGTTTAGACTGTGAAGTGCAGAGGGCTGCTTCCGGATGGTCCGGCTCCCCCGCACGTCGGCCCGGAATGGGGTTTCTAACGCAGGCTTTCTCTCTGTAACCCCCCCAGGACAGCCTGCACTTCCCGGACTCCACTGGGGCGTTAGGGGTCTCCCTTTATACAGCCTGGCTGGAGCTGAAACATAAGGAGGTAATGTGGGCCAGCCTGGCTCTCCGGTGGTGTTGCCTCTGGTTCTGATCTCCAGAACCTTCTTGGTTTGGGGTCCCCTCTTTCACATCTGGACCGTTAAGGCCTCGTTGACCCGGCCCAGCCCAGCTTGGCTCTTGACCCGTACACAGATACAGGCTAGTCAGTGCACACGTATGAATTTTTGCATATAAATAAAGGGAATTATTAGCTAAATCTACAGTGAAGTGCTGCTGTCAGGACCAGCATGCACTGCGTAGTGCTCAGTAATTTTTCAGTAACGATGACGTTGCAGGCTTTATGGTATCAGGTGACAGATATTGATTGATGACTGGCATTAATTAGACTCAGACTTTGTCACGACTTGTTAGCAGAATTCAGTGTTATGGTCGTGAAAGTGAAGGGAGACACAGCCAAAGGGGAGATCGAGTTTCCCTGGGATATAAAAAAAAAAAATCATTTTAAAATGATTTTGACTAATTTTGAGCTGCAGTGTGTTGAGTCTTTATAATTAAAGTACTGCAGAGAGAGATTTCCATGGAATGTTACTCCAGCTACTCAAGCTGAACCATAAGAAGGGTATCGACTTCCCTGTGGTTATGGGCAGCAGCAGGTTGCATAAAACCCACCTAGAATTATCATATTTTGCTGGTTCCTCCCTCTCCCACGGTCCTGGATCTGCTTTACGGGGGTTGGGGGGCACCTCTTACTCTTCTGTATTTTAGGGACTTGAAAGCGTGTGTCACTCAGCAGGTCTGGACGCTGTACTTGTGACCGGAAGGTCGTCGGTTCAGATCCTGTGGTGATTTGCTTCACCATTGGGTCCCTGAGTAAGACCCAACTTCAGTTGCTCCA
Source organism: Paramormyrops kingsleyae (assembly GCF_048594095.1). Classification (NCBI taxonomy): domain Eukaryota; kingdom Metazoa; phylum Chordata; class Actinopteri; order Osteoglossiformes; family Mormyridae; genus Paramormyrops; species Paramormyrops kingsleyae. The sequence continues at coordinate 25,446,734 of NC_132799.1, forward strand.
GGGACTGCTGGCCCTGCTATTCAGCTGTATGCTGCTTTGAATAAAAGCATCTGCTAAATAAGTGAGATGTAAGGGCGAGAGACACATCAGCACTGGCTGCTGGACTCGCCCGTCAACGTCACTGGCACTGTCTGGGTGCCTCCTGGGCATTGTAGCGTTTACCTGGGCACTAGGCCTCAGCTCGTATCCCAGACCTCGCATCGCTCCCCATGCATTACCTCTAACCCTACAGGTATTTCACCTTTTCTATTGTAGCCATAAAACCTGGCATTTACACTTCATAACCTCGCTTGTAAGCCTTTGTAAACAACGCGGAGAGCTGCATGGTGTTTGTTAATTAAACTGGGTTCATTTCCCATAATTTTAGCCCAGAGGTGCTCTTCTTAATCGCCTAATACCTGATTAATCTCGTAATTTTCCCTGCTCTGCGCTGACTTGCCTCTATGTAACCTTTAGAAGACACACCACACTTGACACCACTCATAATTTGGACTCAGGCAGTACTTACGCTGGCTTGGTTAAAAGCCAGGCCCATCCTTAAGCTCCTCTTACCACACGAACCACGCTGCTTCATCTTCTATCCTGGCATTTGACAGACATTTCTATCAGTAGCTGCAAGTCATTTTTGCTGACATCTCATTTTTATCTAGACATTTCATCTGTCCCTGGCAGTGAACTGTTTATCATTAAGATCAGTCCTGATTAACATCAAGACTGGGCTTTTTGCATAAATAGTCTTTGCTGAGAGTAGGATTCAGCAGTGGCTGTAGTCTGTTCGTTTGGTAGTGAGCACCCTAACCCTAACCCTAACCCCCACCCCCAGCACTGCTCGGAGGATGCAGTGGCTCCAGATACAAGTGAACCATTAAATTAAACGGTGGTTGGGGGGAAAGGCAGAGATCTTCTCTTCTGGTGGATCTACAACAGCAGCACTGCAGTTTATAGACCAACACAAAATTCTTTTAACACATTTTCTCATTGGTTTGCCATCAGCTAGTAATTACTGTAGTCATACCAGCTTAACAGTGTTAGAAGCAGCGTCTGTGTTAACATGAGGTGCTCAGTATCTAATAAAGTCCTGGCTAACCGTCTGAGATTTCCTTCTTCTGAGTAATCGTGGATGGTCAACTCCATCTGAATTTCCAGCAGTAGCTTCTTCTAAAATAAGAATGTTTTTCTCCTCCAGTGAGGAGGCGAGAGTTCTGGTGTTTTGTGGATTAATACATTTTGACAGATGCCTCATTTGCAAACCATTCAGCCTTACAGAGACTAAACACAGTAACGATGCTGTCATTGAAATTGAGAAGTGGGGTATTTTCTCTTCCTTTAGTGTGGATTTTGTAGTTACTGTGAGTTTCCACACTCTTTTCCTCCAGTGTAGTTGAAATACAATGTTTTGTCACAAAACAGAGCCAAAGAGACCTGGTTTTGGGCATAACTCAGTTTTTATAAATAATGCAGATACAGTGTTTTGCATTTGAAAGGCAACATTTATAAAACCATTCATGAAAAATTACAATGTTTGGTTCAATACCTCATAAACAAACTATCAGATAGGTCTGTTTTCCAGCAAACTTCTCTCCTTTTATGTTAATTTCAGTTCAATGTTGGATTTCAGACCTCAGCCGCCTTTATCAGCCCCTGGAAGGTTCCGGAGTGGCACTTAGGAGAATCCAGCTGGACGGGTCACATTAAGCACATTGGACGGCATTCCAGAGCCTTAAAGCCTAATGATGCTGAAGCCATTTGGAATAAATAGTTAAAGACCAGATCCACATACCTCATTAAACATAATTTTTATATTGTGTGTTTGCATTGTCTGGATTTCACAGGGGGAAGCAAATAAGCCCTGGTGAATTTAAGGTTATCTAGCCAATCCTGTCATCTAGTGGACCTGATTCTATAAAAAGAGAGACTTCCTCAGTTATTATTAGAGTCATCCATCTGGTTTTTATAGAAAGATTTGACAAATTCGGCTTGGTAATGAATCCCACATTCCTGAGCTTTTGTTGGGATGAAAGCAGGGAGAATTCAAGTCCATAATAGAATTGAAACACTTTACAGGGAAACAATTTACATTACAGGAACCTTCATAAAGCATACATAATGCATTCATAGAACACTCTATGCACCTTCATAATACATATAACATTTAGAAGCAGCATGTAAGTATACCGTAACATCCTAAAATACCCTGATAACTTCAATATACATTAATAACAAGCATTATATGATTGTAGACTTATAATGTTTGTTATTACTTGTATATTACAATTGCCATGTCTTGTTCATTGAAAGTGTTATGAATACAGTCCTGATGTGCTGATTCATAGTTACATGCTGCTTATTAATGTTCTAGGAATGCATTATGAATGCATTATGAATGCATTATGAAGGTACACTGAATGTAAATTGTTACCCTTTATTGATCCCCTCGCAGAACTCCCTCTTCACCTACCCAACCGTTTTTGAGACATGCACACACACACACAGTCACACACACACACACACACAGTCACACAGTCACACACACACACACCCCTGGAGCTTGGGGTTAACGGCACAGAGTGTTAGTCCACTCATCCACACAGTGCCCCCTAGTGCAGAGCCTCTGAGAGTGGCTGCAACATTCTCCACAACTGTTGTGCGCTCGATAGTGCTCTTTAAATCCACAAGTCACTCTCACTTTAGTTGCTCAGCAGTACCAGAGCTTTCTGTCAGTGATTTATTAGCTCTGATTTTTCTAAGGCAGTTTTATCTTCAGTGATCTCAGTTTTTTCAATATAATTTACTGTGTGTGTTCATGTGGTTTCTGGAAGTTTCTCATTGTCTTGGATGAGCTGATATCTGATTGTCACGCAATGAGTGTTTTGTTCGCTTGTTTTGTGTCTGTCTGTCAGCGTGACTGATCCCCCGAGCCTCAGGCTGCTGGCGTTAGCAGTGAAGGCCGCTCGCATGGGGTGGTCCCAGTGAGGTCTACAAGCAGCGTCCCTGATTGTCAGAAAGGTCACGAGCTGCCCAGTCCTCCCCATTTATATGTTGGGGAGGGGTGTAACCCTGGCCTGTAATGTTTAAGCACCGCAAGTTTCAATTTGATGCTTAATTTAAAAGGAGCCACTTGCAGAAGACTAACACAAGGAAACCCCAAAGACCGTGATTCGAAGGTGGTCGGTTCAAATCCCAGAGTTGGTACAGTGATTTCACTCGCTTGAGCAAGGCCCTTATTTGCTAATGGCACGGTCTGACCCTGCTTCCGCTTTGGATACAAGCATCTGATGAGTAAAAAAATACTTGTAGCAGTTCATGTTAAAACTGAATGTGTCGTCCCACAGCTTGTTACATGCCAACTCTCTCCCTTTCCCTGCTGACAGCAGTGAGATTACTGGGACAGTTTAACATTTTTATTCAGTGACTCTAAGTACCTATAATGACTTCTGGCAGCCCCTGTAATATGGCCTACAGGAAAGTCCCGGGCTTCGTCAGTCATCATCCTGCACCGTCACACTCCCACAGGAAACTGACTGAACGTGTTCACACCCAGAACAAGAAGAAAACAGGGGCAGCGTTGGGCTGGGCGTGTGGTGCTGCTGTGACATGACCCAAAGCCGCAATCCATCTGCCCTTAAGGCTGACAGAACTGAACCCGGCCGACCCGCTTTACTGTCCAATTAGGCACGTGTTTGGGTGTTTCCCGTGTGATAAAGATTAACAGGAAGTCCCACCCAATTGGCTAAACATCAGCCGCTCAGTGAATGTTAACAGCTGCCCTGGGGCATGTTTGAGGTCAGGCGTGAAAAGGCCGGTGTTTCTGCTAACAAAGGACGTCCTGAAGGCTGGCTACACCAGCCTGGTGATCTGTTGTATCCCTCATTGTTCTTGTGGGTGAGAGGTGTCCTCCTTATCTTCACTTGTAGGCTTTTGTAAACGACACCGCAAGGAAACCTTCCTGAAAGACCCGACAAGCTCATGTTACTTTGAAATACTCCATCTATGATTTTTTTAAAAACTCTTCTGGGAGGTGGTAATTCACCTTGAACAAAGACCTCATAAGAAGGTCCCTTCTGAAGCAGCAAGATTGATCTATATTTCACACAAGCTATTGGTTTAGACACTTAACAGCACATTACTAGACTTGCCTCTCTATGACCCACTCAGGTGAAGCTGTTTTCCCTGCATAGTTTTGTAAAGGCCAAGCCTTAAATATTCATGTAGTTATGGGCTATTGTAGGATAGAATGGATACTTCAAGCCAGCTAGTTTCTTGTGTCTGCATTCTGCTCTGATCTTCTGCAATTGAAGTTGACACAGTGGTGACAGGATGGCTTTGATGCTCATTTATGCTTCATGTCATGTGTGCATGTTTCATGTCATGGTGACATCGTGGTCACGTTGTGGTCATGTTAATTGTGGTCATGTCGTGGTCACATTGTGGTCATGTCGTAGTCACATTGTGGTCATGTCGTGGTCACATTGTGGTCATGTCAATTGTGGTCATGTTGTGGTCACATTGTGGTCATGTCAATTGTGGTCTTTCCGTGGTCACATTGTGGTCATTTTGTGGCCTAATTGTGGTCATGTCGTGGTCACATTGTGGGTGAACGCCTCAGACTGCAGTCACATCATGATCAGATTTCCATTACATCCCAGCCCAACATCGGACGCCTGGGAGTCCCTCACGGACCCTCGGGAGAGAAGGTGGCGGTGGTCGCCGTGGATGACTGTGACATCGCCATGGCAGTGCGTTTCGGCAGCCAGCTAGGGAATTACTCCTGCGCCGCCCAGGGGACCCAGACAGGACCAAAGAAGTGAGCTGGCATCCGCTGTTTGCTACCCTTCACGCCGTCCAAACCACACCACACTGCCGAGGTCATGTGACCTGGATGCTACGCCCTGGTCAATGGCGTTTTTGTTCTTGTATTGTGTCGGTAGATGAAGGGAAACGTTTCTGGTGGGTTCTGCTAAATTATAGATGATTACTACCCGATATTAAACCCACCGTTCTCTCTGCCCATCTCCCCAGACAAGATCCTTGTTTATCGCCCTCCTTAAAGGCCATAAACTGGAATTACTGTCTGAGTGTCATGTTTCCAAAGTTCATTCTTCTGATATCACTGTCTGCGAGCAGGAACACTGACCCATAGGCAGAACAATCGAACATATAAGCTTTGGAAAAAGAACTCAAATCACCATGGATACCAATAGGGACATATACAGGGCAGGGCCACAGCTGAAAGCTGATTGGCCCCAGAGTGCCTCTTACCCTGTCACTTGGCTAATGATAAGGTCAGCCCCTCTATATGAATTATGGCCCCACTTATGCCCCCCACCTTAAAAAAGCCTAGAATCAGTCTTCAGTATGAAAAAAACAGGGCCCTCAAACCTTAAAAGCAAGAACCTGTTTTTTTTAGTTCCTGGAACTGAATTTCTTTGTAGCCCCAAAAAGGCAGTCAGGTGACCTTTTTTAAACTGCAGCAACAGTTTCGCTGTTCCAGCCTGGGCCATGATGTGTTGGGATATTGTTAAGTCATATGATTTCAGAAAAAGGTGATTATTTTATAAGACTGACCATTGCTATGGCATCTGAAATTAGACTTCTGATGCAGTGACGTTTTACCTGGTTGGCCACAGCAATAAGGTCTAAGCCCTGTACGAAGGCCATCGCTGGGCAGGTGACAGACGGTTCCGTCATCCCAGGTCCCTGGATCTGACTGGGCCGCTTCTCCTGGGTGGCGTGCCAAACCTGCCCGAGGACTTCCCCGTGCGGAACCTGGACTTCGTGGGCTGCATGAGGAACCTGACGATCGATAGCAAGCCTATGGACATGACCAGCTTCATAGCCAACAACGGAACCACCGCAGGTCCAGCCCGGCCCGACCCGGTCTTACATCGGCCCTTTCGCGTTTCACTAGAACTCAGTAGATCCTGTAATAATTGATTTGAACTTTTACCTTACAGGTAATATTTGCACTGTCAGTACAATTCACTTTAAATGTTGCATGTACAAATATTCTTATTTTAGTATTTATGTAATTTATTTGGTCAGAATATTTTGTCCTATTTATCCATTTAAACAGTTTAAAGGAGCCCTTAAGATGCAGAGTCTCCCTTTTACAAATGAGCACCCTTCTGACGGCACTGCTCATCAAAGCCGCTTCTGAAAGCTGTTGTCACGGTGACCGCCTGTTTGTCAGGAAGTGCCTGACATCACCCAATCCCGCTTTAGGCTGTGCCGCGAAGAGGGACTTCTGCAGCACATCTGTGTGCCAGAACGGGGGCACATGCGTGAACAGGTGGAACACATATTACTGTAACTGCCCACTGGGCTACGGAGGCAAGAACTGTGAGCAAGGTGAGGCATACTCCGGCCAGCAGAGGGCGCTCTTTTGGTATTTTGGGGAATTTTGACTACTCCACTGGATACATCACCTACAAAACCCACCCCATGCTCACAACATCCACCGTATCTAGATACCCATGTTGTGTTATTCCCTTGACTAAAATTTCTTCCAATAATTCAAACAAAAAGGTCAGTCTTAAGCATTTATACTGGAACCTAAGGTGACTGTGCTAGTATGGCTTAGGGTGCAGAGGAAGAGCTACTGGATTCCCCGTGAAGGTCGTACCTCCATGGCCAGCATGAGCAGCAGCAGCTTAATGCTCCTGGTCCAGCAAAACTCTAAATGAGGCTTATTGCCTAAGCTGATGCAGAGGATGGAGATCATGCCCACAGCTTTTGGCACAATGTTGCAGCACAGGAGTAATGGGTGTCCGTCCAAGCGACTTTGTCATGTGACCTGTGACAATTCGATTATTGGGTCTGACGTGACATTGGTATGGCTTTCATCTTCCTGCTCATCCTGCCCCCAGCCATGCCGTCCCCCCGGCACTTCGACGGACATGCCCTGGTGTCGTGGTTCGACCCGGACATCACCATCACAGTCCCCTGGTACATGGGCCTGATGTTCCGGACCCGGCAGAGCCACGGGATGCTGATGCAGGCTAATGCCGGAGCCTCTTCCAGAGTCAATCTTCTGGTGAGTGAGAGTCACCGGTGCGGTGGTGCCGTGTGACAGGGCACGGATGGGGAGCCAGTGCGGCAGGGATGGGGAGCCAGTGCGGCTGAGCTGGGGAGCCAGTGCAACAGGGATGGGGAGCCAGTGCGGCAGGGATGGGGAGCCAGTGTGACAGGGATGGGGAGCCAGTGCGGCAGGGATGGGGAGCCAGTGCGGCTGAGCTGGGGAGCCAGTGCAACAGGGATGGGGAGCCAGTGCGACAGGGATGGGTGGCCAGTGCGACAAGGATGGGGAGCCAGTGCGGCAGGGATGGGGAGCCAGTGCGGCAGGGATGGGGAGCCAGTGCGGCTGAGCTGGGGAGCCAGTGCGACAGGGATGGGGAGCCAGTGCGGCAGGGATGGGGAGCCAGTGTGACAGGGATGGGGAGCCAGTGCGGCAGGGATGGGTGGTCAGTGCGACAGGGATGGGGAGCCAGTGCGGCAGGGATGGGCTGCTCCTCAGAGATCACGGTGCGTTCTACCCAGTGGCCTCTCTCTGCTCAGGTCAGTGCCCAGCACCTCCTGTTCGAGGTGTTCCTGGGGGAGCTCCAACTGGCCGCCCTCGAGCTCCCAGGGGTGCAGGTGGATGACGGCCAGTGGCATCACATCCTTGTGGAGCTGAAGAGCACCAAGGATGGGAAGGACATTCAGTACAAGGCCATGGTGTCACTGGACTACGGAATGTTCCAGGTAGAAACACATTGAATGTGAGGTGCTGGTTTTACTGGAGAGATGGATGTTTCACCTAATATCATGCACACCTTTGGAGAACTTTGGAATACAGTCATTGGATGATATTACAAAGTAGTGTTTGCCAACCTGGTCCTCAAGAACCGGCAGACAGTCCATGTTTACCGGTAGCTGGGAGGGAGCAAAAACGTGGACCGTCTGTGGGTGGCTGAGGACCGGGTGGGGAAACACTGTTATACAGAATTTTAATATTCTAATGTTTCCATGATATAGAACAGTATTCTGAGCTTTATTTTCACTAAAGAAGAAGAAATTGACAAAGTAACAAAATATGCCCGTTAGTTCAGTAATTTACAGAGAAAGTAAATGATCAGCTGCTGTGGTTAGCTTAGAGGTTTAGTGTCAGTGTCTGAGGTTATGACAAGGAGGCCGGAACTGTGTGGGGTCTCGCCCACAGCGGGCCGTGGAGATCGGGAGCGAGCTTCCAGGCCTGCGGCTGAAAAGCCTGTTTGTGGGTGGAATTCTGGGGGACAACGGGACCGTCCGGGACGGCTTCCATGGCTGCATGCAGGTAAGGAGCTTCTGTTAGCAGCGCCACCTACAGGTAAATTAAGGAAATTTCCTGGAAGGGGTACCAGCTTCTCACACTGCCGCTCACATGTAGTTATGTGCAATTCCCCGCTATTGGTCCCCTCTCCCCCTCCCCTTTTGAAGCAGCATACCTGTGCTCACCTGCAGAGGGCAGGCCGTAAACCCGCACTGTCTTGTAGGGTGTTCGTATGGGTGAGACGGCCACCAACACGGCCAACGTGAACATGCAGGAAGGCCTGGCGATGGGAGTGGAGGACGGCTGCTTGCCCGCGGACCCCTGCGCCTCCCACACCTGCCCCGAGCACAGCCGCTGCAGCGACCTCTGGAACGCCTTCTCCTGCGTCTGTGATCCAGGTGCAAGAACCGAGACTTCATATCTAACTCCCGACCGGTGCTCCAAAGCACCTCGATAGACCTACCCCCCCAACAATAAAGCCAAACTGGGGCGATGGCAGCTGGTGTGTGGCGCGGGAGGTTAGACCTGTGTGTCTGTCACTGGAAGGTCCCCGGTTTGAATGCCATCCTCAGCAGGGCAACTGAGTAGCTACATCTTTGCTGGGCCCTTGAGGAAAGCCCTTAACCCCCTATAAAATGTTGCTGGGGTGTTGGATAAAAGGCTGACCCTGTGCTCAGACCCCAGACATCACTCTCACCTGTGTGTGTCTGTCTGTGTCTTAATGTTAATGTTAAAACGTTAGTCTGTTCTTCTACTCTGGACCTGAACTACCCACCCCTGGATGTGTACTGTGGACTGCCCCCCCCCCCCCCCCCCCACTACGCCGAGGGAATTTTAGCATTGAGGAGCAAATCACAAAATACAGAGCAGCATCAGTGATTGTCATTGTCCAGCAGCTGTTTACATTGGGGCCCCCCCTGTCGTACCCCCACCCGACAGGCTACTTCGGGATGGACTGCATGGACCCCTGTCAGCTGAACCCCTGTGAGCACGTTTCCAGCTGTGTGCGCAGGCCCGGCTCCGCCCACGGCTCCGCCCACGGCTACGCCTGCGAATGTGGACCCAGCTACTACGGCCAGTACTGCGAGAAGAAGTATGAGGCCGGCGACGCCCTCAGCACGAGCCTCGCGCTCGCGATCCCGCCTCACACGCGCTCGTCCCGCTGCCTGCGCCGCTGCTGCCCCAAGGCACCCAGCTGCCATTCCGTTAACTGTGCCAGGAAACCTGTGCACACCTGCCCTCTCTCTAAGCTTTGTCAATCCAGCGAGTCTAATGTAGCCTCTCCTGTGTGAATGCTGTCCCAACAAAGCCCAAAAAATTACATGCAAGTAATCAAAATGTTGATAATTAGTGTCTGTTGCCATGTGATTTACATTTCTGTAGTTTCCGTGCAGTCATGCCTGTGTTTTGTGGTTTCTTATAGTCTACAAGCAGGCATCTGTGTTTGCATGGACTGTGTTGTTTATGTAGTATGGGTGCAGTTAATCTTGTTTGTATAGACTCTCGACAGGCATTTTATGTTTATATAGCATCTGTGCAGACCAACACAGGGACGGCTGTCTGAGATGGCCATCCAATAGCAGGGACTAACACAGGGACTGGGGTCTGAGAGGGTCATCCAATAGCAGAGACTAACACAGGGACTGCTGTTTGAGAGGGCCATCAAATAGCAGAGACTAACACAGGGACTGCTGTTTGAGAGGGCCATCCAATAGCAGAGACTAACACAGGGACTGGCGTCTGAGATGGCCATCCAATAACAGAGACTAACACAGGGACTGCTGTCTGAGAGGGCCATCCAATACAGAGACTAACACAGGGACTGGGGTCAGAGATGGCCATCCAATAGCAGAGACTAACACAGGGACTGGGGTCTGAGAGGGCCATCCAATAGCAGGGACTAACACAGGGACTGTGGTGTCAGAGAGCCATCCAGTAGCAGGGACTAACACAGGGACTGGGGTCTGAGAGGGCCATCCAATAGCAGAGACTAACACAGGGACTGGGGTCTGAGAGGGCCATCCAATAGCAGAGACTAACACAGGGACTGTGGTGTCAGAGAGCCATCCAATAGCAGGACTAACACAGGGACTGGGGTCTGAGAGGGCCATCCAGTAGCAGAGACTAACACAGGGACTGGGGTCTGAGAGGGCCATCCAATAGCAGAGACTAACACAGGGACTGGGGTCTGAGAGGGCCATCCAGTAGCAGAGACTAACACAGGGACTGGGGTCTGAGAGGGCCATCCAGTAGCAGAGACTAACACAGGGACTGGGGTCTGAGAGGGCCATCCAATACCAGAGACTAACACAGGGACTGCTGTCTGAGAGGGTCATCCAATACCAGAGACTAACACAGGGACTGCTGTCTGAGAGGGTCATCCAATAGCAGAGACTAACACAGGGACTGGGGTCTGAGAGGGCCATCCAATAGCAGAGACTAACACAGGGACTGGGGTCTGAGAGGGCCATCCAATAGCAGAGACTAAGACAGGGACTGGGGTCTGAGAGAGCCATCCAATAGCAGAGACTAACACGGGGACTGGGGTCTGAGAGAGCCATCCAATAGCAGAGACTAACACGGGGACTGGGGTCTGAGAGGGCCATCCAATAGCAGAGACTAAGACAGGGACTGGGGTCTGAGAGGGCCATCCAATAGCAGAGACTAACACAGGGACTGGGGTCTGAGAGGGCCATCCAATAGCAGAGACTAACACAGGGACTGGGGTCTGAGATGGCCATCCAGTAGCAGAGAATAACACAGGGACTGGGGTCTAATTAGTTGGAATTTCCCTTTGATGTGCTGCAGGTCTGCTGCAAAGACTTTCCCGGTGCAGCAAACTTCGTGGCTTGCCGTTTACGTGCTCATTTTAAAATCCCCCTCAGGGTTGTGGTCTCCAACTTGGCAACCCAGCTCAGCAGTGCAGAGGACATAATTACGATCAACCTGTAGTGTTTACTGTTGATGCTGTATATATAGATGACACGCCATGATATTTTTATTGCGTGCCTTAATTAACCTTCATACACGACTCTACTTCTGTTCCAAAATATTTGCTGTGAAATGATCCACTTCTTTTATTTTGTTGAACAGACCCACTCTGCTATTTTGGTTTTGGCACAGCCTTAAATACCTGATATTCACCTAATGTGCTCTACAGGGTCGAGATCATACATGCCGATGGATCTGTGTTTGGGAAGATTGCTGTGGACTGGCTGTTTTGAACTGAAAGTCTGGAATCCCATTCACTAACATTGGTGTTTTATTTAGACTCATATAGACCACTGGAAAACCTGGCTTCTAAACCAGAAGAGAGACATGAGCAGCTTACAATCAGGAGCCTGTTTATCTGATTCCTGCTAATCTCCAACCGAGGGCTTCATACCCAGAGATTTTGGGAGACATTCACACACAACTCCTGCTCTCTGTGATATTCCAACACATAAATCCTACTTATTTTCCTTTGACAAAATGGATCATTTAAGAAGTGTCTCGTTGCTAAAGGGTTTTCATTATCCCCACTAAAAAGTTTTTCTTTAAAAGCATGAAGGCAGAATTTTACTACATGACTGAAAGATTTACACCCAGTAACTAGAAGGAGGTTATGGAGAAGCAGTGGGATCACAGCAGGAAGGACCTATGCCAGTATGTCAGGTATCACGGGCTCAGCGACCGGCTTCTTAAAGTCTGCACCATTCCTGCAGGGTGGACCAGCCCTGTCCTCGTGGCTGGTGGGGGCACCCAGTCTGTGGGCCCTGTAACTGCGATGTCAGCGAAGGATTCAACCCTGACTGCAACAAGACGACAGGGGAATGCCGGTGTAAGGTAGGAGTGTGTGTGGGGGGGGGGGGTACGGAACATACATTAAACATTTTTTGATTGTACTACATCAGCAAATTCAGTTAACCCCCACTTATCTTAAAATCTGACACTGAATTAAAATTGCTGACTGTAATACAAAGTCTGACCAGTAGCAGGCGCTAACTCATGCCCATTGTGCAGGATAACCACTACAGGCCAGAGAGCGAAGACACCTGCTACCCATGTGACTGCTTCCCGGTGGGCGCCCAGACCCGCACATGTGACCCTCACACTGGCCAGTGCACCTGCAAGGCGGGTGTCATCGGGCGCCAGTGCAACCGCTGCGACAACCCATTCGCCGAGGTGGCGGGCACTGGCTGCGAGGGTACGTGTGCTCTGTGGCGCAGGTTTTGTCCTAGATACCAAGGATCACGCTATTAGCTTATCAGCCTGCATAGCCGAGAGCGTCTTCTACAAGACAGTGCTAAGTTGAGCCGTTTACATTCTCGCTTGCCGTCGTCTTGTAACCCTAGCCACCTGCAGGTAATAATATCATGTTTTATTCTTTATTAGTAATTATATTTGAAGTACTCAAAATGTAACATTGGTAAGAAGTGTATAGTATAACACTGAATGTTCTGGTAATATAAGTAAAAGATATTTTAAGTGTTTTTATTTTAAACTGAAATGTCTTGTCAGATTGAGTTCCTTTTGATTGTTTGACTGCCTGGCGTCTCCCCCACAATGATACGGGGAATCTGACAGCTGCCAGTTCCTGTCTGTTTGCCATCTGCTCTGTCTTTCACCCGCAGTCGTTTACGATGGCTGCCCCAAGGCCTTCGACGCGGGAATCTGGTGGCCCAAGACCAAGTTTGGCCGTCCAGCTGCAATAGACTGTCCAAAGGGCTCGTTCGGTGAGATTTGCCAAGTATCTCTTGGTACATTTCAGAGCCGTTATACAGAAGTGTGCGGTTTTGTGAATAAGCAAGCACCCAGGAAACCAATAATTCAAGTCAGTGTAAAACAGCGTAATTTCTCATTTGTTGTTTTGTCATTTTGTGCCTTAAGATTATTTAAACAGCCCAAATCAGGCCCCCAGATGATGGGTTCTTGTCCTATTCAAAATTTGCTTTTGGTCTGCCAAGACTTCTCTAGGTGTAAATAACACTAAATGCAGTGTTCTGTCCATATGTTTGAGCTCTCATTGACCGTTGTCAGTCGCGTCAATCAGCCAATAAGGTCATTGCCTCTGGAGGGCAGGGCTCTCATGTGAGCGGTCATTGTTGTCCATCTGGTCAAATGGTCTGCGAGGTACGACCATTACCACACATGAATGGGCTCCCTCCACCTTGTAGGCACAGCAGTCCGACACTGCAGCGACGAGAAGGGCTGGCTTCCTCCCAATCTCTTCAACTGTACCACCATGACCTTCTCCCAGCTGAAGACACTGGTGGGTGCCTCACCAAGCAGAACCTTCAAGGGCATCAGGTTTCTCCATGTAGATAATGAGGAGATGTTGGATCTGTGATGAATCCTCCTTCCTCTTTAATTTTATGACCCTTATTTTACTGCTCTGAGGTCACCACATGGGATTCTCTCTCTGTGCATCTCCACCCAGAATGAGGAGCTGCACCGTAATGAGTCCTTGATGGACTCAGAGAAATCCAAGAGCATTGCCCGCATGCTCCAGAATGCCACTGAGCACATGCGCCGCTTCTATGGAAACGACGTCAGGACGGCGTACCAGCTGATCCTGCGGGTCCTGCGATATGAGAACCAACGGCAGGGCTTCGACCTGGCAGCCACTCGGGATGCCCAGTTCAGCCAGGTATGATGGGCAGGGTTAGCTAGTTTGTGGAGAGGGAAATCTTACATGAAATGCTCATATGAGCTCGGCGTTTGGGACACTGATATATATCCGTGGCAATGCTGCAGAACATCATCAGAGCAAGCAGTGCCGTCCTCGACCCAAATAATAAGGAGCACTGGGACCAAATCCAGACATCCGAGGGTGGAACGGCTCACCTGCTCCGGAACTTTGAGGAGTATGCCAATAACATGGTCCAGAACATGAGGAAGACCTACCTGAAACCTTTCACCATTGTCACGGAAAATATGAGTGAGTCGTATACCTAACCCAAGGTGACATCATTCATGGTGCATTTGAAACTGTAGAGGGCTCCTTTGATACTTTTCAAGTATGAATAGAACTGCATTAGTACGTGCATCATGCTATGATAACAGAAGCACATGGTAGGCATGTGGCTTCACACATCCGACGTTCCATTGCTGTCTTCGGCTCTGCTTGTACGTGGGGTAGCTTCCTCCCAATCTGAAGGTTTTAGGTGGAAGATTAAGGACTAATTATATAGCGCTTTTTGTTTCTTTTGTCCAAAGTGACATACATGTGAGGATAGCCTGGGATCAAAGAGTAGAATGAGCCAGTGACCAACATCCCTAAAGCAGTTGGGGTTAATTTCCTTACGCTATGTCTCAGTGATGATGGAATCACTCTGCTAGCCACAAGATTCGAACCCACAAACTTATGGACATGGGCACAGTTTGCTGAGCTACTGGCTTACCTTTAATTAGTGTCTGTGAGTGTCCTGTGATAGACTGGCACCCCGTCAGGGTGATCCTGTCTTCCTTGCATATATTTTCTTGGTCCTCTTTATATATTTTTTCTCCTTTCTGGTCAGTTGTTGCTGTCGATTATCTGGATACCTCCAATCAAGACCAGGCCAAGATGCCACGTTTCCAGGATATCCAGAATGCTTATCCCAAAGACCTGGAGTCTTCCGTGCGGTTTCCGGAATTCACTTCCAAATTCAGCCAGGATGAAGGTAGAACCAAAAGACACGAGCAATACTGGCATGTTTGGACCCTGTAGAAATGCTGTTCTAACTACTTACAGTGACAAGACTTCCTAGAATTTTGAAGGTCTTGTCCATGTGGAATTTAAGCAGCTAGTTCACCTTCTCGCTCCATAAGCTCCACAGCATCTTCTCAACGTGCTTCTCCACAGTAGAACACAGAGGGGATCCTTCTCTTCAGACCAAGGGCCGCACCAAGAAGAGACGTGATGCTGAGAATGTTGTCCCTCTTCCAGTTGCCATGGTGATCATCTACAGGTCACTGGGCCAACTGTTACCAGAACACTATGACCCAGACCGTCGGAGTTTGAGGTGCCCCTCTCCTTCCGTAGGGACATGGAACTCCATGTGCTAAGGACTATAACTTTGAAGCTTCAGGCCGTAATCAGCAGATAAGAACATCTTTTTGTGTCCAGGTTGCCTACCCGCCCAGTTATCAACACCCCCATCGTTAGCACTGCTGTCCACAGTGAAGGGGGACTTTTGCCGAGCCTCCTGGAAAAGCCAGTCATCTTGGAATACACCTTGCTGAAGACTGAGGACCGGACCAAACCTATTTGTGTGTTTTGGAACCATTCCATTGCGTAGGTGCCAACTCATCACACAAATGACAAATTTGAACTGTGTTGTCTAGCAATGAGATATAGCATTGAGGCTTACATTGTTTAATTGCTGTGGTGCAGGATTGGAGGGACGGGCGGATGGTCCTCGAAGGGCTGTGAGCTGTTCTTCAGGAATGCCACCCACATCAGCTGCCAGTGTAACCACATGACCAGTTTCGCCGTGCTCATGGACATCTCTAAGCGAGAGGTGCTCTTCCTGCACGTTAACCTACATCGTTTAACGTAGAGAGTTCAGGATTATACCATAAATGTATTCAAAGGGGAAAATACTGAAATTCATATTTTTTATACTTTCAAATAATTAAATTATGATTCATATAATATTCATGAATATTAAGAAGCCAGGTTTTTTTTTTTAGGAATGACTAAATGCAGATTTTGGGGTCTTGTTGTGAAGTCTTTTATGAAGACCCCCCTGTTCTAACACCCCCACTTCCCCCAGCATGGGGACGTCCTGCCCCTGAAGATTGTCACTTACACCGCGGTGTCGGCATCACTGCTGGCCCTGCTCCTCACCTTCATCCTACTGGCTGCCGTTCGCAAGGTGCGATCCAACCTCCACAACATCCACAAGAACCTGGTGGCGGCGCTCTTCCTCTCTGAGCTCGTCTTCCTCATCGGCATCAACCAGACCGACAACCCGGTGAGAAAGCGCCCACACGCCGAATCCATCCGCTGGTCCGTCCATCAATCCACCCATCTATTTATCTACCCACACATCCATGCAACATCTATGCAGAATAATGTCTGAAGACTCCCAGTCCCAGGGAGCACTGGCTCCAACGCAGGTCTCATCCTGGACAGCTTGCTGCCACTCTTCAGATACCATTAGCCAGTCTGTCGCAGGAACATCAGCCAAGGGAAATATTTCAAAGGCCTACAGAGAAGCTTTTTAGTCTGTGTGAAACCACTGACTATTTATTTACATTAACAATACATATTGAGAAAAGGTTCTTTGATCACAATGAGCAAACAGATGGGATTGGAGTGGCTGGCAAACCAGCCTCTCAGCTTCCAACTAGCACTATGAAGGCGGGAGAATTATCCCAAGATCAGCTCTGATTGGTTCCTTTATGTTGGGGTCATAGGGCAACATTCACTCTCACCAGAAGGGGGGGGGGGGCTGCAGTGGTCCTGTGGGCATATACTGTGGACAAAACCTTCCCCCATTATGGGTTACTCTATCAGGGCAGTAGCAGCTCTCCATCTCAAGACCTTCTAACCATCCCCCCTACTCTCTAGTTCGTCTGCATGATGGTGGCCATTCTGCTGCATTACTGCTGCGTGTGCATCTTTGCCTGGATGTTTGTGGAGGGCCTGCACGTCTACCGCATGCTGACTGAGCTGCGCAACATCGACCACGGCCACATGCGCTTCTACTACGCCATCGGCTGGGGCGTCTCCGCCGTCGTTGTGGGTAGGGAGCACCCCACACGCTCGTATGACCATAATCACCCCACACGCTCGTATGACCATAATCACCCCACACGCTCGTATGACCATAATCACCCCACACGCTCGTATGACCATAATCACCCCACACGCTCGTATGACCATAATCACCCAACACGCTCGTATGACCATAATAACCCCACACGCTCGTATGACTATAATCACCCCACACGCTCGTATGACTATAATCACCCCACACGCTCGTATGACCATAATCACCCCACACGCTCGTATGACCATAATCACCCCACACGCTCGTATGACCATAATCACCCCACACGCTCGTATGACCATAATAACCCCACACGCTCGTATGACCATGATCACCCCACACGCTCGTATGACCATGATCACCCCACACGCTCGTATGACCATAATCACCCCACACGCTCGTATGACCATGATCACCCCACACGCTCGTATGACCATGATCACCCCACACGCTCGTATGACCATAATCACCCCACACGCTCGTATGACCATTATCACCCCACACGCTCGTATGACCATAATAACCCCACACGCTCGTATGACCATGATCACCCCACACGCTCGTATGACCATGATCACCCCACACGCTCGTATGACTATAATCACCCCACACGCTCGTATGACCATAATAACCCCACACGCTCGTATGACCATAATCACCCCACACGCTCGTATGACTATAATCACCCCACACGCTCGTATGACCATAATCACCCCACACGCTCGTATGACCATAATCACCCCACACGCTCGTATGACTATAATAACCCCACACGCTCGTATGACCATAATCATCCCACACGCTCGTATGACTATAATCACCCCACACGCTCGTATGACTATAATCACCCCACACGCTCGTATGACCATAAACACCCCACACCCTCGTATGACCATAATCACCCCACACGCTCGTATGACCATAATCACCTCACACGCTCGTATGACTATATAATCACCCCACACGCTCGTATGACCATAATCACCCCACAGGCTCGTAGGGCCATAATAACCCCACACGCTTGCATGACTATAATCACCCCACACGCTCGTATGACTATAAATTCTGTTGCTGGCACTGTACTTCCAGTCAGCAAATTTTAGTGCCTGCACTATTTTTTGTGAAATAAATTTGGTTAAAAAATTTTCAAATTTGAGTCCTCACTAAAGAAAAATGTGGGTCCTGTGACTATCAACTGTGGAGTTCTGCAGCAGATCTCTTTGTGGTTGTCAAACCCATGACCTTCTGGTGCCTGTACTGAAACACAATGCGGTACCCTTGTGGTCATTCTCAGACTGAGAGATCTCTGTGAGAAATGTGGTGCCACAGAATACCGTCTCTTCTGAAAGCCCCCCCGACCGGGGTGATTGCCGCTGCTGATGTGTGGCATTGAATCCAGCGTGGTGTCAGGTTCCTGGCTGGCGTGAGCTCAAAGGCCGTGGTATAGCGCCAAACTCCTGGGGCAATGTGACTCTTTTCGTCCCTCCCCCAGTAACAGAATGACGGTCAGATCCGCTTACAGTGTAGTGGTGCTGTTCCCTCACCATTGTTCAGCCCTACATCTTTTCCTGGTCCCGTCTCAGGCTTGGCTGTGGGGTTGGACCCGCAGGGGTACGGGAACCCCGACTTCTGCTGGCTCTCGCTGTATGACACCCTCATCTGGAGTTTGTTTGGTCCGTCCTCTCTGGTTGTCCTGGTGAGTCCTTACGGGTCCTTCTGCTACCAGCTTGTGTCTCTCTGTTTCTCTGCTTCTCCATATTTTTTGCACATTAGTTCAAGTAAAAAAAAATTCCGTCGTAGAATGTGTGGTGAAATGCACGGTTGATTAAAATATGGAAAACGGGACATACATTTAGACAGAGACATCACATTAAAGGCGTGTGATCTCAGGCCTTACACTTATAAACACTTCATGCTGCAGATCAGGGGAGCAGAGGCTTGTACACAATGTCTTCATTCTCAGGTCAATGTGGTGATATTCGCGCTGGCTTTGAGGGCAACTTGTGGACGGAGGCACCGGTCATTAGAAAAGTCGGGCTTCATGTGAGTGCACAGATACGCCCTCGTCTACAGCACGATGGCTGATCCCTGACCACACCTGCAGATGAAATGCAAAATATATCTGCCATGGGAGGGAACGTTTATATACGCCTCTCTTCCTCAGTTCAGCCCTGCGGAGTGCCTTCCTGCTGCTGCTGCTCATCAGCGCCACCTGGCTGCTGGGTCTGATGGCGGTCAACAGTGACATCATGGTCTTCCATTACCTCTTCGCCACTTTCTGCTGTCTGGAGGTGGGTCCAAATATCTGGGTGTTTGAGTCAGCTCATATGTTCAGACTCAAGATTTTGATGTATAATCCTCCATCCATTTTCTTTTAGGGTATATTCGTCTTTCTCTTCTACTGTGTCTTCAGCAAAGATGTGCGGAAGAGTCTCAGGAAGGTCTTTGCGGGGAAGAAGGCCCTTCTGGATGAGTCGAGCACCACTCGTGCCTCGCTGCTGACTGTACGTTGTGACTCTTCTTCCTAACTCTTCATTCTTTTTCATCATCTGATGATGCCACACCTGATCATTCTAATAGAAAATGCTGATTCAAAGAGTCATGACCTGTTTATTTAGAAATATCTAGTATAATTAGACTATTCAGACTTGAGGGTTACTAGGGGTTTATAACTTTTGCAGACACAGATTTGTGTTAATTCTGCAAAGGCTGTCAAAGAATAATCTAGAAAACCTACGTTTGTGTCTGGTGCTCACACGTCTGTCTACATGCCTCCATGCAGCGCTCACTGAACTGCAACACATTCGCAGAGGAGAGCGCCCTGTACCGCACACCTATTGGGGAGTCTACCGTATCCATGGAGACCAGCATCAGGTCAGCCAAGAGTCGCCAAAGCTACTTTGCTCATGCTCTCAGGTGACCAGTTGATGGGGGCTCGCCCTGCCCACTCTGCCACCTCACCCCCCCACCACCCCACACTTCACACTTGCCGTGCCTGCATGCACTATGCCAGCCACCGCCAGAATGATGTGCTTACTTGCACAAACACAAGGTAAACGCGGCTTTGTGTCTGTGGCTTGCACCAGCTGTCACAGGGCACAGTTCCGTGTCTCTGGATATATTTATGCTTCTGTTTTTGTTACTCATTCAGATTCCCAACCCTAGCCACTGTATATAACTGTTGTCATTTCTCCATTAATTGAATTAACCTCAGAGATGGTAAAATCAGCCTTTCTTTTTCCCAGGGATATGAGATTACAAACTGGGGCTCCATAATTTTGTGCTGATTTTTTGCCCCATATTCAAATGATTTGTTTTTACCTTTTGAAAACATGCTGTTTGATTAGGGTCCGCTTTGGGAATCAGGAGAACAGGGCGTGCAGTTTTAGAGGGGGTGGGTACAGCGGCTGGGGGCAACCAGGAGACACAAAACAAAACTGCCTGGAAGTTAGAACCTTTGCCGTCAGACCCAGCCCAGGACACAGTGTTGGCCGTGTGATGTTGTCTGTGTTGCAACCTTACCATGGAATACAGTATCTGTCAAATATGGACCTTCGTTGTGCCTGCCCGGCTTTGAACAGCTGCGCCGTGACTGCCCTCGCCTGCTGGGCCTCGGACAGCTGCGCCGTGACTGCCCTCGCCTGCTGGGCCTCGGACAGCTGCGCCGTGACTGCCCTCGCCTGCTGGGCCTCGAACAGCTGTGCTGTGGTTGCCCTTGCCTGCTGGGCCTCGGACGGCTGTGCTGTGGCTGCCCTATCCTACTGGGGCCCTTCCCACAGCTTCCCATCTTTGTTTCGGCAGGGATGAGTCTGGACAGAAACCTGGTATCTTCTCGGGCACAGCCAGAGCTGGACACACCAACAAGGACTCCTCTGTTTTCCCCCGGAATGGTACCAAGGGTGAAGGTACGAGAGTTTGGGGGGGGGCTAGCTATCATACACTACTGCAGCTCCAACACAGATCCCTGAGATCCCCAGGACTCTTCCTTCCTCCCTCAGTCTCTAAGACATGTTCCAATGCCTACAGTAAGACCATGGGTAGTTAAGGGTTCGCCTGTGGTTTCACGCATTTTAGTGTTAGATTTCAGACTCATCCTCCAGTTCTGGAGCTTGCTGATAGTGGCTCTCTGTGCTACCCTAGACTCCGACTCTGACAGCGAGCTCTCTGCAGATGAGCACAGCATCTCCTATGCCTCCTCCCACTCGTCTGACAGTGAGGGGGATGAAGGGAAGGTGAAGGCCAAGTGGAACTCTGATACAACCAAGAACAATGAGCGCCAGCTCCTACATAGCACCCATAAAGGTACTGTACCCTCGCCCACTGCCTACAATGTACCCTCTGCTCAGCAGTACAAATGAGCACTCCCACAGTTTTGGTCATAATGC
Source organism: Paramormyrops kingsleyae (assembly GCF_048594095.1). NCBI lineage: Eukaryota > Metazoa > Chordata > Actinopteri > Osteoglossiformes > Mormyridae > Paramormyrops > Paramormyrops kingsleyae. The sequence continues at coordinate 25,468,147 of NC_132799.1, forward strand.
TAACGACTATTAACAAGCACTCTCACAGTCTCTGTCAAAATACTCACACAATCTGGGTCATAATGCTGATGAGCATTAATAAGTACTCGCACAGTCAAAGTCAAAATGCTAATCAGCATTAACAAATACTCACAGTCTGGGTCATAATTGTCACGATCTGTCACAATCCGTGCATGAGTGGGGAGCGAGAAAGCAATTCCGGTAGCCAGAAATCCAAACAAACGGATTTATTATGGGGAAACAAGGGAAATACAGGACCTCGCTTCTTCTTTCTCCGGGTCGGGGCTTTCAGTGGAGGCTGGGATTCTCCGCGGAGGTCCATCGGCGGATCGGGAAACCATTCGTTGTTGGGCTCGATCAACTGGGTCCTATGCTCGGTCAGCCTCTCTCGTAGCAGCTGGAGAATTTTGAGCAAATCCTCCGCAAGATGTGTGTCATCAGTGAGGGACATCTCCTCCAAAATGTCCAGCTTTGGCTGGCTAATGCCCAGGCCACCGGATCTTCTCGGACCTCCGGCTGGGCCAGCCAGTAAAGGACCTCATCAACCTGACCGAGCTAAACATCCTCGGTTAGGGGGGGTTACCTTCTTGTTGAGATCTGTCGTTCTGTCACGATCTGTCACAATCCGTGCGTGAGCAGGGAGCGAGGAAGCAACTCCGGGAACAGACGGTAATGAACATCAATGACAGATCTGGAGAAACTGACTCGGACATAGACTTAAATACACAGGACTAAACAAGCAAAACAGAAAACAGCTGATTACAATCAGGGTTTCGCACAAAGTCAACGAGGGGGCATGGCACACAGGAGGATTGGACGGGCCGGGCGTGAAAATAATAGCAATGAGCATTAACAAGTACTTAGCCTTAGTCTTAGTTCATAATGCTAGCGAGCATTATAAAATACTTGCACCATCTTGGTCATAATTCTAATGAGCATTAGCAAGCACTCGCAAAGCATCAGTCACAATGCTATAGTCTTACTGTCTTTGTCCCTAATTATAGCAAATTCCATCATCTTGCAAAAGTGAACATTGAGCTTTTGAAGTATATCAGATTCCAAAGTTTATTGCGCTCATACTGTAGGTTGCAGAATAAGTCCTTACAGTGAATAAGCGCTAAATTAGACATTCTTACATATTTTCCAACTTAACTATTACTTCCTGCGTCTATTGATTCAGTGGATGTAGTATCCAATCATGTGCAGCCTAACTGGCCGGTGGAAGTGACAACAGCCAGTGACAGCGAAAGCCCCAGCAGGCCAGAGAAACTGCGGGTGGAGATGCGGGTGAATGTGGAGTTGCATCCCGAGATCAAACTAAACCACCTGGAAGAGATGCCCCAAGGCCAGGAGGACCCTCCACCCGACAACAAGCGCCAGTCGGAGCAGAGGAAGGGTAAGAGCGACAGTTCATGGGGGGGGTTCGCTGCAGGATGCAGAAAGAGCATAACGTCATAAGCAGGGAGTAGCACGCCCAGGCATTCAACAAATCGAATCAGGAGGCTGATCTGATTTAGGCCAGGATGTTAAAAGCTGGATTTGCTGCTGCAGGTATAAGCCCAGATGCGTATGATTTGGAATAAAATCAGCGTTCCTTTTGTACTTCCGCAGGAATTCTGAAAAACAAGATCACTCACCCTCCTCCGCTTGCAGACAAGAACATGAAGAACCGCCTCCGGGAGAAGCTGTCAGAATACAGCAGCCCCGCCGTCCCATCCAGGGCGCCGTCGGCGGCATCGAGCGAGGGAGCGCGTCCAGTCAGCCAGGGCGAAGGCTTGCTCATCAAGCCCCTCCAGCGGCCGTCGGTGACCCTCCGGGAACCGGCCAATGGGGTCACCGTGGCGCTGCAGGCAGATACTGTGAACAGGGGCGATGACTCCGACTCCTAGTGAGTGGCCCTGGAAAATCCCTCTACCTTCCAACCGCTTATCTTGAGCAGGTGGCTTTGGGGGAGTGAGGACTGTCCTTTTACATTTAGGGCAAAAGGCTTGAGCAGGGCCTGCCCAAGGCGTAAGCGATCCAAGCAACTGCTTAGGGTTCAGCAGCCACCAGGGGGCCCCCTATCTGATCAGCCTGTCAGAATGGGAAGGAACATGACAAATGACAAAGAGGTCAATCATATTTCACTTGGGCCCCAGAAAATGTTGGGCCAGTCGTGGGCTGGGGTACACCCGAGGCAGGCCAGTTTGTCACACAGCATATACACACACATGCACAACACAAACTATATCTTCAGAGCAGACCAGAAGCCAGCCAGACAGATGCTAACATGCTGCCCTGCTTCGCCCTTCACTGATATTAATTTATAGGTGGATATTCAACTGTTCATCATGCTCCTCATGCCCCGCCCCTCCATCTTGCCATGGCTCCTCCCCTTAAATGTTAATTTGGATGCTGCTTGTACTCTGCAGAGTGATGTGGTGTCTGCATCTTGCCTGTGCAGATGATTAATCCCCATGTGTCTCACTCCCTCTCTCTCCCCCTGCAGCGGCAGTAATGAAACCTCAATTTGAGCCGTTGTGAGGAAAGCTGGAGAAGCTACGCCCCTCTGTCCTTCAGCTCCTATGGAGATCAGTATTACTGCTGGCTTTTGCCTGCCTAAGTGAAAGGGAATGATTGCGTACATCTGGGTACAGCAGGACGGTGGTCCATTGCCAAAGCCACTGAAGGATGTGGAAACTACAAGACCCAGCATGTACCTGTGCACACACAGAGCAAATACTAGCCACAGTGACTTTCAAGTCAAAAAACGTGCTGTTGAAGATTGATGCAGTGGCATTTTTTTTTACATTTTAAAGAAACTTTAAACCTTAAACCTTTGTCTGGGACAAATTTATGGACGGCTGTTAAATCTTATTCTGTTTTTTTGTGAGCCTTGTTTTAAAGTGTAGCTGTGCGGTCCTACTTGACATCATGTTGGGTAACTAGGTTTACAGTCTGCAAGCTTTCCATCAGGATGTACTTGAAACACAGGAAGGTTTCCCCTCCCAGAAAACAGTGACATTGAAGCACAGAATCTGAACTGTCAGACATACAGTAACAGATGTAAGTCCGCAGGACGTCTTCGGCTATGTGTTTCGACTTTGTTCATACACATGACAGGAGCTAAGATGCTGTGTCATGTGGTGCGACCCAGCCTAATAATTCATCATCTGGAACTCCTGTAAGGCATTGTTCCACATCTGTTGACACATCTGCAATTTCCGTGGTACTTAAGACATTTAAGGTTATCTTGATTAACCTTAAAAATGCCAAAGGCTGTGTTCCATTCCTGGAATACCATTTGAAAGTGGTAAAATGGTAAATAAATTATATTTCTGATTTATGATATCGCCATGGAGATAATGATGTCATGTACAAATTGGCACATTTGCCTCTTCCTTGGAGGACCTCAGGATGACAACACTGCTGATGCAGAGGGGAGAGAGAGTGATAGAACCACTCGGAATGATCTACAACACAGGACAACCTCTGCTGTGAGACAGCAGTGAATTTAAGCTTAGTTTAACCACTTATCTCTGGTTTCTACCAAACGAGACACATTTCATGTGTGTCTGTCCTAGCAGTACAGCCACCCCACCTTACCAAACCCTGGTCTTTTTTCTGTAATCTATGACACTGGAATTCTTTTTGTAACATACACATATTTATTTTGTGTTGTTTTAAGGCTGCAGCAAGACTTTAAATAAAACAAAATTTGGATAATAATCCTCCTGTCCTTGTAGTTCTTAATAGATGTAATGACAGAAGAGAGTAAGGTCTTAGATTTGTTTAGTGGGTTTAAACTCTTAACAAATGAGAGCTCATGCATTGCAAGGCCTTACTGTCATGATGAGTTAAATATTCATTCCAATACCAGAACCCCCCCCCCAGTTAGGCTTTACCTGCTAGAGGAGTCCCGGTTACCCCCCCCCCCCCAGTTAGGCCTGGCCTGCTAAAGGAGTCCCGCTTACAGTCATGACCGACTTTACTTGTGTTCTCAGGGCTCTATTCTGTTGAACTAAATAAGAAAATATCCTTAACAGTAGCCTACAGCTTTAAAAATAACTATTTTTTTCTAGATTTTGTTAAATCTACACTCTTCACTGTCCATCCATCCATTTCCCATACTCAGGGGTTGCAGGTGTCTGGAGCCTATCCCAGAAGCTATTGGTGCAAGGCAGGGAACAACCCAGAACAGGGCACCAACCCATCGCAGGACACACTCACACCACACACACACACACACACACACACACACCATTCACTCACACATGCACACCTATGGGCAAATTGGTAACTGCAATTAACCTTAGAGTCCTTTTTGGACTGTGGGGGGAAACCGGAGAACCCGGAGGAAACCCCACAGCGACATGGGAGAACATGCAAGCCCCACAGATATACAGAGACTAAAACCTCGCGTGGTAACCCATAGTGTTCTAAATTTGCGCAAATCAGTCTATAAATGTTTCACCACTAGATCTACATGTCCTCAGATCTGTTTCCCTCTCTAGGACCCTTTGGTGCACAGCAGTAAATCAGTATTTTATTATTTCTTTTTACTGGAAACCACCCATCTGTTCATTCCCAGTAAGTGTTCATGCATTAAGGGTACCGGTGTAAAGTGATCCTGGTTATTACCCACAGCCTTAGCACATTCGGTTCAGGTCTTCGTGCGCTGTCGGATTTTACTGGCAGTATTGTCAATGGACCGCTGTGTATGTCTGCGTCTGATGCTGGACACGCTTCCATAGCAACCGAGCAAATAAACAAGGGCAGCATGTGCCACCTGGTGGCCATTTGATGTATCACTTAATATATCACCAAAGGGCCCCCACAATGTGATAAAAAAACAGTTTTTTTGATGTTGTGGGGACCATTAGTCAGGTCCCCACAAAGATCTGTGAATACATGTGAAAAGACTCATATTTTGTTTGGTTACTTATGGTTAGGGTTAAGGCTAATTTTGGGTGCGCACGACTTACTGAAGTGTGAGAATGTTATTGTTTTTGCACAGGTCCCTTCAGAGCCTCCGTAGCTGTGTGATCTCCTGCCCGCCATGTCTGCATGACCCTCCTGTCTCCTCCCTGGTGTGGCTGTAACACGATACACCTGGTGCTCATTTGTCTTACCTCTAATTTGTTGAAATACTTTATTATTATAGAAATAAATGCTAACATAACAAAACTGATTGACCACCCGGGTGGCAAAATTGACAGGGTAGACAATGAAGTTGTGTAATTTAAGTCAAACTCAGTTTAAAAATCGTGATTAATCACAGAAAACTATGTGATTTTTAAGGTTATTTTTAAAAATTGATTCCCAGCCCTAGGTTTTATATATTTTACTTTCAGTTTAAGTTATAGTAATATTATTGCTCAGGATAGACTGAAAGTTGCAGAGCTATTTTTTGTCTGATCTATAGAAAGTCCTACATAAATACACAGCAGGCACTTCTGTTCACGGGGGCCGTGGGACCTGCCCCCACCAGATGTCCTGTGGAGCAGTGCACAACATGATCAATAATTCAGTGTAATATCAGACCGATCTGATTTTCCATCAGAGATACACTATATGACCAAAAGTATTGGGACACCTCTCCAAACCATTGAATTCAGGTGTTCCAATCACTTCCATAGCCACAGGTGTATAAAATCAATCACCTGGGCATGCAGACTTCTTCTACAAAATATTTGCGAAAGAATGGATCACTCTCGGGAGCTCAGTGAATTCAAACGTGGTACCATGATAGGATGCCACCTGTGCAAGAAGTCCATTCGTGAAATGTCCTTGCAACTAAATATTTCACGGTCAACTGTTAGTGGTACTATAAGAAAGTGGAAGCAACTGGGGACAACAGCAACTCAGCCACGAAGTGGTAGGCCATGTAAAATCACAGAGCGGGGACAACGCAAGCTGAGGCTCACAGTGTGCAGAAGTCACCAAGTATCTGCAGAGCCAATAGCTACAGACCTCCGATACCTCCGATACTGTGTACAGTAGTGACGTCTGTATTACTTTCTTGTGTGCAGTGCCAAACTGTGCTGGCTAGACCCTCGCAGTGTGAGCTTCAGTCCTCCCACTCGCACCCCTGCCTTATCTGCACTGTTGACCTTTTGATGTCACTATGTGCTGCCCACTGCATTATTAATCTCTGTGGTGGAAAGAAAAGTAAATACATTCTGTGAAAGAAAAAAAATTAACTGTGAGTGACCCTCTGTGCCTTCAATCCAAACGAGAAGAACTAAGTCCAAAACCCAGGGCTGCAGAGGTAAAATCTTCTTTATTAGTTAGATGATGCTAGTAAGCGTGACAGAGTGCTCCGCATAAGCCGGGTGCTTGCACAGCCCCAAAAAGAAAAGTGCCCCCTTATATACTTTCAAAAGCTCCGCCCCACAAGATCTTCTTCAACATCATTGGTCACCATATAAGATGTGCAATCTTGAATTTCCTCTTATGACATCCAGTCTCGCTTACTAAGTGCATAAATAATGATTACATGATTGATTAATTACCTGTAGTTCTGTTGTTGCGTGTTGTTTGTACTGACTGTGATTATGCAGCTGTACCTGTGATATCCTGTAATAACATTAAGTGCTTCATAATATTAACAGCATCTATCACAAACAGGATGATAGCAGGATTCTCCCCCCCAGCTGCTGATCACCGTTTACCATGACAGCCTTCCCTCACAAATCCCCGACTTTGCCTTAGTCAGCTACCAGATGCAACCCCCCTTTGCCACTATGACAGTTCCTCAACTGGTGCCAGGTCAGAGTGTTCCACAGCATGTTTTCTCCAGCATGATCCTCTCACGAGTTTTACCAGAACAGCAACACACTCTGGCTGGAAGCCCAGGCCAAAGCGCTGACCGCACATCCCCAAATGTAACAATATATTCTTGCCTAAGACCTAATAAAAATCCCAGAATGCAACAGCATCTTCTTGCCTGAGGCCTAAAACAAAACATTAACTTTCCAGTGCAGTATGGTTACAGAGTTCAGCCAGCAGAGCTGAGGGAAAACATGCAAACAAAGACGACCCCAGAGCTGTGAGATGGACATGATCTTTGGTGAGACCCCTGGGTCGTCGTCTTCTTCTTCCTTGATCTTCGACAGTGAGGTCAGTCTGACTCCAGGTCTCTCCTGTAAGCGGATCTCCACCCCTGGGCTTAAGAAGCTGTGCTGAACTTGCTTGGTGTCACAGACTCAGGATGTCTTCAAACCTGCCATTTTAACTAGAAAAAGGATTTCTCCACATTTTAAACCCTGTAACTCGTCGACTGTTTTGTTCGAATCCCTAGAGACTTCGATCATAATACTTCACAAAGCAGCAAATTTAGAAGCAGTAAAAGAAAAAGTTACCTAAATAATGCAGATGCTATGAGTTAAGAGCGTGCGATTAAAACAAAAGCAGATGCACCATTTCTAGCATTAATGTTATGTGTGCAGATGCTCCTCGCTTTACAATGGTTCAGCTTATGATATTTTGCCTTTACAGTGTGATAGTCGAATTGCACATTCAGTAGCCAACTTTGAATTTTGCTCTGTTCCCTGGTGAGTGATAAACCTTACGATACTTTCTTCTGATGTTTGAGATGACAGCATCCAGGCAGCCACGCTTCCAGTCTCTGTAGGGTAAACATCTCATACAGTGTTTATCAATATATTATGCAGGTTTGTTTCTGTATTTAACCAAAGAAACCAGTATTCATTTATTTACTTTCCAATTACTGGTACTTGGTTATAGTAGTTATGTATTTACTTGTTTAGTGACAGTAGTTATTTACTTATCACGTCATATTCATATTTGACTTATGATATTTTCCACTTGTAATGGGTCCATAAGAACAGAACCCCATTGGAAATCGAGGACCATATGTACATATGTGTGCATGCTTGTGTATTTCTGTTATTCAAATGTATGCTCTGGTGCCATTTTTATTCTAAGATTCATTCATGTTTTAGCAGAAACTTCATGCAAACTGATCTTCATCCTCCCGACTCATTTCTTTAAATGCAGATTCTGTTATTTCTTTCATCTCTTTCATTTTCTCCTCAGACACTGGGGGTAACATTGGCTTTAGCTCACTTTCGATTTTCTCCAGTCTCTCTTTTGTCTTCTGATCAAATTTGTTGTTGTTCTTCTTCACAAGATCTCTTATTGCTTCTTGAGCTTCTTTGCAGGCATCTTGTAATTTCCTGCGTTCACTTTCAAAATCTGGGTTGCTGGTATCCAGAGCCATGAGTTTGCCCAGACTGCTGATCCGGTCCATCAGGTGTTCGTTAGAAACCTCAACGTAGGTCCCTGAGATCATGTTAACCAAACTGGCTACATTCGATGCGTAAAAGGCCTGCTGGTAGATCATGTCTATCATGAACTTTTTTGAGTTATATGACAGATGTTTCTGAGATGCCTTCTGAGACTGTTTGACAAAATCAGTCAGAGATCTACTAAGGCAGGTCTTAATGATGTTTGAGATCATCTGAAAGAAGCGTACCATCTTCTCCCACTGCTCTTTCACTCTTCCCATGGCATCTAGACCCTTGACCAGCATTTTAATGGTGGTGTTGAAGTCAATCTCTTTAACTTCACATCTTTGCAATGTGATTAAAATGTCTGTCAGCTCCTTCTGATTTTTCTCCAGGTTGTCCAAATTCTCTTTTTGATTCTGTGTCATCATTTGCACCTGAGCTCGACTCTGCTCTATGCGGAGACGGGCATTCTCCGCCGCCATCTCACCTGCCCGTTTTTTGCCACTTTCCTTAGCTTGCTGTGGGGGTTCAAGAGTAAAAACTGGAGTGTTTGTGAAGGCTTTGTTCTGAGAGTCAAATGTCTGACACCGTTTCAACAGCTCCTGCATTCTTCCAGTCATGTCTTTTGTCTTGTCATCTTCACATTTCCCGTCAGGTGCGATCTCTGTGAGCTCAGAGCACAGCTTAATGGCGTCTGTGCAGATGCTGAGTGCAGCCTCTTTGGCTTTACAGCCTTTCTCACTCTCCACTGAGGTTTTTATCTGATTATATTGTTCCCCCACGTATGTTGTCTTTGTTTTGTCTTTCTTTTGATCGTATATCTCAGACCATTTAATTTGCTGTTTGTCAATAAAGCTGTTCAATGTTTCAGCATGTTTCAGAATCTGCCCTGCTTTCGAAAGTATGTTACTCATAGCAACATCGGCATCACTGTCTGTTACTGTATTTTTCACTTCCTTTGCCATCTGACTTGCCACATTTGACATAATACCGAATACTCTTTCTGTGAGTCCCTCTGCTAAGTTCATCCCAAGCACTTCCCACCCAGATGGCATTGAATCCATTGCTGTATCAAAACTCTTCTGTGCCTCTTCTAGCTGCTTATTCATGTCCTCAAGTCTTTTCTGAGCCCTTTCCTTCCTTCTTTCTGAATCCTCCTTCTTCATTTTGTTCTCCACAATTTTATCCTTGACTTCTTCCAGTTCATCACCATATACCTTCTTTGCACTTATAGAAGCTTCTAAAAGTTCTTGGATCAGACTGATTACAAACATGAACTTTTTCTCTGTTTGATCAGCCAGTTGTACACAGTCGTCTGATATAGTAGCTATGTTCTCCAGTTGGTCAGGGAGGACGGTTTGGATCAGCTCATCATTGTCCTGTACTAATATATTCACTGTTGTCTTGATGTAAGCTGGCACGTTGGCAGTGTGGAGACGGATCTGGTCCATGTTCGTGTGAGCCGTATTGAATGCCGCCCATCCAGCATTAGCCACTTGCATAAGACAGGCTCGGAATGAGTCTGGGTACTTGATGAACTGAAAGCCACCTTTAGGATGGCTTTTGTTGATGGAGAAATCTACATTAGAGGAGATACAGACCAGCTCCCCCAGAATGGCTATGGAGACTGGGGCAGGTACCAAGTACTCCTCCCAGTTAGCATATGGCTGCATTATCAGTTTGGTGTCATCTCTGAAATCCTCAGCTTTGGAAATCGATTTGGTAGCTTTCACTAAGTCTGCCATTGTCGTCTTTCCTGTAAAGAAACAGAAATGTGTGCTGTGACACATCATAGCAAAATGTGGCACATTTGAGCAAAAATGTTTATCTGACATAGTTTTCATTTTATGAATTAACCCTCTGGTGCATAGCGGTCACTACAGTGGACAGCAGTTTACGTCATTTTCTCCCAAATGCAATGCTTTCTATGGTGGAATTGCATTTCCGCTATTAGTTAGGATTTCATAATTCATGCATCAGAGGGTTAATAAACATTGTTTTCTGATTTACATACAGACATAGCCGTAGATTTAGTGGGGGGGGGGGGGGACATGTCCCCTACAATGTTGAGATAGTAGTGGGGGGGTATATTCTGCAGTAATTTCATATATAATATAGTATATTATTATATAATGCTTTGTATACAAAAACACAGGTAATATTAATGAATCTCATCACATAATCTGAAGTTTTTTTTCTGACAGGTTTCATCTCAAGTTCCCCTAACCCTCCATTAAAATAGTTCAGTGTGAAATCTCACTCTACATAAGAACATAAGAACTATACAAACGAGAGGAGGCCATTCGGCCCATCGAGCTCGCTTGGGGAGAACTCAACTAATAGCTCAGAGTTGTTAAAATCTTATCTAGCTCTGATTTAAAGGAACCCAAGGATTCAGCTTGCACTACGTTATCAGGAAGACTATTCCATACTCTGACTACATGCTGTGTAAAGAAGTGCTTCCTTAAATCCAGTTTGAAATGTTCTCCCGCTAATTTCCACCTAGGGCCACAAGTTCTTGTATTTGAACTAATGCTGAAGTAACTATTTGGTTGAACAGCATCCAAACCCTTTAGAATCTTATAGACCTGGATCATGCCCCCCCTCAGTCTCCTTTGCTTGAGGCTGAACAGATTTAGCTCAACTAACCTTTCCTCGTATGACATTCCTCTAAGACCAGGAATCATTCTTGTGGCCCTACGCTGCACCTTTTCTAAGGCTGCAATGTCCTTTTAAAGATATGGTGACCAAACCTGCACACAATATTCTAGGTGAGGTCTCACCAAGGAATTGTATAATCTTAGCATTACCTCCCTTGACCTAAACTCCACACACCTGGAGATATACCCCAACATCCTATTGGCCTTTTTTATTGCTTCCCCGCACTGGCGAGAATGAGACATGGAAGCATCAACATACACACCAAGGTCTTTCTCATAATCAGCTACCTTTATTTCAGTAGGTCCCATAAAATACCTGTACTTTATATTTCTGCACCTTACATTTGTCTATGTTAAATTTCATCTGCCAGGTATTGGCCCAGTCACTAATTAAATCAAGATCCTGCTGTAGCTGCTGAGCCACTAGTTCAGTATCCGCTACACCACCCACCTTGGTGTCATCTGCAAATTTCACCAGTTTACTGTATATATTGGTGTCTATATCATTTATGTAAATTAGGAACTATAGTGGTCCTAAAATTGAACCCTGCGGTACCCCACTATGAACGCAGGCCCACTGTAACATCGTGCCTCATAACTACTCGCTGCTTCCTATCTGTTAACCAGTTATCAATCCAGGTCGCTACAGTTCCTAAAATACCTGTCGCTTTGAGTTTAAGTAAGAGCCTCTTGTGGGGGACAACATCAAAAGCCTTTTGGAAATCTAAGTAGATGACATCATAGGCCTTCTTATCATCAACTTCCTGAGTAGCTTCCTCAAAAAACTCCAACAGATTTGTTAAACAGGATCTACCTCTCCTAAATCCATGCTGGCTATCCCTCAAAATGTAATTTGAGTCCAGGTAATCTACCATTTTCTATTTGATTATAGCCTCCATAACTTTACCAGTTATACAAGTTAGACTGATTGGCCTATAGTTTGACAAATTACTTCTATCCCCTTCTATCCTCTAAGACATTCACTTCGGGGGGGGGGGGGGGGGGGGGGGCGGTCACAGACGTGGGGTATACTGCAACATTATGTCCTGTCTTCTTTTCCTAACCACTTTCCCTAGACCTCTACGGAAAAAATCATGAGGTGAAGGAAAGGTGTGAAGGAAACGTCATAAAGACCTAAGAAAACACAACTGCACTTGCACTAGGAAAATATACTTACAATGCTAATAGAATCCAACTGCACTTACACTAGGAAAACACATTCGTGGTGCAAAGAGAATCCGACTGCACTTACACTAGGAAAATATAACCTCGCTGCCAAGAGAATCCGACTGCACTTTGTTGTGTTCTGTACATTCGCCAATAGGTGGCGTCTATGGCAAGCCGTTTTAACATTTAATCACTAGACTGGATATGTATTGTAGATATCCGTAATTCAATTCTTCCTAGTCAAAAAGAGCATTTCAGATATCCACAATGACATTCTTCCTATCCACAATTATCATTTCAGATATCCACATCGTCATTCTTTCTAGGAGAAATTACATCACTTTTGCCATTCATATCTATTGGGCTTTCAATTTCAGATATCCACAATTACATTTCAGATATCTAGAATTAACATTCTGGATATCCAAAATTTAATTCTTACTAGGAAAAACTCCCATTTCAGATATCTACAATCCAATTTTTACTAGTCATAATTTTAATTTCAGATATCCGAAAGGATACCACCATTTTAGATATTCATAATGCAATTTCGAATATCCGAAATACATTGTGACTAGTAAAAATGTCTTTACGGATATCCAGAATTCATATGGGCAGGATCTGGGCAAACCCATATGGGTTAAATGTGGGCTGATCGATATGGGCCCCTTATGGGCAGGATCTGGGCAAACCCATATGGGTTAAACGTGGGCTGAACGATATGGGCCCCATATGGGCAGGATCTGGGCAAACTCATATGGGGCTGAACGATATGGGCCCCATATGGGCAGAATCTGGGCCAACCCATATGGGGCTGATCGATATGGGCCCCTTATGGGCAGGATCTGGGCAAACCCATATGGGTTAAACGTGGGCTGAACGATATGGGCCCCATATGGGTAGGATCTGGGCAAACCCATATGGGTGAAATGTGGCTGAACGCGATATGGGTAACACAGAGATTTTGTCTAAAAAATTACTGCTGTTATAATTGTTCTGAACACACATACAATTGTTTAATTCTTAATATTTAATTAAGTTTCTTAGTGGAAATTTGAAACCCCCAGGGCCAAAACTTTTACATGTGAATTAACGTCCCAAATGTTGAGCTCCGGAATGCATCTTGGAAAGTTCACACCAAGAATTTATTTATTTATACCTAGTCCTGCTAAGATTGTGGAGAATAAGGGTGGACAGAGTGGAAAATGAAAAAAAAAACATATGGTTCTGTACTGTGCTTTACTTTTTGGCTTTGTCCTTTACAGTAACTTTTTTGGAGTACTGAATACAGCAATTAATGTTATATATTAGTTATGTTTTTGCAGTCATAAATGTACAGTATACAAATATTTTTGGTAGACGACCAAACTTTTTTTTACTATAGTCTTGCAGTTTCTAATTTACATGCCAGCAACAGTTATATATATATACAAATATTTGACTTGTATGTGTTTTCAATTTTTTGCTGTAGTGTGTAATGACCATGTTCATTAGTGTTTATTTAACCGACTGGCTTGATGTGTGATCTGAAAGCAGTGTTTGCTTTTGAGCAAAGATAATAGTTTTCAGAAGATTGTTTGATTTTGCAAGACGAGTGTAAGGTATTGTGGTTTAGCTTGAGTTTTAGGGTTTGTGCTTATAGAGGAGATTTTAGGAAATGTGTTTTAGCAATTCAGGAAAACTGTAAAATGTCAAGGCATGTCAGACTACTTTGAAAGTGGGTGAAAGGCCTCAGACTCGATCCAGAGGGTTACAGTAAATACTTATTATTCTGTTTCTTTTATGTTCCTCTTTTTGTATCTGCTACTATGACAAAAAAATCCCAGTCTAGTGCTGCTTCATTATTCCATCCTCTTTGTACAATGTACTGATGTACAGTACTGTCAGCAAAACAGCATGATACTACCACCACCATGCTTGACCGTTGGTTCAGTATTCTTAGGTTAGGAAAACAACCTCACTCTAACCCCTTCAAACATATCTCTTTTCATTGTGGCCAAGCAGAGATGACACATTCACACGTCATTGTGACTGCCCCCCCCCCAGCCCCCCTGTGAATGTGCAGTCACACGTCATTGTGACTGCTCCCCCATCCCCCACCCCCACCCCCAGGGCGCATTTTAATATAGGCTACAGCTTTTGATAAGATCTATGTTTTAGCTGATAATTACATCTAATCTTAAATCATTTTTTTTTTATAAACATCATAATAAAATTGAAGTGAATACATTTTAAAAATAACATACTTGAAGACCAGATACATACGGATTCATCAAACAAGACATCAAACAATCAGTCATTGGCGTAGAAAAAAACAGAAAAAAGGCACCTTTCGAAAAGGCCTGGCGGACTAGAGCTGTACTGCGCATGCACGATACATTCCAACGGCTATTTCACCGGACGTCCACTCGAAAAACTCCACAGAAGTTGAAAACTTTCCTAGTGCGTTTTAGGTAAGTAATTTTACAGTTGATTGTTTGATTGAAAAATACATTATAAATAGAGAATTATATCAATTTGCATGCGTCCGAACGTTTTCTTATATTTTTAACTAGTTTCCAACTCAAATGCTTTGTGAGCATACGCTTTATTTCAAATTTACAACATTGTTTAATGTATATGATCACCATTGTGTGTGTGTGTGTGTTTGTATATATATATATATATGTATTAAAACGCCGTCTAATCTATACTGTGATAGATGTTAAAGTATAAAGTACAATATTGTAGTCAGATCAGTTTAAAACATTTGTAACCATTTTTTCGTAACATGTAAAATGATGATTATTAAATTAGAACTCAATTCAGCGGGAGAACAGATGTTATTTGCTAATGTAATCTAGTTCCTTTTTGATAATTATTTCAGAACGTCCTTTTTAAATGCACATGATGGACATATTGCATGTATCAAGCATTTTCCCAGCGCCTTGCTTTAGCGTCTCTCGTTCTTCACCTTAACGGGCCTGGGGGAGGGGTGTTTTAAAAGCCGAAACCTGTTCGCAAAGAAACACTATAGAGATGCGTAGAAGCATGGGCGTAAATTACGGGGGGGATTGAGGAAGAGGAAGGAGGGTTCAAATTTACATACATCGCGGTAAATTAATTGGCAGTCTGGCAAAGTTTTGAATCAATTGAGAAGTGTTAATATATTTAACATTAGTTTTTTTTCAGTTTAAATGTTTTTATGCTCTGCTGCTCCCAGTACAATAGAAATGCCGATATTATTGTATTTTTGGGTTGGTAATTGTTAGGTTGGTAATTTTAAACTTGTACTCTGGGATTGACTGATATAGTAATTTGATTGTTTTTTGATAAACAGATAAAATATCACTTACTGCCAAATGGAATGCACAAATTTAATTAGATGATTCCTCACCTTTTTTCCAGGTGCTGTGCGGCAAAATTCAAAAACGAAAGAGGCTACAAAAGATGAGGTGAAAGGAAGCATTACCTCATTCCTCTACAATGCACGTGATTTAAAAGGCGGAAGAAGAGACGCAGACAAGAGGAAGAGCAGGAGAGTGGCCCTTCCAAACAAGGGAGAGTGGAATTGGTGGACTAAGAGGATTTTTTAATTTGTAAAATAAATGTAAACTGATTTTTTTTTTTAATTGTGATGTCAGTGTGTGATTTTCCTTAAATAAATATTGCATAAAACTGATTTTAGGCCTATATATCTGCTTCTTTACTTTTGGTTCAGCCACAATTTAACTTATCAGTTTAAGTTATTTTACAGTTTACCTGTAAAACTCATCACTGTTTGCTCAATTTAATTTTGTTACCATGTGTAAATAATCTTAATATAATCCAGTAGCGATCATTCCAAATACCACCTACTGTACAGTTTAAATTAGCAGGATTGTGAAAACACTAACCACATTTTCTGGATTACTTTCTCTTGTAAAACGTAATATGTTCTTTAAGTATGCAAAATTTGATTGTTGATTTTGCATATCCCAGACAAATCCCACATCTTTAATCATATGGGCTGGCCCACATTGTGCCCAGGTAATGTGGCCCATATGGGGCCCAGATAAATCCCACATCATTTGCCCATATGGGCTGACCCACATTGTGCCCAGGTAATGTGGCCCAGATAAATCCCACATCATTTGCCCATATGGGCTGGCCCACATTGTGCTCAGGTAATGTGGCCCATATGGGGCTCAGATAAATCCCACATCATTTGCCCATATGGGCTGGCCCACATTGTGCCCAGGTAATGGGGCCCAGATAAATCCCACATCATTTGCCCATATGGGCTGGCCCACATTGTGCTCAGGTAATGTGGCCCATATGGGGCCCAGATAAATTCCACATCATTTGCCCATATGGGCTGACCCACATTGTGCCCAGGTAATGTGGCCCATATGGGCCCCAGCAATAACCCATACCGAACCCATTTGGGTTATCTGGGCTGGCCCACATGGGGCCCATATGATTCTTGGGTGCAGATTTTGATGGGGCCCATATGGGCCCCATATTTTGGCCCATATGGGGCCCATGTGGGAATGCTACCTGATTATTACATGTTACACCCAAAACACTCCTCTGAAAAATTAAGAGCAACCTTAGAACAACCTTTTTACGTCTTCAGCTGGCAGGAAGTCTGTTCTTTCTGCCGTCAAATTAGCAAAATAGTTCTGGACACGCTCATAAATGTTAGTTCCGCCTTGTGTCAAAATAGAGCCCTTGGATTATATAGTCAATGATAGCATAAACGATCAAAAGTTTGGAAGCATTTTGACTTGAGATTAACAGAAAATATTGTACAATGCTAACATTATACAACAGAACTTGCATTATAAGAGATCTCAAGTTAAAATGCTCCCAAACGTTTCATAATTTCTGCCATTTTCTACCACTCATCTCTTCCTTTCCATCCATTCAAATATTTTGTCACGTTACTAACCTCAACTTGAAGGAGGGCTGAGAGAAACTGGTGGTGCTAATTATGTGCATCACGAAAAACAAATGTGTCGTTACAATGCTGCTGTAAACCGCAAAGTTAAATTTAAATGTAAATAATTCACTCCCATAGTGATAGTTGTTATTTTTTCAAACTAGTTTTTTCTGTAAAATATTCTGGGGAAAAAACCTGGCATATTTGCTTACTCACCTGGTGATACTTGCAGATGCTTGCAGCTGAAAGCCTTCCTGTCTCTGACTCTTGCTGTCTCTGACTCTTGCTGTCTCTGACTCTTGCTGTCTGTGATCTCTGTGATTGTTGTTAGCAGCTTTTATTCTGTTTCTCTGCCCCGCCCTCAACTCCCCAACACACCCACCAAACACACATATTCACCACCATATCAAGATTTGTTAAAATGCTCGGTATTCGCTATTGGTTAATTTAAAATGATACCATATATAGTCATTGCATTTCAATGCAAATGAACTTTCACCAATTATAAAGGCTCAAAGTTTGACAAGAAGCAAAAGGTTGGTCGAGTTGGTCTTTCAAACAAAGAGGACATATTCATGATGAGTGTAATACCATTTCTCAAAGAGGAGACGTTCATGATGAGCATAATACCATTTCTCAAAGAGGGCATCCTTTGCTTTAATGATCTTTCAGTCATTATATTTACTAATGAAGGCAACATGAAGAACAAATATGATGAGCTTCGCTCTTTAATAATTAAAGTGAAGGATAATTTTGTGCAAGCAGAACAAAGAGCTTCTGGTATTTTAGGAAGTATAGATAAAGAGTGTGAGGAATTAACTCAACAGAAAGGAAAACTGCAACGACAACAGGATGATAAGAAAACTGAATACAAAAACCTACAAGACCAGCTTGCAAGTCAGCGGAACATACTACTGGAGCGTCAGAGATCATTAGCGAATGCAAATACACACTTACAAGCAACACAGGCAAATGTTAATGAGATGCGGAGGAGAATGGAGCACGATGAAGCTGTGAGGAACGCTGGGATCGGTCTGATGTTCATTCCATTTGTTGGAACCATAATTGGTGAGTGATACGTTTAAGTCCACGGCGGCTGCTTTCTCCTTATAAAACTACCCCCAGGCTGTCCTTTGATTCACTCTCATTTGTTTGTGTATAACACACAATAATAATACCTTATTTAAATTGGTTTTATTCATAGGAGCCACCTTGGTTGGGGTCTATCAGACAGATCTGAACAACGCAACAGAAGCTAAAAATCAAGCTGAAAGTGAAGTGCAAAGCTGGGAACGTGAAGTGGCAAGAACTTCTCAGAGTGTTTCTGACTGTGAGACAGAGATCAACCAGAAGACACAGGAGATTTCACAAGTTAACACCAGTTTGGAGGTGTTAGAAAGAACCATAGAAGACGTCACAAAGCAGCGCTTTGTTATAGCTGATGTCCAAAAAAAGATCAGGAACGCTGTCAGGGTTTTGACCGATCTAGCTGGAATAGCTAAAGTAGGCGAGATACAGACCAGGAAGTTTATTTTGTTTGAGCCCCTCATGACAGTGCTACAGGAAATCTTTAAATGTATTCTGCAAATGTCAGAGAAGGGTCAACTCCAGTCTGTCGAAACAACTTTAAAACCAATACAAAGTACTTTTGAAGAGAATGTGAGGAAAATGAAAGCTTTGTGCGACAAAGAGAATGATTACTGTTAGGAAATCAGTAAAATATGGTTTCATAAAGGTCTTTAAGTCTGGCTTTACCTTCCATCAAAAACTGTTATGCTAAGCTAAATATATTTGTATGTATGTGCATGACTTTGAAGGTGTGTGCAAATAATACTCTTTAAAATGTATGTATGATTCAACACTTTAATGCAAAAATTGGTTAGTACATTTGATGTGTAATTAAATAGCACGTTTTCCTCATGACTTGACTTTCTTTTCTGATTCATCATGTTTTATATATATATATATATATATATATATATATATATATATATATATATCTCCTCCTAAGACCCAAGGAGAAAAGTGTCCTTCAATTGTAGGTTATTTGTCTTTGGAGGAAATAAGACATCTTACAATTTAAATTTTTTCAAATTTATTCTTATTTTAATTTCACAGCATGTCCTCTTTAGTGCACAACAAGAATAAATACGTTTCCCAACATCAGTGAAAAAATAAATGCAAAAATACAATGTCCACTACCAGTGGCGTGCACAGACATTTTGGGGGGCAAGTGCTCCAGGGGGAAAAAAGGGCACTTTTTGCATATGTGGAAAACCTTTTCTTTTTATAATAAAAAAAACGCACAGGTTAAATGCAATTTGACTTTTATTTCAAAACATTCTCTAAAAATCAAAAATCACACCACAAAAAGATAAAATCTGTATCCAACTCTAAACTATATACATACATATTCTCATCTTTCTCCTTTCTCAGCCTCTCTTTCCTAGGCATTATGCTTGCTGAAATTAGTAAATAAATAGACCAAAATGTATGAGAACGAATAAGACTGACTGTGGTCATTACAAGAACAGGGCAGAATGGTCGTTTTCACAGGCAATTGGGAACTGCCTATTTTTCCTTTAGCAAATTAATGTGTTAATGTTGCCAATATGTTACACCAAAAAAAATTAACATGTCTAACCAGTGCTTCTCAAAACTTTTAACATGCACCCCCAACACCGTACCCTTCAAACTACCAATAACAACGTCACTGTTCTGTCACAATCAGGTCACAACACAGTGCGTAAATGTCTGCGAGCATCGCTGAGTCAGTAACAACCAGTTAGGCTAAAGACTGCATCTTTAGACAGTTGGACGGTGTTCTAACTTTCTCACAGGAGACACCTACTAAAGACAGTCAAAGACATTAATTTCAATCTTACCAAAGTAGGACAGTAGTTGACGTTAGTTATGGAAAGGCTAATCCACAAAAACGGAGAAACGTCCATAATTCTATTATTCATAATCATGTCAAGGTTTTAGGTTTTTCTGCAGTTCCATCTCTAAAAAGTGTGATGCCTTCCCGTCACTGACTTCAGTTTGAAAACTTTGTATTTATTCACAGATTTCCGTGAGATCATCCTAAAATTTGTAACGAAAAATGGGCTCAAGAGCCCTCTGCCTAACGGCATGTAGCCTATAGCATAACGTGATATTTTCAATAGTGTATGCAAAAAGGTCGGAATTGATGGAGAGTGGGGTTGCCTAAATGGTTTAGGTTACATTTTAAATGTGTCGTTTTTTTGTTTATCCATATGGATGGATGGAGGGGGCAAGCTGGCAAAGTTTGTCATGTGCAGTTTCTGACAGGCTACTTCACAACAAAACAATTGCAGGTTGGTCTTAGAGGGCAAACAGAATAATTTCACTCGATTCATGGGTTACCTGACTGGTTGGGAAGGGAAAGAGCTGCCGTGTTGTCCGCCGTGGCTCCCAGTCGCTATAGTTAGCCTACTATGCCTACTCCAAGTAGTCCTATGTCATGCCGCTGCTACACGCCTCACAACAAATGAACTGCAAGCGTGTTCACGTGACACGGTGACAGTGAAAAAGCGACAGGGTTCGGGTGTCTTTGAAGAAGGGGCACAAATCAAGCCATTATTTTCACACCTTTTTAAATCGCGCAGCTTTAAAAAAAAAAAAAAATCACGTCTTTCAAAAGGGCACTTTTTTGGACTGAGGGCAAAAGGGCAAGTGCTTCAGCACCACCTCGTCTCTATCTGTGCACGCCAGTGTCCACTACAATGGACATAAATGAATAGGTCGGGTCTCAGGAGGATATATATATATATATATACTGTATATAGCATAAAAATCACAGTGATAAACTTCATTATACTTCTTACTCCTCTGAAAATAACGACAGATAGAAATATAAAGACCATAATGAAAATAATCTGTTATTCACCTTCAATGTAATGTAATTCACCTGTAGTAAATTAATTTGATTTATTTTCATAAGACAGTCCCAGAGACCTTGGAAATCCCTTCAGAACTGACAAGATGTCAGTTAAGTCAGCAGTTATTTTATTTAGTTCACCAAACAGTCAGTATATACCCCAGTATATACCCCATAAAAACTTGCTTTGAATTATTTGTATTACAGCTCTTACATAGTAGTACAAATTCAATTTGTTCAATTACACATCACTTACCCAGATGAGTGGCTCACAGTGTTGGGTATTTGTGATTAAATACTTTCCCCTGTTATTTCTTGAAATGGCTCTTTTGACAATGTCTACAACCGTGCTTAAATAATACAATTTTACTTGCAAATATTAAAATGGGGGATGATCATAGTAAGTACGTACAATTAAAACCATAGTCTCAAAAATGAACTGGTTTTTTCTGGTCTCATTTTCAACTGTAAGCTCTAACCTTCCTCAAAGTCTCAAATTTGACTTGGTCTGGATTCCCTCCCCCCCTTATTTGGTAAAAATAAGTCACCAACGTGGAAGTTGCACATGAACACCCCCTCAAGTCATACTTTCGAGTAGTTTCGAGTCGATAATTTAGAAATTATTTTAATACCCAAGTTGGGATGACCTTCAGCCTTTCAATTTGACGGAAAAGAGGATACTTTTAGTTGTGGGTGGCACGTAATTGTTTAGCAATGCAGCTATCATTAGCAGTTGCTTGTGTACATCTGTAATCTGTGCACACTTTACTTGACAAAGAACAATGCTATTCATCATTATATACATAGAAAATGAACGGCTAGCACTGTGCAAAGTTAATAATAGGTGAGAAATAGTTTTGCATCCGCAATTTTTGTCATTTTACTCCGACATCAAAACACTTGAACATGACATACTCATAATTCTGACTTCACAAGTAGGATGTAGGACCTTTTGAATGGCACACAAAGGCAGAATCTACCCTTCAAGGACTAAGGGCCCTATTCTGCACTGGCGGAGAGTACAATGCAGTCGTTTTGCTAGTTTCATACTAGTGCATTCGTCATTTTCATGCCAAATGCACACATTTTTTAAATAAATGAGTTTGTGCTCATTTCCTGCTCATAGGAGTGGTGCTTTTTAAATGAGGTGTGGCTGAGCACATTGCTATTTTAAGCCAGCAAAATGACATTGCGCTTTTGAGCAAAAAAAAAACCACGTCTGAAGTCAGCGGTGCATTATTGAACGATATATAAGTGGCGTACCTCTGAACAATTATGAGTGTTCGGACAACCTTTCTGCACCTTGCACTGGCACAAAGTCTCTTTTCTGCCATCAAAATAGCAAAATAGATTTGGACGCGCCTATACATTTTAGTTGTGCCTGGCGATTTACGCTGTGCACCGGCTTGTCAAAATACATCCCTAGATGTAGAATTGGATACAGGTGGTGTCACCCCTACAGGCAGCACTTCTAGCCTTCGCTGGCGGCGTGTGCTGAATAATTGTACTTTGTCAGAATGATCCCATATATCTTCACTGTGTCATACAAATTCATACCGGTTGGACCCTAGTATTTCAAATTTCGATTCATTAATTCAAGGGGCCGCCTTTCGCCCCTGTTAATAGGATTCATGCAGTTTATCAGTCATTAATGGGATGGCAGTAGGTCTGGGAACTGGCAGACACCCTCTCAAATCAGTATCATGTGAATATCTGTTTGCTGATTCAACATGTATAGTAATTTCTTCATTGCATTTGCTGAAGAGCAGTGCAGGTCTACATTTAAATTAAAGACAAGTGCTTTAATGGTAAACTCGTCAAGTGCCCTTTGGTTACGGCGAGTGCTGCAGAGCTGACATACCCTCCCCCCCCCCACCGGTCCTAACCAATGCGACACCCTAGGTGAGCATCAGGGCCCCCTGTCCGAGGTAAATTCAGATTGACTGCCATGTCAGCACCCCCCCAGAAGCTGGAGCCTGTGGCAGCCGCCTGTGTTTCCAGTAGCACTGACCCTGCTTCCACATCACTTACATCAGTAGTTTGGAAACATTTTGATTTCCAAATAAATTACACCAACACTGAAGAGAGAGGCTGTCGGTTGTATTATACCAAACTCGGATATGTTGCTGGAAACACATCCGACATGCTATCTCATTTGAGACGACATCATCCAATTGTGTAAATAACCAGAACAAGGCAGAAACAGCCTCTGCAAGTTAGTCATTTTGCCAGGATATTCACACCGGGCTAAAAACTATAGGGATATGTATCACTGCAGATATCACTATACAGATACTTAAGCTATAGCATACAAGAGGGAAGGCGGGTGTACTCCAATCTACCACAGCTGTGATTCGGTCGTGGGCAAAAGGCCTGACAAATTGGAGTAGAACCGCACAACTTTGAGTGTGTTAATGCTTTCCTACAACAGTTCATCGAGTAGCGTTTATAACACTAATAAGCCACAACAGGTTATACTTTGCTTGATTATTTATTTAAACATTTACAGGAGACCTTGATTGTGCACAGATGTGCTTTTATATGATCAGTGTTTTCTCAGTTGCTCTGAGGCAGTACAGCAGCACGGCTCTTATGTGACCATCTCCGGTCTTCTGCGGGGCTGGTCAGTAGGACTAATTACTTGCCTACTTGCATGTCTTGTGCCACTCTGGAAGTATGTGTCAATAGTGCATATTAATGTGTGTATTTGTGTTTCTGTCTGTATTTGGATACATCCTTTCATTTTAAAAGGGATTTTCCATTTTTAAGGGGATTGTCCATCTTATTTTGTTAAAAAACATCGCTGCTATTGAGTCTGTCTCTCTTGCCCATTCATTAGATCTCCAGACCACAACCTGCCAAATTGCATGTTAAACAAATGCATGATTCTACAGAGATATGGCAAAGTAAACACTAAGTGAGGACCTGAGAGACTTTTGGCTGAGATATGTGACAGTTCTGAATCTCCTTTTGAGTCAGATAGTTATCAGCTCCTCCCGCGTAAGATGTTTATCGCTGGTATGTGCTTCAGAGATGCTGCAGAAACAACAATTTCCTCTGCAAAAGGTGACAGTAGCAGCACTGTGGTTTCACTGCTGATTGAAGTGTGACTTCTGCGAAGACGGCTGGCCGTGGGCTCCATGGTCCTTACTGTTCTCTCTATAGTTACACTATATGGGGAAAAGTATTGGGGCACCTGGAAAACTGGAAATTTTACGACATCCCATTCTAAATCCATAGGCAACAGTATGGAGCTGGTCCCCCTTTTGCAGCAATAACAGCCGCCACTCTTCTGGGGAGGCTTTGTAAGGTACTAATAACACAGTTACTGAGCCAGTTTCTTAAATACGAAACAAATAAATGCACCCCCCCCCCCTTCCCCCGCACGTGGTATGGTATTTATGAAATTCAGTAATTATTGTCTATTTCGTTAAATGTGTTGGTTGCTAACAGCATTTCATAACAGAATCAAAAGAGAGAATGGAAATGAATTTCCTGGCAGGTAAGCCGTCATAATGACCAATACCATTTTTGTTTAGGTATTTCAGATCACAGTACCAGAACATTCTCTTCATTGTGGAGAAAAATAAATGACTAAATATCTATAAGGTATAATATTGTGTAATTTTCTTTGGTTATTAAAGCCAAGGACATCCTTGTTCACAAACTACAGTAGTAAACTGATGACGAGACAAATAACCTGCGTTCTCGTTCAGGGCTCATCGTCTACATGTCACAGTTCAACCGCGGTTAAGTTAGCCTCATATTCGACATTCAGTTTTCTAGCTTCAATAACTTTTCACGGAAGTAAGGTGGGGCGTTTCTAGTTATAAAATCGTGTTGTCCAGTCCACAGACAACGATGCACACCGGTTATTTTGTCGCTTCAAACCATTTCGTGATTTGTGCAAAATCACGTTAATAGCTAATAAAATAGGTGCTGTCAGCTGTAATGACATGGTCGGTTAGCATTTTGGGCTCATGGCGACTGATGCACACCCCTTTGTTTCCCAGATTGCTTTACGTACGATTTTTGAATGTTCGAATGTATCCGTGTAATGCGAAATGGGACAATGCATGAATGGGTTAATAACTTTAAAACTAGACGAGACAGGCACATCTAGTGAAGTGTGCTTTGATCAGTGGACTACAGGGAACAATGCACACCCCTTAGATTTTCAGAATAACTTTCTCTCTAACAGTTATTAATTAATACATTGTATGCATATTACATGGCATAGGGGCAATGCACTAAAGGGTTAATAGCTCTGGAACGAAATGGGACAGCCATGTCCCATGAAGTGTGCCTTGATCAAGGGACTCTGGGGGACAATGCACACCCCTTAGATTTTCAGAATAACATTCTCTCTAACAGCTATTAATTAATACATTGCATGCATATTACATGGCATAGGGGCAATGCAATAAAGGGTTAATAGCTTTGGAACGAAATGGGACAGCCACAATCTATCAAGTGTGCATGGAATAGGGGAACCTGGGGGACAATGCACACCCCTTAGATTTTCAGAATAACTTTCACTCTAATAGTTATGAATTGATACATTGTATGCATATTACATGGCATAGGGGCAATGCACTAAAGGGTTAATAGCTCTGGAACGAAATGAGACAGCCACATTCTATCAAGTGTGCATGGATCAGGGGAACCTGGGAGACAATGCACACCCCTTAGATTTTCAGAATAACTTTCACTCTAATAGTTATTAATTGATACATTGTATGCATATTACATGGCATAGGGGCAATGCACTAAAGGGTTAATAGCTCTGGAACAAAATGAGACAGCCACATTCTATCAAGTGTGCATGGATCAGGGGGGCCTGGGGGACAATGCACACCCCTTAGATTTTCAGAATAACTTTCACTCTAATAGTTATTAATTGATACATTGTATGCATATTACATGGCATAGGGGCAATGCACTAAAGGGTTAATAGCTCTGGAACAAAATGAGACAGCCACATTCTATCAAGTGTGCATGGATCAGGGGGACCTGGGGGACAATGCACACCCCTTAGATTTTCAGAATAACTTTCACTCTAATAGTTATTAATTGATACATTGTATGCATATTACATGGCATAGGGGCAATGCACTAAAGGGTTAATAGCTTTGGAACGAAATGGGACAGCCATGTCCAATTGAGTGTGCTTTCATCAGTGGAGTCTGGGGGACAATGCACACCCCTTGGATTTTCAAGATCACTTTCTGTCTAGCAGTTGCAGGGTTGAAAAACATGCTTAACAATTAGGCACATCTGCAAATGTCAGCATGTACTTCCAAATATACAATCTTCCCTCATGATTTGTTTTTATATATACATATATATATATATATATATATATATATATATATATATATATATATATATATATATATAAACAGTCATTGACAAAAGTCTTGTCACATAAGGACATAGTAACTTAAAAAGGCATATAGCTTTATTTCTAATCAATCAATTGTTACAATGAATGGATCAATTTAATGCCAAGGACTTTCACATTAATAACTGGGTGCAAAATGAAACAGTCAAAAAGTGTCCTGATGTTCACAGCTTGTTAAAGTCCAAAACACCTGTTTTTGCAAGGACAAAAGTCTTGTCATGTTTTTTAATTATTCAACCAATCACAAATTAGAGGTTCACCTGTGACAAATATTGTAATTAACATAATCCCAGGTGTGTATAAACAGAACCCCAGCACACCAGACCTTCACTTGAAGTGCAGCCTGGCTTCTGACAACATGCCAAAGATTCAACCACAGACCAAGTCTGCTGCTGAGGTGGCAGACGTCATTAATGTATCCAAACATTGTGGAAGTAAAATTGGACATTAGTAGGCCCAGGAGGGGAGGCATATTGGGTCTGTTATGTCTTAGGCCTTAGGCCAGAAGAGATTGTTTTGAATACTGTGTGACCTCGCTTTGTGATAGCTGCCTGCAGTTGGCTCCGCAGAAGCTGGTGATGAGAAGAGGAAAAAGCCTAATTCAGATATCTGGTCCTGCCTGAAGTGTCCCCTCCTCCACTGCCATCACCTGCACCTCGTCCTCCTGCCTATGTTCCTCCTCCTTTTTGGAGAGCTGAGCCTTCTGCCCCTGATGCTGAAGAAGGGGGGGCAGTGGGACTGATGCCACAGCATTCTATGAAACAGGAATACTTTCTCTATGCCGAGAATGAAGGTGGAAATGGGGGAAGACGGTTTCACAGTGACCTCAGAGGCTTTGGGACTGTTTTGCTTATCAGAGAAAGCTAACTTTGCCACTTGGTGGCTAGTGGAGTGAGAGAAGTACATGCAGATCTGGTGAAAAGGGGGGCTATTAAGGAAATAGCCTATTCTCCAGTTAATTCTCCTATCTTACCTGTGAAAAAGGCAAATGGTACTTGGTGATTTGTACAGGATTTGAGGGGTGTCAATGCAGCCATACACCCCAGAGCTCCTATCGTACCTAATCCAATCACGATTCTGGCTTCCATACCAGCGGAGGCTAAATGGTTCTCTATCATTGACTTGGCTAATGCTTTCTTTTCTATCCCAGTAGATCCAGATTCCCAGTACTGGTTCGCCTTCACCTTTCAGGGGAAGAGGTGGACTTGGACAGTGATGCCCCAGGGCTACACAGAGGCACCTAGTGTGTATGGGCAGGAGTTGGGAAAAATTTTGGAGGGGTTTACTGCGCCTGGGGGTAGCACACTGGTACAGTATGTGGATGATTTGTTGCTTTGCTCTCACACTCGTGAGTCCTGTAAACAGGACACCATAGCTATGTTAGACTTCCTGGCAATAAAAATTGGGCACAAAGCCTCCAAATAAAAGCTGCAGCTGGTGTCACAAAGGGTTAAATACCTTGGACACGTATTAACAAGCGAGGGAAGGTCATTAGGACCGGACCGAGTGGCATCCATACAGGAGATGCCCAAACCAG
This sequence comes from Paramormyrops kingsleyae, assembly GCF_048594095.1. Taxonomy (NCBI): domain Eukaryota; kingdom Metazoa; phylum Chordata; class Actinopteri; order Osteoglossiformes; family Mormyridae; genus Paramormyrops; species Paramormyrops kingsleyae. The sequence goes on from NC_132799.1 coordinate 25,495,953, forward strand.
AGACTAAACAGCAATTGCTTTCAGTCCCAGGCATGATTGGCTATTGCAGGCCTTGGATTCAGGACTATGCACAGAGGTCACAGCCCTTGGTTGATTTGACAATTGGACTAGGACTGACAGACAGACTGACGTGGACGACTGAAGCCGAAGACGCCCTAATTGATTTAAAGCAGGCGTTAATGTCAGCCCCAGCTTTGGGAGTGCCTGACTATCAAAAGCCATTTGTGCAATATGTGGACGAAAAAAAAAGGGTTCATGACTTCAGTCCTGACTCAGTATCACGGGGGGAGGTGCAAACCGGTTGCATACTACTCAAAGCGTTTGGACTCGGTGGCTCGAGCATTACCACCTTGCCTTCGAGCGGTGGCTGCAACAGCTGAGGCAGTGATGACGAGTGCAGATCTAGTGCAGCTGCAGCCACTGACACTTCGAGTTCCCCATGCAGTGCACGCGATCCTGACACAGGCCAGGACATCTCATTTGACGCCTGCACGATCAGTGCATTATCAGAATGTTTTGCTAACACTGGCAAATGTGACTGTGGAAAGGTGCTCTGCTTTGAATCCAGCGACCCTCCTTCCCACGGGGGTGGAAGGGGAACCGCATGATTGTTTGCAGGTCATCGACTGTGGGTGCAGACCTAGGCCGAATCTGACTGACATCCCACTGGAAGGAGGCAACACCCTGTTTGGCGGTGTGTCCTGGCTCGCATGAATAACAAAGCCAGGGGCAGGGCATCAACCCAGGGCAGGCCAGTCGTCTCTGAAATTTTTGCCAATTTCAGTTTCAGAGTTTGATTCGCCCTCTCCACCATCCCCCCACTCGAGGGATGATAGGCGCAATAATGTTTCAAATCGACTTGCATCCAATGGGACAATTTAGCCAGGGTCTCTGCAACAAACGCAGGACCATTGTCTGTGGTGATTCTAGATGGGATGCCCCACCGCGGAATCACCTCTTTCAGCAGACATTTAGCCACACTGTCGCATGCAGGTGCTAACATTTAATGGAATGGTGGAATAGCCCTGTGGACTAATACAGCAAAAAGTGTCTGGGGAATCATGTTGGACCTGAGATATACTGGGATACGCTTGTTAATTTGCTTTTAGGACACTAAATGTTTGGAATAACACTTAGTTATTTTTGATTCTTTCGTCACCCAGTAACAAGGTGTCTTGTTTAGTTTAGTGACTACCCAGCAGCTGTGTGCTTTGTACAGACGGCAGCTACCTTGAGAAGGGGAGTTTGTAGGATATCAGGGTCAGAACAGATATTTCATAGGTCTTATGTTCAACGCCATTTGTTAAAGGGTAGATATGGGGAGTGCGTCAAGTAAACATTCACACCCTCCCGAAAGGGACTCAGAGATCGAGGGAGAGATAATGAGGAAATGTAATAAAGGGGATAAGGGGAAACAGTCCCCAAGGCAGATAATGGAACGGGTTACTGGCCTGGGACTAAAGAAGGCTTGTAACACATCGTCAGACTGGGGGTAGATGGCCAAAGGAGGGCACTCTAAACATACTGGAGCTAGAATGTTGTGAAACAATGTTAGAAAGCAGGGAAAATGGTTATTGGGGTAAGGGAATGTGCAGGCCAGAATATTATTTTCGGTGGAAGTCTGTGGCCTTGTTGAGAGCTAGGAAACCTAGGGAACAGTTAAGTGATAAGGAAAGCCGTGTAATGGTTAGCAGGGAGGAAAGGGGGGCCGATCCGACTGCTGCTGTTTCTCCGCCTGAAGCTGGTGATGAGAAGAGGAAAAAGCCTAATTCAGATATCTGGTCCTGCCTGAAGTGTCCCCTCCTCCACTGCCATCACCTGCACCTCGTCCTCCTGCCTATGTTCCTCCTCCTTTTTGGAGAGCTGAGCCTTCTGCCCCTGATGCTGAAGAAGGGGGGGCAGTGGGACTGATGCCACAGCATTCTATGAAACAGGAAGACTTTCTCTATGCCGAGAATGAAGGTGGACATGGGGGAAGACGGTTTCACAGTGACCTCAGAGGCTTTGGGACTGTTTTGCTTATCAGAGAAAGCTAACTTTGCCACTTGGTGGCTAGTGGATGATACAATCCTGAGAGACTGTATCCCTGAAGGACAAGATCAGCCTGACAGATTGCATTGCACTGCTCAGTTTTCTGGACAAGGAGGATTTTGAGACTGTTGTGCTTGATTACCTCTATGTGGCAGAAGACAGGTCTGCTGCATCTGTCCGTTTGTCAGTCGGCCAGGAACAGTGGTACGTGGGAGGTTCGGTCCCCCATGTATCATATGGGAAAAAGGGGTCGCTAGAATGGAAGGATTTAGGACCCTGGGTCGCTGAGTGTGAGAAAAGGACTGAGTGGGTACGTGTGAAGGAAGGTAGGTGGATGAGTGGAGATGGTCAGGTGCAAAGGTATAAAATAGACCAGTGCATAGAGGTACAGAGAAAGGGGGACGCAATAGAAGATAAGGGGAAAGGTATTGATCCTCTGCCAGACTGGTTAGGGGAGGTACCAGATTGCTTGTGGGCAAAAGGGAAAAATGATTTTGGCAGAGTGGTGTCAGCTGAGCCTTTGGTGGTCCACCCCAAGTCTGACTTTCGGCCTCACAAGGCCCAGTATCCCTTATCTAGAGAAGCAGAGGAGGGAGTGAGAGAAGTACATGCAGATCTGGTGAAAAGGGGGGCTATTAATGAAATAGCCTATTCTCCAGTTAATTCTCCTATCTTACCTGTGAAAAAGGCAAATGGTACTTGGAGATTTGTACAGGATTTGAGGGGTGTCAATGCAGCCATACACCCCAGAGCTCCTATCGTACCTAATCCAATCACGATTCTGGCTTCCATACCAGCGGAGGCTAAATGGTTCTCTATCATTGACTTGGCTAATGCTTTCTTTTCTATCCCAGTAGATCCAGATTCCCAGTACTGGTTCGCCTTCACCTTTGAGGGGAAGAGGTGGACTTGGACAGTGATGCCCCAGGGCTACACAGAGGCACCTAGTGTGTATGGGCAGGAGCTGGGAAAAAATTTGGAGGGGTTTACTGCGCCTGGGGGTAGCACACTGGTACAGTATGTGGATGATTTGTTGCTTTGCTCTCACACTCGTGAGCAGTGTTGGGGAAAGTTACTTTTAAATGTAATATATTACAATACTGAGTTACTCCCCCCAAAAAGTAACTAATTGCATTACTTAGTTACTTTTTATGGAAAGTAATGCGTTATATTACTTTTGAGTTACTTTTGCGTTACTTATTTCTTACCTGGATAAAGCTTTTTGTTGTTCAGGCCTTAGAATTATTATTTCATTTTCTTTTAAAAACACATATATAGAATAATAATATAGAATTATATAATATTCTCAGAACTTTCAGAGCTATGCATGCCATTTAAAAAAAATCTCAACATTAATTATTGAAAGTTGAAAATTAATGTGTTTGTTAAGTTTTTATTTTTGTTTTGGTAGGCTATGGCCTACATAAAGTAAATTCACTGTCCAATGAGATAATAAAGAGTGCAATATAGGCTAGATAATTGCCATTGTGAAATAAGTTATATTAGGGCAAAAGACAGATCTTAAACATTTAAAATGTTTAATAACTTTTTAGAGAACAATGAAATTGTACTACTCAAGTGATCTGAATTCCTTAGTTCAAATTTTATCAGATTATTCAAGTCAGCCTATGTGTTTCTATGATGCTTCAAAAACATTATTTCTCTGTTCACGCTGCACTTCATCTGCCAATGAATTCAACGATCTTATCAGATCTCCAGCCGCCATGTTTCAAACGATCTAAACGTAACGCGCTTCCGCCAATCCCCGCCTTGACGCAATGATTGCCGTAGGGTGGGCGTGGTCAGCTCGGAATGCATTTTCAAAGCAGCACTGAGTGCGTGATTCTACATGACTACGTTCGTTTTAATTAAATATTTTTTTAAGCAAATTAATTAAAATAGAAAAGTAACTCGCGCTACTTTTTTAAAAAAGTAACTCAAATATTGATGTGTAAATTTATAAAGTAATGCGTTATATTACTCGTTACTTAAGAAAAGTAATATTATTACGTAACGCACGTTACTTGTAACGCGTTACCCCCAACACTGCTCGTGAGTCCTGTAAACAGGACACCATAGCTATGTTAGACTTCCTGGCAATAAAAATTGGGCACAAAGCCTCCAAAGAAAAGCTGCAGCTGGTGTCACAAAGGGTTAAATACCTTGGACACGTATTAACAAGCGAGGGAAGGTCATTAGGACCGGACCGAGTGGCATCCATACAGGAGATGCCCAAACCAGAGACTAAACAGCAATTGCTTTCAGTCCCAGGCATGATTGGCTATTGCAGGCCTTGGATTCAGGACTATGCACAGAGGTCACAGCCCTTGGTTGATTTGACAATTGGACTAGGACTGACAGACAGACTGACGTGGACGACTGAAGCCGAAGACGCCCTAATTGATTTAAAGCAGGCGTTAATGTCAGCCCCAGCTTTGGGAGTGCCTGACTATCAAAAGCCATTTGTGCAATATGTGGACGAAAAAAAAAGGGTTCATGACTTCAGTCCTGACTCAGTATCACGGGGGGAGGTGCAAACCGGTTGCATACTACTCAAAGCGTTTGGACTCGGTGGCTCGAGCATTACCACCTTGCCTTCGAGCGGTGGCTGCAACAGCTGAGGCAGTGATGACGAGTGCAGATCTAGTGCAGCTGCAGCCACTGACACTTCGAGTTCCCCATGCAGTGCACGCGATCCTGACACAGGCCAGGACATCTCATTTGACGCCTGCACAATCAGTGCATTATCAGAATGTTTTGCTAACACTGGCAAATGTGACTGTGGAAAGGTGCTCTGCTTTGAATCCAGCGACCCTCCTTCCCACGGGGGTGGACGGGGAACCGCATGATTGTTTGCAGGTCATCGACTGTGGGTGCAGACCTAGGCCGAATCTGACTGACATCCCACTGGAAGGAGGCAACATCCTGTTTGTTGATGGGAGTTCTTTGCGGCTGGAGGATGGATCGCCAGCGACCTCCTATGCTGTGGTGCGAGATGGATCACTTGTGGACGGGGGGCAGCTGCCTAGACATTGGTCCGCACAGGCGGCTAAGCTGTTTGCACTGCAACAGGCCTGCAAACTGCCTGAAGGACAGAAAGTCACTATCTACACAGACTCAAGATACGCCTTCGGGGTGTGTCACGATCATGGTGCATTGTGGAAGCAGAGAGGTTTTCGCACCAGCACTGGAAAATCCATTCAGCATCATCAATTAGTGGAGCAATTGTTGGACGCTCTCATGCTACCCGAACAGGTGGCAATAGTGAAGTGCCAGGCCCACACAAAGCGGACTGATGAAATCAGTCAGGGGAATGATCTCGCAGACCAGTGGGCTAAAAGTTTAGCTAGAGACTCCGCTGGGTTTGGGAATAAGGTTTTGCTAGCAATGGATGTTGATAAACTATGCGCTGATAATGACCTTGTTTTGATTCAAACAGGTGCTACAGAGGGTGAGCTCCGCGGATGGAAACGGAGCGGTGCACAGTGTGATGGGGAAGGCGTGTGGCGACATTCTGGGACTAACCGACCTTATCTTCCTAGATCTGCATATCCAGGAATGGCCGAAGCCGTTCATGGCCTGGATCATGTGTCTCGTGACGGGATGGTAGCAGCTGTGACTCGGGTGTGGCATGCTCCTAGGTTTGCCGCAGCTGCTGCCCAATTCTGCGGGAGGTGTATGGTGTGCATGAAATTCAATGTGGGGAAGGGCATCCCAACCGACCTGGCAGTGACCCCGAGTCCCCAAAGCCCGTTTGATCACCTGCAGATGGATTTCATTGAGCTAACGGCATGCAGGGGATACAAGTATTGTTTGGTGATTGTAGATCTGTTTTCCAGGTGGGTGGAGGCATTCCCTTGCCGTCGCCCTGATGCTCTGAGTGTGGCTAAATGTCTGCTGAAAGAGGTGATTCCGCGGTGGGGCATCCCATCTAGAATCACCACAGACAATGGTCCTGCGTTTGTTGCAGAGACCCTGGCTAAATTGTCCCATTGGATGCAAGTCGATTTGAAACATTATTGCGCCTATCATCCCTCGAGTGGGGGGATGGTGGAGAGGGCGAATCAAACTCTGAAACTGAAATTGGCAAAAATTTCAGAGACGACTGGCCTGCCCTGGGTTGATGCCCTGCCCCTGGCTTTGTTATTCATGCGAGTCAGGACACACCACCAAACAGGGTTGGCTCCTTTTGAAGTGTTGACAGGAAGGCCAATGCGTGTTTTGTCTCCCTCGCGATATGTCACACTGGAAACCGTGGCTGGGGATTTGCTGACTTATCTTACAGGTTTGCGGCAAGCAATAGGTGCAGCCTGGGACCAGGTTCGTGCCCATTGGAGGACTCCAGAGGGAGAACCACTACGAGCTGTGACACCGCTTGACCCAGGGAGCTGGGTGTTGGTTCGTGACTTGAGGAGAAAGAGATGGAACACGCCGAGATGGAGGGGACCACACCGGGTGCTGATGGTGACCCCTCACGCAGTGAAAGTGGAGGGAATCGACGCCTGGGTCCATTGGGTCCACTGCAGATGCGTGTCCGACCCTGGTGGTTCTTTCAAGACTGGTCCCTGAGAGGGTCACAACTGTGTTGCCTTTTTATGATAACTATTTTTATTGTGACTGTTCTTTTTGGGATTGATGCTATAATGTTTTGGAGAACCGCTTTTACTTGTAGTGTTGCTGCTAATGTTTTTGCTGCTTAGGTGTTGCTCTAGTGTTCTGTCTTCCCAGGCGAGCTCTGTCATTTTGCAGCGGGCTTCCCATGATCCATACGGGGATGATCCTCTCCTCCCGGCCTGGCTCTTCGACCCACAACCCCAGGTCGTCATCGATATGACCAGCAACGCCGACTCTGCTGGTGACTCGTGGTCCATCCAACCGCTGCCAGCGCCCGTCGCCCCGCTGCGCTATTGTCCGGGGTTTTACTACACTGTGTACTCTGGTTCTGTGTGAACAGCGTGGATTTCGCGTGTTCAAAAGGGGGGAGTGTGGAAGTAAAATTGGACATTAGTAGGCCCAGGAGGGGAGGCATATTGGGTCTGTTATGTCTTAGGCCTTAGGCCAGAAGAGATTGTTTTGAATACTGTGTGACCTCGCTTTGTGATAGCTGCCTGCAGTTGGCTCCGCAGAAGCTTGGACCTTGGAGGGGCAGACAGTGGAGCAAAGGGGGGGAGAAACCACTTGCAGGAAGAGACTCGAAGCCACCCCAACTGGTGCACAAAGAGTTATAGCTTAATAGAATAGTAGTAGTCAATATATAATATGTTATATGCAATTGATCGCATCATGTTAATCATACTTATGTTAATCATACTAATCATATGTTAACCATGTATTTTCAGCGATTCAGGGACAATATGTCAATGTGTTAATCATTAATCAATGGACCACCCAAACATTAACAGTGATTCAATGTCATATAATTAATATCTATATACATATCTCATGTAGAGTCTAGAAGCCGAGGCTGTCTCCAGTAAGTTCCGTACAATGGGTGGATTTTACCTTGCTACCAAAGTGAACCAATGGAGCGGGAGAATTGTGTTTGTTTTACGTTTCAGCTTAGTTTGTTGATGTTTCATGACCAATCAGGCCTTAGAAGTCCTGGGAGTTATGGTTTATCTACTGGTTGCTCTGTGTGCCGGGGGTGACTTTGTACCAAGGGCCAGAGTGTGATGGGAGCGCTTTGCTGAACTTGCTGGAATAAAAGAGATTTTCTTTACTCACCAAACTAAGAGGTCCAGACTTTTATTCTAAGTCCTTGATTTATAATTTTTCTACCACAACATCAAGTGGAGAGGATTAAAAAAGATATAAAGAAACTGGTGATGTTTATGACAAGCCCAGGTCAGGCAGACCCCGTAAGACAACTCTTTGAGAGGACCGTTTGTTGCTTCGAAAGTCCAGGGCCAACCCTTTTTCAACTGCAGCAGAGCTACATCAGAACTGGTCACCAGAAACCGCTGTGTCTACAAGAACAGTTTCTCGAATTCTCGCACGCAGTGGTCTCCATGGCCAAATTAGTGCTCAGAAACCAGCATTAACAAGAACACAACAAAAAAAGCATGTGGAATTTGCCAAGGCCCACAGCTTGCAGGGAGGATGGACAGAGGCAAAGTGGCAGAAGGTTGATTTTTCTGACGAATTATCCATTGAACTACATACCAAATGCCACAAATACTGCAGGAGACCTGTTGGAACCCGCATGAACTCAAAATTCACCCAGAAAACAGTCAAGTTTGGTGGAGGAAAAATCATGGTTTGGGGTTACATCCATGGGGGTGTTCGAGAGATCTGCAGAGTGGATGGCAACATCAACAGCCTGAAGTATCAAGATATTCTTGCTGCCCATTACATTCCAAACCATAAGAGGGGGCAAATTCTGCAGAAGGATGGCGCTCCTTCTCGTACTTCAGCCTCCACATTGAAGTTCCTGAAACTGAAGAGGATCAAGGTGCTCCAGGATTGGCCAAGCCCAGTCACCAGACATGAACATTATTGAGCATGTCTGGGGTAAGATGAAGGAGGAGGCTTGGAAGACGAAACCAAAGAATCTAGACGAACCCTGGGAGTCCTGCAAGACTGCTTTCTTTGCCATTCCAGATGACTTCATCAACAAGTTATTTCAGTCATTGCCAAGACGTATGGATGTGGTCCTCCAAGCTCATGGGAGTCATACACATTATTATTTTTTTTTCCAAGGCACCATGACTTTATGTTCTGATGTTATTGTAGCATGTTTGTGTATTCTAAATGAAGTATATGTATAATTTCTACATTATTTTTGCATTTGACAAGACTTTTGTCCAGGCAAAAGTTGACCTTTCTGTCCTAATTACATGACAAAACTCAATGAATGATGCAAAACTTTATTTTGGTATAATAAGCATAATCTAGAGGGCTTTGCCTTTTCTTATAAGCCATTTCTGATTCCAACTGATTAACTACAGGTCAAGTTATTATTTGTTGTTCCTACAACTTGGTTAAGCGACAAGACTTTTGTCAGGCACTGTATATATATACACACACTGCCCAAAAAAATTAAAGGAACGCTTATTAATCAGAGTATAGCATCAAGTAAACTAAAATTCTTGGATATTCATCTGGTCAGTTAAGTAGCAGAGGGGGTTGTTAATCAGTTTGGTGTTAATGAAATTAAGAACAGGTGCACTAGAGGGGCAACAATGAGACATTTTTCCCTCCTCAACTTTTCTGACTGTTTTTTCACTAGTTTTGCATTTGGCTACAGTCAGTGTCACTACTGGTAGCATGAAGCGATACCTGGACCCTACAGAGGTTGCACAGTTAGGCCAACTCCTCCAGGATGGCACATAAATACATGCCATTGCCAGAAGGTTTGCTGTGTCCCCCAGCACAGTCTCAAGGGCATGGAGGAGATTCCAGGAGACAGTTACTCTAGGAGAGCTGGACAGGGCCGTAGAAGGTCCTTAACCCATCAGCAGGACCAGTATCTGTTCCTTTGTTCAAGGAGGAATAGGATGAGCACTGCCAGAGCCCTACAAAATGACCTCCAGCAGGCCTCTGGTGTGCATGTCTCTGGCCAAACAATCAGAATCAGACTTCATGAGGGTGGCCTGAGGGCCCGACGTCCTCTAGTGGGCCCTGTGCTCACTGCCTGGCACTGTGGAGCTCGATTGGCATTTGCCATAGAATACCAGAACTGGCAGGTCCAATACTGGCACCCAGTGCTTTTCACAGATGAGAGCAGATTCACTCTGAGCACATGTGACAGAAGTGAAAGGGTCTGGAGAAGCCATGGAGTACGTTATGCTGCCTGTGACATTATTCAGCATGACCGGTTTGGTGGTGGGTCAGTGATGGTCTGGGGAGGCATATCCATGGAGGGACACACAGACCTCTACAGGCTAGACAACGGCACCTTGACTGCCATTAGATATCGGGATGAAATCCTTGGACCCATCGTCAGACCCTATGCTGGTGCAGTGGGTCCTGGGTTCAACCTGGTGCACGACGATGCCCAGCTTAATGTGGCGAGAGTATGCAGGCAGTTCCTGGAGGATGAAGGAATTGATACCAATGACTGGCCCCCATGCTCACCTGACCTAAATCCAATAGGACACCTCTGGGACATTATGTTTCGGTCCTTCCAGTCTGCACCTCAGACTGTCCAGGAGCTCAGTGATGCCCTGGTCCATCTTATTATTGTTATACTTATTATTATTATTATTATTATAACAATTAAAAGGGATAAATACTTTTACTTATCCAATATTTGTTACTCATAGTCCAGGCTATATTCCTATTGATATTTTCAATGTTCCAAATGAACTCGGACCACAAAGTGGCAACGTTATGCATCAGGATTCTGGTGTATTTATTATTCCACTTTTAATCTTTTGTTAATAACATTTATTGTGACATCTTTTCAAGATGTTGGCATCCTGTCAGGTGTGCTGCAATCTTGCAGTAGTTTAAGAAGACCTAAAAAAATTGTGTTAAAAACAAAAGTACTCTCAAGGAGAAATTGGATCACTAAATATAGTTAAAAAATCAGACTATGTGACCAAATGCCCCTCTCAATTGATCAGCAGGGGAGATTAATAGAATGTTTTTAGAATGAATTTACTCTTTTGTGTAAAAAAAGTATTAATTTTTAAATTTGATGTGTTCATTATTCCAAGTTAATTTTTATAAGGAGAGTAATTTTTTTGTATATAAGAAGCCAGAATTCAAATGGTGGCTTAATTATTGTTTTCTTTTTTGTTCAATGGACAAATGCTTAATGCTAATGTATTAAATGTGACGAAACACGTAATCAAGCAATTCAGCTGCGATACATTTACTTTGTCCCACGGTGCACTGCCTAATTCACACTTTACAACTTACTTATGGATAAATTTGTGTTATCAATTAACTATCAATATGTATGAAATGGAGCAATGGCATGTAATATGGATGCGATGTAATAATTAATAACTACTAGACAGAAAGTGATCTTGAAAAGCCAAGGGGTGTGCATTGTCCCCCAGGTCCCCCTGATCCATGCACACTTGATAGAATGTGGCTGTCTCATTTTGTTCCAGAGCCATTACCCCTTTAGTGTGTTGCCCCATTGCACTTTAAGTGGATGCAATATATTAACAAATAACTATTACAGACAAAAACAATCTGAAAATGCAAGGGGTGTGCATTGTCCCCCAGGTTCCCCTGATCCATGCACACTATATGGGACATGGCTGTCCCATTTTGTTCCAGAGCTACAGTATTAACCCTTTATTGCATTGCCCCTATGCCATGTAATATGCATACAATGTATTAATTAATAACTGTTAGAGTGAAAGTTATTCTGAAAATCTAAGGGGTGTGCATTGTCCCCCAGAGTCCACTGATCCATGCACACTTCATGGGACATGGCTGTCCCATTTAGTTCCAGAGCTATTAACCCTTTAGTGCATTCCCCCTATGCCATGTAATATGCATACAATGTATTAATTAATAACTGTTAGGGTGAAAGTTATTCTGAAAATCTAAGGGGTGTGCATTGTTCCCTGTAGTCCACTGATCAAAGCACACTTCACTAGATGTGCCTGTCTCGTCTAGTTTTAAAGTTATTAACCCATTCATGTATTGTCCCATTGCACATTATACGGATACATTCGAACATTCAAAAATTAATTAAAAATCGTACGTAAAGCAATCTGGGAAACAAAGGGGTGTGCAACAGTCGCCATGAGCCCAAAATGCTAACCGACCATGTCATTACAGCTGACAGGACCTATTTTATTAGCTATTAACGCGATTTTGCACAAATCACGAAATGGTTTGAAGCGACAAAATAACCGGTGTGCATCGTTGTCTGTGGACTGGACAACACGATTTTATAACTAAAAACGCCCCACCTTACTTCCGTGAAAAGTTATTGAAGCTAGAAAACTGAATGTCGAATATGAGGCTAACTTAACCGCGGTCACAGACATGGGAATGTGCTTGTGCCAGTATCTGCTTCTGGAATTAAATACGTTAATACCAACGAAAGAAAATAAATATATATGCATAAGCAGACCACCCGGAACACTGTCTAAATATCGTCGTACCCGTATCTGCATCTGAGAGGAAGGAGTTGAAGCCACACACCAACTTTCACACATACTCTCACACACACACACACACCCAGAAAAGGGGAAAGAGGGATAAAATAGGGGAAGAGAGCCCTAGGCTCTCTTGTGTGTGTGTGTGTGTGTGTGCGCGCGCATGTCTATGTGTGTGTGCATTCTAAGTGTATGTGTGTTGATATGAAAGTGTGTGTATGTGTGTGCATATGTACGTGTATGTGTGTGTGTGTGTATGCATACGTGTATGTGTGTATATTTGGACCCAGCCGCCCCACAGTGGCCAGGTACCCGGGCCCCCCGCCACCGGATGGCTGCGCGCCCACACAAGGAAGGCAGGGGGGGAGGCACCGGGCGCCCCCCACCGGTGAGCACGAGCCAGGAACCCCACGGCCACAGGCGGCAGCGAGCCACCAAGCACACCCGCCCCTGGCTACCCCGACCCCCCCTCCCCCAAGCCCAGATCCCAACCCTCCCTCCCCAGCCCCCGCACCCTCCCTCCCCCAAGTCCCCTCACTGCCGCCCCCACACCACCCCATCATCCACGTGCTCCCCATACCAGAACAACATGCAGACACACAGATCCATGCATGCACTCATACACACACTCAGACACACACTCCCAGTCACACCTGCTCGTCTTTGAGGTCCGGCCGCAGATGCCCTGGACTTGCCCAGTGGACGGCCCAGAGGATGTTCCCCCCCCCCCCCCAGATCGCAGGCGAGCGGGCACCCCGCCGGAGACCGACAGCACCCCACAGACGCAGCCGCCCCACCCCCGAGCCCACCCGCCGGCGTATGTATTGTCTAAAATGCAGTTAAGATAATGAGGGGGGGGGGGGGAGATGAGTGGCTAATCGCCCCCCCTTCCCTCTGTGTGGTGCGGTTTGATGTCTAGGTGTGGCGTGTAATTAGGAGAGATGGGGGGTGAATAGCTGATCACCCCCCATTACCTATGTGTGGTGTAGGTGGATGCGGACCGGCAGGGGGGCGTGCGGTGATAGTCGACAGTGCCGCAGGGCAGCGGGCGCCAGGCAAGGCACGCCCAGACGCACGGCACCAACACCCAGGGGGCACCACCGCCCCCCGCCGCAGCGCCCCCCCGCCCCAACCCAAGGAGATGTCTGGGGCCTCATCTGCGCCGGCATCGCCGACGAGCCGTTCATACCCAGATACCCACATTCACCAAACACTCGCACCCCACCACACCCGCACCACCCCAACACCGACGTGCTCCCCCGTCCCAGGCCATACATGCAGACAAACAGAGCATGCATACTCACCAGATACACGCACGCACACTCACCAGACACGCACGCACACTCACCAGACACGCACGCACACTCACCAGACACGCACGCACACTCACCAGACACGCACGCACACTCACCAGACACGCACGCACACTCACACTCACCAGACACGCACGCACACTCACCAGACACGCACACACTCACGCACACACTCACCAGACACACGCACAGACACACCCATACGCACCAGATACACGCACTGTCATGAATGCAGGCGGCTCGGGCACAGGAGCGCGGCATGGTGCAGGCACGGAAAGGATGGCGGACAACCCACTTGCGGCTCAGAGACAGAAGGGGTTTATTAACTAAAACAGAAGACACTACAAAACCAAAGAAACCAAAAGGACCACGGGGGGTCAAACTCTAAAGGGAATAAACTTAGACTAAAACACAAAACCAAATACACATCAAAACACAGAAAATAGCGGAACCATCAAAGAACAACAGACCACACAACAACACAATCAATCAACAATGAACCACTAGTGAACTAAACTCAGGCAGGAACTTAAATAGGAAAACTGAACAGAGTAACGAGGCAGCAGGAGTGAGACAAGCAATAAACCAATTGGGGAAGGTGCAGGACAACGAGCAATCAGGGAAAACACAAGGGCAGGCACAAGAACAGGAAACAGGTGGAACTAATGAACTCAAGGAACAAAACAGGGAAACTAAGAATTAACCAAGGAAAAAGGGAAACCGAAACCAACACTAGGGAATTTAAACAGATAAAGACACAAGCAGGGGCACAAGGAACAAAACCAAAACCAACTACAAAATCAGACATAAGAACTAAAGAAACTCAAATGAAACACTAGGGAGCCAAAATACAAAAACAGGAGGTGGGATTCAAACACACGACAGAAAGGTATACAGACAACCACATGCTCAACACATTGAGCCACAAGACCAGACAGATAACAGGGGAAACTCAAAGACAAACATGAAGGACGGGATGACCAGCAATGCCTGCTGGTCAAACGGGGAAGGGACACGGAAGGACCACAGCAGGGGCTGACCCTGACACGCACATCTCAAGGCCCAACAGCAGATGCCCTGGAATTGTCCAGTGGTCGGCTCCAGAGGATGTTCCCCCACCCCCCAGGTCGCAGGCTAGTGGCACCCCGCCGAAAGCCGGCAGCCCCCCGCAGACACCGCCGCCCCGCACCCGGGCCCGCCAGCCAGCACCCACCGCCCCCCCCATCCCCCAACCCCCTGGTCCGCCCACCACCCCCCTTGATCAGAGGGAATGGGCGTGTGTGTGGAGCTAAGGTGCATTTAAAATGTGGGGGGACTCAGGTGGGGGATGGATACCCCAGCCAGTGCTGCGGGCCTCCCCCCCCAGCACCCACAGGCCCTCAATGTCTAAAGTGGAGTTAAATTAGAGGGGAACGGAGTCCGCTGTCCAGCTGTTGGCTGCCAAAGCAGCCGACCCAGGACCTGCACAGCTCCCCCCACCCTCCAAGGCCCTATGTGAAAGAGTGGTGTGACATGGATGTATGTCTAAAGTGCAATTAAAATAATACAGGGGGGGTGAGTGGCTAGTCACCCCCCCCTCCCTCTGTTTGATGCAGTGTGGTGTTGTGGGTGTGGTGTCTAAAGTGGAATTAAAAGAGATGGGGGGTGACTAGCTGATCACCCCCCAGTACCTATATGGAGTGTGGTGTTGGTGGGTGTGGGCTGTAGGGGGCTGTGGGGGAATAGGTGGTAATGCAGCAGGGTAGCGGGCATCCAGCACGACGCGCCCAGATGCACGGCACCAACGCCCACGGGGGCGCTACCCCCCCCGCCCCAACCCGAGGGGGGTATCCAGAGCCTCATCTGCGAAGGCCTCACTGACGAGCCTCTCTCACACAAACACCTACACTCACCAGACAGACTGACCTGGGACCTGTACCCTCTGTACCCTGCCCCGGTCCCTCCCCCCAGAGGCCAGCATGCCCAGAGGCTCCCAGAGCGACACCCTAGTCAGTCCCACATGGGAAGGGGCGCCCAGGGGGAGCCCGGCCCCCCCGGCACGGACGAGGCCCCCACCCCACCAGCGGGCCCCCCGGAGCCCCGAGCCCCACCCCGCACCCACGAGGCCCTAGCCACCCGGCCAGGGCCGGCGCCCCCCGCCCAGGCCGCCAGGCCCCCCCCGCGCCCACCGGGTAGATGCCCCCAGCCCCCCCACAACCCCCAGCCCAGGAACCGCAGGCCCCCAGCCCCACGGAGCCTCCGGCACCCACACCCCCCAGAGCCCCCCCACCATCCAAGGGACACAAGGAACAGCAAAGCCATGACGCCACACACCTACTAAGTGATGGAGTCAATTATTGGGGACCAGACAGAGTTGAAATTGGCTAATTGATTCTTGGAGGAAGCAGACATTCGCTCCATACTAATGTGGTCCAACAAGAGACCTTTGTACTGATTAATACTCAGATTGTTTTTTGATTTCCAATTCACAAGAATAGTTTTCTTGGCGATGCACAAGGCGGTGAGAACCATTTGTGTTGCACTACCCTCCAGATCCATATTACTTACATCGCCTAGCAAGCATAATCTCGGGGAGGCCGGAATATTATACCCTAAATACGTAGATAAGTCTTCGCATACCCTCTGCCAAAATAGGTGAACAGCTGTGCATTCCCACATAGCGTGCATATAGCTGTCTGGTGCATTACCTGTGCAGTAAGGGCAGGTGTCGGATTCTATGAGGCCCATCTTGAACATCCTTTGTCCTGTGTAGTGTGTTCTATGGAGAGTCTTATATTGTATGAGTTGCAGATTGGGTTTTTTGGTCATTCTAAAAGTATTTAAACATATTTGTGTCCAGATGTTCTGGTCTATATTAATCGATAAATCAATTTCCCATTTTGAGGTTGGAAGAGATATTGAGTCGTTTAAATCTGACAATGATCTGTATATTTTTGACATTGTTTTAGGCGCATGGATTCTCAGTAGCTGGGTTACCTTTGTAGGTAATTGTAGATTTAATTCATTATATCTGAATTTACCCCTTATTATAGATTTAAGTTGCTGGTACTCTAGAAACTTGCTTCTCTGAATATTGTACTGTGAAACAAGTTCTTCAAATGTAATAAATTGTCCATTTTGGATAATATGCTCTAGATACCGTATGCCTTTATCCCTCCATACAGTGAAATTTAACACTTTCTTGTTCAGTAGGATGTCTGGATTGTTCCAGATGGGCGTTCGTTGGCATGGGGTTAGCGAGGATTTGTTTAATTTAAGAAAGTCCCACCAGGCTGTCAGAGATGTTCTAATATTAATGCTTAGGAAACATTTATGGTGTTTGATACTAGAGCTGATAAATGGCAAATCGGAGATATCTAAATTATCACAGAACTCCTGTTCTACATTTAACCATAGTCTGTCTAGCGGGCTGGGATTAATCCATTTCAAAACATATTGTAATCTATTGGCACGTAAGAATTTCCCGTATTGCCACCTCCCCAACACCAACGCTCTCAAAGTGGACTAAAAGGGGTGGCTGAACAGCGCCATTTAAAACAAATAACCCTGATGCAAAAAGCCATCTACCCCCATGACCTGCCTGCTTCAAATTTTCCATAACCCTAAAACCATTTTTTGGTTTGTTTACAAATGGTTTGAGATGGGAAGGTGTAGTTGTATCAAACTCGTCTGACCATTTTCGTTAATTTTTCCTCTTCTGAGTGCGACTTAAAGAAGCATCAGTGTCACATTTTGTAAGAATTTCTTCCCTGTTTGATTTTGTTATTAGGGCATTAAAACACCCATCAAATTTAACTGTAGGCCCATTTCCTACCGTAATATTTTTTATTACGACTTTTAAACAAAACACTCATTTAACCATATGCAAAACCTGTCTTCACAATTTACAATAACCCTTCTTAAAAAACAGAAAGTACATAATACAGTAAAATTGCAGAAACGACGAAAAAGAGATATTAGTGTGGCATTTAGGGCTAAGCATTAATCTTATGTGTCTTTCCTTCTGTTTACTAGATACGGTTAACTTAACTCCGTTTAGTTATAGGAAGATCTCCAAGACATCTCTCCAAGATGACCCTTGCCCATGTGTGTGTCCCTGAACACTGAGAACAGTTCCTGAACAAACTGAACTTTTCACACCTTTCTAAATTGCTCCCTCGGGTGTCGCCTCACCCCATGTCTTGCGCTCTCCTTGACCCGCTGTAGCTCGTCGCCGGACTCATTGCCAGTCGCAGGACCTTTCACACCGTCGGGTCGTGTTGTAAACAGTTCACAGATAGCGATCGTGTGTCGATTTGCCTCAGATCTTTGGGGTTTTCTCGGCAATTTCCCCGAATTTTCGGTGAACGGAAAATCGGGGCTAAAACCGTGTAATTTAAGCTGCCATTTGTTCAGAAATACACCAGATGGGAAAAAAATCTTCCCATGAGAAAGATGCATGGAGATAGTGAGAATCAATTCTGAATACCCAAAGAACAATTTCTTGATCTTCAGAATAAAATGCCTGTGGTGAAGAACCAAGATGTGATCTCCAGCCTGCCACATGCGATGAGAAACCACAGAGAGATTCATTCAACATAAAGATATAAAATAAATGCTAGAGCAAAATTGCAACCCTCGCTAAATAACAAGACAATATAAGTAGCTTCATTCTGCAAACATTTATTTGTTACACAAAAAAATAGGTTTTCAAAATAAATATAAAATGGACAATAACATAAATAATTTATTATAGTACATTTATGTTTTCATCGCTAAACGGAGTATATATCTTTGGACATATTAGGGTTAGGCTTTATAATATATTATAATTAAACACATATTTAGTCGTCAAAGCAAGAAATCGGTATTTAATGTACAAAGGGACAGCAGCAGACAAAGGAGTCCAAAGTGAGTGCGACTGTGTCGGCGTCAGGTCCAATTATGGGTAGAGAGGTAATAGGGAGTCATACAATGGCAACGGGGAGTCCTACAAAGGGAACAGGGAGTCCTACAAAGGCAACGGGGAGTCCTACAAAGGGAACAGGGAGTCCTACAAAGGCAACGGGGAGTCCTACAAAGGGAACGGGGAGTCCTACAAAGGCAACGGGGAGTCCTACAAAGGGAACGGGGAGTCCTACAAAGGGAACAGGGAGTCCTACAAAGGCAACGGGGAGTCCTACAAAGGGAACGGGGAGTCCTACAAAGGGAACGGGGAGTCCTACAAAGGGAACGGGGAGTCCTACAAAGGCAACGGGGAGTCCTACAATGGCAACGGGGAGTCCTACAAAGGGAACAGGGAGTCCTACAAAGGCAACAGGGAGTCCTACAAAGGGAAAAGGGAGTCCTACAAAGGGAACGGGGAGTCCTACAAAGGGAACGGGGAGTCCTACAAAGGGAACAGGGAGTCCTACAAAGGCAACGGGGAGTCCTACAATGGCAACGGGGAGTCCTACAAAGGGAACAGGGAGTCCTACAAAGGCAACAGGGAGTCCTACAAAGGGAAAAGGGAGTCCTACAATGGCAACGGGGAGTCCTACAAAGGGAACGGGGAGTCCTACAAAGGCAACGGGGAGTCCTACAAAGGGAACGGGGAGTCCTACAAAGGGAACAGGGAGTCCTACAAAGGCAACGGGGAGTCCTACAATGGCAACGGGGAGTCCTACAAAGGCAACGGGGAGTCCTACAAAGGGAACGGGGAGTCCTACAAAGGGAACAGGGAGTCCTACAAAGGCAACGGGGAGTCCTACAATGGCAACGGGGAGTCCTACAAAGGGAACAGGGAGTCCTACAAAGGGAACAGGGAGTCCTACAAAGGCAACGGGGAGTCCTACAATGGCAACGGGGAGTCCTACAAAGGGAACAGGGAGTCCTACAAAGGCAACAGGGAGTCCTACAAAGGGAAAAGGGAGTCCTACAATGGCAACGGGGAGTCCTACAAAGGGAACGGGGAGTCCTACAAAGGGAACAGGGAGTCCTACAATGGCAACGGGGAGTCCTACAAAGGGAACAGGGAGTCCTACAAAGGCAACAGGGAGTCCTACAAAGGGAAAAGGGAGTCCTACAAAGGCAACGGGGAGTCCTACAAAGGCAACGGGGAGTCCTACAAAGGCAACGGGGAGTCCTACAAAGGGAACGGGGAGTCCTACAAAGGCAACGGGGAGTCCTACAAAGGCAACGGGGAGTCCTACAAAGGGAACAGGGAGTCCTACAAAGGGAACAGGGAGTCCTACAAAGGCAACGGGGAGTCCTACAAAGGCAACGGGGAGTCCTACAAAGGGAACAGGGAGTCCTACAAAGGCAACAGGGAGTCCTACAAAGGGAACAGGGAGTCCTACAAAGGCAACAGGGAGTCCTACAAAGGGAAAAGGGAGTCCTACAAAGGCAACGGGGAGTCCTACAAAGGCAACGGGGAGTCCTACAAAGGCAACGGGGAGTCCTACAAAGGGAACGGGGAGTCCTACAAAGGCAACGGGGAGTCCTACAAAGGCAACAGGGAGTCCTACAAAGGGAAAAGGGAGTCCTACAAAGGCAACGGGGAGTCCTACAAAGGCAACAGGGAGTCCTACAAAGGGAAAAGGGAGTCCTACAAAGGCAACGGGGAGTCCTACAAAGGCAACGGGGAGTCCTACAAAGGGAAAGGGGAGTCCTACAAAGGCAACGGGGAGTCCTACAAAGGCAACGGGGAGTCCTACAAAGGGAACGGGGAGTCCTACAAAGGCAACGGGGAGTCCTACAAAGGCAACGGGGAGTCCTACAAAGGGAACGGGGAGTCCTACAAAGGCAACGGGGAGTCCTACAAAGGCAACGGGGAGTCCTACAAAGGGAACAGGGAGTCCTACAAAGGCAACGGGGAGTCCTACAAAGGCAACGGGGAGTCCTACAAAGGGAACAGGGAGTCCTACAAAGGCAACGGGGAGTCCTACAAAGGCAACGGGGAGTCCTACAAAGGGAACGGGGAGTCCTACAAAGGGAACAGGGAGTCCTACAAAGGCAACAGGGAGTCCTACAAAGGGAAAAGGGAGTCCTACAAAGGCAACGGGGAGTCCTACAAAGGCAACGGGGAGTCCTACAAAGGGAAAAGGGAGTCCTACAAAGGCAACGGGGAGTCCTACAAAGGCAACAGGGAGTCCTACAAAGGCAACGGGGAGTCCTACAAAGGCAACGGGGAGTCCTACAAAGGCAACGGGGAGTCCTACAAAGGGAACAGGGAGTCCTACAAAGGCAACGGGGAGTCCTACAAAGGCAACGGGGAGTCCTACAAAGGGAACAGGGAGTCCTACAAAGGCAACGGGGAGTCCTACAAAGGCAACGGGGAGTCCTACAAAGGGAACAGGGAGTCCTACAAAGGCAACGGGGAGTCCTACAAAGGCAACGGGGAGTCCTACAAAGGGAACGGGGAGTCCTACAAAGGCAACGGGGAGTCCTACAAAGGCAACGGGGAGTCCTACAAAGGCAACGGGGAGTCCTACAAAGGGAACGGGGAGTCCTACAAAGGCAACGGGGAGTCCTACAAAGGCAACAGGGAGTCCTACAAAGGGAAAAGGGAGTCCTACAAAGGCAACGGGGAGTCCTACAAAGGCAACAGGGAGTCCTACAAAGGGAAAAGGGAGTCCTACAAAGGCAACGGGGAGTCCTACAAAGGCAACGGGGAGTCCTACAAAGGGAAAGGGGAGTCCTACAAAGGCAACGGGGAGTCCTACAAAGGCAACGGGGAGTCCTACAAAGGGAACGGGGAGTCCTACAAAGGCAACGGGGAGTCCTACAAAGGCAACGGGGAGTCCTACAAAGGGAACGGGGAGTCCTACAAAGGCAACGGGGAGTCCTACAAAGGCAACGGGGAGTCCTACAAAGGGAACAGGGAGTCCTACAAAGGCAACGGGGAGTCCTACAAAGGCAACGGGGAGTCCTACAAAGGGAACAGGGAGTCCTACAAAGGCAACGGGGAGTCCTACAAAGGCAACGGGGAGTCCTACAAAGGGAACGGGGAGTCCTACAAAGGGAACAGGGAGTCCTACAAAGGCAACAGGGAGTCCTACAAAGGGAAAAGGGAGTCCTACAAAGGCAACGGGGAGTCCTACAAAGGCAACGGGGAGTCCTACAAAGGGAAAAGGGAGTCCTACAAAGGCAACGGGGAGTCCTACAAAGGCAACAGGGAGTCCTACAAAGGCAACGGGGAGTCCTACAAAGGCAACGGGGAGTCCTACAAAGGCAACGGGGAGTCCTACAAAGGGAACAGGGAGTCCTACAAAGGCAACGGGGAGTCCTACAAAGGCAACGGGGAGTCCTACAAAGGGAACAGGGAGTCCTACAAAGGCAACGGGGAGTCCTACAAAGGCAACGGGGAGTCCTACAAAGGGAACAGGGAGTCCTACAAAGGCAACGGGGAGTCCTACAAAGGCAACGGGGAGTCCTACAAAGGGAACAGGGAGTCCTACAAAGGCAACGGGGAGTCCTACAAAGGGAACAGGGAGTCCTACAAAGGCAACGGGGAGTCCTACAAAGGCAACGGGGAGTCCTACAAAGGGAACAGGGAGTCCTACAAAGGCAACGGGGAGTCCTACAAAGGGAACGGGGAGTCCTACAAAGGCAACAGGGAGTCCTACAAAGGGAAAAGGGAGTCCTACAAAGGCAACGGGGAGTCCTACAAAGGCAACGGGGAGTCCTACAAAGGGAACAGGGAGTCCTACAAAGGCAACGGGGAGTCCTACAAAGGCAACGGGGAGTCCTACAAAGGCAACGGGGAGTCCTACAAAGGCAACGGGGAGTCCTACAAAGGCAATGGGGAGTCCTACAAAGGCAACAGGGAATCCTACAAATGTTAAAGTAGTATATTTGCAATTTGGAAAATGTGTCCCAGTGGCAACCCTACTGACTGATCATTCAAGTCCATTGAAATGAACTCTGAATGAAAATGCCCTGCAAATTCTTTATGTTTAACCTATTCATCATCTGGGTCTCCTGTAAGGAGAACATCTATTCCATGGTACTTAGTACTTTTATTTACCTTATCAAAGTCAAAGGCTGTGTTCTGTTCCTGGAGTAACATTTGAAAGTAGTAAAGGGTAAATAAGTATGTACGACGCAAAATGTTTTGACTGACAAAGATAAAAAAAACAGTATAGGCTACTTTTTAAAGAAGAGGCCAGTGTCCGTGGTATAAATTGCATATTGATCAAATTGTCTGTCAGAAGTCATGATGTTGATGGCCCTTGGTAGTGTATATTTGCAGATGGGATGGTTCTTCTCTTTTTCTCCCCACAGAAAGGCTGCCATCCACCTGCATCCCACAACAACTCGAATTCTGCTGGAAGACATCCTGTCTGGTTCCTGTACCCAAAAAGACCCACCCTTCGTTCCCCAGCGAATACAGGCCATTGGCTCTGACTACACATGTCATGAAAGCACTGGAGAGACTTCTCCTGAAACATCTGCGTCTGATGGTGGAGCCTTGGCTGGACCCCCTACAGTTTGCTTACTGACCCCGTACATCTACCCGCTGAACCAGGCTTATTCTCATCTGGACATTGTTGGGAACACTGTGAGGGTCGTGTTTCTACTTCTCCAGTGCTTTTAATACAATCAGACCATCACTGCTGGGGAATAAGCTCACAGAAATGCTGGTGTACACCCCACTGGTAGCTTGGATTACGGACTATCGAACCAATCGACCACAGCATGTCCGGCTGCTGCCGTTCTAATAGCATCCTTACCAGCACAGGAGCACCACAGGGAACTGGCCTATCACCCTTCCTCTTCACCCTCTACACGTCTGATTTCAGGTAGAGGTCTGTCATGTCACATGCAGAAATCCTCTGAGGACTCTGCCATTGTGGTCTGTGTCAGGGATGGACAGCAGGATGAATACAGGAGTGTGGTGGACAGCTTTGTAGAGTGGTGTGAGTGGAACCATTTACAGCTTAACATCACAAAGACAAAGGAACTGGTTGTGGACTTTAGGAGGCAGGATCCTCCCCCCCACCCCTGTAACCAACAGAGGAACAGATGTTGAGGTGGTTGAGGACTACAGGTACCTGGGGGTGCACATTGACAGTAAACTGGACTGGTCCAAGAACACTGACACTGTTTTCAAGAAAGGGCAGAGTCGGCTTTACCTACTGAGGAGTCTCAGGTCTTTCAGCGTCTGTAGGAAAATGCTGACTATGTTCTATGACTCTGTAGTAGAGAGTGTGGTGTTTTCTGCAGCTGTGTGCCGGGGCAGTGTGGTGAAGACAGCTGATGCCAACAGGCTGAACAAGCCGATTAAAAAGGCTGGTTCTGTCCTGGGTGTCAGACTGGAGAACCTGGCGGAGGTGTCTGAGAGGAGAATGCTGAAAAAGCTTTTCAGTATCATGGACGACCCCTCTCACCCCATGCACGCCTCCATGATGGGTCATCAGAGCACACAGAGCAAAAGACTCATTGCCTGCAAATGCAGAACCGAAACGCCACAGTAAATCATTTCTACCTGTGGCAATAAGATTGAATAAATCTTCCCCATTCTGTAGGTGATCTTTTTCAGTATTTATGTCATTAGGTTCTCATTCGGATTGTGCAATATTACTTATCTTCATTTTATTTACTCGTCTGTATGTTATTAAATGTTTGTTTCATCACATGCTGCTATTTCATTTTATTCATGGCATAAACACTAAGTCACTTACATAACCACTTGCACTAATAATCTGTTATTTTATTATATCTGTTATTTGTTATTTTGTTTGAGTTATTTTGTTATTCTGTTTGCATTATTACTACTGTTCTTTTTAAACTCTTTACTGTCTTATCTTTATTCCTCTTGTTGCACTGAGCATGTTTATGACAAAAGAATTTCCTTCTGGATAAATAAAGTTCTTTCTTACCTTATCCTATCTTATCTTATCAGTGGGAGCGTTGTGGCTCATCCCCTCAGCTCTGATCATAGGTGTTTAAGGCCAGATCCTCAGCTACCAAATGATGTGAGAGCTGTAAAATTGGCAGCTTATCTTTGGCCAGAATTTCATATGAAGGGCATTCGAGGTATCGAATACCATCTGGGCCTATTGTCCTCAGAGAGTCACAAACACCTGCCTATTCCACTGTTTTTTTTTTGGGGGGGGGGGGGGTCTGAAATCTCCAGCATTCACACTGCATGGCATCCAGGCCTGGCAGAGATACACTAACAGAACTGCAGCTCCAAGGCTTCCCATCAATTGTACTGAAACATTATATTCATTGATTGGGTCATTGTTGGTCTTGGAAAGACAGGTTACACTGTACCAGACCATGTGCAATTTGTGAGTTTGTGACCCTGCATGGCTGAGTGGGGTGGGATGAGGTGAAGTGAGGTGGAGGAGGTGAGGTGAGGTGAGGTCAGGTGGGGGAGGGGTGCTCCAATGTTCAAATAAGGCCTGGTCTGGTAGAAGATACACAGTTTACGGTCATAACAGTGTGTGGCTCAATGGGTTAAACCTTTGTACCTGTGATCAGTATGTTGCTGGTTCAAGCCCGGCCTCAGCAGAATAGTCACGCCTGTGGGCCCTTGAGCTTGGCCCTTAACCCCCAGCTCCCTGGGCACTGCTGCAGGTGGCTGCCCTTCACTGCCAGGCTTCCTCTCACCTACATGTGCGTCATGGAGAGCAAGGGGGGGGGGGGCAGGTGGAAACATTATTTCCCCACAGGGATCAATAAAGTGTCATTATTATTAACTGGCTTCCCTTATGCTTCCGGGGCTCTGCTCTCTTCGACAAAGCTTTAAAAATAATGCCTATAGGCTTTTGTTAAAACTACACTATTGGCACTATTCTATATTTGTGCCTTGGTTCCATAAATGTTTCACCACTAGATCTGTTTCCCTCTCCAGGACCCTTTGGTGCACAGCAGTAAATCAGTATTTTATTATTTCTTTTTACTGGAAATCACCCATCTGTTCATTCCCAGTAAGTGTTCATGCATTTAGAGTACCGGTGTAACGTGATCCTGTTCAGGTCTGTAATCGGTTCAGGTCTTCGTGCGCTGTCGGATTTTACTGGCAGTATTGTCAATGGACCGCTGTGTATGTCTGCGTCTGACTCGGGACACGCTTCCATAGCAACCGAGCAAATAAACAAGGGCAGCATGTGCCACCTGGTGGCCATTTAATGTATCACTGCTCACAGAAGGCAGTCATTTCTGAAAGAGGGCTAAACAGCTGATAAATTAAAATGTGATTAACAATGTTTTAATAATTCTGTGAGCTCATCTTTTCGGGGTGTGTGGGTACGAAAGGGAAGCAGCGCTTTCTTTCTAAAATCAGATACTGGAACATCAGAATTGTGGTGACACAGAAGAGCCAAATTAACATGTGAGCGGAGACTGAACTGTTAACGCAAGGTCCCGTGAAACGTGGATTGAAAACGCCCATTTACCTGGAAGTGGGAATTCATACAGGCTTCCAGCCCGCTCTGGGAACATTTTAAAACTATTGTTCTGTTATTAAACATGTGGGACAATTCAGTTCAACTTTATAATATCCTTCAACCCTTGGTACCCTCGGTACATTGAAGCAATTCATGTTTTCGTGTGATAAAATGATCTGACTACAGAGGTTAAATTCCGACTATATATGTACTGCGTTTCACGTGTGCTGGCGCCCTCCAGTGGGATCGATTGATATTGAGGACGGGAAAGACACCAAACAAATAAACTAATAACAAAATTATTATTAATATTAATAATAATAATAATATGTATTATTATTATTATACGTTGGATTACTCACATTTTTTAGTCAGGATTTTATACTGTAAAGTATTACATAAAGCTGGCGGATGGCTAAAAAATGCACAATATTTTTTACAATAGCGTTTTTGTACATTTCTATGGCATAACTGCGGAAATATGCATTTTACATTCTAAAAGAATTATCTTCTCATGTACACAACAGTAAAATTCCAAATTTGTGCATTGGAGCAGTGCAATCCAATTCATTTGCACATCAGCCCTTAGGTCCAAAATGAGTCGCCTTTCGTACGATGGCGAATCTATCACGGCAGAAAGAACAGAGAATCGCGCACTTTGGTGCACAGGTGGCAGCAGGACCCTCCGGTCGGACGCCCACAGTGTTGCCCTGGTCTCTTTGGACATCCCCCATCTATTAGGAAACTTTCAGAATCCCTTTAAGACTTTGCGTATCCGAGGCGCTGTCGACGGCATTTCTGACTTGATCCATAACACGCTGCCGTCACGTTCCTTTAAGACTTTCCAGCACTTCCCCGAAACGCTGCCGGCGGGCTCTTTAAGACTTTCTGCACCTGATATTGACGAAATTTCCTGGTCTGGTGTTTCCTTGAAGTACGAAGAAAAAAATCTAAGTGGAGCGTCAGAGGCAGTCTCTTAACTGAAGGGGGTAGCGGTGTATCTCCTATTATAAAAACCACGTTGTGAGCAGGCATTTCCCCTCCTTCGTAAAGGGGGGGGGTCCTGTAGACCAAATGTTCAGTTGCGGCTGTGGGTCGGAGCCGCGGAGGATTTAAGCGGCAGCTCTCGGCGGGTGTAGAAATGCACGGCGTGGACTCTGCACTGCATCCGTGTTAATGAAACTTCGCCACGATTTGCGTGAAGGGTGAGAAACTGGCATCACTAACGCATTCGCGTGGCACTACATTTTGCTGCTGGAGCTGTCACCCCCGGCCGAGGCACTGCATGCTGAACGATTAAGCCAGATCGTTGCGGATGTATGTAGGAACCGTGTTCTCTGCGTACTGTATTGAATAATTCAGTGATATTTGTACAATTCGGTTCTGCATTAGCCAGAATTGTGCTACCGTGTTTTATATTCGGATGAGCTAATCGTTTATGGAAAGGCAACACATGTATTTACTGGTTGTCATGCGGGCAGCACCTACTGTTGCATTCGCTTTTGTTACGTTTATGCATAGCTATGACTCAGCCCCACCGTGAAAGGGTACATATGTCACGGAGCGCGTATTTAGCCGTAGTAAGAACGAATCCTGATAAAACATTAAAATGAGCACGCGCCCTTGTTTCCCGTTTATCGTCTCCCCGATTGAAACATTAATTATATTGCCATTTGCTTGTGCTGTCTTGCATCACGCGAGGCTCGCGCTTTGCCACGTTACGCTACGTTAAGCTTTTTTCCGCGAGACGGCGGAATCTGCTCTTTCCGATCGAATGTCTGTTTACGTCACGGTGCCCCTTCGTTTAAGATATTTAGTCAAAACATAATGACCGCTTAATTGAACAAAGGGGTCATCTAATGACCCCGTAGTAACTGGCGCAGACATTTCACATATTTGTATTATAGAATAAAACAAAGAGAAGCGATGAAGTGTCAAGTTCCGTAGTGATCGATGGTTGTGGGTGATGGTTGCGCTCCTCCTGCCGTGAGGGTTAATGTTTGCATTCCGACGACACCCATCGCAAACCTGATATCTCTGGGTTCAAGGTTCAGTGTTTCAGCGCTGCCAACTCTAAGGCATCTGGCGTGACACTCGGGCTTTCAGACTCTAACGTAAGAAGTCTTATGGAAAATGTCTGTTATTCCATTATAAACGTAATATTTACTTCATCAAAAGCTTTTGAGTAGTATGCAAGCCCTACAGACTATTTACGAGGTAATAAAACTGTTACATACATATAAATGCCTGTGAAGACTTGTCTCGAATTGAAAATCTCACGCCAGCCAGCAGATCAAAGTTGGCAGCCCTGTTGGTTTGCCTTTTGGGCGAGCAGGTAAGAAGTTCCGTGAGCCTGGTGAGGAGGGTCTGGCTGCCGAAAATGAGGAGACAGCGCAGGTCCACACCCCGCTCCATAGCCACTCCTGGTTAATTCAGAATGTTTGGTTTTGGAAGTTGAAAGTGCATGGTTGTCATATAGTACTGGAAAAATAAACACAAATAAAACCCTGACAGAAACACAGAGCAGTGATCTTGAACAGATATGTTTAGCTTTTCCTGCCTGTGGATTTAATTCTGCGGTTGGCGAGCAGGATGTACCTGCAGCCATCTATTCCTGTTCATTGGTGCCGATCGCCCATCTCTGACCTGGGACCAGTGAGACTGAATTTCATGCTATTACCAGGCTGTGGAAATTATGGCAGATAGATCTTAACAACACAGACTGATTTTTCATATTGTTTTTTTTAAAAATAACAATTCAGTCTCCTGAAGGAGTATGTAAGTGTCCGCTAAGCCTGAATGGGAGGGAATTCCCCATTTTAATTGTGGCTGAAGCTAATCAGACTATAGAATGGGGCCTTAGCTTCCATATCTATGGCCTTGAAATTCTTTCATTTCTCTGTGCCCTGTTACCTGTGTTTTTTGTGTTTTGGGTGCTGCTTTAGTGATTTTATTTCAGTGTTGGATATCCAGATTACTGACCATTAGTGTTACGTTTCCAAATCTTACCTTATGCAGGTATTGTGACCGGCATGCCATCTTTAAGTGGCTAGGGTCTTGCTGTGTGAGGTGTGTTGAACTGACTTTGAGACATCTCTGGTTTTGTCTTGGGTCAGTGATGGAGTCTAGGACAGAGAAGAAGGTGACCATCACCATAACAGTGCTCTCCGCATCCCCCAAGTGGGCCAGAATGCATTAGCAGTGTCCTTAGTACTAACTTGCTGGATTTTCCAGTTGCCAGTGGTGTGTGTGTGTGTCTCCCCCCCGGTAACCCCCCCAACCTCCCCCACCCCCCCCCCAACGTAGCGCTTTCTGACATCAGCACAGGAAATGCTGGTTAGCGGCTTTGCGTCAAGCAGGTCTTCAGACCTGTTCTGTCTGCCTTATGGCGGTTCTCACCAAGTGCTCTTTCTCTCACTCTCTCCCCATCCCTCCCTCTGTGTGTGTGTGTGTGTTTCTTAACAGAATGTCAGTTCTGCTCGATTGAGTCAAACAGATGGAAGTGAAAGAAACAGCCTGGTTTAGCATCTATCAGTCTGACAGCCTGACCAGCTTTGTGCTGATTTGTTTTAAAGAGGATGCATCATCCCGATTCCCGGTCTTCCCCACTCATCTCCCCGGTCTTCCCCGCTCGTCTCCCCGGTCTTCCCCGCTCGTCTCCCCGGTCTTCCCCGCTCGTCTCCCCGGTCTTCCCCGCTCGCCTGCCTGGTCTTCCCAGTTCTTCTCCGCTTGACTGTCTATCAGCATGTTCTCTCCTGGGCCCATAGCACGGCAGCACTGCCTCATAGTTAATATGCAGTGAGTTTCCATCTCTGCTGCGGAACTGCAGCCAGCATTGCTTCTGGTTTGTGGCGGATAATCTGTCATACTGAAAGCCTCTGCACTCATTCTGTCATTCTGTCTTCTATTTTTCAATTTCTATCAGCTGTAATAGACATTGCCCTTGCATGTGTTTGTGTGTGGGTTGTGGAGGCAAACTCAGCCTTAAACCTCCCACTATGTGAAAGTCACAGGTGCAGGTGTGTTTGATCATTGTGATTGCTGACCATCAATGATAACATTTAAGAGAAGCTTAACCTCCTAACACCAGGAAAATTTAACTACTGGGCCAAGTTATAGAATCATCGATTCTTGATTCTTCTTTGATTTTTTTATGTATTAGAGAAATAAGTGAATAGTTTTTGGTTTTAATTTTTACGTTCATAAAAATTTTGTCAATTTGGTTAATGTTTTTTTTTTTTTTTGCCTTTAACGTCCAGCCTTGTCCAGCTAAACGCTGCAGGGAAGGCTGGCACAGTGAGATCTAGCAGATGTTTTTGTTACCGTTGCTCCATTTTGACCTTGATGTCCATGTTCATGTTATGACCCCCTTGCTTTGCTTGCTGTTTGTGTTCCTGTTCTGTTCAGGCTTGATGTCAGTCATGTTAAGTTGAAGCAGAGGGAGCCAGTGTTGACCATGCTAAAGCGACTGGACAAAATAAGGTTCAGAGGTCATAAGCGAGATGAATTCCTGGATCTGGCCGAGTCTCCCAACGCGTCCGACAGCGAATGTAACGATGACACCCAGATGAGACCTCGGCCCTCTGCCAGAGACGCCGAAGAGCAGCGAGACCCTGTAAGTGTGACCCGACCGTCCCCTAAAACCCATCACCTTCCCAGAAGGCCTTTGTAAAAGGTTTTATTGCAGACCTTCTCTAGTGTCTAGAAGATGTCGCCTTGGGCTGTACCAGAATGTTCGCTCTATCCTTACATGAGGGCAAAATCGCCACCTCGCAGCACTTTCTGCAGTGTGAATTCACCTTTTCTCGACCTTGTCCTGGCCGTTCCTGTCGGCCTTAAGGCACGGTACATCCCAGAAGCATGGCAGCTGCATCCGGAAGGCCAAATGACAAAAGCGCGTTTCACGCATTTGCATTTTTTATTTATTTATTTTTGTTCAGTCCCTTCTGCGTGACTGGTGGGATGAAAAGGTGTTGTGCTGTGTTATGTGACAGGCGGCTTTCAGTCAGGAGACTGAACAGGACTCCCATGTAGTTCAGCTGTTACATACACGTGGGACAGCTGTTACATACACGTGGGACAGCTGTTACATACACGTGGGACAGCTGTTACATACAGGTGGGACAGCTGTTACATACAGGTGGGACAGCTGTTACATACACGTGGGACAGCTGTTACATACAGGTGGGACAGCTGTTACATACACGTTTATCACTGACAATTTGCTCCTGTGACAGGAATCACTCACCATGTTAGCCTGTCGATTTAAAAAATAAATAAATAAATAAATAAAATAAAAAAATATATATATATATATCTTTTTGGTGGTAGACAGTTGCCTCACCTGAGTCCAATGTGAAATGCTTGTTGTGACATTATGGATGGAGTCAGTGTTGTAATGACAGCCCCGGCAGTATCCACGCTGTCCCTGTGGCTCTGATGTGGCACGTGACCTTGCACTGTCTTACACCCTCTAAAGAGAGCTTCTGTGTGGAGCTTGTCTGACACGCATCAGTATCGCACACACTCAAAATAAGGGGAATTTACTCTATGAAGTAGAAAAAAAAAAAAAAAAATCCAGGGTGCCACATGTTCTGGTGAATTAAACCTTACAATTAATCCTTAAATTTCCGTAATTAGCCCCTGAGAATTATCTAGAACTAGGTTGTACTGTAGAACTAGGCATGGTCCTTCTCAGCATCAATGTCCATCGTTGGATACAAAGCAGTGACCTTTGACCCCCGTTCTGGTCTCAGCAGCACGCGAGTGTGCTCTTAAGGTCATCTTAGACGTTTTTGGGTGACCTCATGGAACAACGAGTGTCACATAAAAAATGAATGGATGTCCCCTATTATCTGCTGTGTCTGTACTGGAGTGGGTTTGCTGACAGGAGTGCAAGACTTTAACAGGAAGGTAAAGAATACTGTCAGACTGAAAGGAAATGCAGGGTTCGAGCAGCAGCTGGAAGCCAGCGATGATATTTGTTACTCAAGTGGCCAACAGTGGCTTTTCAAAGTTAATCACCCCAGTTCTCTGTCTGGTTATGTGATGCATTCAGTAGTGACAATAGTAATATAATATTTCTGCCTTTATTTCATGCATTGTGTGATTTAAGTCATAAATTGTACACAATAATTTCATATTGTATCCATTTGTGTAACAAATTGCAGTTTCCAACCTAATACCATGTGCTTCTTTATTTCCATTTGTAGTGTCTTAACATGTATGACACGTAAACATCAGACATTTTTTACGTGTTTTTGCACTGTGGCCCATGAAGATGTGACTCTGTGTGACTCCAGCCTCCCAGAGCTGAGATGACTGTAAAATCACCTTGACTTTTGACTTGGCATTTGCCGTCTGTAGCGTCACCCGTGCTGGGTTTGGCCGCGTTTGCTGCGCAGTGAGAGAGAACCTTCGATCTGCGCTCATGTTCACTCGCTCGCCTGCATTGTCCCGCTGCTTGGGTTCGCTCGCACCTCCCCCCCCCGCCGTATCCTAGCGACCGCTTTGGCCGGCACAGCCAGCCACTTACTCCTCTCTGACCTCGGTGATGCTCTTGCCGCCTCTTCACACGCCCGCTAGTCTTCTCGTTAACCTCAGTGCATTTTTTCCCCTCTCCTCTCTCCTGTGCCGTTACAGGAAGGCCCCCCCATGGTGCTGGGGATGTTAATGAGCAGGGTCGCAGTGTCATTTCAGATAGCCCCCGAAACACAGTAATAGTGTTCAGTTTCTCAGAAGCTCATTATTTGACTGTTCAGTGACTAAGTGGTCATTGGTGTAAATAAGGAAACAAAGTTATGTGAGCATGTCTAGATAGGCTTTTTGCAGGAACTGGGTACTTCATTCCAACAACGATCATTAGTTCCTGGATTGGGTGCTGGATAGTGCTCTCTCCCCCTTTGGCTTGGGCTTCCTGCCAACCATTCAGTTTTAAGGGCCTTTATTTTGGCTGGTTTCCATGGCAATGGCTTCTTTAGCCACTTTGGTCTGGCATGACACTAATGTCAGTGAATAAAAGGCGCTCCAAGCGAGACTGGGCTCAATTGTTTTGTAAACGCGTGCTAATATTTCTCCGCGTCCACTCTGATGACGGAGCTGGTGCGGGGCGACTGGGTGAGGCTCCGTCGATCTGGCTGGGGTCTGCAAGTCCTCGGCACTCTGAGCAGGCAGAGATGAATGGCTCTTCACTTCATTACGCCAGTGGAGCGGTTTCACCTCAGAGTTAATGTCGGGCTAACCGTCGTATCATTTAAGCACTGCAGAGAATGACATTAACAGCCTTTCTGCTGGCGTCACGCAGTTGTAGTTGCGTGATACCCCGGTGGGTTTGCCTGTCAGACGTTTCCTGTCTGAAGAAAGGAAGGATGTAGGTGCAGATGATGGCTGGTCACCACGCTGATGGGTGTTTCTGATTTAATAGGAATATGAGTTTTGCTTAGGCTCAAGTTAATTTGTCACATATGCAAACGTGAAGCTCATACAGATTGTGAAATACTCGTTAGACTGTGCTTAAAATGCCTTATATAAACTTATTTTCCATTACATATATATGTAAACACCTGGCCTGAACCCTGCTTTGTTTTGAACTCGGGGTTTGATTAGAGCCCCATGATTGGTTCCACACAAACATTTTGGTGTTACGCCTTCGTCAGTGATCGCCGCTGGAGTTCGGACCCGATCTCTGTCATTTTCTTTTTTTTTTTTTTTTGCAGTGTCTGTGAACTGATGGTGTTCATCATGGGAGTTGGTTGAGCGCGATGTTTTTTCCGAATAAGGCCTGGAATAGTGCGATGACCGTGAGTGCGTGCAGCATGTTAGCCGTTAGAGTCTTCGTTTGATATGCTAGTTAGGTGTTGCTCATTCCAGTTGCTATCCCATAGTGCATTGCGGGTCACCATTTCTTGTATTGAATCCAGAAGGTTATTCATCTGTTGTGTTCCTGCTCAGTATTGTATCTAATCCCTTCTGTTATCCAAGAGTGGGTTTCCTGTGTGTGGGGGACTGTCCCATGTCCTGCTGCACCCTCTAGTGCCTTCATCCATCGCAGCTCTTCACCCTCTTTTCCGTTGTTCACGCGCAGGCTGGCTCAGGGGTCGCTACGGCGGGCGGCATGCAGGACTTCCACCGATCCGAGTCCGACCGGCTCAACGAGGTGAAGGGCCACTTGGAGATCGCTTTGCTGGAGAAGCACTTCCTGCGTAAGTGTGGGCGCTGAAACTGGGGGGGGGGGGGGGGAGTGCCTTGCTTCAGGTCACAGTCAGAGTCCTAACAAGATAAAGGGGGGGATATCCAGTGGTCAAGCTGTAAAAATGTTTCAAGGGGAGTTGTGGGGGGGGCGGGGGGTGAGCCCTGGTAGCAGCCTTTGCCCAGCAAGGGAGCCGTTGCTCTGTTGACGTGAGTCGCACCACTGCTGTGACACGTTAATCCTTCCAAGACCATCATTCATTCACTCATTCATTTGTCTGTTACCCCGGGGGATACATCCATCCCTTTGTGACCTTTCCTCTCATGTTCTTCTGCTTCACCTCATCCCGGAAAGTGCTGCCAGGCCGAGCGCTGATTGCCGACCCCCCCCTGTACAGGACGGCTGTATTTTTTTCTTCTTTTTTCCTTTTTTTAATCTGCTGGCAGCCCCAGTTGAATATTTAATTAGCTTTAGCTCATTAGCGCAGCTTCACAAAGGCTTCACTGTACCGGAGAGCAAAGTCATTGTTTGCCTTCTGTTGTACTATATTCATAAAGCAGCCGCTTTCTTCCCCACATCAGTCTAAATACCTTTTTGTTCCGTGCTGGTGTCACGGGGGCCCGTAAGGTGGTTACTGCCCGCTTTAGAACTGGCCTCCATTGTTAAGAGACTCGAGGTCGGCTTTTAGAGATTGCCCTCGGGGCCTCCGGCTTCTACATCAGGGCGAATGCTGCAAAAGACGCCTTATAGCTGCCGTGAGAATTATTTCGATGATGACATCATAGATAAACAGGCTGATGATGCGCTTAATGGCCACACAGACTGATCTGTAGATACAAGCTTAACTTCTGTTATTGAAATACCAACCCAGCATGGCATACAAGTCTGGGATGGTATTGATTAGACTAATGAAGCCCAATTTAGTTCGGTCAGATACAGAGAAGGACACAGGTATGGCAGACAAATTGCTTGGTTCCGACAATCAATGAAAGTATCTGTAGACCTTCTCATATATATTACATGGATATACGGATTAAAGGGACACAGACTTGTAATTCATCCATCCATCTATCCATTTTCCAGTCGTTTATCCTGGAGAGGGTATTAGAGGAGGTCTGGAGTCTGACCCAGACAGCACAGGGCATAAGGCCACGCCCTGGTACACCCTAGATGGGCCACGTTCTTATCTGTGGAAGGCCAGCCTATCACGTGGTGCGTATCCAGACACACCCTCACACATGCAGTCGCACCCTATGGGCAATTTAGAGACGCCACTGGGCCTAATTTATGTCTTTGGACTGCTGGAGGAAAGCGGAGTATCCGGAGAAAACTCACACAACACAGGGAGAAAGTAAACACTCCACAGAGTCGGTGGATCGAACCCGGGACCCTGGCTGTGTGGGGCACAGGTTCTGCACCGCCCCCATGCTCATAATATGCTTAATGCTAATTCACCCCCCCCCCAGCTCTGCCTGGATTCTGCTTTTTCAAACACCTCTCCCCTGTTATGAATGTTTCTGTCTGTCATTTGGTATTTCCAGGCGTGTTTGACAGTGATCCGTCAGCTAGTTCGCTTTTCTGGTCTCTGTTTCTGGCCTCACACCAACAGCGGGAACATAAAAAGTGATGGCGATTAGCTACAGCTAAATCGTTCGCTTCTGGTTTCCGCAGTCCCTTGTAGGTATGACAATAAAAATGTAAATTAGTTTGACTCAGTCTGAGGGCCCTTTGTTCTTGGTTGCAAACTCTTTCCCCCGTCCTGCTGGGACACACCTAATGAGGTTATTTAACTGCACGGACGGAGCACGGTGTAAAGACATTTAGCCCATACAGTTAATTGTCTCAGAAAATTACCCTTTCTAAAAGAGGGAAAGAATGAACTTTGTAAACAGTCTTTGTTGTATTTAGTCACTTCATGTGTATGTATGTGTGTATAAACTGTAGTATATCTACAGAACTTTCGATCATCACTGCTGTAATAATCTGATCCCACTGACACATGCTAGCGGCTGATACGGCGATGTAACTCTTGCATCACACATTTGTAGCCCATATTCTTTCTCGGAGAAAAGTCATCTTATTACTGTAAAGCTAAGAGAACAAATAAACGTGATGCCAAGTGATAAGGCTGCAAGCTTTTCTGTGATTGGTCAGCTAGCTTTTCTCTGATTGGTCAGAAGGTGATCAGTTCCATATTTGCAGTGGACCCCTCCCCTCATCCGTCTCGGAGTTCAGCAGCTGATCTGCCAGTTTGCAAACTGCCCTTTCTAGTCCATCTCTCCAATTCCTAACCAGTTTGTTTTTTAGTTTAGTTTTTTTCAGGCAAAAGTACAACTGCAAAATTAAACTGTATAATTTAAAACACAAATTCGAGTTTAATTAAAATTTACCGAAAATAAATGTCTCATTGATATGGATGCTGCACAACCAGTCAGAGTCTGAGTTATTCTAGTTAGTCCAAGCTGCATGTCCCTAAGTGGTTAAGTGTATTGTAAGTGTTCCGGTCGGTGCCCAGTAAATAATCTCCACGTTTCATGTGATGCCCCCCCTCCCCCCCCACGCACTGTCTATAAGCGTAACGTAAAATGCCTGTACAGTGACCCCTGTAACCGACACGGAATGCCAACCTATTGTAGCATTTCCATAGTCCATGTCTGGCTGTAGGTACGATTCCTGAAGCTCGTGTGAAGACTTTGTTGTGTTACAGCAGTTACTTTATTTCCATTGTCATTTACATTTCATGTAATGAAAACGTTTTTACCCTATTTTTTATTTTATTTACGGCTGTGTTGATTTTGGCGCGTCCGAATAGCAGACTCTGTTAAGGTGAAGGCCGGCAGCGGCAATCCAGGGTGGGACAAAGTCATATGACAGGCTCTTCTTCAACACGTTTCCTGTCTATCGCTTTTCTCTCCTGTCCCAAACAATACCGGCTAACGCTTCCCTAAACTCCACATCCGTTTTTTTGTCCCTGTGTCCTCCCCCACTCCTAAGGCCCAGATGGATATTATTTGTTCTTGGGTCACTCCTTTCTTAAAAATCCCAAAACCCCGATAATATCCTTGTCCAGTCCTCCCCTGCCTATGTCACACGCGTCCATTTTCCGTCCCGACAGATGTAAGGTCAGCGCTGTTAAACGTAGGTCCTTGAGCACAGAGATAAGTTGCATGTTTAGCATGGGAAAGCCAGCATGAAGTAATATTTGTGAGATAGATAACAGTCGCTCTGGTGGACCTTCCCAGAATAACCGGCTGTTATTAACCAGTTAACTCCTGGTGGGGCCACGTTCTTATCTGTAAAAGGTCAAGATAACAGACGGCTCTGCTTCTTCATCCAGTTTTAATTTAGAGGATCTAGTTAAACACAATTGAGCTGTGTCTCACTTTCTGTTCTTGCCAGAGAAAACTACATTTGCGTAAGAGGAAGATTGTCTCTTATCAGCACTGTCACTTTTAAAACTGCTGTAAATCATTTGGTAATCATTGCTCTTTAAGCTGTGTTTCAGTTTAGGAACTTTCTTCCCATGATATAGGAAGTCTGAGAGCGAAGGTTGGATTTTTCTTGTTCTCTGTTCTCTAACAGCCTACAGCTTCACCCTGTGCAGATTTAACATTTTGCATGTACATTCGTTAGGGATGTGGGACTGTGTGTTAGGGGTTGCACATTCGTCAGGGATGTGGGACTGTGTGTTAGGGGTTGCACATTCGTCAGGGATGTGGGACTGTGTGTTAGGGGTGGCACATTCGTCAGGGATGTGGGACTGTGTGTTAGGGGTTGCACATTCGTCAGGGATGTGGGACTGTGTGTTAGGGGTTGCACATTCGTCAGGGATGTGGGACTGTGTGTTAGGGGTTGCACATTCGTCAGGGATGTGGGACTGTGTGTTAGGGGTTGCACATTCGTCAGGGATGTGGGACTGTGTGTTAGGGGTTGCACATTCGTCAGGGATGTGGGACTGTGTGTTAGGGGTTGCACATTCGTCAGGGATGTGGGACTGTGTGTCCCGCAGTGGGTTAGGGGTTAAGTGCTCATGTCTGGGTGGTTATAGGTTGAAATCCTGCCGCCAGCAGCACAGCCATT
The DNA here is from genome assembly GCF_048594095.1 of Paramormyrops kingsleyae. NCBI lineage: Eukaryota > Metazoa > Chordata > Actinopteri > Osteoglossiformes > Mormyridae > Paramormyrops > Paramormyrops kingsleyae. The sequence goes on from NC_132799.1 coordinate 25,533,988, forward strand.
TCACTGTTAGGCTCATGCGCAAGGCCTTTAACTCCAGGGACACTGGCTGAGCCAGCCATCTGCCCCAAACTTCACTTTGTACAAAAAAATCTCTGTTAAAGAAGTAAACAGATATGCAGTCTCAGGAGGTGAGTGCTTTCTGTGCATTGCCCCTTTGGCGTAGGTAGGCCTGATAGCATTGCCCCTTTGGTGTAGGTAGGCCTGATAGCATTGCCCCTTTGGCATAGGTTGGCCTGATAGCGTGGCCCCTTTGGCATAGGTTGGCCTGATAGCGTGGCCCCTTTGGCGTAGGTAGGCCAGATAGCGTGGCCCCTTTGGCCTGATAGCATTGCCCCTTTGGTGTAGGTAGGCCTGATAGCATTCCGCTCTGATTGGCTGTGGCCTGCTCCCGTGTGCAGTGTCCAACTCGGCACCGAGCCCTGCATTGATGGCTGAGTACGGTCAGCCTGCCCTGCGGACAAACAGTTAGCGACAGGAAGTTGGAAAGACTTCCTTGCGTGAAAAGTGGTTCTATTTTGTCTGGATTCTGGATGTCTGCCAGGCAATCGGCTGTTCCTTCCCCTCACAATGACGGTAACTGTAATCCCCCCCGGGGGGGTCGTTGGGGCACCATGCTGTCGCTGAGACCGAGGTCCGAGCCCCGCGATATCCCTCAGCACGGGACCAGAGTTTCTTTCTGTGTGTGTTTGGGGGGGGGGGGCTGGTTTGATTTGATGGCTCCTATTTGCCAGTCAGGGAGGTGCTCACCACGATATATTCAGCCTGGTTCTGCTCAGCTGAGAGTGTAATAGGTTTGCTGACATTTCTGGCAGGATCCCAATCTAAATTTATTATCACTAAAGGGTTATTACATCTGTGGTTACCACGGCACGTCATACCACTGATAAAGCCCAAGGAGCACTCCACCACAGGCGAAGGGGCGCCCCCCCCCAGATGGGGACATTCCTGTTCTGTGGTCAGTAAGGGGGGGGCATAGCAGTAGTGGGGTGGGGGCTAGATTTGCTGCTGACAGACAGGATACTTAATGTTCCCCTGAGCCTGAATAATGTATGATCTGGTTCTCAGGTTTGGGGTCACGCCGGGGTCACGCCGGGGTTGTGTGGGGGGGGTGGGGGGGGTGTGGGGGTCAGCAGGCTGCATGAGAGGCTTCACCTCCATGCCAAGTGCTCCCTCGTGTGCATTCCGGCTTCATGGCTGACGCGATGGACACCAGGCAGTGGCTGGTGGTTTGACTGAGTGTCCATTTTCGAAGAGTCTCCTCTAAGAAATATAAAATGGCCATTCGACAAATCACCCCCTCCCTTCCTCCGTAGCGGCAAATTCTGGTGCCACACCCCTGGATAGAGAGCACACTGCTTCCCCCCCCCACCCGATAGGTTTGGTCTCTGGATGAAGTTGGTTTTTATCATTTCGGGTAGGAATAATTCATCTTGGTGAACCAAAGAACCTGTGAGCATCAATATTTCATATCTGGTGGCAGGTCCAACCTGGACGGGCCTTCTTACAGCACATTCATCTCCCGACTTCCTGAAGAACTTCCTTTAATGAGATGGTGCTTCTTAAAATGCACTTGTGAATTATGAATGTCGCAGTGTATATTATATATAATTTAAGCCTATATTTTTCCAGGAAGATGTAGATGAAGGTCCCTAACATTTGGTGACCTGCCTTCATTTTTCCTTCTCTCTTCGCGGGCGCCGGCAGACGGATGTTTGTATTGCAGTGAACGTCTCAGAGCTGGACACTGACGTTCTGATCCCAAGAAGCAGGCATTCTGTTATCTGTGTATTGGTCACTATTTGGTTTCTGATTGGTCAGTCTGTTTATGTTGGCGGTGGGGGGGACCGGGGGAAAAGCCCAGGGGGGTGGGACCAGGGGGTGACACATGCCTATGACATTTCACTTCTTCTTCAGGAATTTCCATAAGAATTGCACATACACCTTCCATTAATTTATAATAATAATAATAATTATTGTTAGTAGTAGAGTTATCTTATTTTTATTTATTTCTGTTCATAATATCTGGATCTTTTGTTTGTGTCAAGTGCACTTTTGAAATTCCTTTACATCCTGTTTTCTTGTTGCTGCACCTTCACTGGTTTTGCACTTTTCGTACCTTGCTGCTGAAAGCACCAGAATCTCCGCCGACACCTTGTCTCGTCTCGTCTGGCTGCAGTGAGGCACAGTGGCTCGTGGGGAGAAAGCAGGCAAAACTACACGTGTGGTTTTTTTTGTTTGTTTACCGCAGCCAGTGACTGACAACACGTAGTTATTCCAATCATTGTGAGTTCTAAGATGCCCTTTGTTGTAGTTCAGATTAGCCTGAAGTCTTTACAGAAAATATTGTCTGGTCTCTGCTCAAAGAAAAGGGCGGGGCCCTTAATCATTCATGTTGACATGTCTGTCGTGCCAAATTCCAGCTAACTGGCTGAGAGCTGATTTCCATGTAAATTGGGCTCCCACAGCTGACACTCGCGTGTACGACCGGGGGGAAAAACTCGAGCCATCTTTAAATTATAAGACAGCGGGGTTTACAGGACGCGTCTGTCTGTCGTGTTAGTCTCTCAAACGGTCCTCAGTATAGTACAACCTCTGTGGTTAGAACTGTCAGAAATGAAGGTTTCTAAAATAACATGGTGACACGATAGCTTTTTTCCCCATCAGTTAAGGTTTGTCCTCTAGGCCTCTGAACCCTTCTGCTTATAGTGTTTTTTTTCTTGCTGAATCCCCATCTTTGTGTCCTTAGCTTTTTAACAATATACCACATGACATTGTTATTGTTTAATGCTTAGTTGGTGCTTTTTCTAAAGGGACTTAAACTTTACCCACTTTAAAGCGAGTTGTTTTCCTGGAGTAAGTGAGTCTCCTTCCTGCCTGGGTCCCGGCTGGGATCAGGCCAGCAGTCTTCTGGTTGCTAGATGCCATGATACTTGTCTTGCTTTAATGTCACCGAATCCTCATTCGTCTGCTGCCATGACATCCGGTATGGCGTGGGTTCATATAGACACCACAACATTTTTAAAATCACAGAGCAGCACATCTTGGGTGACACATAG